>NC_089219.1:123709488-124318610 GCF_963924675.1 Phocoena phocoena
ACAAAATATCTTACATTACCATATTTTAAAAAAATTCTTATACTAGGGTTCTGGAAGGTCAGGTATGGTCATAGAGGTGCTATGACTTAATTTTAAATTTCATCTTTAAGAGATATGCTAGAACTTTGTATAAGAGGGACCTGGGCTCGAATCCCATATCTATACTCATTCTGTGAGCTACATTTAACTTCTCTGATCCTTGGTTTTCTCATCTGAAAACGGGGATCAGAACTTACCTCAGCGAATTGTTATGAAGATTAAATGACATGATGTGTGTTTAACACAACGCCTGTCACATAGAGTGAATAATAAATAATAGCCACTACTAATGTTTTTCTCCTAGAAGAAATCCTAGCCTACATGATTGAACTCCTACTAAGTGCCAGGGTCTTGTCTACGTCTGTATTATCTCATTTAACCCTGATAACTACCCTTATGAGGAGGTGCTATTGTTTCCATACCCCTGTTCCAGATGAAGAGACTGGGAGGTTACTAGCTTCCTTGAGGTCATGAAGTTAGTAAAGGGTACAGCTGGATGAGAACCCAGTCCTCAGACACTAAAGACCATGGTCTTAACTACTGATACCATTTGGTGGATTGGAGAAGTCAAAAAAAATGTTCTGGTTTTAATGGAACAGGTGACACCATCCCTAACCAGGATCTTGGAGAAAATCTGTCATTATGTTGGCCACCCATAAAACCAGTGGGAACTTGCCAACAGGATGCGTTCCTCCGGTTGTTCAGAGGTAAGCCTCAGAGTGTCATCGTTGTGTTATACAATCTATCAGATTCTCTGCAAAGTCTATACTTTCGAGAAGATTTTCTGTCCTTTTGATTTTCAAATGACTCCCTGCATTTTTTACAGTTGTAATATTTCGAGGCAAAGCTGGCTTATCAGTTTCCTCAAAACCTTTCCCCAAAAGAGGGCAAAGGGAAATCAGCTCTGATTACATGGTAACTTCCACATGTTAGATTGCACCAATCAGCTCTAAAATTTCATTTAGTTCCCTGGGAGTTAGTGTGTGATCTATTTCAAAATGAATAAAAAGGATGCTTCTTGAACCATTAATCTCTTTTATTTGCCAGCATAATCATTCCAATGGTTTTTAATCTGCCTCGCACTGGGACTGGTTTAATCTGAATTATGCCTATTCTACTGTGTTGCTATAATTTAGCCACACATAACTTTGTTTTTATATTTTATTTTAAATAAGTCCATCCCCTGGGGATCCAAACAAGAAAAACTCAAGCCTTTCTCCTCTCTAAAACCTTGGGATTTGCATATCTCACACTTCTTTTCTTTCTGTGTAATTCTTTGTTTTCTCTCAAACCAGAGACATTAGATCCATGGTGACTTGCGGTTAGATTCTTGACTTTTCATAGTGTCATATCCAGGAGCTTTTCTCTTCCCTTCTCTCACCCCTACTTCCTTCTTTCCTTCCACAGCTTTATTGATATCTAATTTACATACCATAAAATTCGTTTGTTTTATATTCACAATTCAATGATTTTTAAATAAATTTTCGGTGTCGTGCAAGTCTTTCAACAATCTAATTTTAAACATTTCCATCACCCTAAAAAGGAATAACATGTCCATGTGCAGTCACTTTCTATTCCCACTCCCAGACTCAGACAAATATTAATCTATTTGTCTCTATAGATTTGACTTTTCTGAAAATTTCATATAAATGGAATCATATGTGGTTATTGTGTCTAGATTCTTTCACCTAGCATAGCATTTTTGAGGTTAGTCCATGTTGTAACATTTATCAGTACTTTGTTCCTTTTTATTTTAGAAGAGTATTCCATGGCATGGATATATCACAATTTGTTTATCCATTCACCAGCTGATGGACCTTTTGTTTGTTCCCCCTTTTGGCTATTACGAGTAATGCTGCTATAAACATTCATATATGTGTTTGTGTAGATATATATTTTTATTTCTCTTGGGTAGTTTCCTGTGAGTAGAATTACTAGGTCGTATGGCAAATTTATGTTTAACATTTTAAGAAACTGCCAAAGTATTTTACAAAGTAACTGGAACATTTTACATTTCTATAGCAATGTATGAAGTTTCCAGTCAATTCACATCCTTGTCAATTGTTGCCATCTCTTATAATTGGTGAGATGTTTATAGTCATAAAATGATGAAAAAATGGTATCTAGGTATATTTTTAATTTCAGTGCTCCTTCTGTAAGTAGCATTGAACATCTTTTCATGCTTAAGGGAGAGTTGTAAACTTTTATTTATTTTATTTTATATATTTATTTTTTAAACGTCTTCATTGGAGTATAATTGCTTTACAGTGGTGTGTTGTTTCTGCTGTATAACAAAGTGAATCAGCTATATGTATATGTATATCCCCATATCCCCTCCCTCTTGTGTCTTCCTCCCACCCTCCCTATCCCACGCATCTAGGTGGACAAAAAGCAGCGAGCTGATCTCCCTGTGCTATGCGGCTGCTTCCCACTAGCTATCTGTTTTACATTTGGTAGTGTATATATGTCCATGCCACTGTCTCACTTTGTCCCAGCTTACCCTTCCCCCTCCCAATGTCCTCAAGTACATTCTCTAGGTCTGTGTCTTTATTCCTGTCCTGCCCCTAGGTTCCTCAGAACCATTTTTTTTTTAGATTCCATATATGTGTGTTAGCAAACAGTATTTGCTTTTCTCTTTGTGAATTACTTCACTCTGTATGACAGACTCTAGGTCCATCAACCTCACTACAATAACTCAGCTTCGTTTCTTTTTATGTCTGCGTAATATTCCATTGTATAGAAGTGCCACATCTTCTTTATTCATTCAACTGTCGATGGACACTTAGGTTGCTTCCATGTCCTGGCTATTATAAATAGTGCTTCAATGAACATTGTGGAACATGACTCTTTTTGAATTACGGCTTTTTCAGGGTATATGCCCAGTAGAGGAATTGCTGGGTCATATGGTAGTCCTATTTTTAGTTTTTTAAAGAACTTCCATGCTGTTCTCCATAGTGGCTGTATCACCTTACATGCCTACCAACAGTGTAAGAGGGTTCCCTTTCTTCCACACCCTCTCCAGCACTTATTGTTTGTAGATTTTTTGATGATGGCCATTCTGACTGGTGTGAGGTGATACTTCATTGTAGTTTTGATTTGCAAAAGTCTGTATATCTTCTTTGGAGAAATGTCTACTTACGTCTTCTGCCCATTTTTAGATTGGGTTGTTTGTTTTTTTGATATTGGACTGCATGAGCTGCTTGTAAATTTTAGAGATTAATCCTTTGTCAGTTGCTTCGTTGGCAAATATTTTCTCCCACTATAAGGATTGGCCTTCCATCTTGTTTATGGTTTCCTTTGTTGTGCAAAAGCTTTTGAGTTTCATTAGGTCCCATTTGTTTATTTTTGTTTTTACTTTCATTTCTCTAGGAGGTGGGTTAAAAAGGATCTTGCTGTGATTTATGTCATAGAGTGTTCTGCCTATGTTTTCCTCTAAGAGTTTTATAGTGTCTGGCCTTACACTTAAGTCTTTAATCCATTTTGAATTTATTTTTCTGCATGATGTTAGGGAGTGTTCTAATTTCATTCTTTTACATGTAGCTGTCCAGTTTTCCCAGCGCCACTTATTGAAGAGGCTGTCTTTTCACCATTGTATATTCTTGCCTCCTTTATCAAAAATAAAGTGACCATATGTGCGTGGGTTTATCTCTGGGCTTTCTATCCTGTTCCATTGATCTGTATTTCTGTTTTTGTGCCAGCGCCATACTGTCTTTTTTTTAAACTTAATTTATTAATTTTTAGCATCTTTATGGGAGTATAATTGCTTTACAATGGTGTGTTAGTTTCTGCTTTATAACAAAGTGATTCAGCTATACGTATACATCCTCATACCTCCTCCCTGTTGCGTCTTGCTCCCACCATCCTTATGTCCCCTCTCTAGCTGGTCACAAAGCACTGAGCTGATCTCCCTGGCTATGGGGCTGCATCCCACTAGCTATCTATTTTACATTTGGTAGTGCATATATGTCCATGCCAATCTCTCACTTCGCCCCAGCTTACCCTTCCCAATCCCCGTGTCCTTAGTCCATTCTCCATGTCTGCGTCTTAATTCCTGTCCTGGCCCTAGGTTTTCAGAAACATTTTTGTTTTTTAGATTCCATATATATGTGTTAGCATATGGTATTTGTTTTTCTCTTTCTGAATTACTGCACTCTGTATGACAGTCTCTAGGTCCATCTACCTCACTACAAATAACTCAATTTCATTTCTTTTTCTGGCTGAGTAATATTCCATTGTATATATGTGCCACATCTTCTTTATCCACTCATCTTTCAATGGACACATAGGTTGCTTCTATGTCCTGGCTATGGTAAATAGAGCTGCAATGAACATTGTGGTACACGACTCTTTTTGAATTATGGTTTTCTCAGGGTATATGCCCAGTAGTGGGATTGCTGGGTCGTATGGTAGTTCTATTTTTAGTTTTTCAAGGAACCTCCATACTGTTCTCCATAGTGGCTGTATCAATTTACTTTCCCACCAGCAGTGCAAGAGGGTTCCCTTTTCTCCACACCCTCTCTAGCATTTATTGTTTGTAGATTTTTTGATGATGGCCATTCTGACTGGTGTGAGGTGATACCTCATTGTAGTTTTGATTTGCATTACTCTAATGATTAGAGATGTTGAGCATCCTTTCATATGTTTGCTGGAAATCTGTATATCTTCTTTGGAGAAATGTCTATTTGGGTCTTCTGCCCATTTTTGGATTGGGTTGTTTGTTTTTTTTGATTTTGAGCTGCTTGTAAAGTTTTGAGATTAATCCTTTGTCAGTTGCTTCATTTGCAAATATTTTTTCCCATTCTGAGGGTTGTCTTTTATTTTTTAACAGTTTTTTTGGAGTATAATTGCTGTACATTGGTGTGTTAGTTTCTGCTTTATAACAAAGTGAATCAGTTATACATATAAATATATCCTCATATCTCTTCCCTCTTGCGTCTCCCTCCCTCCCACCCTCCCTATTCCACCCCTCCAGGTGGTCATAAAGCACTGAGTTGATCTCCCTGTGCTATGCGGCTGCTTCCTACTAGCTATTGGTTCTGGAGGGTTTTTATCATAAATGGGCGTTGAATTTTGTTGAAAGTTTTTTCTGCATCTGTTGAGATTATCATATGGTTTTTATCCTATAGTTTGTTAATATGGTGTATCATGTTGTTTGGTTTACCTGTATTGAAGAATCCTTGCATTCCTGGGATAAACCCCACTTAACTGTGGTGTATCATCCTTTTAATGTGCTCTTGGATTCTATTTGCTAGTATTTTGTTGAGGATCTTTGCATCTATGTTCATCAGTGATATTGGCCTGTAGTTTTCTTTCTTTGTGACATCTTTGTCTGGTTTTGGTATCAGGGTGATGATGGCCTCGTAGAATGAGTTTGGGAGTGTTCCTCCCTCTGCTATATTTTGGAAGAGTTTGAGAAGGATAGGTGTTAGCTCTTCTCTAAATGTTTGATAGAATTCACCTGTGAATCCATCTGGTCTTGGGCTTTTGTTTGTTGGAAGATTTTTAATCACAGTTTCAATTTCAGTGCTTCTGATTGGTCTGTTTACATTTTCTATTTTTTCCTGGTTTAGTCTCAGAAGGTTGTGCTTTTCTAAGAATTTGTCCATTTCTTCCAGGCTGTACATTTTATTGGTATATATTTGTTTGTAGTAATCTCTCATGATCCTTTGTATTATTGCAGTGTCAGTTGTTACTTCTCCTTTTTCATTTCTAATTCTATTGATTTGAGTCTTCTCTCCTTTTTTTCTTGATGAGTCTGACTAATGGTTTATGTTTTGTTTATCTTCTCAAAAACCAGCTTTTAGTTTTATTGATCTTTGCTATCATTTCCTTCATTTGTTTTTCATTTATTTCTTTATGACTTCTTTCCTTCTGCTAAATTTAGGATTTTTTTTTCTTCTTTTTCCTTCTTAATTTTTTAGTTACGCACTTAAAAATTAAAGTGTGTGTCCTCCATTATAAACACAGAGTATGCTCACTTTAAAAAGCTGAAAACAAAGACAGGCAGTGAGACTTCAAATTAATCAGGTTAATTTTATCCTCTCCAGAAAGTACACCAAAGTGACTGTGAAATGATTTTTGAAAGGAATTAACCTAGTAGGAACGAAAGAACAGAAATCAGCAAGTTTTCAGAAATGGAAAGCAGATGGAGAACAACTTACTGACCAAGCAGAGTGGAGAAGTTATATTCAAGTGCCTATAGAGAGGGAGTCTGATGAAAAGGAGACCCACTCACCTAACATACCCTAGAGAGATTCACTACAGAAAAAGGCTGAGATTTTGGAGTGCCTAAGAGAGGACGAATGGTTGAAAGGTGTCTTACGAGATTAGACCTCCCGCCAAATTCTCTTACGGACCCTGTACAGCCAAGTGACTATATGTCTCCTCCAATCTGCCCCTACTCCCAGGGTGTGGGAAGATCCTAAGGAGAGGGGTGGGGGGCTAAAAAGGGGAAGAGTAAGTCTATGTATTGAACAAAGAGCTCCTCAGCACCCTCACCAGAGCATGCTGAGCCCTGCCTAATTATCCTCCTCTGCTCACTGTCCCTAGGCAGGAAATTGAAGAATGTTTTCTCTGGAGAAAAGACCTCTACATACTGACTTTTGGAAGCCCCAAGTGAAAAGCCTCCGTAGCTCCTTTTTCAGCCTATTCAGATGTTCAACAGCTGACAATCACCTCTATCCCCAAATTAAATAGGAACATAAAATAAAGAATCATCAGATATTTGAGGAAAGCTTTAAACATAAAAGAAGGAGCAGGAAACAAGAACATAAACAAGGAAAAAAACCTTCCTGGAGAAAACAAATAGCTCTCTAGGGAACAGAAAACTTTCAACAAACAAAATCACACAGTATCCTTATATACATAATAAAAAATATTGTAATCACAAGTCAAATACAGGATACTATGACAAAAAAACAGAAATGCAGTAAGAGCTTCTAGAAATTAAAAATATAATAATAAAAAATTAAGTCAGTAGAAGGGCCCTTAGAAATATCCCAGAAAGAATTATAAAACATGGAAGAAATGGGAAATAGCAGGAAAAAAAAAAAAAAACTTGTATGATTGACTCAAAATGTCTCCTGTCAACCTAAGATTTCCAGAGGAGACAGCAGAGAAAAATGGAAGAAAATATCTGAGAAATACAGAAATTTCTCAGAATTTAAGAGCATGCATCTTCAGTTTGAATGGTCCCAGTAAGTGACACCATAATTAATGGGGGGAGGAACATATAATTTTGAAATTTTAGAACATTAGAGATAAAGAGAAGCTTCTAAAGAGAGGAAAAATATGGGTTCTAAAGTCAAGAATGTCACTGGATTTTTCGATAGTTGTACTAGATTCTGGATATCACTGAGGGTAGCCCTTCAACAGCTTTCAATGTAGAATTCTATATCTGGTTAAACTCTTTATCAAGGAGGAAGGTAGAAAGTATCTTTAGATATATAAATACAAAATTTTTACTCTCAAACATCTTTTAAGAAGCTACTTGAGGATATTTCAGAAGAAGAAGTGAGGAAAGCAAGAAAGAGGGACACTGCTTGGCCAAACAGCAAACTGTGTTTAACATCATCATCATCATCATATAATCTCTCTCTACTTAGATAATAATTTTTTTTGATTAAAAAACAACTTCACATTTTATTTTAAGGAATATGATCATTTGTTGAGTTGAAGGCATGAAGTACAACAGCTGCTCTGACACAGACTCTGAGCAGAAGCCCCTCCCATGTGCACTTTTAAAGACTCGCTCATCGTTCTGTACACAAGACATTTCACCCATCAGAGCGGAAGATGCTTAATGACATTGGTAATTTAAAAAATTCTGCAGAAACAAAAAAGACATCCATGAGGCAACCTGCCGCTGTTGACTACAAATCACTGCATGTTAGAAAGTTGCTTCCGAAGGAGAATGCACTTATTGTTAACTTATTGTTATTGTTAAGTTAGGAGCACGCTTAACATGTAATCAACCTTGAGTTAGAAAAACCACTCTTTGGGGGACTTCCCTGGTGGTACAGTGGTTAAGAATCCGCCTGCCAATGCAGGGGGCATGGGTTCGAGCCCTGGTTCGGGAAGATCCCACGTGCCGCAGAGCAACTAAGCCCGTGCGCCACAAATACTGAGCCTGTGCTCTAGAGCCTGCGAACCACAACTACTGAGCCCATGCACCACAACTACTGAAGCCCGTGCACCTAGAGCCCGTGCTCCCCAACAAGAGAAGCCACAGCAAGGAGAAGCCCGCGCACCGCAACGAAGAGTAGCCCGCGCTAGCCGCAACTAGAGAAAGCAGGTGCACAGCAACGAAGACCCAACGCAGCCAAAAATAAATAAATAAATTTATAAAAAAGAAAAAGAAAAGCCACTCTTTGGAAGGCACAGTTTGTTTCCAGGTCGACTATAAAAATCTAGCTCTGTCTTCCAGACCCCATGTGGCACGAAGGACAACCCCGGCTGGGCACCCCCATGTCTCCTTGACACGTGTGTCCAGAGGACAGAGAGTTTTCCTCTGATCGCAGTCTTAGATAATAATTTTAATATAATCATTTAGGGACAATAGGGAGAAGAAAATGTTCATATATATGGTTAAATGACTTTAAATGGTTAAATCTTCAAATACTAGGAGAGGAAATGAAGAGGTACAGCATAAACCAAGACATAGAAATATAAGCATATTATTAAATGTGCTATATGTAGCATATTAAACTACTACTTAGAAGAGATAGCATGAGAGTCCAAAGGGGCAGATGTGGACAGTGGGACTGACAGGGTAAGGGGTGTTGGTGGTGGGGGGTAAGAGACTCCTGCTTTTAGACACTAAGGCACTACCTTGATAAAAATAAAATAAATAATTTAAAAAGAAAAACGTTTTCAGGCCGGATATAAATTACTACCATAAAAGAAACAATAACAAAACAGAGACTATAGGTAGAAGAAAAATCACTAATTTTTACACAACCGAAAGATAAATAGTGTTCACATTTGGTGCAGGTTTTTTTTTTTTTTTCCTGTCTTTCCTCTATGAAAAGGTTTTTGTTTCTTGCTTTTACATGGCTGTGTTCATACAGTTGACTATTCTGGTTTTCTCAATCTATTATCATGGTGAAAACATTTTCCCATGATCATATTAAAATTTAAATCTACTTTGAAAGGGTTGCATAATAGCCCAATTGAGTAGATGTACTATAATTTGCTTTTTAAAACTGAAGTATAGTTGATTTACAATATTATATTAGCTGCAGGTATACAACATAGTGATTCAATATTTCTGTGCATTATACTCCATTTAAAGTTAGTACAAAATAATGGCTATGTTTCCCTGTGTAGCACAATGTATCCTTGTTGCTTATTTATTTAACTTTTGTCATTGTCATTTGTTGTTCTCTCTACCCAAAGCACCAACATTCTTGGGAACAGCTGGGCAACTGCTCTTCTTCCCCTTCAACCATGTGATTCTAGTGGACGTGGCCAAGTACCACCCAGCCCTCTGGACCGTGGCATGAGAATATGGCCCAAGCCTGGCCAACAAGACTCCTACAAGTTTTCTAACTGGAACCGGACTGAAGCGCTTGATGTGAGGATGTAAGCCTGGAGCAATGATGTGAGCTTGGACTCCTGGGACAACAAGACTGAAAGCATAAAGAACAGGGAAGCGGAGGTGAGAAAAGGGGCAGGAAAGGGAGGCAACAACTAGGGCAAGAGGGGAGAAAGGGAGGTAGAAGAAAGAAATCAACGTGACAGCATTAGAATCTCTAAACCTAGTGATCCCTGAGGCCACTCTTACTCTCACCCTTTCCATAATTGGTTACATTTACTAATAAATACTTCCTTTATACATGTTATACTTAAGATCGGTTGAATTTGCTTCTATTATTTTTAAATGAATGAGCCTGCACCAGAGTGACCTCAGGAACAGAGCATAATATTCAGGTTGTTTGGAGCAAATACTTAATAAACACTTATTAAACTGAATTAAATGAACTCTCCCAGAATCATAGTGGAACAGTACAAAGAGCATGGGCTTTAGAAACTGGCTGACCTGTGTTTGAATTATGGCTCTGTAAGAACTTTGACAAATTATTTCATATATCAGACCCTCAACTTCTCCTCCTCCTTTTTCATCCTCATCAGCATTATAATCTCTAACATTTGTTGAATTGTGTCCTTATGGCTCACACTATGCTAAATGCTTTGCATATGTTATCTCATGGATAAAATAATAATTATTATTGCACTTCACGATCTGTGAAATGATGATTCAAATAGATAATCAGTATAAAGCATTAAGCCCGGGCTTCCCTGGTGGAGCAGTGGTTGAGAGTCCGCCTGCCGATGCAGGGGACACGGGCTCGTGCCCCGGTCCGCGAAGATCCCACATACTGCGGAGCGGCTGCGCCCGTGAGCCATGGCCGCTGAGCTTGCGCGTCCGGAGCCTGTGCTCTGCAACGGAAGAGGCCACAGAAGTGAGAGGCCCGCGTACCGCAAAAAAAAAAAAAAAAAAAAAAAAGCATTAAGCCCAAATAGTAATGATATTTTTTCTCCCACTTTTTCCTTCCTGACTTAATCCTCCCTCTTACCACTTTGCCTGTATTCAGAGTTATGGCCCCTTCACGTTTGGACAGGTTAACATGTTGGCTTTATGTGATCATAACTTGTTAGTCTTGGTCCTTTTGCCTTTTGACTCGTGAATTACTCAGTGTGAAATGTGCTCAATAATGACACAAGCAACATAAAAACAGAACTCAACAAATGCAAAAGTAACTAGGTTCTTGCATGGAAAGACTTAGCATTGTAAAGAGGTCATTTCTTAATTTATGAAATTAATTTAATTCAAATAAAAGCAATAACAAAGACCTCCCCCTCTCCTACCCTGGAGTTGAGCAAGTTGACTCTAAAGTCCATTTGGAAAAATAAACAAGCAAGGATAATCATAAAGATTCTGAAAACAAAGCGCAATGAAGAGATTTTAGCCCCTCTATAGATAATAATGCACATCATACAACCTCAATAATAAAAACAGGATGATAATGATATCTACTGGGAAAACAAAACATAACACAACCTATAAAGTTTAGTAATAGAGCTGATTGACAAAATAATTTAGCAGAGTAAGTGGTGAAGGTGGTATCAACATCCAAACTTTGACAGCACGGTCTGTTGGCAAGACTGTGGGGACGTAAGCTGACGAGAGGGCCAAACGGTACAAACCCACGTTCCATGGCTGGAAATTTGCCAATATTTATCAATATTACAAATGCATTTACCCACTTCTGGGAATTTAGCCTATCGAGTTAAAATGCACACATACAAAATCATGGGCATACAAAATGTATTCATTGTAGCATATTTATAAGAAGAACTCCAAATGTCCATCAATAGGGGACTGGATAAAAAAACTATGCTACGACGCTAAGAGAATAGATCTCATCACAAGAAAAAGAAATTTGTAAATATGTGTGTTAACTAAACTTACTTTGGTGATCAATTTGCTATAAATACAAATATCGAATCGTTCTGTTGTATACCTGAAACTAATGTTATATGTCAATTATGTCTCAATAAAAATAAAGTACGGTACAACCACACAGAAGAATCATGTTCAGTTTTAAAAGATAGAGAAAAAGTTATCTAATTAGTTATATGAAAAGAAGAAAGAGAAAAACTCAAGTGCAAAAAAGTGTATATCATACATTACATTTCACCTATGAAGGATGGAATAAAAATGCAGATTTGGGGGCTTCCCCGGTGTGGCAGTGATTAAGAATCTGCCTGCCAATGCAGGGGACACAGGTTTGAGCTCTGTTCCGGGAAGATCCCACATGCCGCGGAGCAGCTAAGCCCGTGCACCACAACTACTGAACCTGTGCTCTAGAGCTCGTGGGCCACAACTACTGAAGCCCGCGCCCCTAGAGCCTGTGCTCTGTAACAAGAGGAGCCACTGCAATGAGAAGCCCGTGCACCGCAACGAAGCGTAGCCCCCTCTTGCCGCAACTAGAGAAAGCCCGCGCGCAGCAACAGAAACCCAATGCAGCCAAAAATAAATAAAATTAAATAAACAAAAATTTTCAAAAAAAAGAATGCAGAATCGTATTTGCTTATACCTGCATAAAGAAATACAAATTACTAACAGTAGTTACCTATGGGGAAAGGGAGCATCTGCTGGAAGGGAAGAGACATGAGAGCAAGGCTTGTCAATGTGTACTTTATCATATTGATTTAGTTTTTTAATCATGAGTTTATATTATTCTTTCAAATAAAAAAACAGTAAGGGTTAAAAAAAATCAAGCAGTGAGTACTTACTGTGTGTAAGACATTGTGCTAAGCTTATAAATACATCATCTCATTTAATCCCCATCAGAGCCCCGTGAGGTTTTATTTTAATCTTCATTTTACAGATGAGAAAAAGAGTTAGATTGCTTAAGCAATTTGTTCATCTTTTCTATCAATCCACAGCCTTTATTTCTTTCCTGTCCTAGCTCAATACTAACTGTCTGCAAATCTCCCTGGATTATTTCCACCCAACTCCAATTAGCTGTTGGAATCTCTTTAGCAATTAAATAAATAGTTCTCACTATATTCTTTTAACATAACAATATTCTTACCTTCTACCTGTACATGCTCCGTCTCTTGGACTAGACTGTAAAAACCATATTATATACCATAGTTTCCATATTTGTCTTTTCAACTCTGGTGCTGCCAGGCACACTGAATCACCACTCAGTAAATCACAGAATATAAAATAGTATTTTTATTCATGTAGTTCCATAGAGTTTACACTGTCTCTAACCTGAATCTCCCTGACACCCTGTCAGGAAGGTTTTATTATCCCCATTTTACAGAATAGGAAACTGAGCCTCAGAGAGACTCAGAAAGATTAACTGGGAGTCATAGCTAAGACCTTTGACTCCTAGATAAGTGCCCTTTTCATTACACCACAGCTATCTCTAGTTAGTCTTTCAGAAAATATCTGGTCGAACCATATTTATTGCAGGAGAATGTCTAAGTCAAGTATTCTAGGAATGAGGGCACAGAAATAACTCAAGGATAATGAAATGTTACACTTTCTCCCTCATACCAGACATCACTAATGGATCATACAACTTTTCTTCTGGGTCTTGAAGCTGCTCCACATACTTCTTAAATCTTTCTTAAAACCAGGTTCCAGTTCCACAATCAATTGATCTTAATCCAAGATGGACACTCAAGAAGAAACCTATTTATCATTTGAGGGCTAGATGATCTCCAGTACCTGGCTACCCAAAATGTGGTCCTCATATCAGCAGCATCAACATCGTCTGGAAGCTTGATAGAAACACAGAATCTCAGGTCTCATCTACAGAATCAGAATCTGCATTTAATATCTCCAAGTGATTCCTATGAGCACGAAGTTTGGGAAGTTCTGCTCGAAGACACTGTTCAGTGACAATTCTAAACAGTGATTTTATGACCTCTTATCTCTCCATCTCAGAGAACCCACTACAGAGTTACTTCATCAGCCTTCCCTCAGATCTGCTGGTTCTGTGGAGCATCCATTAAATTTCTCTAAAACATCTTCCAGGACCTTTTGGTTTGAATGAGATGTTGGTTCTATCTGAAAATATCCTTCTGAGACCAGACACACTCAGCTGCAAATTGAGAGTAATGAGGGAAGTTGAAACTCTCTTGTTTGGCTGTCGATATATCTCGCCTTGCCTGGAGAGTTATTCTCTTTTTTAGGTTGACAGTATAGAGGTGGAACATTTCTGCCCTGGAATTCCCAGTACCATAGTAAAATGGAATCCTAGACTGCTTTCTTGGGTGTTTCAGTGTTCTAGCTAGCCTGGCTCAAATTCCTTGCGGGAGGAAGAACTTTTGTCTGACACATCATCTCTGTGATCGCTAGTGTACTTACTGCCTGTTTCTGTACTGCAAAGGCTACTGCTGTGTTAGTCAACTTTACAAGCTTGTATACTTTGTTGACATTTAAAAGCAATTCTTTATATGTTTGTTTGTAGCTATCATTTATTTTTAAAATTTCTAAAATTTTAATTTTATGTCTGTTTGTGGTTATAATTTATGGCATGGGAGAAAGATGTTTCTGATCTCAAGAACGAAATTAAATTATGAAGATTATTCACCAGTGGGGAGCACTAGAAAAGATTATAATTGAACAGAAGTAATCATTGTCTGTATTTTCCTAAAAGTCTCTCGTGGGTAATTTCCTTATGTCTAAATGTGTGTATTATTTTTCCATTTTTATTTTAAATGTGTGTAATATTTTGTCTAGTTATGAAAGAAGAGCAGTTTTATTTTGAAAATCCAGAAAATTCAAAGAAATATAAGGGGAAGTAAAAAAACAACTCTAGGTCCAATACTTAACATTTTGTTCTATTTGTTGTGACAGGAATCTTTTCTTGCTTATTTTTCTCTGCAACTTATTGTGGGGAAGCTTGTTTCAAGATCTCTTATTTCATTATGACAAGGGCAGTGATTGAGCTCCTTCACAGAGAACAGCAGGAGGAGTCAGCCAAAGGGACATGGAAGGGACACAAATAGAGATGGAATTGGACCATCTCCAGAGCAGCTGGGCCTTGCACCTTCCTCTGACTCTAGGACTTCAGACAGTTATCCAAGCACCAGCTGCTGTGGGTCTTTCTGCACTGGACCCCATGCGCCCACATCTCAACCTCTACAGTTGTGAGGCTGGGCTCTCCATGACCATCCACCTAGCCAGAAAGATATTACTCCCACAAGGCCCAGGATCCTCTTGCTGTGTTAAGTGCTGTTTCTCTGTCCCAGCAGAGATAGGATACACATGTTCTCCATCCTTTGGATGATGTATGGGCCTATGGAAAGGACTTGGAATTCAGGGCCAGGCAGCCCTGCATTCTAATTCTAACTCAGTCACTTACTAGTTTTATGATTGTAAGCAGCGTCATTTAAGTGCTCTGAGTCTTAATTTTCTTAGCTATGCGATAGGGCTACTAAAACCTACCCTGCAGGGTCATTGTAAGGATTAGATATGATCGATGTTCAATGCCTGTGGCTTAACAGGCACTCAATAAACAACAGCTACTAGAGTCACTCTCTGTCTCTTCAGTCATCTCTTTTGTAGGCTTATGTTAAGGCAACTCTTTTGATTTTGGCTTCATGCTCCATTTTTCTACGTCCATGTCTTTTAAACAAATTCCTTCTGGAATTATAGAATCCCAGAATTCCACCAGCGCTCTGCTAAGATTCTAAATTCTCTTTCTCAAGATATATTTTCTTGCTAGTGGTAAAGAGATACCAGGGAAGAATCAAGTCCTTCGGGAGCCTTTAATCTCATTGGGGAGACAAGGCTTAGACGCAAGATACGATTAGAGAATAATAAAAGAGAGCGAGAGCCCTCAAATGTGCTGAGTTTAATGTTCTATGCTTCTGTCTGCTTCCGAATTCCATTCTTGCTTTATTAAACAATATCGCTGTGCTGCTGGCTCATGTTGATTTTCTAGACCCCTAAGGCCGTAATATTTCTCTGCTGTATGTGCGTATAACGAGTCAGAATATTCTATTGTGTATAATATTTCTGCAGCATATTCTATTTGGGCAGTTTTCCCTGAACATTCTCCATGGCACTTGTCCCCATCAGAGTTTACCATGTGCATCTGATAATTTTCTTTTCTTTTTTGTTTTGTTTTTAATATCTTTATCGGAGTATAATTGCTTTACAGTGTTGTGTCAGTTTCTGTTGTACAACAAAGTGAATCAGCTGTAAGTATAAAAATATCCCCATGTCCCCTCCCTCTTGAGCCTCCCTCCCACCCTCCCTATCCCATCCCTATAGGTGGTCACAAAGCATCGAGCTGTCAGCCTTGTAACACAATGCACCAGCTTTCTAGCAGAGATTATCTTGGACTAAAGCTCATCAAACAGCTGTCCTTGCCTGCAGTCTCTGGTATTTCCACATTTTCTCTCTCTGCTTGTAATTCAAACTCCTGGAGTACTGGGAGTGGGAGGGAGGGATGGATAGATCCTAGTTGCCATGTCCCTAACTAGACAGATGAACTTAGGGATATCTCTTCTTATCTTAAGGCTTTGGTTTTCTTACAAGGGGAAGGAGGCTACTTGAGAACTTCTGAGACAGACATGTTGTGATTCCACGTAGGGGCACTGGTTTTGACGTGAGTGATTTCTCCAACAATCAGCTCTGTCAATGAGCAGTGAGCACCTTTTCTGAGACAGGGCTCAGCACAGCCTTTTCTCCTATTTTCTTTCCCACCGAAGGACAGGTCTGTCTGTGGAACTGTAGGTTTTCTCTGAAAATGGTGGCAGGACGATTCTGTCTTTCTCACCTCATGATGGGTCAATAACACAGATCCATTAGACTAGTGGGATTAGCCATAAAGCAAAACAGAGAAGATGCTTGTAGGAGCAAATGTTGGTTTCTTGAGTTTGTTAAAAATGAAAAGAAACAGTTTGCCAGGTGCCAGCTATGTAAAGTGAGTACTTCCTGAGGATGTCCTGGGGAGGATGTTTCAAAAGCAGCATTGGCTGTACCATCTACCTTAAAGATGTTTACATCTAGTATAAGTGATGGGAGAAGGAGAGAATGTAAGCAAGTACACAGAAAAGTGACATAGGAACAATGCATAGCTACATTCACCTGGGGCGTGTATATGAGCACCAAAGAGAATGTTAGAAATGGAGGAGACTTATAAGGTCCTTTCAAAATTCACACATTGCAAAAAATTGAAATGAAGCTTAGAGGGCAAATGGCAGTGGGGAGGTCATGGAGCTGGTTAACAGCAGAACCGAGATGAGAACCCAGGTCTTCTGTTGATTGATTCAAGGTTGTATCCACCACCATATTCTGCCTGTGCTGGGACTGGTAGATTTGGGCTGGTTAGTTAAGCTTACCTGGGATGGCTATATTTGAAAATTATTCTCAAGTGTGAGCGGTGCAATTTGTCTGGGGGGCACATGTTTGGATCCGTATAGGCAGTTTTATGGCAACAGGAGGGTATACAGAAAGTTTTGGCTATATACTATATCTTGAACTTAATAGACATTCAGTAATAGTTATTAATTTTTTTTGGATTTGCTGAACATACACATGAAAATAAAACTCCTATCGTCCTTCTCAATATTTCTTGATTGAGGTGGGAGGGACTGAGTCATATTCATAAGTAGGTTTGCCTAATTATAGACAATACCAGCTGGTGAGTGTACTGGCAGAGCCAGATAAAAAGCTTCACATCCAGTGTGGACGGAAGGGCCAGATGTTAAGGTAAGAATGGCTGCTTCAGTCAACTTCAGGCGTCTCAGCAAATTCCCAGCTGTTCAACAGAGTTTAAAAGGTGGGAAATAGTCACATAAAAGGTATTTGTGTCCTGGAACGAATGGGCCATTTTACCTGGGTGGTTGTTTTCTTCATTGATCTATTAATAGTGCTAAAATAAAATAACCTAGCTCTTCATTAAGTGATCATGATCAGACACCCACTTCTTTTTTTTTTTTTTTTTTTTTTTTCTTTTTATGCTGTACGCGGGCCTCTCACCGCTGTGGCCTCTCCCGTTGCGGAGCAGAGGCTCCGGACGCGCAGGCTCAGCGGCCATGGCTCACGGGCCCAGCCACTCCGCGGCACGTGGGATCCTCCCGGACCGGGGCACGAACCCACGTCCCCTGCATCGGCAGGCGGACTCTCAACCACTGCGCCACCAGGGAAGCCCCAGACACCCACTTCTGATGGAAAAAGTTTACAGCTAGTAAGGAAACTTGGATTGCATATCTAATAACAAAAGACTTTTTGTAAAGAAACAGTCTGGGCTTTCCAAAAGTATGTTAGTTACATACATCATAATTCACATCATCATTTAATTATTCATTAAATATATTTCGACCTCTTGATAATTATGTATTATGTGCTAGTTTCCAAATGTTTTTACATTATCTTATTAGAGTCAAAACAACTTTCTGAGCAGAGTACGTGTAATTTGTCCCATTTTACAGAAGCAGTAGAGAAGCAGTGGATTTGGGAGTCCAAGGAGGTGAAATACTGCCCAGTTTTGGTCTTGGGTTTTTCCCAGTCACATTCTGGGCTTAGAAGACTGAACTATTTAGGGGTTTCAGTGCTAAGCTAAGAGAGATTAAGTGACTTTTCCAAGGGCACACACTGTTAAATGGCAAATCCAGAATGCAATCCCAGACTTTGACTCTGGTCAGTTTCTCCCTCCTCCATGCCAGTGGCTCTCCAATATTAGTGAGTGTCAAAATCCCCAGAGGGCTTATTCAAACATAGACTGCTTGTCCCATCCCAGAGTGTTTGATACAGAGGTCTGGCGAAGGCAGGCCAAAAATGTGCATTTCAGTCATTTTTCAGGAAACACTGATGCAAAGGAAACCATGCACTGAGAACTACTTGCTGTTCAAGGTGTGGTCTCCGCAGGCATCAGCCAGGAGCTCCTCAGAAACACAGAATCTCACAGAATCTCAGGTCCCATTTTGGCGCTGCAGAATTAGAATCTGCATTTTAACAAGACCTCCAGATCTCACATTAAAATTTGAGGAGTGCCGGTCTACTCCACAGCTGTCGGTTTGCAGGCCCTGGACTAGGTGTTAAAGGGAGATGACAGGATAATAATAATAATGGTTTTTTCAGGCCCTTTCGGTATGTCAGACACTCCTCTAAGCCCTTCAGGTATTTTATCTCCTTTTAATTCTAACAATAACACTACGAGGGTGATACCAATATTATTCCCATTTTAAAGTTGAGGGAATGCCAGGGTACAGAGAGGTTGGTATCCCGCCTCAGCCCACGTACTCAATAAAAGGAGGATCCAGGTTTTGAAGCTGGGCAGTTTACTCCCAAATTAAACGATGCTACATTTTTGTAAGTCCAGTTGCCACTCATATACATGGGGAGATAAGAAGGAAAGGCATGTAAATAAGTTTAGAGCAGGAAAGAAGTTCCAGTTTGAACAGATTTCCTGGGTCAAGGTAATCTAATTATGGGTCTCTTTTAAAGTCAGGAGACCTGGGTTTGGCTGGGCCTCTGCAGAGCTTCCTGATGATGTAGACTTTGGTGCATTCTGCTTCTTCGTAACTCCACTTGTAAAACTGAAATAATATTAATAACAATTGAGAAAGAGAAAAAGGATCCCACTGGCTAGACTATGGAGGGAGTGTGCTGAGAATTGAAAAAGAAGCCACAATTTTTCAAAATGGACTACACTATATTTGGCCAAAGAGATAAGCTGTACCAAATCAAAACCGTGATACTCATCGCAAACTAGCTAAGCTCCAGCTCTCTCGACACCAGTCTGTTCCAATCCCTGAGTCCAAGATAAGACCACAGACAAACTGATTTAACAGTGACTCTGAACGGACCCATGTGTTCTACATACAAGGCCATGGACTGTTCCAGCAACTCTCTAGTTGATTCCAGCCAAGCCTAATAACGTGGCTAACTCAAGATCCCACAGCCCTGAAAGGACGTGTTTCTTGTCTCCTCCCTTTTGGGACACACCACAGATACCCATGGTATATAGTTTCCCTGCTGTAGCAAATAATAACCCAACTTTATTCACTACAAGTGTTTTCCCAGAGGTCTTTGTCTGGTGGCCTCCGACACAATAATATTTTCCTACCTACCTTGTATACTTCCTATGAATATCAAACGAAATAGAGCATAGAGAGCTCCACACACATGTGAGCTTCTAAATTTGTTATTGTAATTATTTATGTGTTGTTCCATCTTCTTCCCCCAAACAGCGATGCTCATTTTAAAAGAGGAGATATAGTCTTATTTTCTTTGTGTTCACAATGTCTAGAATGGTTCTTAATACTCAATAATTATTGATTGAATGAAAAAACAAACAAATGGGCAAATGAAAAAAATCTTGTTCCAGTTCTTCTTTCCCCAGGTCCAGCCCAGTGAGTCACCAAGACTTCCTTCAATCGGATAAAGGAGTCCTTAAGTGTTTAGAAATGATTGCTACCACCCGGACAGGCTGACACTAGCACTTTGTAACAGTTACAGATAACCTTGTTTGCCTCTTAAAAGTTTCTCTTCTTGCAAGCTGCTTGGAATTGCTAGTGGGAATACTACTCCCCTTGCCACCAGCATCGATCCTGGAGCAGTAACTGTGAAGCTAAACAGCAGCACATTTTATAGGCTGTGGAGCTGGTGTGTATCAGCATATTAGCTGAGTGCCCCTTGCAATCTCACCCCACGTTTAGCAGAATGATATTCTTAGGTGCTTTTGTAATAGACTTGCACCAAGCAGAAATCATGGTGCGCGAAACACGGTGACTCCATCGAACACCCTAAAATCGTTTTGGCACAGTGAGTCCCAGCTGTGGCTAGAATCTCTGGGGATATCTCTGATCAATCAGAAGCTGTCAGATTCTTTGTACTCAGAGAGCATAGAGGTTGTCCAGTGCTCTACATCTTCCTTTCTCTCCTCTGGAGCTGGCTCTGTCCCCCTAAGCCCACTTCCGGTTGTCATGACTTCTGAGAGATGCACCCAGAGAAGTAGGCAGGCATTTGCCCTGTTGTGGGAGGCAAGTCAGTGAGCATCCTTTAGGGGACAAGCGAAACAGTGTCTTAGGGGGCAAAGGCCCTACAAGTTGGAGTTCAGACCAGTGCTCTCTGAGACCATATTCTCCGTTAAGACTACCCTGTGGGGCATTTCCCAAAGGAAACACCTCCAGTAGTAATGTGTTCCCTTTCCAATGCCCTATTCCTGGGACAGGAGTGAAGACAAAGAAAACACTGTATTTGTTTCCCTTCTCACTTCCAGCCATCAAAGGGATGCTGTACCTGAAACAAAAATGAAATGCATCCTTCAGCCGATCCCAGAGCTCCCCTCTCCAGTCAAAGAGGATGAGGTTTGTCCCAGCCAGGCCTTCCTGAGTCCTGGACTCCAGCCAGGAATTTAGTGGCTCCTATGTAACTCCCAGTTTCTTCTCCTTGCCCAGACCTCTTCTCAGTCTGGAGAAGTGAGAGGGTAGGGTTTCTTTTCAAGCAGTTTTCTTCATCCCTCAACACGGACGTCTGATTGACCTTGAGTTTGGCCAGTTACTCACACCCCCATTTCCATTTCTTTTTCTGTTCATTTTCCCCTTATTTTATGTGTGCGCATGCCCCATCTTCTCCATTAGAACATGAGTCATCTCTTTCCCTTTTCTCTACCTTAGAGCTTACCATGATATTAGCTTAATTTGTAACATGTGCAAGTAAAAATACACGTATTTAAAGAACCGCACATGTGGCCAAAGACTGTAAGACTGTGGGATTGTGGCAATTCCAATAGATTTAAGATTTTTTTTCTGAAGGTAACTTTAATAAGACATGGTCTGACTCTTGCTTCTTGGAATTAAAGGTCAAAGAGGAAGGGCATCATACCTGACTGACTCACGCACCGTGGATACTTTCCAGCCAAGGGGAGGCGAGGCGCGGGCCTCCTCTGCAGAGTGGCTGTGTCCTTCTGCTGTCAACTTTCAGAGCAGGATCAAGGCCACGCTCCAGCCCCACCCTGCATGCTGACCTTCTCAAAGCTGTCTCAGAAACAGACATGGTGACAGGTGGTGTTCTTCCAGCCTTCTGGAGCCGGCCTGAGAGACGGAAATGTTGTTGAGGGAGACTGTAGCTCTGTTGCACGTTGAGGCCACAGGTGAACTTAAGTCCGATAGGTTAAAGATGGATTATCACTCAGTATGATAATCTCTAGGCCCATCCATGTTGCTGCAAATGGCATTACTTCATTTTTTTTTATGGCTGAGTAATGTTCCATTGTATATATGTACCACATCTTCTTTATCCATCCCTCTGTTGACGGACATTTAGGTTGCTTGCATGTCCTGGCTATTGTAAATAGTGCTACAAAGAACATTGGGGTGCATGTATCTTTTTGAATTATGGTTAGTCAGACAGAGAAAGATAAATATCATATCATATCCATTATATGTTGTATCTAAAAAAAAAGGGTACAAAACAACTTATCTGCAAAACAGAAATACAGTCACAGATGTAGAAAACAAACATGGTTACCAGGGAGTAAGGTGGGGGAGGGATAAATTGGGAGTTTGGGATTGACATATACACACCACTATATATAAAATAGATAGCTAATAAGGACCTACCATATAGCACAGGGAGCTCTACTCAATACTCTGTAATGGGTACAAGAATGGGAAAAGAATCTAAAAAAGAGTGGATATATATATATAACTGATTCACTTTGCTATATACCTGAAACTAACACAACATTGTAACTCAACTATACTCCAATAAAAATGTTTTTAAAAAGATGGATTATCAGCCTTACTTGGCATTTCAATGGGTTTCCTCTCACACCCTGAGAATAATAATAAACTTTTTTCTCAAATGGAGATGGAGTCCTGTGCTGCTGGGAGAGAGAAAGGGAAGGAGAGCAGTTCTGCGCCCAGTACCGGTGAAAGGTCTACAAACACATTCAGAAAGTGACTCCCTTGCTACCCCTCCCCAAGGGGGAAGCCTCAGGGCTCCTGCAGAACTTTCAGTACCTGCCCACCTATTATCGTGCCCCTTGCTTGGTGGACTCCTCAATAGCTTCACAGATGCAGTTTAGAGATTCCTGTGCTCCCGTCGGGGACACACTGCTAGTGGCTCTACCTCTCTCAGGGGATTCCTTTCTGCTACCCCTGGTGGTGGTATTTTGTTAGATTTTATAAATTATTTATCCCTCAAGGACTTACGGCTCACTTGGCTTTTGTCTATCGTTTCCCATGGTTCCTGGGGTGGATTAGGGAGGTGGTGCAACTCCTGGGTTTGATTTGCTGGCCCTACCTTAGCATCTGAATATCCCATGCAATGAAAGCATGGGTGGTAGGGAGGCAGTGAGTGCCTTAAGTAGTGACTGCCCCAGACTTACGCACTAAGACTTTGATGCCCTTTCAAACAGATTAAGTTCATTTTTTAAAACTTTTATTGAAGTATAGTTGATTTACAATGTTGTGTTAGTTTCAAGTGTAGAGCAAAGTGATTCAGTTATATATATATATGTATATATTATCTTTCCAATTCTTTTTCCTTATAGGTTATTACAAGATATTGAGTATACTTCCCCGTGCTATATAGTAGGTCCTTGTTGGTTATCTATTTTATATATGGTAGTGTGTGTATGTTAGTCCCAAACTCCTAATCAGATTGATCAGATTTAAGAATTTGTTTACCATGTGTTTAGTGGGAGTAGGAGGAAAATGCTACAGAACTTGGGGCCAGAATATCTGAGTTTTTATTTCACTTCTGTCACTTGCTAGTTGTGTAACCATGGACATATTAACCTCCTGCTATAAAATAAAGATAATAAGTACCTCAGTTGTTCCTGTGAGAATTAAAGGAGTTAATATATTTAAGATGTTTCAAACAATGGCCCATGGTAAGTTCTTATTATCAGCTACTGCTTTTATTAAAATAAAAATTGCATAAATTTTCTTTGTGTTCAAAGTAGGTTATTTTTAAACTTTCTCTGAATATAACATAGCCTTTAAACTATTTTTATATTATGGCTTTTTGTTGCTTACGACTGAATTCATTAACAAACAGTATGCACTAAGGATAGTGTTAAATTACTGGATTTAAGGAGAAAGTCTTATTTTAAAAGAAGAAAATCTTATTCTAGAAATAAGATTCCTTCACCAGGGAACTTTTGGGTGGCATGTTAAATCATTTTGGTGGAGTAAATGAAGTAAATCAATCTTTCCTGGTAAGCATCAGTTCTCAAAGTTACAGCAGACTGTGGGACCTGGTCCAGATTATACCAGTGGCTGGCCTGGGAATGGGTGGATTGGCTTGTGGTGGTATCAGGTACCATTTTTCACATTTGTATAAGAAAATTCTAAGGGAACAGAAGATGCCAATGCCAAGGAGAATGCTTATTCTTTCTGCTGGAAGGCACTGTCTCTTTTGGCGGAAGGAACCTGGCCACGTACCAACTCTTCTGGGAGGGGGCATTGTGTCTGGACTTACAGCTTTATTCTTCTGGTGTTTTAGGGCTTGCTGTGGATGATGCTCCAAGATACTGACTTTGGCCTCGACTGGACTCCGCCCTGAAGTCATTTGTGCCCACTGCTGAGAAGTTTGAAAGGATGAAAGGTGAAGTCTGGGAGATTGTTTGGAAAAGTTCAAGTTCACATGTGAATGTTGTCATTGTTATCAAAAGTTCAAACTCAAAGTGATATTATTACTACGAATTACGGTTAGCTTCCTTTTTTTGCAGAGAAGATGGAGGATGAAAGCTATACGTTTTATAAATCGTTCACTAATATTCGAAATGTTAGAATGTAAGATCACACACCGTGTTCTTACTCTACGGAGCATAATTTAAATTTTCTTTGATTCAGAAAGCACTTCAGCATCTCACAGTCAATCTGCTAACATGACACTATAAGAAATTTTGATTTTTATACAGTTATTGAGTTTTGGATAAACTCTAGCATACCATATATTTAGTAGTATTATTAACATATATTTAATTATTGATTAAACAGACAGTTGTTGAGGACTTATGTGTGCAGGATACTGTGACATATGATAACGACAAATAAAAGTCTAGACGAATAAAACAAAACTATGAGACAGAATGAAGGGCAGCTCAGTTGAAGGGAACATAAAGCAAAAGACCTGGGGATAGAAAAGTGCAAGGGGTGTTTAGGGAATAGTGAAATGATGAGTGTGGTTGAAAGTCTGGGTCCCTGCAGATAGTAATAATATAATAGTAATAGTTACAATAAGGTACACAACGTTTATTGAGCATTTGTCACTTGTCAGGCATTGTGTTAAGTGTTTTACATTAAGAAATCATTGAATCTCAACAGTAACTCTGTGAGGAAGGTAATGTTTTGTTTCTCATTTCACAGATGAGGAAAGTGAGGCATGAAGGTTATTAACTGACTTGTTGCTTCAGTAAGTGGTGAAGCTAAGGTCTGTGCCTGTGCTGTCTGATTCCAGAGCCTGTGCTCTTCGGAGGTATGATGGGAAAGGGTCAGACAGCAGACGTTCTGTGTGTCAAGTAAGGAAGGAGTGGGGGATACACCTGAGCAGAGAAACATGGGTGAAAATGTACAAAAAGGTCCCCGAGCCCATTATTAAGATTATTAAGGGTCCCTCCACCCAAGCTGTGCTCTTGGGCCCAGAACAACCTACCTTTCCCCCTCTGCCATTTTGCACCCTTCCAGGAATAGCATAATAGGAAGATAGGGATAGGACTGGGTTTAACTCTCTGTTTTGCTGCTAGCCAAACCTAGGATATGCTATTTAGCCTCCTCAAATCTCAGTTTCCTCAACTCTAAAATAGGAATAGTGGGACTTCCATGACAGTCCAGTGGTTACTACTCCTTGCTCCCAATGCAGGGGGTATGGATTCAATCCCTGGTCGGGCAACTAAGATCCCACATGCCGTGTGGTGTAGCCATTAAATAATTAATTAATTTAATTAAATAGAAATAATAATTCCAGGGTTGTTGTTCACCAGAACCTGAACTCATTAACAGTAGCTAGTAAGAGTGGCTCCAAACATTCTCTTTCACGAAGCTTTATCCATCCCAGTTATATACAGTAAGAAGTTGTCCTTGAGTCTTGATTTACTCATCTTTCTCCCCATCTGAAATGTGAGAGCCTCGAGGCTGGCCACCGTATCTCCACTGTATGGCCACCATATTATGGTCCCACCACCAGTACAGCTCCTGCTGAAGACTGAATGACTCCAGAATCCCTTCCCACTAGGATGGGTCTTGGGACCACCAATTTCGTCAGCCTCCTGTGATGTCAGCCTTGTGGATGACCAGACTGAGAAGAAGGAAAAGGCTCACCTGTTAATAGTTGAGTAAAGTTGATAAAGTTGGGAAGAGTTAAGGGGAAATAATGTAAAACTCAGTGCTCTGTGGACCACTGGAAAGTCTATGCGTCACAGAAGGAACTGCAGAGCAGATAGATGTTGGTTGGAGGGAGCACCAAAGGAGAATTAGCCAAGGCTGCCCCATTTGGTCCAAAGTTGGCTGTACTAGCATCCCCCTCCCCACCTTCCCATTGCCCCCAGCCTCCCTTGCTATAGGGTACCGACGTCGTTTATGAATTCTGTTTGATAAGTTTTTATTTACATCTCTCTGTACATGTCATTTCTGCTGCCAGAATATAGTTTTTTTAATAAGAAGGATCATATCTAGGGGTGATTTAGTATAAAATAAGGCATTCATTAGTCCTCTATTCTGAGCCAGGCATTATGCTAGATCCTTTAAGAAATTATCTCTAATTTTCATCAAAACTCCAAAAACAGTATTCTTATTACTGCCATTTACTGCCCAAACGATACAGCTAGTAAGTGATGGAAACAGAATTCTAAACTGATTCCAGATACTAAGGGCCATGATTTTATAGTTAGAAAACTTTGTTCTGTTCTGAGCTGTGTAATGTTGAGAGCTTTGCAGCCCCTCAGTGTTTTCTCTATAGATTTGGAATAATTTATACCTGTTCCACTTTACCACACCAAGCAGTTATGAGGACAAAGTGAGATAGTGTGATGGCATTTTGTCAACCAATCATAAAACAAATGTTTATCGAGCATCTACCACATGCTGGCCAATAGATATCATTTTTTAAAATCATTTTATTTTATTTCTTCAAGTCTGTTTTTTATTTTTTTAACATCTTTATTGGAGTATAATTGCTTTACAATGTTGTGTTCGTTTCTGCTGTATAACAAAGTTAATGTAAACCTAGTGGCACATGGCCCCATATGCTATGCCCTCTGTCCTGAGGTCATACTTCTGTTTTGCTTACGCCATAATTCTTGGGAAATTGCACCCCTTCTCGGTGTATTATCATCAGGCAAAACTATAACTTCCCTGCTCATCAATTTTCTCATCTAGTAAGTGAGGATGAGGGTAACAACTTCTCTGAGAAAGCTCTGGGAGAAAAGTGCTATCTGGATGCAAAGTATTATTCAGGAAAAAAATCCATCCAACACTGATGTGTGTGAAGTGATTTTAACAAGTGCACTGTCAGGAGAGAAGCACAAAGGGGGAAACAATCCACACAGACATTTTGAATGGCCTGAGCTGTAGATACAGGACAAGATTTTAGCTGACGGTGGGAAAGTGTGCTTGCTACAACCGCAGATGGTGAAAATATTAAGTCCAAGTGGAACTAGTACCCTGACCTGCACAGGGCTTTCCTGGGTTCAAGGGCTGTCATTATCCAGGGCCAGGAAGAAACAAATCTGGTGGGATGCCCTGAGGGAGCTATGTGACACTCTGTGTCCTGGTGGCAGATGGGCATTTACAGCAGAACATGGGGCTGCAGATCAGATCAGGCAGGAAGAATGCAGTCTTCTATGCCAGGTGATATTACTAGAAGGAAAGGAACACAGCATTCATCTTCCATGATCCATAATGTGACTGTCTTCAAACACATGAACATGAGAGTATTTACATGACCTGGGTGCACCGAGCACTCTCTGGATTTGAAATCACGTTATTACCGATGGCCCTGGCTGCATGCCATACTGTAGACCTTAGACTTGCTCTTGCAGGTTCACAGTGCAGGGAGAAAGGAAGGGGCCCACAAAGTATAAGAAACATTACTCTTGTTCTGTGGTCCTCTCACTGAGAGGCAAGAAGGCATCAGAAATCCTGGGAAAACTTGTTGGAAATCAAGGAGGTGGGAGAGGGAGTGGAATAGAGACAAAGATGCTGTGGTTATAGAAGGAAGAAGCTATCACTTAAAGAGTAGAGGGTTAAATATTGGGGCTTGAGTTCTGGCTTCTGACATCATTAGCCATGGGACCTTGAACAAGTCAGTTAATCCCTGGGAGTGTCAGTTCCTACATCAGACTTTCCTGCCTCATAAGGTGAATGTACATTGGAGCACTTTGCTGTTTACACATACGGTATTAGACTGTGGGAAGGATGATGTTAGAATGGCTCAAAGTAGCAGACACCCTGCCATCTTCGTGTTTGCAGCCCAGCACCTAGGTCACTGCCTGGCACAGGGTGGACACTTAATTATGTTTGAGGGACTAATTAGGTAAATCACTGAACTGCAGGGGGTGAGAGTGCTAACGAGCTTGACTAACCTGGAAGATAGAATTACCAATGAGTCAAATCTGCCTCACATCTGGACAGACGAGAGGCTGAGGTCACTCTGATACAGGCAGCCCTAAAAGTCCAAATATGCTCTAGCTCAGTATTCAGTATTCTTCAGTATTTTTTCTGAACTTTGTGGGTTTTTTATACTTTTTAACACCTTTCTGGAGTATAATTGCTTTACAAGGGTGTGTTAATTTGTGCTTTATAACAAAGTGAATCAGCTATACATATACTTATATCCCCATATCTCCTCCCTCTTGCGTCTCCCTCCCTCCCACCTTCGCTATCCCACCCGTCTAGGTGGTCACAAGGCACCGAAATGATCTCCCTGTGCTATGCGGCTGCTTCCCACTAGCTATCTATTTTACATTTGGTAGTGTATATAGGTCCATGCCACTCTCTCACTTCGTCCCAGCTTACCCTTCCCCCTCCCCATGTCCTCAAGTCCATTCTCTACGTGTGCATCCTTTTTTTTTTTTTTTTACTGTACGCGGACCTCTCACTGTTGTGGCCTCTCCCGTTGCGGAGCACAGGCTCCGGACGCGCAGGCTCAGCAGCCATGGCTCACGGGCCCAGCCGTTCTGTGGCATGTGGGATCTTCCCGGACCGGGGCACGAACCGGTGTCCCCTGCATCGGCAGGCGGACTCTCAACCACTGCGCCACCAGGGAAGCCCTGAATTAATTTTTATATCTGTTTTCTTTTTCTTCTTCACACTAGCCTTTCATCATACTTCCTTTAAAAAACAAAACAACAAAAAACACTGCAGGATTTTTAAGAATCTACTTCTGCTTCCATCGTTTTTCTTTTTAAATTTCTTTGCTCCTGCCTCATGTTAAGCCTATACCTAAAACTCTCACCCCCAGTGGCCCTCCAGAGTCAGGAAGCTGGGATAACCCCTCACCTCTGATCTCAAAATGACTCTCTTTCAAGGATCTCTTTCATGTGACCAATTTTCCTCGACTGGGAGTCACTTTCTCCATGGAAGTGATGGGCCCATTTTTAATGGATTACCTTAGAACTCAGGATATGGGTCCCCTTGCTAATAAAGAATAGAAGATTCAGAATGAAAAGTTGGAAGGGTTCTCCACGTTCTTACTACCTAGAGGAGTGCTGTGTCTTGGCTGGAGATGTTCTGGGTTGAGCGACAAGAGGCCTGGGTTCTCTGGGTTTGTGTTAACCAATTTCCTTGGGACCTCCATCTCCCAATCCTCTAGTATGAAATTCAGAGCAATACATACCCCTGTGGCATCCCGGGGATTCTTTAAGAAGTAATTTAAAAAACCAAAACTTATGAGATTTGGATTCAAATGGTTTGGAACTGAGATTTTCATTTACCTACTTACCAGCTATATATCCTTAGACAAATACCATAATCTCTTTGTGCCTCAGTTTGTTTGCCTATAAAAATGGGGTTTTACAAATAAAAATGGGTATTTACAAATGAACTTCACAGAATGTGGGCAATAACTGGGACAAGTGTGAAAAGCACAATTAAACATTATACAAATGTTCGCTGTTATTGTTGCTGTTGCTGTTATTAATTTTAATATATTGAGCAAACATCAGTAGATTCGTTGTGGCCAGAGATCGAGAAGCAGCTGGAGGAGGAGAGGAGCAGAGGAGCAGAGTGCTAGGACTTCTATTCTGTCATTATGGAAATGCGAACCTAATGGCCTGATTCTTTGAGTCAATACTTTCAATTTCACTCTCTGCTGATAAATACAGGGATTTACTTTGTTCTCTGAGCTCAAGAAAAGCTCACTCTTCATTACGTCTATTGTTTCCTTCACCCTAAACCGGAACCTGGTTGACTTACCATTAGATGGTGCCTTTCTTTGGAAAACTCCAGTTATTTGTTTATTTACTCAACAGAGATTTGTAGAGGGATCATGGGGCACACAAAACCTAATCAGATTTGGAAGCTCTCCTCATGTGGCAAAGACAAATAAAATCAGTCATTAAGGCAAAATGAAGCAAGTGCCATAGCAAGGGCTCCAATGATATGCCATGGGTGTGAGGGAAACAGTGCTATTTTGGCTGAAGGACTTTAGAAAAGTTTCACTGAGGAAATGATAGGGGCCATTACAGGAAACAGAGGGCAGAGGGGTGGCATTTTAGGCTCAGGTGGGTAGGTTGAAATAAGACACTAGAGGTCGGAAGTTCAGGGAAACAGAAAGCAGATGATTGCTGCTGCAGTACTCGTGTGTGTGTGTGTGTGTGTGTGTGTGTGTGTGTGTGTGTGTGTGTGTGTGTATGAGAGAGAGAGAGAGAGGAGACAGGGATAGAGCAAGGAGAAAGGGCTGACTGGCAATGTGCATATGAAATAAATGAACAGCAGAGGCAAAATATCTGTCCCTTCCACACGGTGGTTTCTCCTGATACTGACGATTCATCCACTTTTGCAAACTTCATTCTGGTGCTTCTGGCTATATGCCAAGCACTGGGCTGAATGCTAAGGTTAAAAACAAGATAAAACCCTGAGGATAAAAAGATCATCCAAAATCTTGATTCCAAGCACAGAGTTCTACACTTTCAGCTAATTTACTCAAGTGTTACCTTCTACCCCATGAAGATCACCAACCATTGGGCCTACCAGTTTTTCTACTGTCCTTATCTTTATCATGTCATCATTTCTTCTTTACCTGGATTCCATATTCTAGTACTGCAGCCGCTCCTTTATAAAAAATTTTAACTTCTCTCCCCATCCCTTCTGGTAAACAGCTGGCAAAGTTCCAACTTGGTTAAAATCAAGCATCCATTTACTGTATGCCCACAGCAGAGAAGCTGAGAATTGCAGAGAGAGACAGAGAGAAGGAAGGAGAGGGTGAAGAAAACACACACAGAACTCCGCTTACTGGACTTCTTCAAACTTATGACCAAAAATCTCAAAAGAATACATTAGCCAAACAATCCAACTATATTTTCCTAAATGTAGAAATTCACCTTCCCACTCTCTGAGATGACTGTTTTACACCTTCATTCCTTTCCCTCCAGTCTCTGCCACTCTCCCCTAGCTGGTGATCTTACTTCAAAGATACAGTTGGAAAAAAACAAGGTCCTCCTCATCCAGCCAGTTCTTCCAAACCACTGCACCTGTAGCCATATATCCTGCCTTCCAGCCTGTTGAAATGGAGGCGATGCCCCTGCTTCCATTTAAGGTCCATCTCTCCTTTTGTGCTTTGTTCCCATCTCCTCTCACCTTCTCAAGAACTTTGAGAGAAAAGAGGATAGAGAATGATTTAAATTTCCTAGTTTCAGTGTGGATTGATGTGTTATTTTTCCAATAAGGTTTTCCCTCCTTGGGAGAGGCCTATGTGACTAGCCTCTGAGTCTCAGCTTTCTTATCTGACGGAGGGTAAGAAGTGGGGATAACAACCCACCCTGCCTAGGTCACAGAATCCCTGTGGGGCTGAGATGTGTTGGAATTGGAAATATTTTGCAAAATATGAAAACACCATAGAGGGACATGATATGAAAAAGAACAAGGGACCACATCCTTTGACTTGAGACAGTAGGGTGTATAGGTATTCATCTCAGATGATTCAAAGTAAGACATTTGAGTAAAAGTTCCGTTTAAGGAGGTGTGGGCAAGGTTAAAGCCACAGACAAGATAAATTGAGGCACCCAGAGATTACCCACAGTGGGAGGCTGTTACAGCACCGAGGACTCAGGGGCAAGGGAAAGAGATTGTGTACTGGAGCTCAGTGAGAGCCAGCAGGGAGGAGCAGTGGCCCTAGAAGCAGGCAGTTCCTGCTAGGGAACTAGACGCCGAAGCAAGGTGGGACACGAGAGGACTCGGACTTCCCACCCTCTGATCTTGTACTGCTGACTGGTGGCCAAATCCAGCAAAAGTCAGAGGGAAGGAAGCCAGCCTCTGGGTCCCAGAGTAGGGCAGAGGAGAGCGGAGAACGGGCTGGGGGAGGGAGGCAGTTAGCAAATAGGGAATAACCGGCACGGAAGCCATTCTCTGAGGGAAGCGCTCTGTTTCAATAAGCAGACTCCTATAGCAAAAACTCAAATTACAAATGGAAACATTGATAAGGATGGACTGTTCAACCTTCAACCTTGCCTTTGCTTTCAGAGTATATGTTTTCCTGCAGAGTGCGTGGCTGAGGGGTGAGCTAGTAGCCCAGTAGGTCCCTGGCCTCAACCTGCAAGGCAGAGTTTATCAGTTTGGTTCATGAACCTCGCCAGAAGCTTAGAAAAGAAAGTACAAACAACTTTTTATTGCTCATCTTAAAGCCATTCCTTTCCCTTTATTCCCTTTCTTTTCTTTTCTCTTGAAAGAGAGCTTAGATATTGACTAATTGTTAACACACAGAATGTATTTGATGCTCTCCCTGGAGATTTTCATCTTTGATTGGTAACAGTCAATCAGCATGCTTCCCTCTCAACAATATTAACATCCAAGATGGTGAGATAAACAAGCTCATTAAGAAGCAAGTTGTTACATGGAGCAAACACCTTAGATTAATAAAGCCTGGCATCCTCTGTGGTACACCCAGGGAAACAATGTTAGCAGCCTTGATAGCAGTCTGCATTTCAGAGAAAACCCCAGAAGGCAGCCAGTTTATCCTGTAGAATTTTTCAGGCAGCCTCATCCATTTATGACACCATGGGGAAATGCTAGGCCTACATGCTCAGAGGTACGACGTTTAGATGGCATGCTTACAGGAGGAATTTTTCATTCATTTAGGGGACTTATTTCATTCATTCAACAAATACTTATTGGGCACACATGACATGCACTGTGCTGGCTACTGGGCATATAAAGATGAACAAAACACCTTCCCAGCCATGAAGGAGTTCACGTTTTGCTGGGTGAGACTGGCTGATGGGTGAATGGACCTAGGCTCCAGAGAGTTAAATGCAATGACTGAGATGCCCAGAGCAAGCCAGTGGAAACATAGAAAAAGTGTAATTAGCCCAGTTAGGGTGGGAATAAATTTTGGGGACCTGTGGCTTTCTTATTTATATCAAGGAGCAGTTAATACAATATCACATGTGAGGTTATGTCTAAGAGCTTGATGGCCTAGTCTTTCCTTCTACTTGGAGACTAACTGAACTTGTAGGCAAAATATCAATATTTCACTAAGGACTCTATGGTTTGATGAAACTAGGAGGTGGTACCCATCCTGAGACTGGAGCCATCCAAGAAGTGGGTAGAGAGCCTCAGCATACATGTGGTACCCATGCTGGCCCAGGAAATCATATACTGAATGTGTGGCTGGACATGTTAGGATCCCAGAGAGGACAGGGTGCTGGGGACTAACCTGAGCTGAAGAGGGGGGTGGGTTGAAATGGTTAAGATGAGATTTGTAGGTTTCTATCTAAACTGGTCTGATTGAGGAGAAATTTTGGACATGCAAGACTTACCTGGGCCTGCTTCAGGGGATCCAAGCCCTCTCTAACTTTGGAGAACCCCAGAGTAACTTGTCCATATTGGAAGAGCAGAGGGATGTGAGGGAGAAATTGAATGTTTTCTCAAGTACATGTTTACACGCTTTGCAACTCTGACTAATGTTTAGTTCATTTAAATTTTCTATTATCCCCATAAAGAAGATTTTTTTCTTTTATATCTCCATCATAGAAAGGAATTTGAGGATCCAGTGAGCTTATAGAACTGGACCCAGCCACAGAGGAGATAAGAGATGGGAGGTTTTGAATCTAGATCTAACTGACCCTCCTTGCTCCATATTCCACAGATCCTGAGCTAGGGATGGGTGGCATTTTGGCTCAGAATTTACCTCCACGATGGCTGCATTCAGTGATGTCCTTGGAGTAAGATTTGGTTGGCTGGTCAAGAGTGATAATGAGTCAGCATATTATTAAGCTGGCCTGGTGTGAGTACTCAGGTCACAGTTGAGACAGATGGATCAGGCCCTGGAACACCAACAGGAAGGAGCAACAAACTCCCAGATCTCTGAATCAATTTAGAAGAAAAAGAGTTGTGAAAACATCCACATTTTTGTGTATTTTCACTAAATGTATTAGCCTCAGAAGAAAACTAAGATTTTGGTTAATTTTTCTGGAAAACACTCTTTTTCATTTGTACCTTCCTAAGCTGAGATTTATTCTATTGATCACCATAGAAGCTATGAGACTAGATCTTTTCCAGTAGGCACTGGATGTTTTAAAAAAAATTTTTTTTTAATCTTCTGTGAAAGGCATTGTGTCTGTTCTTCTGTACCCACAGCATTGAGTGCATTATTGGTGGGTGCCCAATAAGTATTTTTTGAATAAATGTGTTCTAGAAACATTAACTAGAAATGGCTACCAGTACCGTTTGTGAGCTCACAAATGGTTTAGGTTTGGAAGAATGAGATCAGTGGAACCTAATGTAAATTGTCACAGATGGAAATAAAATCATGGCATAATGAGGTGCCCATGATGTCTCCCCCTGGTGCCCTCTTTACCTCTAATGCACCCCAATGGGCGGTGGAGAGGTAAACACAGAAAAAAAAAAAAAACTCTGATAACAGGCAGGAAGCAATACCTGTATCTCTCCATTTATTTAGGTCTTTGATTTTTTTCCATCAGCGTTTTGTTATTTTTAGCACACAAATTGTGTACACGTTTTATTCAATTTAGACCTGAGCATTTCATTTTCTTTGGAGTAATTGCAAATAGTATTGTGTTTTTATTTCAGTTTCTACATTTTTTGTTAATATATAGAAACACAACCGATTTTTCTTTTCTTTTTTTTAAACATCTTTATTGGAGTATAATTGTTTTACAATGGTGTGTTAGTTTCTGCTTTATAACAAAGTGAATCAGCTATACATATACATATATCCCCATATCTCTTCCCTCTTGCATCTCTCTCCCACACTCCCTATCCCACCCCTCTAGGTGGTCACAAAGCACCGAGCTGACCTCCCTGTGCTATGCAGCTGCTTCCCACTAGCTATAGATTTTACATTTGGTAGTGTATATATGCCCATGTCATTCTCTCACTTTGTCCCAGCTTACCCTTCCCCCTCCCCATGTCCTCAACTCCATTCTCTACTAGGTCTGCATCTTTATTCCCGTCCTGTCCCTAGGTTCTTCATAACCATTTTTTTTTGTTTTCTTTTTAGATTCCATATATATGTGTTAGCATACTGTATAGACGTAGAGTATGTCATGCAGAATGAAGTAAGAAAAAAGTAAGAGAAAAACAAGTACCGTATGAGGGTTGTCTTTTTGTCTTGTTTATGATTTCCTTTGTGGTGCAAAAGCTTTTAAGTTTAATTAGGTCTCATTTGTTTATTTTTGTTTTTATTTTCATTTCTCTAGGAGGTGGGTCAAAAAGGATCTTGCTATGATTTATGTCATAGAGTGTTCTGCCTATGTTTTCCTCTAAGAGTTTGATAGTTACTGGCCTTAAATTTAGGTCTTTATTCCATTGTGAGTTTATTTTTGTGTATGATGTTAAGGAGTGTTCTAATTTCATTCTTTTACCTGTAACTCTCCAGTGTCCCAGCACCACTTATTGAAGAGGCTGTCTTTTCTACATTGTATATTCTTTGTCAAAGATAAGGTGACCATATGTGTGTGGGTCTCTCTCTGGGCTTTCTATCCTGTTCCATTGATCAATATTTCTGTTTCTGTGCCATTTCCATACTGTCTTGATTACAGTAGCTTTGTAGTATAGTCTGAAGTCAAGGAGCCTGATTCCTCCAGCTCCGTTTTTCTTTCCCAATATTGCTTTGGCTATTCAGGGACTTTTGTGTCTCATACAAATTGTGAAATTTTTTGTTCTAGTGCTGTGGAAAATACCATTGGTAGTTTGATAAGGATTGCCCTGAATCTGTAGATTGCTGTGGGTAGTAGAGTGATTTTCACGATGTTGATTCTTCCAATCCAAGAACATGGTATATAGCTCCATCTGTTTGTATCATCATTAATTTCTTTCACCAGTGTCTTACAGCTTTCTGCATACAGGCCTTTTGTCTCCTTAGGTAGGTTTATTCCTAGGTATTTTATTCTTTTTGTTGCAGTGGTAAATGGGAGTGTTTCCTTAATTTCTCTTTTCAGATTTTCCATCATTAGTGTATAGGAATGCAAGAGGTTTCTCTGCTTTAATTTTGTATCCTGCTACTTTACCAAATTCATTGATTAGCTCTAGTAGTTTTCTGGTTGCATCTTTAGGATTCTCTCTATATAGTATTATGTCATCTGCACACAATGACAGTTTTACTTCTTCTTTTCCTATTTGGATTCCTTTTATTTCTTTTTCTTCTCTGATTGCTGTGGCTAAAACTTCCAAAACTATGTTGAATAATAGTAGTGAAAGTGGGCAACCTTGTCTTGTTCCTGATCTTAGTGGAAATGGTTTCAGTTTTTCAACGCTGAGAATGATGTTGGTTGTGGCTTTGTCATATATGGCCTTTGTTATGTTGAGGTAAGTTCCCTCTATGCCTACTGTCTGGAGAGTTTTTATCATAATGGGGTATTGAATATTGTTGAAAGTTTTTATGAGATGATCATATGGTTTTTCTCTTTCAATTTGTTAATCTGGTGTATCACATTGATTGATTTGCATATATTGAAGAATGCTTGAAATTCCTGGGATAAACCTCACTTGATCATTGTGTATGATCCTTTTAATAAGCTGCTGGATTTTCTTTGCTAGTATTTTGTTGAGGATTTTTGCATCTATGTTTATCAGTGATATTGGCCTATAGTTTTCTTTTTTTTGTGACATCTTTGTCTGGTTTTGGTATCAGGGTGATGGTGGCCTAGTAGAATGAGTTTGGGAGTGATCCTCTGTCTTCTATATTTTGGAAGAGTTTGAGAAGGATAGGTGTTAGCTCTTCTCTAAATGTTTGGTAGAATTCGCCTGTGAAGCCATCTGTCCCCGGGCTTTTGTTTGTTGGAAGATTTTTAATCACATTCTCAATTTCAGTACATGTGATTGGTCTGTTTATATTTTCTATTTCTTCCTGGTTCAGTCTCAGAAGGTTGTGCTTTTCTAAGAATTTGTGTATTTCTTCCAGGTTGTCAGTTTTATTGGCATATAGTTGCTTGTAGTAATCTCTCATGATCCTTTGTATTTCTGTAGTGTTAGTTGTTACTTCTCCTTTTTCATTTCTAATTCTATTGATTTGAGTCTTCTCCCTTTTTTTCTTGATGAGTCTGACTAATGGTTTATCAATTTTATCTTCTCAAAGAACCAGCTTTTAGTTTTATTGATCTTTGCTATCATTTCCTTCCTTTCTTTTTCATTTATTTCTGATCTGATCTTTTTGTTTTCTTTCCTTCTGCTAACTTTGGGGGTTTTTCTATTCTTCTTTCTCTAATTGCTTTAGGAGTAAGGTTAGGTTGTTTATTTGAGATGTTTCTTGTTTCTTGAGGTAGGATTGAATTGCTATAAACTTCCCTCTTAGAATTGCTTTTGCTGCATCCCATAGGCTTTGGGTCGTTGTGTTTTCATTGTCATTTGTTTCTAGTTATTTTCTGATTTCCTCTTTGATTTCATCAGTGATCTCTTGACTATTAAGTAGTGTGTTGTATAGCCGCCATGTGTTTGTATTTTTTACAGGTTTTTCCCTGTAATTGATATCTAGTCTCACAGCGTTGTTGTTGGAAATGATACTTGATATGATTTCAATTTTCTTAAATTTACCAAGGCTTGATTTGTGACCCAAGGTATGATCTATCCTGGAGAATGTTCCATGAGCACTTGGGAAGAAAGTGTATTCTATTGTTTTTGGATGGAATGTCTTATAATTATCAATTAAGTCCACCTCGTTTAATGTATCATTTAAAGATTGTGTTTCCTTATTTATTTTCATTTTGGATGATCTGACCATTGGTGAAAGTAGAGTGTTAAAGTCCCCTCCTATGACTGTGTTAGTATCAATTTCCCCTTTTACGGCTGTTAGCATTTGCCTTATGTATTGATGTGCTCCTTTGTTGGGTGCCTAAATATTTACAATTGTTATATCTTCTTCTTGGATTGATCCCTTAATCATTTTGTAGTGTCCTTCTTTGTCTCTTGTAATAGTCTTTATTTTAAAGTTTGTTTTGTCTGGTATGAGAATTGCTACTCCAGCTTTCTTTTGATTTCCATTTGCATGGAATATCTTTTTCCATCCTTTCACTTTCAGTCTGTATGTGTCCCTAGGTCTGAAGTGGGCCTCCTATAGACAGCATATATATGTGTCTTGTTTTTGTATCCATTCAACCAGTCTGTGTCTTTTGATTGGAGCATTAATCCATTTATATTTAAGGTAGTTATTGATATGTATGTTCCTATTACCATTTTCTTAATTGTTTTGGGTTTGTTTTTGTAGATCTTTTCCTTCTCTTGTGCTTCCTGCCTAGAGAAGTTCCTTTAGTATTTGTTGTAGAGCTGGTTTGGTTGTGCTGAATTCTGTTAGCTTTTGTTTGTCTGTAAAGGTTTTACTTTCTCCATTGAATCTGAGTGAGATCCTTGCTGGGTAGAGTAATCTTGGTTGTAGGTTTTTCTCTTTCATCACTTTAAATATGTCCTGCCACTCTGTTCTGGCTTGCAGAGTTTCTGCTGAAAGATCAGCTGTTAACCTTATGAGGATTCACTTGTATGTTATTTGTTGCTTTTCCTTTGCTGCTTTTAATATTTTTTCTTTGTATTTAATTTTTGATAGTTTGAATAATAGGTGACTTGGCATGTTTTTCCTTGGATTTATACTGTATGTGACTCTCTGTGCTTCCTAGACTTGATTGGCTATTTTCTTTCCCGAATTAAGTAAGTTTTTAGCTATAATCTCTTCAAATATTTTCTCAGTCCCTTTCTCTTTCTCTTCTTCTTCTGGGACCCCTCTAATTCGAATGTTGGTGTATTTAATGTTGTCCCAGATGTCTCTGAGACTGTCCTCAATTCTTTTCATTCCTTTTTCTTTATTCTGCTCTGTGGTAGTCATTTCCACTATTTCTTCTTCCAGGTCACTTCTCCGTTCTTCTGCCTCAGCTATTCTGCTATTGATACCTTCTAGAGAATGTTTAATTTCATTTGTTTTATTGTTCATCATTGTTTGTTTGCTCTTTAGTTCTTCTACGTTCTTGTTAAAGGTTTCTTGTGTTTTCTCCATTCTATTTCCAAGATTTTGGATCACCTTTACTATCATTACTCTGAATTCTTTTTCAGGTAGACTGCCTATTTCCTCTTCTTTTGTTTCGTCTGGCGGGTTTTTACCTTGCTCCTTCATCTGCTGTGTATTTCTCTGTTTTCTTAATTTTGCTTAACTTACTGTGTTTGGTGTCTCCTTTTCGCAGGGTGTAGGTTCGTATTTCTTGTTGTTTTTGGTGTCTGCCCCTTGTGGGTAAGGTTGGTTCAGTGTGTTGTGTAGGCTTCCTCTGGAAGGAACTGGTGCCTGTGTTCTGATGGATAAGGTTGGATCTTGTCTTTCTGGTGGGCAGAACTGCATCCGGTATTATGTTTTGGAATGTCTGTGAACTTAGTATGATTTTAGGCAGCCTCTCTGCTAATGGGTGGAGTTGTGTTCCTGTCTTGCTAGTTGTTTGGCATGGGGTTTCCAGCACTATAGCTTGCTGGTCATTGATTGGAGTTGGGTCTTAGCATTGAGACAGAGATCTCTGGGAGAACTCTCACTGATTCATATTATGTGGGGCCAGGAGGTCTCTGGTGGACCAGTGTCCTGAACTCAGCTCTCCCACCTCAGAGTATCAGGCCTGACACCCGACCGGAGCACCCAGACCCTGTCAGCTACATGGTAGATCACCAGTGTATTATAAAAGGATATAATTCAGGAATAGTCAGGTGGAAGGGATGCATAGGGCAACGTATGTGGGGAAGCAGTGTGAAGGTTCCATGCCCCCTGGGAGCAAAACTGTTTTCCCACATCTCCATGTGGTCACCAGCCTGGATGCTCTCCCTTTTGTTTTGTTTTGTTTCTTTTTACTGTGCTCAGAGTTTTTCATTGTAATCATCTGGAGAGATGAGCTGTGGTGGGCTAACTCCACTTTGGCCAGCACCTGAAATCCCATCTGGTTTTGAGATTCCATCAGACACCAAGTAAAAAGCGGCATGTTGAAAGATCCTCATCCTTATAGGACTAGACCCATTCTTTAACTGCCTTTCCCTACCACCACCTGAGGAAAGGTAGCAGGAAATGAGACTTGGAAGATGTCCTCCATTCCCAAAGGAAAGCAACTGCCTCTTGTGCTTTCAAAAGGAATAGAAACACATGCACACCAATGATCACTGCAGCACTGTTTACAATAGCCAAGACATGGAAGCAACCTAAATGTCCATTGACAGATGAATGGATAAAGAAGATGTAGTATACATATACAGTGGAATATTTCTCAGCCATAAAAAATAATAAAACAATGCCACTTGCAGCAACATGGATGAACCTAGAGATTATCATACTAAGTGAAGTAAGCCAGACAAAGACAAATATCATATGATGTTGCTTATATGTGGAATCAAAAAAGAAAGGGATACAAATGAACTTATTTACAAAACAGAAAGATACTCACATACATAGAAAACAAACTTATGGTTACCAAAGGGGAAAGGGAGAGAGATAAGTTAAGAGGTTGGGGTTAACATATACATACTACTATATGTAAAATAGATAATCAGTAAGGACCTACTATATAGCACAGGGAACTATACTCAATATTTTATAATAAGCTGTAAGGGAAAAGAATCTGTAAAAGCCCATATATATATGGGCTTATATATATATATATATATATATATATATATACATATATACACTACCAAGCGTAAGGTAGCTAGCTAGTGGGAAGCAGCCGCATAGCACAGGGAGATCAGCTCGATGCTTTGTGACCGCCTGGAGGGGTGGGATAGGGAGGGTGGGAGGGAGGGAGATGCAAGAGGGAAGAGATATGGGAACATATGTATATGTATAACTGATTCACTTTGTTATAAAGCAGAAACTAACACACCATTGTAAAACAAATATACTCCAATAAAAAAAATTTAAAAAGAAAATGAAAAATAAATTTCAAAAAAAGGAATAGAAACACCTACGCAGCTGGCTTCTGCCCTGTTGAGATCACAACTGAGAAGCTCTGGCCAGTGAGTGATGATAGAGGAGTAATAGGAAGTACCCCGGAGCAAACACTCTCCATCTGTGGATACCCTAGTCCAACTGAGATCTCTCCTTTTCCTATTTATTTTTGCCTTTCTTTCCCTCTCTCTTTCTTTTTCCTTATCCCTCTGGAGCACTAATTGTGTAGACAGTGGCGTCAAAAATTTTAGTTATATATCTTTATAATTAAAAATAATTTGGAGTGCTCACCACACACACATTATATAAATATAGCAAATCCATCTGTAATGCTTACTATGTGTGCTAGCCACATATAAATTTCTAAGCGCTTTTACAAAATTAACTATGCTAATCTATTAAATAATGATAAATGAAGCTTAATTTTCTTCTTTTTTAGATAAAAAGTACATGTTAATAGAAATTATAATATTTTCTTCTCACACTCCTCTGAGGCATCTTGCACACCTGGGTTGTATGCATCCCCCACCTTTGAGACCACTGATTTGATCCATCCATTTGGAACCATGTAATTATCAGTCTTGTACTGTTTACTGAGTGCCTGTTATGTGCCAGGGACCTCTTTATCACAGACAGGGAACAGATTCAGAAAGGGGTTTAGTGACTTGCTAATAAGGTACTGGTGCACACATGGTCCCACTGATAGAAAGTGATAGAGTTGGGCCTTCAGCCTCTAGTCATCCAATTCCCTTTTACCCAAATTCCCCAGAAAAGCCATTTTCTACAGCCAATCAAGATCCTATTAACAGAGAAGTAGGGTATGTGTGTTGGAGGGGAGGTGGTGGGAAGATGGGGGACACAGGGTTACAGTTATACTAATGGTCTCTCTAGTAAGAGGTAGAAGCACCAGATCCTCTGAGAGGGTCATGTATCCCAATTCAAAGGAGGAAGTCATTTTATCCCTCCCTGTCCCTGAAGTCGATATCTCTATCTTCCTTCCAGTGTGGCACAGAGCGACAAACAGCTTCTCCCTTCACATACTGCTTCTTCTCCCCTTTTTCTCCCTGCCAACACCTATCAGCTCTCACCAGCCTCTTCAGTTCCAAGCTATTCCTTGCAATTCACTAATGAAATTTCTGCTTCTTTTGTAATTGTATTTTAACATGGTTCATGCTCTGACACCAACCTTAAATCAAACTCTTTGCAGAAAGACTATCACAAGGTGACAAGCTCCTTTCTGCAAGTCTCATTACTGAAACATTTATTCAGGGCTTCTTGGATGATGTGAATGGCTGCCTTTGAGTGCTGCAATGACTTAACACATTACAACTGAAGGGTTTAATTTTCTCTTCTGGTCTCCTTACTTTGGTGCCTGGGTTTCTTCCTTATTTTGGATGCACAGCTGTGGTGAGGTGGTGGGGTTTCACTTGGGCCTAGAGCCTGGGGAGGGCCTATTCTAGCCTTGAAGCCTGGGGCATAGATTAAAGAAAAAGGCTTCAGTCCTGGGCCTGTGTGATTTGTCCAGATTCTGGCCAGTTGTTTTAATCATCATGGCACCTGCTTTCTCCAAAGGCAGCTAAACTTAAAATGGAGAATAAAGAAAGGGGAGGGCATGATGAGAGCTTCAATCTTCTTGGGGACCCTGGCAAGGGATTCATATCCAGGATACATTATGAATTTTTGTTCAACAGTTGAGAAATATGCTGGACTCATTAGGGACCTCAGACATGGAAACAGGGCCATGAGGGTGAAACCACGATGAAGAGATGAGAATGATCTGGAGATGACATAAGAAATATAGAATTCTGGACCAAGACTTTCCTGTGCATTTTTGTAGGGTAGCAAAATATCACTCAGGAGAACAGCATAGCAAGAGACTGAAAGGGAATTTTTTTTTGGTTCCAGAATTAGCAACTGGGACTCAAAGAAGATGATGTGGAAGATCAAGTGTCCATATATTCTAAGAGTCAGAAACAATTACAGCCATACACCTCTTAAGGCTTAATAAAAGTCTTAATATTTATCCTTGCTCAAGTATTACATGTTTATAGAACAATTTGAACTCAACAATATATAAACACCAAACAAGTTTTGTTTTCTGATCATTGTCTTCAATTCTACTCTGTTGACTCTCCCTTTCTTTCCCTTATTGATCTCTCAAGCAAACCCCATAATTTTCCATTCATTTTCAGTTATTAAAAAGTCCATGCCACTCCAATTTAAGATGCTCATCTCCTTTCTTCCTCTCTCTCCAGCTCAGGCTTGACCTGTGGCCTCAGTAAACTAGAGGGGAAGAGACTTATTCTCTCTTCCTATCCTACTTGCAACTTAATTGGGATTGAGAAATGAAAGGCAGGCATAAGAAGAGGGCAAGGGTCATCCTAGGTTGTACATAGAATGACCTTGGAGTTGGTGAGTTAGGGGCAGACTAAGCCATAGAGATATTCAGAATTCAATTGGAGATCAGTTAATTAACCCATTGATTATCTTTTACAGACATAAAAATTTTGTGGCCTAAGAGATAGAAAAAATTAGGCAGGAATGCATATAAATATCTTAAGGGCCAAATAAATACAAATCCAGTCAAGTGAAGAAGTAGGTAGGTGGAGGATTCAGAATTCCATGAGTGACCTGGGACCTGAATGGTGTGGGCTTAGAGGACTATGTACCCTTGACCCTAAACTGATTATCTTTCAATTTCAACTATTGAGAAGGGTATCCTTCAAATTTCTTGGATGATCAAATTATCTTATTAGTGAGAAACTACATTTTTAGCTCCAAGATTTAGAATTAGTATAAAAATATTAAGAGAATTAAATCTATAGCATAGTATTTTTATAAGGAATCTGTATACATTTATGATTTAGGTACTTGCATTGTTTAAGAGAATTTACCTATTAGAGTAGCAGGTCAATCTTGTGATTCTATTTCAAAATGGGTAATTGAGTAATAAATTTGAAATTCTTCAAACAATAAAAGCTGGAGAGGGTGTGGAGAAAAGGAAATCCTCATGCATAGTTGGTGGTAATGTAAATTGATACAGCCACTATGGAGAACGGTATGGAGGTTCGTTGAAAAACTAAAAATAGAACAACCATATGACCGAGCAATCCAACTACTGGGCACATACCCAGAGAAAACCAAAATTCAAAAAGACACATGCAAGAGGACCAATAGCAGAAGCAAGAAGAACTACAATCCTGCAGCCTGTGGAACAAAAATCACATTCACAGAAAGATAGACAAGATGAAAAGGCAGAGGGCTATGTACCAGATGAAGGAACAAGATAAAACCCCAGAAAAACAACTAAATGAAATGGAGATAGGCAATCTTCCAGAAAAAGAATTCAGAATAATGATAGTGAAGATGATCCAGGACCTCAGAAAAAAAAAATGCAGGCAAAGATCGAGAAGATGCAAGAAATGTTTAACAAAGATCTAGAAGAATTAAAGAACAAACGAACAGAAATGAACAATAAAATAACTGAAATGAAAACTACACTAGAAGGAATCAATAGCAGAATAACTGAGGCAGAAGAACAGAGAAGTGACCTGGAAGACAAAATGGCAGAATTCACTGCTGCAGAACAGAATAAAGAGAAAAGAATGAAAAGAAATGAAGACAGCCTAAGAGACCTCTGAGACAACATTAAACGCAACAACATTCGCATAATAGGGGTGCCAGAAGGGGAAGAGAGAAAGAAAGGACCCGAGAGAATATTTGAAGAGATTATAGTCGAAAACTTCCCTAACGTGGGAAAGGAAATAGCCACCCAAATCCAGGAAGTGCAGAGAGTCCCATACAGGATAAACCCAAGGAGAAACACTCCAAGACACATAGTAATCAAACTGACAAATATTAAAGACAAAGAAAAATTATTGAAAGCAGCAAGGGAAAAATGACAAATAATATACAAGGGAACTCCTATAAGGTTAACAGCTGATTTCTCAGCAGAAACTCTACAAGGCAGAAGGGAGTGGCATGATATACTTAAAGTAATGAAAGGGAAGAACCTACAACCAAGATTACTCTACACAGCAAGGATCTCATTCAGATTTGATGGAGAAATAAAAAGCTTTACAGACAAGCAAAAGCTGAGAGAATTCAACACCACCAAACCAGCTCTACAACAAATGCCAAAGGAACTTCTCTAAGTGGGAAACACAAGAGAAGAAAAGGAACTACAAAAAACAAACCCAAAATAATTAAGAAAATGGTAATAGGACCATACATATTGATAATTACCTTAAACGTGAATGGATTAAATGCTCCAACCAAAAGACACATGCTTGCTGAATGGATACAAAAACAAGACCCATATATAGGCTGTCTACAAGAGATCCACTTCAGACCTAGGGACACATACAGACTGAAAGTGAGGGAATGGAAAAAGATATTGCATGCAAATGGAAATCAAAAGAAAGCTGGAGTAGCAATACTCATATCAGATAAAATAGAATTTAAAGTAAAGAAAGTTACAAGAGACAAGGAAGGACACTATGTAATGATCAACGGATCAATCCAAGAAGAAGATATAACAATTATAAATATATATGCACCCAACATAGGAGCACCTCAATACCTAAGGCAACTGCTAACAGCTCTAAAACAGGATATCAACAGTAACACAATAATAGTGGGGAACTTTAACACCTCACTTGCACCAATGGACAAATCATACAAACAGAAAATTAATAAGGAAACAAAAGCTTTAAATGATACGATATACCAGATAGATTTATTTGCTATTTATAGTACATTCCACCCAAAAACAGCACATTACACTTTCTTCTCAAGTGTTCATGGAACATTCTCCAGGATAGATAATACCTTGGGTCACAAATCAAGCCTCAGTAAATTTAAGAAAATTGAAATCATATCAAGCATCTTTTCTGACTATAAAACTATGAGATGAGAAATCAATTACAGGGAAAAAAACAAAGAGCACAAACACATGGAGGCTAGACAATACGTTACTAAATAACCAAGAGATCACTGATGAAATCAAAGAGGAAATCAAAAAATACCTAGAGACAAATTACAATGAAAACACGACCATCCAAAACCTATGGGATGCAGCAAAAGCAATTCTAAGAGGGAAATTTATAGCTATACAAGCCCTCCTCAAGAAACAAGAAAAATCTCATGTAAACAATTTAACCTTACACTTAAAGGAACTAGAGAAAGAAGAACAAACAAATCCCAAGGTTAGTAGAAGGAGAGAAATCATAAAGGTCAGAGCAGAAATAAATGAACTAGAAACAAAGAAAATAATACCAAAGATCAATAAAACTAAAAGTTGGTTCTTTGAGAAGATAAACAAAATTGATAAACCATTAGCCAGACTCATCAAGAAAAAGAGGGAGAGGAGTCAAATCAATAAAACTAGAAATGAAAAATGAGAAGTTACAACAGACACCACAGAAATACAAAGCATCTAAGAGACTACTACAAGCAACTCTATGCCAATAAAATGGACAACGTGGAAGAAATGGACAAGTTCTTAGAGAGGTATAACCTTCCAAGACTGAACCAGGGAGAAATAAAAAATATGAACAGGCCAATCACAAGTAATGAAAATGAAAATGTGATTCAAAATCTTCCAACAAACAAAAGTCCAGGATGAGATGGCTTCACAGGCGAATTCTATCACACATTTAGAGAAGAGCTAAGACACATCCTTCTCAAATTCTTCCAAAAAAATTGCAGAGGAAGGAATACTCCCAAACTCATTCTATGAGGCCACCATCACCCTGATACCAAAACCAGACAAAGATACTACAAAAAAAGAAAATTACAGACCAATTTCACTGATGAATATAGATGCAAAAATCCTCAACAAAATACTAGCAAACAGAAACAAACAACACATTAAAAGGATCATACACCATGATCAAGTGGGATTTATCCCAGAGATGCAAGGATTCTTCAATATATGCAAATCAATCAATGTGATACACCATATTAACAAATTGAAGAATAAAAACCATATGATCATCTCAAAAGATGCAGAAATTTTTTTGACAAAATCAACACCCATATATGATAAAAACTCTCCAGAAAGTGGGCATAGAGGGAATCTACCTCAACATAATAAAGGCCATATATGACAAATCCACAGCAAACATCATTCTCAATGGTTAAAAGCTAAAAGCATTTCTTCTATGATCAGGAACAAGACAAGGCTGTCCACTCCCACCACTATTATTCAATATAGTTTTGGAAGTCCTAGTGACAGCAATCAGAGAAGAAAAAGAAATAAAAGGAATACAAATTGGAAAAGAAGTAAACCTGTCACTGTTTGCAGATGACATGATACTATACACAGAGAATCCTAAAGATGCCACCAGAAAACTACTAGAGCTAATCAAAGAATTTGGTAAAGTTGCAGGATACAAAATTAATGCACAGAAATCTCTTGCATTCCTATAGCATAATGATGAAAAATCTGAAAGAGAAATTAAGGAAACTCCCATTTACCATTGCAACAAAGAGAATAAAATACATAGGAAAAACCTACCTAAAGAGACAAAAGACCTATATGCAGAAAACTATAAGACACTGATGAAAGAAATTAAAGATGATACAAACAGATGGAGAGATATACCATGTTCTTGGATTGGAAGAATCAACATTCTGAAAATGACTCTAATACCCAAAGCAATCTACAGATTCAATGCAAACCCTATCAAACTGCCACTGGCATTTTTCACAGAACTAGAACAAAAAACTTCACAATTTGCATGGCAACACAAAAGATCCAAATAGCCAAAGCAATCTTGAGAACGAAAAATGGAGCTGGAAGAATCAGGCTCCCTGACTACACACTATACTTCAAAGCTACAGTAATCAAGACAGAATGGTGCTGACACCAAAACAGAAATATAGGTCAATGGAACAGGCTAGAAAGCCCAGAGATAAACCCGCACACCTATGGTCAATTAATCTATAACATAAGAGGCAAGGGTATACAATGGAGAAAAGACAGTGTCTTCAATAAGTGGTGCTGGGAAAACTGGTCAGCTACATGTAAAAGAATGAAATTAGAACACTCCCTAACACCATATACAAAAATAAACTCAAAATGGATTAGAGACCTAAATGTAAGACTGGGCACTATAAAACTCTTAGAGGAAAACATAGGAAGAACACTCTTTGACATAAATCACAGCAATATATTTTTTGATCCACCCCCTAGAGTAATGGAAATAAAAACAAAAATAAACAAACGGGACCTAATGAAACTTAAAAGCTTTTGCACAGCAAAGGAAACCATAAACAAGTTGAAAAGACAACCCTCAGAATGGGAGAAAATATTTACAAAATGAATCAACAGACAAAGGATTAATCTCCGAAATATATAAACAGCTCATGCAGCTCAATATTAAAAAAACAAACAGGGCTTCCCTGGTGGCACAGTGGTTGAGAGTCCGCCTGCCGATGCAGGGGATGCGGGTTCGTGCCCCAGTCTGGGAGGATCCCACATACCATGGAGCGGCTGGGCCCGTGGGCCATGGCTGCTGAGCCTGTGCGTCTGGAGCCTGTGCTCTGCAACGGGAGAGGCCACAACAGTGAGAGGCCCGCGTACCACACACACAAAAACAAACCCAATCCAAAAATGGGCAGAAGACCTAAATAGACATTTCTTCAAAGAAGACATACAGATGGCCAAGAAGCACATGAAAAGCTGCTCAACACCGCTAATTATTAGAGGAATGCAAATCAAAACTACAATGAGTTATCACCTCACACCGGTTAGAATGGGCATCTTCAGAAAATCTACAAACAACAAATGCTGGAGAGGGTGTGGAGAAAAGGGAACCCTCTTTCACTGTTGGTGGAAATGTAAATTGATACAGCCACTATGGAGAACAGTATGGAGTTTCCTTAAAGAACTAAAAATAGAATTACCTTATGACCCAGCAATCCCACTACTGGGCATATACCCAGAGAAAACCATAATTCAAAAAGACACATGCACCCCAATGTTCATTGCAGCACTATTTACAATAGCCAGGTCATGGAAGCAACCTAAATGCCCATCGACAGAAGAATGGATAAAGAAGATGTGGTACATATATACAATGGAATATTACTCAGCCATAAAAAGGAACAAAATTGGGTCATTTGTAGAGACGTCATGCATCTAGAGACTGTCATACAGAGTGAAGTAAGTCAGAAAGAGAAAAACAAATATTGTTTATTAACACATATATATGGAACCTAGAAAAATCATACAGATGAACCAGTTTGCAGGGGAGAAATTGAGACATAGATGTAGAGAACAAACGTATGGACACCAAGTGGGGAGAGTAGCAGGGGGTGGGGGGTGGGTGTGTGATGAACTTGGAGACTGGGAATGACGTGTATACACTGATGTGTATAAAATGGATGACTAATCAGAAAAAATAAATAAATAACAAATAAGCACTAAAAGAAATAAAAATGGGCAAAAAAGAAAAAGACACGTGCACCCTAAGTTCATTGCAGCACTATTTGCAATAGCCAGGACCTGGAAGCAACCTAAATGTTCACCAACAGAGGAATGGTTGTAAAGAAGATGTGGTACATATATACAATGGAACATTATTCAGCCATAAGAAGGAATGAAATTGGGTCATTTGTAGAGACATGGATGGACCTAGAGAATGTCATACTGAGTGAAGTAGTCAGGAAGAGAAAAACAAATATACATTAACACATATATGTGGAATCTAGAAAAATGATACAGATGATCTTATTTGCAAGACAGAAATAGAGACACGACGTAGAGAACAAACATATGGATATCAAGGGGGAAAGGTGGAGATGGGATAAATTGGGAGATTGGGATTGACATATATACACTATTGATACTACGTATATAATAGATAACTCATGAGAACCTACTGTATAGCTCAAGGAACTCTGCTCAGTGCTCTGTGGTGATCTAAATGGGAAGAAGATCCAAAAAAGAAGGGATATATGTATACATATAGCTGATTCACTTTGCTGTACAGTAGAAATTAACACATTGTAAAGCACCTATACTCCAATAAAAATTAATTTAAAGAAATGAACTTGTAACTTTAAGTAAAAATCTTACTGTTTATCTATTTGCATTAGAACATTTAAGAAGTCTTAAGTTTTACCTTTTTACAAGTTTAATTTATTAGATTGATAAGAGTTATTCAAGCACATAGAAAGGTGGATTTTTGTTGTTCAACCAGACACCTGGGGCACTTAAAAAGGAAATTAGATGTATTTAATAATTTAATGTATAAATGCAACTTAAAATATTTAAAGGAGTTGAACTAAGTTTGTAAACCACACTAAATGTTAACTACAGCTTCTTAAAAAGCAATTGTTAATTATGGCTGGAACTATAAATAGAATAATAAGATCTGTAGGCTGAACTTAAAAGCTTCAGAAAGAACTGGGTTTTTAATAAATGGAGTATTAATTTAAAATCAAAGTAACCTCTGAATAATCTTTTCTCTGCACCCAATCTGTCCTTGTCAGCCGCCTGTCAGGATCCTCTTTAGGCTGCTACTTCTCCTCTGGCAAACACTGCCCCCAAAAGCCCGGTGTGTGGCAGGCCTGAATGCATCCTTTGGGGGCCCTGCATGGGAGTGAGGATGGGTGAGGGGCTCCCCACTCCTTAGCTCTCCAACATGGGACAGTTACATCTGACTTGATATCTTCCAAGAACCTCCTGCAATTTCTAGCTGCAGGAGCTGAGTTACCTGCAGCTCAGCCTTCTCAGTTGGGATAACAGCAAGATGCCCCAAACCTTGCTCAAACCTTCTTCACTGTCTGTGTGGCTCACGGGAAATTCATGCACCCACTGCTGTGACCAACAGTGGGAGCACAGGCTATTCTACCATCACCTGCCCTAACTTCATATTCATCGCTCTCTTCCTCTGCTCAGATAGGCTCAGTTGCAAATCAGCAAATCAGTCCTTTACACAGATGTCCAATTTGGGGATAATATATCACTTTGCCCTTCCCGCACTTACGCACAATTTCAAGTGATTTTCTTGGGACTCTCTTGCATAGTCTGGGTTAGAGAAAACAACCCACAAACTCATGACTCATGACTTCAATGACTCCGTCAATCTCTTTCTGCAATGCTCCAGGTTTGTTTTTTTCTTTTTTTTCAAAACATCTTTATTGGGGTATAATTGCTTTACAATGGTGTGTTAGTTTCTGCTTTATTACAAAGTGAATCAGCTATACATATACATATGTTCCCATATGTCTTCCCTCTTGCGTCTCCCTCCCTCCCACTCTCCCCATCCCACCCCTCCAGGCTGTCACAAAGCCCCGAGCTAATATCCCTGTGCCTTGCGGCTGCTTCCCCCTAGCTATCTACCTTACTACGTTTGTTAGTGTGTATATGTCCGTGACTCTCTCTCGCCCTGTCAAAACTCACCCTTCCCCCTCCCCATATCCTCAGGTCCGTTCTCCAGTAGGTCTGCGTCTTTATTCCTGTCTTACCCCTAGGTTCTTCATGACATTTTTTTCCCTTAAATTCCATATATATGTGTTAGCATACAGTATTTGTCTTTTTCTTTCTGACTTACTTCACTCTGTATGACAGACTCTAGGTCTATCCATCTCATTACAAATAGCTCAATTTCATTTCTTTTTAAGGCTGAGTAATATTCCATTGTGTATATGTGCCACATCTTTATCCATTCATCCGATGATGGGCGCTTAGGTTGTTTCCATCTCCGGGCTATTGTAAATAGAGCTGCAATGAACATTTTGGTACATGACTCTTTTTGAATTTTGGTTTTCTCAGGGTATATGCCCAGTAGTGGGATTGCTGGGTCATATGGTAATTCTATTTGTAGTTTTTTAAGGAACCTCCATACTGTTCTCCATAGTGGCTGAACCAATTCACATTCCCAACAGCAGTGCAAGAGTGTTCTCTTTTCTCCACACCCTCTCCAGCATTTATTGTTTCTAGATTTTTTGATGATGGCCATTCTGACTGGTGTGAGATGATATCTCATTGTAGTTTTGATTTGCATTTCTCTAATGATTAATGATGTTGAGCATTCTTTCATGTGTTTGTTGGCAGTCTGTATATCTTCTTTGGAGAAATGTCTGTTTAGGTCTTCTGCCCATTTTTAGATGGGGTTGTTTGTTTTTTTGTTATTGAATGCTCCAGGTTTGGTTTTAAACTAGACTAAAAAGAGTGGGTGGGTTCTGTATTGTTGGTTTATGTTAGAAGACAGGTTTTGTTCCCTCTTAATCAGCCTGAGAGAGGTGTCTGGCCATCGTTGGAGGCCATCTTTACAAATACACTTTCTTTGCCTACAGTCTTGAAATCTGGTAGCCAATTTCTTGAACAGCATGAAACACCCAGTCAGCATCCTATAACTTGGTTTATAGCCCCAGCTCTTAGTTCAAGCCAGCATTATAAACAGGCAATGAGATGACACGTAAGGTTCCAATTCTGACTTTTCCAAGGACGGATGACCATCATTCCTTGGAAACCTGGAATGTTCCCGTTAAGCATGACTGGAGATATCATTGCCCACCTAATTAGACCACCCAGTTTTGGGGGCTCACATACAAGCACAACTGGCAATTGGACCCAGGATGGAGACCTGGCTGCCAGATCATGTTCAGGTTCACCCCAGCAGGACTTCTTTTGCAAGCATCCCTGGAGTTGCCTTACCACGCAGAAGCAATAGTTGAGACCTGCTGTTGTTACTGAATAACGTCCTCCTGCTTTGCTGTACCAGCCCTCACTTGAGTTCAGAGTCACAGTTGGATACCTGGCTGTGATCATGTTACGCACAGGGATTCTGAGAAAGCTACTTTCCTTTCATTCCAGTTTGTACCTTCTGAGGGCAACAGCTTTAGTATAGTCCATCCCTACCCACCCACCCAGAGCAGTTAGGTACTGTTGGGAATAACAGTGACCGTCACTATAAAAGCAAGTTGATTAATAGTACATATATTTATTGAGCACAGATTCAATGGCCGTGTTGTTATAAGTGCTTTACACATGCTAACTCCCTTGGTTCTTATAACCACTCCACTTGCATGAGGTAGGTACTATTATTACGCCAATTTTGTAGGTGAGGAAACTGAGGCACAGTGAGGTTGAGTAACTTGTGCAAAATCTCACAGCCAGAATTGGAGTCAGAATGGAATCCAAGCATTCTTACTCCACCACGTTCCCTAGAAATAGCAATCCTCATACTTTGTCAATATACCCCGGTCTCAAAATAATTGGGCTTTCTCTAGAGCTAAAGTGTTGACAGAGAATCTACTTGGCCCAAACACCTTCAGACAATCCCATATGTTTAAATTGGAACTTACCAATAAGAATAAAACAAGCCTTCCTCATTTTATAACCATGAGGTTATAAAATGCACTGAGAATGTAATTTAATTCACCAAAATCTAAATTTCCCACAATTTTCCTGAAAAGATCCCTTAGGTAGATGCTCTCTCTCTCCACAGAAAGAGGAAATTCTGTGGTGAGGTCCCACAGTGAGTTGCTGGTGAAGTCAGAAGGGAAATCAAATTTAGATTCAACCTAAGTTCAGTGTGGATGCATTTAATAAATTTCTGCCAACAATATAAGACAGGAAGACCTTTAAATATGCTATTTTTTAGTAAAGAAAAGAAATCCCAGGGCATTATGTTGTTTAGTTCATTTAAAACTTAATTCTTTCTCTAATATTCTATGAAGGTAAACTGAGAGTTTTGTAAAGTTAATTAGTTCAAGAGCAATGTCAAGTCATTGAAGCTAATTTGTCACTTTCCCTCAGGTCCTTTCACCACTGTTGGGAACAGGAGTTAAAGAAATGTTAGCCAATAGCTTGTTGAAATCCAAGAGAGATTTTATCAGTTGTGTTTAGAACTATGGCAGTCAGGAACCATTGCTGAGGCTGGCACTGTCAGTAAAAACTTCACAGTAATGGTCCGAAAGTCTAGGGTGGACACAAAGATGGGAACTAGATTCAAGGGAGTGCTAAGAAAGAACTTTTAGACAGTAAGCAGTGTTGAGCATGGTGGTTGCTTAACCAGGGGAGTTGAGAGAAATTTATTGTTACTCCCGGCAAGAAACGTGGCAACTGAATGCATGATGCTTGTGTTGACATGTGAGCAAGGTAGAATGGTGCAGATTTTGAACCTGGACTCTTAGATTTGTTGTTTTCTTCTTTTTTGAAAAAATTGAGATAAAACTGACACATAACATTGTGTAAGGTTAAGATGTACAAAGCGTTGATTTGATACATTTATATATTTGCAATATGATCACTACCACAGCATTAGCTAACACTTCTATCATATCACATAATTATTATGTCATATTTTGTGGTAAGTAGAATTAAGATCTACTCTCTTAGCAACTCGGAAGTTTATACTACAGTATTGCTGACTATAATTACTGTGCTGTGCATTAGATCTCCAGGATGGACTCCTAGGTTTGAATCCTGGCCCTTCCTCTTAGTAGCAGTGTGATCTTGGGCAAATCTCTTAAACTCTCTGCCTCAGTTTCCTCATTTGTAAATTGTAAATAGCCTTTTAGGCTTGTTGGGAGGATTTAATATGCATATAAAGTACTTGCAACAGTGCCTGGCTCAAAGTAAATACTATGCAAATTGGTAGTTACTATTATTGTTGAGGATAGTTTTTTTTAAATATCACTGTGGTATTGCCTTTGAAAATCTCAGGCAGTGGCATAAATCCTGATCCGTTGAAAATTTTGGAATAGTCCGTCTGATAGTGTAGGCATCCACTCTAACCGATGTCTTAGTGGCCAGTCCAGCTCTGCCACTTTAAACTTTTGGAGCTTCCCTTTCTTGAGGCTTCAGGCTGAGGCTTAGAGACAAATACTTCCTAGATGGACTCAGTTACTCAAGGCTATGGCACCCTCTAGTGTGTGATGAATGCTGATGTTTTCAAGTTCTCCCCAGCACCTCAGAATGTCTGAGAAACCTGGAGCAGAAATCACCCCACTGTTCATGGCTGCTGGGAAAACCAGGCTGCTGGAAATGACCCGGGAAATAGAAAGTTTAGAGGCAAGACTTTGGATATCACTGAACTCAGAGCTTTGTTCTAATTTCTCAGGCCCACCTGGGTTTCTCTAGGCCCTGGAGCCAAGGGCTTATTCTGGCAGCTGTCGTTGACATATGCAAACAGGCTAAGAGCTTTCCCCTGGCTTTCCCAAATGTGTTAACAAAGCTGACTTACAAGCAGTAATTTATTTTTAATCAACTTTTTAATGCTTGATAGTGTGGATGATGTTGATGAGCCAAGTTAGATACTGGGCTTGGGTGTGAGTTGGAGAAGGAAGAGGTACCTAGAGAAAGCAACCCATAGAGCATGCTACTGTGGTAAATTCCCCCTCCTCTCTTTTTCACGGTCTTCAGCCTCCTCTCAGAAGACTATATCAGATATCCCAAGCTGTTGTCCCATCAAGGGCTGGTTACTGTTCTTCCTCCCCATCTCCAAGATTCCTGTTTCTCCAACTCGTATTTCTACATTTAAAAAGTGACATATATATGACAACAATTACCAGTGGCCAAAAACTGATGTGTCAACCTTTTTTTTTTTTTTTTTGCGGTACGCAGGCCTCGCACTGTTGTGGCCTCTCCCGTTGCGGAGCACAGGCTCCGGACGCGCAGGCTCAGCGGCCATGGCTCACGGGCCCAGCCGCTCCGCGGCATGTGGGATCCTCCCGGACCGGGGCACGAACACGTGTCCCCTGCATTGGCAGGCGGACTCTCAACCACTGCGCCACCAGGGAAGCCCTGATGTGTCAACCTTTTGAAAACAAGATGTTCGGTCCCCTCTGCAGGAGCTCTGCATCAACCCACAGATTCTGCAATGTACCCCATGCATCCAGAGTTGATCTGGGCATCACCTGTACTTTCATTTATATTATCTTCATGCATATGACCAATGACATCGACTATCTCAAAAATTTATTTCTAAAAAGCATATCTCTAAAGAAAAGATTCTTTCAACACATTTTTTTTTAGGATCCAAGTGTAAAGCCAGTAGAGGATAGGTTATTTCCCTGTTTTTAAGCCCAGGTCCTAAAGGCAGCTACTTCTATGTGAAAGTCAGAACAAAGTATGTCACTGGTGGCTCTATGATTCCCCACTGGATCTCACAAGAGCAGCCATCAGAATCCTTAAAAGGTCACTTTGAAAATGGCTAACTCACTAGAGCATATTTCTAATGAAGAGCTCATGATTATATTTTTTAAAGAAAGAGGAAAAAGAAAATGATAGAAAGTTCCATTTCTAGATGAAGTCATTGTCTCAAATGCATCTGATTTGGGAAAATATCACACAGATGCTATCATACCTGCAATATTCATTCCAAAGCATTCATCACTCAACCTAAACTTAATCTCCCAATCCCACTACTGAATTCTTATGATATCCATTGTATCTTCTGTGTTTCTCTTCTGTACATGGCCAGGAGAGCTGGGAATTTTAAAGAAACAAAGTTGGTGCTTTGAATTTAATTCCATGAGTGGAAATTTTCTTGATCGCTCACTCAGATATTTTTAAACCACTGTTTTAAACAGAATTATTTACTAGAATCTAGACAAGATATAAGAGTGGTGATATAGTGACAAGAGCACGTCTTAGGCATCAGGAAGCCTGAGTCTTGTTCTGGCTCCTCTTCTCATGAGTGATGTGATCTTTGATCAGTCCCTTCACTCCATTAGACCCTAGATTCCCCTTGAAAAACAAGAACTCTGTCCACCCTACCTCATGAGATTTTTTAGAGAATCTCGTGAGATTGTGAAAGTGATTTATAAACTGGAAAGCTCTAATCAAACAAAGAGAGACTGTTAATATTTTGCACGCCTGTCCCACCAGGCCCTAGCTTCTTCACTATCATTTCTGCTTCCATCACTTCCTGGGGAGAGAAATTGATTGTAGCTAAGAGGAAAAGAGAACACCAGGAAACTCTAACCTGAATCTTTTCACTCTTTTTCCACTCAAGGTTATTCATCAATATTAAAGTTTGAACTTTAATTCTACACAGCATAGTGCCAGGAGAAAGGAAATGTCTCTTTTGTCTTAATTCTGCTTGTTAGAGAGCAGAGAACTGGCCACCCCATAGCAATGGAAATTTAGGAATCCACATTCTCAGAGTCATATTTTCCCCTAAACAGCCCAAACATCAACAGGCCTCCTGGTCTCTATGACTGGGGAGACTTGAAAAGAGGCTTATGTGATGTAATTTTTAAGTGATATTCTCTGAAATTTTCAAGGCCATGGATTCCCTGTGTTTCAGGATACAGCATGCTGTTGTAATGTAACATTTATTTTAATGGCCCCAGAGATGCACTGAGCAACAGTGCAGCAAATTAACACCATCTTCCCGCTTGCTTGAAACTGTAAGAGGCAGTTTGAATCACATTTAGTGTTTATAATTATTTTGTGATCTGATTTGCAGAACTGAAGCAATTTTTACGTATGTAGCTAACATAGAAATCTTAAAAAGAGATTTTGATTATTTTTTTTTTATTTTTTATTTTTTTGCTGTGTTGGGTCTTCATTTCTGTGCGAGGGCTTTCTCTAGTTGGCGCAAGTGGGGGCCGCTCTTCATCGCGGTGCGCGGGCCTCTCACTATCGCGGCCTTTCTTGTTGCGGAGCATAGGCTCCAGACGCGCAGGCTCAGTAGTTGTGGCGCACGGGCCTAATTGCTCCGCAGCATGTGGGATCCTCCCAGACCACGGCTCAAACCCGTGTCCCCTGCATTAGCAGGCAGATTCTCAACCACCGCGCCACCAGGGAAGCCCCTTGATTATTTTTAAAAGACATACATACCCACTTGGTCACTAGTAGAAGAAAGAAGAAGGAATACTTATCTGACTATCTCTGCTTTGATTCTCTTTTGACTGTAGGGGGAAAGTGGCAGAGAAATTCAGGAGAGTAAATGAGAAAGAAGACAAGATATTCTGTATAGACTCCTCTCAGAAGCAAAAACCCGTTGTAGAGACAGAAGCTCACGTTGGTGATTGGGACTTGTAAGCATTTTACCCATTGTAGACTACACTTGGCTTTCCAGAGACTTAGATCAACTGAAATCCATTCCAGAACAGCCTCTGTTAGGGAGCTGTCTTCAGAAATGATTAAACCTTTCAGTAGCTTCTCATGCTGAGATAGTGGAACAACCGGATAAAAGTACCCTAGATCACTGAGTGTTCACATTTTAAAAAATTGTTTTATTGGAGTATAGTTGATTTACAATGGTATACAGCAGAGTCAATCAGTTATACATATATCCACTCTTTTTTTAGATTCTTTTCCCATATAGGCCATTACAGAGTACTGAGTAGAGTTCCCTGTGCTATACACTAGGTCCTTATTATCAATAGTTACCTATTTTATATATAGTAGTGTGTATATGTCAATCCCAATCTCCCAATTTGTCCCTCCCCTCCTTACCCCCTGGTAATCTTAAGTTTGTTTTCTACATCTGTAACTCTATTTCTATTTTGAGTGTTCACACTGAGAGCCGTTGTTCTGTAGAATTGCCTGGTAACACAGCTACCTTCGAGCAAGCAGGAAGTACATCTTTGTTGCCTTAATCCTCTGAGATTTGGCGGGGGGGAGGTATTGTTTGTTATAGCAGTATAGCAGTATTAGTCTGCTCAGACTGCCACGATAAAATATCATAGACTGAGTATCTTAAACAAGGGAAATTTATTCTCTCATAGTTCTGGAGGCCGGGAAGTCCCAGATCAAAGTGTGACCAGTTCAGTCTTTGGCGAGAGCTCTCTTCTGGGAGTAAATGTGGCAGCCTTTTCTCTATGCCCTTAGAGAGAGGGAGGGGCAGGGCTGTCTTGTCTCCTCTTACCAGGGCACTAATCCATCATAAAAACTCCATCCTCATGAACTCATCTAAACCAAATGATCTTCCAAAATCACATTAGGGCTTCAAAGCATGAATCTTGGGGGAACCAGTTTAGTCCATAGCAATTATCTAGCCTGTCCTGACTAATTCAGTAATGATTTTAGGATTTCTTAACATCTTTGTACCTCCTTACTAAGGTACATAAAAATGTCAACATCAGCTTTATCTCTGCAAATATTACCCTGTCTTCCTTGGCTATGATGGAAATGACCTCAGCAGAACTTTTCCTACTATTATGCTTAAGAAAGTATGTCATTAACTGTCTCCTAAGGTTTCTAAAGTTCTTTTTTTTTTTTTTTTTTGCTGCAAACATGTATTTTATTTCAGAAAGCATGACATAAAAGTAAAAATGTGTTTCATTAAAACAAGATTTTGCACGCTATCCAGATAAGGTGTAGCTCCTCGTAGACAGAAAATTGAAGCATGTAAAGTTTCTCAGTGAACAGATAAAAGTTGTCTGTGTCTTCTTTGAATTGGTCATTTGTCATTTACAGTTCCTCTTTTTAAAGGATAATAATAGTGAGTAAAGACCTCAACAATAAAATTATGACAACTGTTACTGTTTAAGTGACCTAGTACTGTCAGCCAAAAGAAAGATTTAAAGAGAAGTAGTGGATTTAGCAGCTTTCAACTACGCAGTCCCCATTTGTGTTTTGTCAAAAACAAAACCACTCATGTGAGCTAGAGCAGGACAGCGTAGTAGTTAATGGAATGGTATTCTTTTTTTTTTTTTTTACATCTTTATTGGAGTATAATTGCTTTACAATAGTGTGTTAGTTTCTGCTTTATAACAAAGTGAATCAGTTATATATATGTTCCCATATCTCTTCCCTCTTTCATCTCCCTCCCTCCCACCCTCCCTATCCCACCCTTCCAGGTGGTCACAAAGCACCGAGCTGATCTCCCTGTGCTATGCGGCTGCTTCCCACCAGCTATCCATTTTACGTTTGGTAGTGTATATATGTCCATGCCACTCTCTCGCTTTGTCACAGCTTACCCTTGCCCCTCCCCATATCCTCAAGTCCATTCTCTGTGTCTTTATTCCTGTCTTACACCTAGGTTCTTCATGACATTTTTTTGTCTTAAATTACATATATATGTGTTAGCATATGGTATTTGTCTTTCTCTTTCTGAATGACTTCACTCTGTATGACAGACTCTGGGTCTATCCACCTCATTACAAATAGCTCGATTTCGTTTCTTTTTATGGCTGAGTAATATTCCACTGTATATATGTGCCACATCTTCTTTATCCATTCATCCAATGATGGACACTTAGGTTGTTTCCATCTCCAGGCTATTGTAAATAGAGCTGCAATGAACATTTTGGCATATGACTCTTTTTGAATTATGGTTTTCTCAGGGTATATGCCCAGTAGTGGGATTGCTGGGTCATATGGTAGTTCTATTTGTAGTTTTTTAAGGAACCTCCATACTGTTCTCCATAGTGGCTGAACCAATTCACATTCCCAACAGCAATGCAAGAGTGTTCTCTTTTCTCCACACCCTCTCCAGCATTTATTGTCTCTAGATTTTTTGATGATGGCCATTCTGACTGGTGTGAGATGATATCTCATTGTAGTTTCGATTTGCATTTCTCTAATGATTAATGATGTTGAGCGTTCTTTCATGTGTTTGTTGGCAATCTGTATATCTTCTTTGGAGAAACGTCTATTTAGGTCTTCTGCCCATTTTTGGATTGGGTTGTTTGTTTTTTTGTTATTGAGCTACATGAGCTGGTTATAAATTTTGGAGATTAATGTCAGGCTCTTGGAATGTTACTATCACAATTCCGCCTCTCGGATTCTGCTCTGAGTGGGGAAAACTAGGACATGCATGCCTAACCAGTTCACACTCTCTTTGTCTCCTTCTTCTCTCAATAATAAACTAGGATGAATAAAATGGGATTTCCACTTTCTTTTCCCATCTATCAGGATTTCCCCTGTCACATTCTTCTTCTTTCCGAGGAGGTGTTTGTTTTGCTCTCTTTCCCTGGGCCATAAGGTGCAGGGAGGGAAACTAACATTGATAAGGGAAAATAGAAATAAGGTATCCATGTTTCCACTTTGTGTTTATTAGTGGAATTATTTTATTAATATTATATTCACTGCTAAGTGACGAGGTACGTAAAAAGAGGGATTGGGTCTATTTTTCTCGCATTGTATCCCTAGACTAGCACGTTGTCTAACACAGAAAAGGACAGCTATACTCATCCTTCAGGATGGAGATGATTCTATACCAAGCAGACGTTCTTGACCTCATGCTTCCCTCTCTCTCCACTCTAACGCCTTCTTCACACTTCTCCAAAGCTTGGCTCCAATGCTACTTCCTCCATGAGCCCATTAGTTAGAATGAATAACACGTAAGAGTTAGTCTGACACTACCTCGACTGAATTGTTTCTATGACTATTTTCTTGACTAGTTGTGGAGGGCAGACCACTGTATTATTAAGCTTGTGCATCCCTCCCTCTCCTTACTATTCTCAATGGTGCCTTGTTCATTGACTTTAGTAGGTATTTGATGAACCTTTGTTGAATTAAAATGAATTCCCACTCTCATTTTCTCTCTCTCTTTTTATAACTTCTTAGGAATAGATCCCGTAGAACTTCCCATTATTTCTACATCAATTTGCATGTGTGTCTGTGTCTATCAGCAGCATCTTTGATCTGTTTGCCAACCTGACATCTGAGAATGTCTAGCATAGTTCTAGTATAGGAATGGCTCAGCAAATACTTTGTGTTGATAAATGGGTAACGAGACACACAGGGGCAAGAAATTGGCCTGGGGTCCCACAGTGACAAATGCAAGCTGAACTTCTCATGTAGAGTTCAAACCCTGGATCCATGCCTGGTCCTCATTTATCATCCTTTAGCTCAGCGAGCATTTATTTAGCCTAGCTGGACAGAGAATAATGCTAATACGGACAAAGTCATAAAATTGGTTCTGTAAGAACGCTTGGCCTGGCTCTGTTCTATAGCCATAGAGTGGAGTACCAGCCATAGCCACAGCTATCTTGTAAATGCAACATCCAGATACAAGGGGTTCAGGCAAGAAAGGGACACCTCCAAATGCATATACCATGCATGTGCCCACAGCATTACTTTTGTAAAAGAAGCAATCTTCTTCCTACTAAATATATTGAACTCCCAAGAAGAGCATTGGCTGAAAATCCATCCCACTACGTACTGATCAAGCTTAGGGTGGTTGAATCCCTATTGCGCTGTGGAAGGTTGGTCTTCATACGCATGTCTGTGCTTTCAAAAGAGCCTCTCACTTGTCTCCATGAAAATGGTGACACCATTCTCCAAACTATCCTTCACACTAACTCCAGAATTTTCTTTGAAAAACAAACAAGCAAGCAAAAGACTTCATATATCTGATTATGAAAGTAACTCTATTCATGGAAGAAAATGCAGGACCCCAGAGTTGGGAGAAATTGCCAAGGGTGCCTAAACTGGTCTGTCACTCCATGCTTTGGAACCTACTCTCTGATTTTTCTTTCCAATGGGGACTTTCCATTGAGAGGAAACCCTCCACTCCCTGAGATAGCCAGTACTTTCCATCTTTGGGAAAGTGTGCATGATACAATTAAGCGGAAGATGTAAGTATGTGGGTCAGTAAATGCAAAGGTTCTAAAATAGGAAGGAGGTGGCCTTCCAGAGAAAGAGAAGTAAGGCCAGTGGGATTGCAGGGCTGGAGTTAAGGCAAGGCAAGAGAGGCAGGCTGGGGACACAAGATATAATTATAAGCCAGGGTTAGGAGTTAGAAGGTTATTCTAGTTGCAGAGAAAGTCACTGGAGGATTTTAGGTAGGAGAGTGATAGGATCTGAGTTATGCGTTGGAAAGATTATTCTGGCAGCCCTGTGAAGCATGGACGTGGGAGGGGGACGTGGCCTGAGTGGAAATAGGGAGACCAGTTAGGAGGCTGCTGCAGTAACCAGGTGAGAGATGACAGTGGTTTGGATCAGGGGTACAGTAGTGGGGATGAAGATAGATGTGGGTTCCAGATATATTTTGGAGAGAGAGGTTTTCTGATATATCTGATGTGAAAACTTTGGGGTTTTCTGATATATCTGATGTGAAAACTTTGGGCCTGAGCAGCTGGGTGTAAGATGGTATCCTTCGGTGAGATTGCAAAGACAGGGTGAAGAGCAGGGTTGGGTTGGGTTCGGATGCTGCATAATGACCTCCTTGCCTTTAGCTTCCCAGCCTCTACGCCTTCTCCAGGGGGAAACCCCTGTTCCACCTTGTCTACCCATGGAAGCATCTCTTCTCAGCTTTTCCATTACTGAGCCTGACCCTTTATTGAACCAAGGAGCCACAACTGTTTCTGTCTGGAGCCTCTGAAGTGGGCTTTATGCAGAGCAGGTGCGCCCCCTTTTGGAACACAGGGTGAGCACTGCTTCTGGGAATAGCGCAGACACCCTCCCACCTACTACTACAGGCAAGCACACCATGGGATAACTAAAAATAACAAGGGATCCCCTGGAAACATTTCTGCTCCTCCCAGGATGTACTTTCATTCAATGACACCGTAAGATAAGACAGATGATGCAACAGGTGCCCACAGTCGTTGTTCAGGTTACTGTTTACACTAATCCCAATCAGAGTTCTGGAGCCTGTAGGCTCAGTTTAACCCTTTTATATAGAATCCCACCCCCACCCCCCGCCAATATTTCATGAAGATCTCATCCTGTGTATGTTACTCTAATCCCTTCCAAACTTTGGCTCGGTAATTCCCCTTATGAAAGATAATCATAGTAGCTAATATTTGCTGAGTGTTTATTCTGTTGCTAAGTGTGTTACATGGATTATCAATTCAATCCCCATGAAAAGCCCCATGAGTAAGTACTATTATTTTCACCATTTTACAAAGAATGTGACTGAGGCTCAGAAAAGTTAAATTACTTGCTCAAGGTCACACAGCTAGTGGGTCACAGAGCCAGGACTTGAACCCCCTTCTGTCCTCAAAGCCACACAAAAGTGGTTACACAAAAAGATATTCATTGCTGCATTGTTTACAGCGATGAAGAATGGAAATAAAGCAACTGATAGTCTGGGAAGAGTGAACTAAATTATGTAAAACATATGATAGTTTTCAGCCATTAAAATCATGAGTTGGAAGTAAATATTGTGGAGAAAATCTCAGTATTTCATACATGAGAAAACAAGTTATATAACTATATTTAGTGTTGGGCAACATTTCTAAGATATCTGTACTCATATGTACACTTTGATAAAGGAAGGGCATACACCAAAATCTCAATTGTGCTTTATCCCTTAGGTGATCGGATTTATGTGTGATTTTATTTTCTCTTTCCTATATTCTCCGCACTTTATACCATCATCATCAACATGAGTGCCTACTATGTGTCAAGTGCAATAAATGCGTTATCTCATTTAATTCCTATATCAACAGTATAATCTGACGTTAACAGGTAACTTGCCACAGTACACAGGTAGGAAGTGACAGAATTTTAAATTAGACTGAGCTCAAAGCACAAAAAATGAACTGTTCTTACACGCTGTCTCTAAATTACGTTTATGGTCAGAAAAATAAAACCACAAATGAGAAATGACACCAATGAGAGCTAACTAACCACAGTAAATGAATGGTTGGAACAATAAATGGGTCCGCTGAGACTTGCGATTACAAACAAAAGTCGTCTTGAGCTGGCCTTGAAACAATGGATTAACCTTCAATATTCCTTGCGGAATTTATAACTTGATAAATACTTCTTAGATATAATTTTAGTCAAGCTTTTGGCTATTGGGGTGGAGTGAGGTGCTCCAGAAGAAATCTGAGGACCTTTCTGTTAGGGTGAAGGGCTTGGTCTTCCTGGAGCCCAGCCTCTGACTGAAACTGACCATGGTGACTTGTTCATGGCAGTTTGGACCTGAACCAAAATCATATTCCACGGAGTCATTGACAGAACACCACGAGAGTGTGGAGGGCTTCATCCAGCACAAATAGCCCTCTGTAAAGAGAGGCTTTGTTTAAATTAAATAGTGAATGTCAACATGGCTTCAGAATCAGGCTAAAAGGCCTCAGCTTTGTGACTCCAGTGGATAAAAATGTCTTAGATGTGGCTGGAAAAGTATTGCCTATAGGTAGAGTCTTTGGGAAAGTTATAAAGAATATTTTACCTGTATTTCTGGAGTTGTAAGTATTTCTTTAATGATTATGAAATGATTCATAACTGTTGCTGTCTTTTCCCATTTTATAGTCATATACACCTACTTCGGTCATTTACCTAGAATTCTACGGTTGCTGCTTCCAGGTGACATCTCCATGTTTGCCCATGGAACGCAGTATTGTGCTCGCTCCGCTTAGCTGTGCTGTGTAATTCCTCAACCAGGGATCATCAGCATAAGAATCTAACATGTGCAACGCATCGTAGATACTTAAAAACGTGGGCTGAGGAGTTGAATGAATGATGCCTAATTATAAAATGTTTCGTATACTCCTTTACTATTTCACACAGGCATGGCCAGTGTTGCTGGCAGCTCAGTGGACTGTGTTTCTGTGTCTTATGGTGCAAAATGTGCTTCTTCCTTTCTAGTTGCCTTTTATTATTTATAATGTTTACAGGTGGCTTGTTTGGTTAAGACAAAGTCCATGCAAAAATACCCAGTCTAGGAAGACACCATTTTTTAAAAAGTAAATTTATTTATTTATTTATTTTTGATTGTGTTGGGTCTTCTTTGCTGTGTGCGGGCTTTCTCTAGTTGCGGCGCGCGGGGGCTACTCTTCGTTGCGGTGCGTGGGCTTCTCATTGTCATGGTTTCTCTTGCTGTGGAGCACGGGCTCTAGGCGAGCAGACTTCAGTAGCTGTGGCATGTGGGCTCAGTAGTAGTGGCTTGTGGGCTCTAGAGCTCAGGCTCAGTAGTTGTGGCACAAGGGCTTAATTGCTCCACGGCATGTGGGATCTTCCCGGACCAGGGCTTGAACGTGTGTCCCTTCGCATTGGCAGGCAGATTCTTAACCACTGCGCCACCAGGGAAGCCCTGGAAGACACCATTTTGTTTTTTAATTTAGTGTTTATAGATAGTGAACAAACTGGGATTGGCACTCATTCCTCTAAGGCTGCTGCTCAGTTATTCTTTCATCGATATCCATGGTGTTGCCCCTGCAGAAAGTGTGAAGCAAGGGGCTTGGGGTCTATTCTTTAACCATGCTCTTGCCCTTCTTATCATATATGACAGTAGGTGTCATCCACAGAACTCCAGGGAGGGTGGCAAGGCCATCTGGGATTTTCCAGAGGTCAATTACTATCTTATCTCCCCTCTCCAAGTCTTGCTTTTCCTCTTTTTTGCTCAACAGCTGTCTCCAGAGACAGAAGAGTCAGGTACATTTTTGAAGCTCTGGTTAAAATTTTGTGCAGTAGCAAGGGATTGTACTAAAATAAAGTCTGAGGCTCATCAATACACATGCTTCTTGTTCCTGCCTCAACATTGGATTCCATTCACTGAGTGCGTTATGTATGTTAATTTTTATTTGTCACAACAATCATACTATATATATATTATTATCACATCTGTTTTACAGATGAGGAAACCAAGGCACAGAAAGATTAAACAGCACCAGAGGTCACATAGCTAGTAAGTGGTGGAGCTGGGATTTGAACCCAGGTAGGCTAGTTGTAGAACATTCACTTTTAACCTCCATGCTTTGCTGCCTCTTTTATTTTATTTTATTTCTTTTTTAACATCTTTATTGGAATATAATTGCTTTACAATGGTGTGTTAGTTTCTGCTGTACAACAAAGTGAATCAGCTATTCGTATACATATATCCTCATATCCCCTCCCTTTTGCATCTCCCTCCCACCCTCTCTATCCCACCCCTCTAGGTGGACACAAAGCACGGAGCTGATCTCCCTGTTACGCTGCCTCTTTTAGAGGTGATGGAGAGTTTGGCTATGTCTCATATTTATACCCCTCCCTAAAATCAGAACTATTTATGAATTTTGTTGTTTTCTTTATAATGATCTTCTGAGTTATGCATACTGCAATTAGGGTTTTATCATAACATTTATGGGGATTATCCAAGTAAACCTACTTTCAGGTATGATACCTTTCTGTCGGTTACCTGATCTGGAAGAGTGGTTGACTGGACCTAGCATAACTCCAACAGCAGCCTAACTGGGCAGCCACAGACAGGAAGACACATGAACAGGCATCTTAATTCTGTAGTTCTGAATTTGTTTTCAGGAGGATAAAAAAAAGCAGACTTAGATGTTCAATCCTGCTGTCTGTTTTCCTTCCCCAGTGAAGACTTGCCAGTCATCCCCTTCTCTTCTCATCTGTCTCTCCCTTTATTAGAAGCAGGTCAGCCTTTCCAAGTGAGAAGTATCCTGCCCCTCCTGGCCTGGATGGCTCTCATTCTGCTTGAAATACTTTCCTCTGATGATTCATAGTTGCTATATCCTCACTACAACCCTGCTCAGAGGAGCTTCTCACCAGGCTGCCCTGGCCTCTCCATCCTAAAGGTCTCAGGATGCAGAGCTGGACACACTGGCATTAAAAAGTTCTGACACTGAGAATAAACAAGTGAGAAGGGGATAAAATGGTGGGCCAAATACATTCTAAGTAAGATTCTAACGTGCCCACTTAAATGGGGCAGTAGTGAGAATCCCTTACTTGGAAAGCTTGTCGTGTGGCCACTATCTCAGAACACAGCAAAACTACACGATGCCCAAGCATCGACTTGGATGGATTGGCTTACGCACTTCAGTGCAAGTGCGTTGAAAGGAAAACAAACAAAAAAGCAGAAAACCAGTATCACTGCACTTCTTTGTTCCAGGTATTTCTACCTGCATTGTCTCCTCTAATTGTCATAATCAAATGAGGTAGGTATTATTGTCAACATATTACAGATGAAGAAAGTAACTTATTGAGTCTAAGCAGCTGTTCAGGATTACAAACTTAGTTGGTGACAGGCAAGATTTGAACCTGGGTTTTTGACCTCTGTCATAGCAATCTCTTGCACTCACAAGCGTTCAAGCAATGTTCAAGCAAGAACCAAATTTTGCAAGTGGGTTTACTTAAAATGCTCTCCAATCAGGTAACATGTTTAGATGCAATTATTTTTCCATGAAGAGTAGATTAAGCAACTATAATCACTGGATAATATACCTGATTAGCCTTATTCTTCCCAACTTCAGATAAGCTTTTGTGGGACGCTTCTTGCCCATTAAACTGACTTCCATGATTAAATGCCATGCCACTGGACTTCTCTGGTTCAGAGAATCTATATTTGCTGAGCTCCTGATTTGGAGGATCGTCTACATTGCCTAGTTTTTTCTACTCTGTATATGGGGATTCATGCCAGAAGGTCTTTGAGGGTAATTCTAATTAGCTTTCTTTGGAGGTTATTATCTTGCCAATGTCTCTTTCTTTCATCAATATTCTCAGTCTAGTCTCATGCGTTTTTCTCTGTCCAGGGCCTAATTTCCACTTGCCTGGTCTATTCTAATAACCTCCTAAGTGGTCTCTCTAAACTTTCATGCTATCACTTTTGTTCAAAAACTCCCCTCCCCAACCCCAAATCACAGGCTATATCTATGGAAAAGTTTAAATTCCTTGCTATGTGTTTAAAACTCTCAAATTTCTTGCTTTAAGATAATTTTCTAGATGTTTTGCTTTCTAGTCCCCCTCAGGATACTTGTTCTAACCAAACTGTTCCTTTGCTGTTCCCAGCACATGTTTTATAATTTCCTTCTCTCTGCCTCTTGCTACATGCTGGAACTAAAGTGACCTTACCCCCTTATTTGCTTGATGATATCTTATACCTTCCTAGCCCAGTTCAGATTCTACCTCCTTTGTGAGACCCTTCTCACGCTTTGCAAGTCCACCTACTCTCTCCTTCATTTCAGCTTCCCTTGCATTTTGAGTTTCTTACTATTATACATTTGATAGTTTCAGCCTTGACTTACAGCTGCTTGTATATATATGTATGTCTCACCACTCTGTAACTTCCTTAAGGGAAGGACCATTTCTTCTTCATAGTTGTATCCTCTGCAAAGCTTAGCACAGCACCTTGCTAATAATAGGTATTCAGTAAATGCTTGGTGACTTAAATACATTCTAATAAAGTTAGTGTCTGAGTGTGTGACAAAGGTTATGAAACCATTAAAACTGGATGTTTAAGAAGTAAGAGCTAAAATTATTTTTAGATTCTGCTGTCTTACTGACAGTATGGTATGTTTGGTCAGATGCTTTCTTTAATATTATCCTTCTGAAACACCCAATATCTTCATGCAAAGGAACTCACTGTAATCTGTTTCTTTTTCTAGATGTCACACTTTGTCTGTTTACTTGATGAGTATTTTGGCTGCCTTTGGATAAAAGCAGAATAATTTAATCTAACCTGGGTCCATGATAGTGCTTTGTTATGATCTTATTGGCTTGTAAAAACTATGAATTGTTCTCTCACGATAATAGAGTTCTCTAAACTGTCAATGAGACACAATTCATGCCACAAGATTGATTACTGGGGGCCCTCAATTTGCACCCTTTTCTTCTTTCTAAATTCTCTTCTTTCTTTCTATTTTCCATTTCTAATAAAAGAAGGCTTGTATGGATGATAATATATATGTATATATCATTTATACTTACTTATTATATATCTGGTGTATTTTACATATACCAGCAGTGGAAAAAGTCCAAAGGACGACAAACTTTGGAAGATAGTAATGACATTTTGGGGGCACAATGATCTTAAAATGAATGTGCAAGTGCTATGTAAATCCTTTGTAAAATTAATTTAAGGTCTTTTTGGCCAAACTGTGCCAGACTAAGGCCAAGAAGAAAGTGTCCTTCAGTACCATGTAACATGCTTGTGTTATGTAACTCACCAGTTTGGTCCTAGACTAATGAATGAAGAGGCACAGGGAGAAGTTGAAATGTGTTCTGAGAATAATAATGAAAATGACAAAGCTTTTGAAATATGATGAAAGGTTACCGAAGTGGATTAAGTAGCAATGAGAGGGCCTCCCTTGAGGCAGCGTTTTCAAAGTCGTACCTCTGTCAGCAGCCGGCCTCCTTCTCCAGCCCAGTGGTCAGGTAGGTCTTTTCAATATCAGACACCTACCAGCTGGTGGTGAACCATCATTTCCCTTGCACAGTCCCTCCTGGACTAGACACTGACCTCTTCTCTCTTGAGACTACACACAGTAAATCCTACCCGCCTTCCTTCGCCATGAATGTGACACTTGCTTGTGACTATACCTATATCTCAGTGAGTTTTCATCTTTTGTGCAATGGCCCCTGATTAGAATCAGCTAAAAGGTATTCACCCTGCACTCTGAAAAATGCACATGCTCTCCAAAGCTTTGTATGTAATTTGGGGAGTTCACAAACTCCCTGAGCCCAGTCCATGGACTCTAAGCTTCTAATTCCTTCACTAGACTGTAAACTCTAGTTGAGCAGCGGTTGTACTTTAATCACATTTGTATTCCCAATGAACCTGGCATGTCATAAATACCTGGTGAATGCTTGATGAACTAACAAAAGTAAGAAATTTGAACAATTATTTTGGAAAAGAAAGAGGGAAGATCTGCTCAGTTAGTTATAAGAATGTCTATTACATTAGCACTTACAGCTATTAGTTTCTAGCACCATTGAGTATATAAAAAGGAGAAAGAGGATTACTCCCACTAATTTAATTGGACATTTAAGTCAGCAATAAAGGAGGCCTTCCAGTAGAAAGGCTGGTGTCTTCATGCTGAAGTGAGTTTAAAAGACAAGTGAACTTCTCTGGGTTCCTTTTAGAGCAGGGTTGTTCTCCATGGTGGAACAGAGCAGCATGAAGGCAGGGGAGCCAGGCTACTGAAAGACCAGTCTGGAGATTCCACCATAGATATTGCCTTCACACATGAGGGCTCTGCAAGCACCAAACTTCAAAATGAACTCTCTGTCCCCGAGGGCTTAGAACCCTAATCTGAGACCAAACACCAGAATGAACAGGACCCCAAATCAAATGCACACTAGGTGACCAGAGCGACACTGGAGGCATGAGGAGAAATCCACTTCAAGGGGTGAGGTAGGGGCTAGATTTAGAGGAGTGTGATGGCACAGACTTGGAAGTTTGGTCCTGGCAATGAGGAAAAGAAGATAACAGGGAATAACAGGAAAAAAGAGGCATCTGCTGCAGTCACTACTTGGTAAATGTCCACTTGCCATTAACTTCTCCATCCTGGAGTCTATCCCCAAGGTTAGGAAGGAACGGAAGTCATTCCAAAGACCCAAAGGGTTTTGCCAATGTTATTCCAGGGCTTAAGGTTTCCCAGAAGCATCATAGTTCAAAATCAAGTGTGGAATGCATCCAAAGAATGACTGGGGTCTCAAACAGAGAATGTTGTTGTCAACTCTCTCCTTGTTTTTCCTACCCTTTGCCTCTCTGTGACCTTCTCTAGTTCTTTCTGCCTATCTTCACCATCTTCCTATTTCTTCCCCTTCCAACTAATTTTTGTTACTTTTCCAAGTGTGTGGTTTACTGGAAATAGAAACATCCTAGTTGGCTTCTGCAACTGTATGATTTGGAGCAGGTCCTTCACCTCTTTTAGCCATGTTTTGTCATCTGCTCAGTAAGGGCACTGGACAAAAATTTCTAAGTTGTGATGGTCCATGGATGGCTAGGGCTTACCCTCCCGTTCTCCCTATTCATTTCTCTTATCCCAATTTCTGGGCCCAGGAGAGGGCATCTCTCAGGGCTAAAATCTTTTTTATGAGTATTAGGCCATAACATTAATAATAATGATAGCTGTGGTAGATCGTAATTTCCGAAGATGGCCACCACCATATACCCCGCCCCACACGCTCTTATTACACCATGGAATTGACATCCTCCCATTAGGTTGTGATGTCTGTGTCCCTTGCTCTTGAATTTGGGAAGAACTTGTGACTGCTTTGACCAGAAGAAGACAGAGGAAGTGATACTGCACTAATCTCTGGGCCAAGATCTTTGGAAACTCAACTTCCAATTCCTGCCTTTTGGGTTACTGAGTCATGAAAGCCAGCCACCATGCTGAGAGAGACCAAGTACCCACACGGAGCGGCCCTGTGTGGGTGTTTGGGCCAACAGCCTCTGCTGAGTTCCCAGCCAACAGTCAACATCAACTGCCAAGCCTGTGAGTGTAGAAGCCTTCAGATGATTCCAGCCTCCAGCTATAGAGTCACCCCATCACTTCCCAGCTGAGGTTTCAGACTTTGTAGAGCAGAGGTAAGCTGTCCGCACAATGCATTTTCCAGGTCCCTGATCCACAGAGTCCAGAAGCATAATAATGGTCGTTGCTTTATGTCATTAAGTGTGGGTGGTTTGCTAACACAGCAGTGAATAACCAGGACAGTAGCTAACCTTTACTGAATGCTTGATGTGTGCTTAACGCTCTTCTAAATGCTTCACTTGTAATAGCCCATTTAATGCTCAGAGCAATCCTGTGAGGTAGGTACTGCTATTCTCATCCTTTACTGAAGGGAAATTGCGGCCTAGAGAAATTGAATAACTTGTCCCCATTTACCCATCTGCTAATCCAATGGAGGTGGTCCAGCCCTGGGGCTGTACACTCTTAACCCTTATGCCATTATGCCACTCAAAAACAGGATTTTTGAGAAGATAAAGATGTATTTCAACCATGGTTTATATCTGGAGGAAATCACGGGATCAGATGCCTGGTATCTTGATGATCAGCTAAATAAAAAGTTAGGGGGCTTCCCTGGTGGCGCAGTGGTTGAGAGTCCACCTGCCGATGCAGGGGACATGGGTTCGTGCCCCGGTCCAGGAAGATCCCACATGCCGTGGAGCAGCTAGGTCAGTGAGCCATGGCCGCTGGGCCTGCGCGTCCGGAGCCTGTACTCTGCAACGGGAGAGGCCACAACAGTGAGAGGCCCGCGTACCGCAAAAAAAAAAAAAAAAAAAAAAAAACTTAGGGAAAGGGCTTCACGAGTGTTAACTCATTTAAATATCAAAGGAACCCTGCCAGAGAGGTATTGTCATCTTCCTTTTCTTATAGATGAAGAAGGGAGACCCAAATACAGGTTATGTATAACCTGTTGCTTATATACATACAACTGGTTGGGGGAAGATTGGATTTGAGCCCAGGCCTGTCAAAGTCTAAAAGCTGCTTCATCCTGTTAAACTATCTACCCTCCCACTAGGTCATGTGGGCAATAAGGACTGGAAAGATGAAGAAATAAGAGAATAACATAAAGAATACATTTTTTCTTATTATAAAAAAGTCCTAATTACTGTAATAAAAATATAATATCAGGCAACTAAGCTCCCTGAGGGGTGACGTTGTGCCTTACTTTTGATTCCATGATTACATGGCAGGCACTTAATCAATGTTGGTTTAATGTATGAATATGACTATTTTGTAGTTGTTCTATGCTAATGTAGATTCCTATTATTCAGATTCATTATTTATTTATTATTCAAATTTATTAATATTCAATTATTCAATATATGTTTATCTGCTTCTTCTCAAGTAATAGTTTAACTGTGTTAGGATACAGTTTTCAACAAGAAAAATAAGGTTTCTGCTCTCATGAAACTTAAATTTTAGCTGGCAAGCAAACAAAAACGTTGTATGTGTATATACACAAATTATATATATAAAATATGACAGTGACATTTAAGTTGAAGGCTGAATGACTAGGAGATGCCTATGTAAAATCTAGAAGGCAGAGCATTCTAGGCACTGGAAACAGCTCATGTAAAAGTGTGTTTAAGGGAAGCAGGAAACCTAGGGGTCTTAGAATTGGGCCCAAACCCAACATGTTTGACAAACAGTGAGAAAGCAAGTGGGCTGGAAAGAAAGGTGAGAAGAGTGGTATCAAGGGTCAGAAATGGGAGCAGGGACTTGATCATGCAGGGGCTGGATTTTATTCTGAGGATGGTGGGGAACCACTGATGGTTTCAAGCCAGGAGTGGTGTGATTAGACTTACCTTTTAAAAAGGTCACTGGATGCTGTGTGAAGAATGGATTGAAGGGGCCGAAGTGAAAACAGGAAGACCTGTTTGGAGGTCATTTTAGAAACCCAGACAAGAGAAATTGTGCTTTGGACTAGGGTGATGGCAGCAGTGATAAAAGAGAGATAGCAGATGTTAGATACTTTTGAGAGGCAGCGTCAATATAATCTGCTATTGTATTGGTCATGGGGGGATGAAAGAATGAAAGGAATCATGGAAGGCTTCTAGTATTTTGTGAAGCACTTGGCGGGGGTGATGGTGCTATTTGACGAGGTAGAGAAGATGGTGTTGGTGGGGAGCAAGTTGGAGGAGAAAATAAGAGACATACGGTAGTAAAAACATGTCACAAGAGACTGAGTATGTAATGATAATGGCTGTAATTTTTCTAAACTGTGATCATGTGTACGATAATCCATAGCTCTTAGAATGCCCCCACAGGGCATTATTCAGCATCCACATTTTATAAATGACCTTACTGAGGCTAAGAGATTAAAGGAAGCGTGCGAGACCACTCAGCCAAGAAGAGGACGAGCCGGGATCAGAGCCCATATGGTCCGACTGAAAGATCTTCATTAAACCACATTGCCTTCCAACACCAGCAGGTTTATCCTCTAGGTCTTCATCTTGTGCCTCAGATTTTGGAGTTTTTTTTTTTTTTTTTTTTTGGTTGGGGGCGGGGCTGGATTTGCTGCCCCCTGCTGTTCGTTCAGTGTAACCGTATGTAGTTAGGAAGGGTTATTCCGGAAGCGGCCGTGTTCAGTTAAGCTCAACAAAATCTACTGGGCTTTACAAACTAATCACAAGCTTTTGTGGAAGACTTTGTGGGGAATATACACGAAGAGGAGACAGGCTCTGCCCTCAAGGCATTGTAGAAGTGACAGACGTTTCTTGAGCAAAGGAGGGAAATGCCTTAAGATGAACAAAGAGGAGAGGAAGGAGGGAAATCCCAAAAGGAGGTGAGGGAAGTAGGGATTAAGGAAGACTTCTGGGACACGGTAGCATTTGAACCGGATCCTGAAGGATGGGCAGAGGTTTTGGGAGAAATGGCGCTCCAGACCAAAGAGGTCGCTTGAGCAAGGGCAGACTGGCGTCAGCAAGTCCCTGGAACACAGGGGGAAGTCGTGCTTCCAGCCTGAGCAGCGCAGTGAGAAGGCCTCCACCAGGCTCTATCACCGACCTCATAGGTGACCCCGAAATGTATTTAACCTTTTTGAGCCTCAGTTTACTTTTCTGTAAAATGCTGATAATAACAGAATCTACTTCATAGGGTTCTCATGAGATATAAATGTTGTAATGAATTTGAAGGGCTTAACACAGTCCCTGATTCATAGGAAGTGCTATAATTCACCTGTGAGTAATTGTGGGAGAAGGGAAGCCAGAAAGTCGGAATCAAATCTTGGAGAGTCTTGAGTGCCATATTAAACATTTTCAGCTTTATCTGTAGCCCACAGTAATTCATCAAAGGCTTATGAGCCGGGGGCTGACGTGAGTAGTTGGCCTTTTGTATTTGCGGGTTCCACGTCTGCAGATTCAACCGAGGGTGATGGAAAATATTTGGGGGAAAAAATTCTGTAAAGTTCCCAAAATCAAAACTTGAATTTGCCACAACTGTTTACATAGCATTTACAGTCTATTTACAACTTTTTACATGGCATTTACATTGTGTTAGGTATTATAGGTAATCTAGAGATTATTTAAAGTATATGGGAGGATGTGCCTAAGTTATATGCAAATATTACATCATTTTATTAAGGGCATTGAGCATCCATGGATTTTGGTATCCATGGGGGATCCTGGAACCAACCCACCACCTCTCCCTCCCCCCAGACACTGAGGGAGGACTGTAATCTTCCAAAGATAATCCTGGCCTCTATATGTAGAGAGATAGGAAGCAGGTGACCAGTTAGAAGGCTATCAAATTGCCTCACTAAGGTGTATGTAGGGTGTGAATGTGTGTGTGCCTTGTATTTTCTTTCCTTCACAAATGTTATAACTATGAATAAACATGAATCAAAGACTGATTTAACATGTTGCAAAGGGACTGTGACTAAATGTGTTTACTAAGGGAGATATTTTAATTTTTCTGGAAATGATTCATCAGTGGAAATCTATGTAGTATAGAAGCTTCGCAGTAAGACTGGGGCTCACTGGATAAGACAAATTTCTGTGCAAATATCTTTCCAAAGTAGAGATAAAGAAAGTGATCACTCTCTTTTTCCAGAAACGCAGACAGAAATGATATCAACAAGGGCAAATAGAAAATATCTTTCTTGGTTTCATTGAACAAGCAGATTCAGAAGTGATCCCCCAACCCACGCAAAAAATTTTCCCCCAGGCAGCCCCTAAAAGGAGTTAAAAACAGAGAAGAACAAGGTGATAAACACACTTGCTTTTGAACTTAAGAAAATTTGTCTCTTTCGCCACAGTTGTTCTCTTAACAAATTAATTTTTTAACCCGAATTAGTGAAGTTATTTGTAAATGTTTTGTGAGCAACTTCAACAATAGCTCACAGGAAAATTGCTTGAGCAAAATTCAAGCAAACTGATTCACGAAAACAATACTTGCTATATGCAAAGAAATACATAAAACTGTTTGCTTTTTTTGAGCGTCATAGAGCAGAAGTGAGTGTCCTGATTTCCAAAATCCATAAAAGCACCAAAGCTGAGAAAATTGTGAGCAGAGGAAAGAATTACTGCCAAGATATGTTCCTGTTTGACCTAATGACCTATATTAGATTTAATATAGCACCTGAATGAATGTTTATTTTCATTATTGTAACTTTTGTTTTGTTTCAAAGCAAGCATTTACTGTCTTCTATTACAGGCAGCCTCACAATATAGTCTCCTAGGCAGGAAAAAAAAAAAATCTGTGGCTTGATACATTCATTGGACTGTGACCTAACCTTGGGTGAAAATTGATTTTTACCATCTCATAAATTTCTAGAAAGAATTTCTTGGTTTAATTTGAATTCAAAACATGCAAACTGTTCCAAGAGACCTGAATTTTGGCAGTTGTACTGGGATGTGTGGTATCTGGTTTGAAAGGCTGCACCTTTGTCTACCGCTGGTTGAAATCACTGACCCTTTTATTGCCTTGATGAATATAAAGTACCAAGGTTGGTGACTTCTCTACAATCTGCTTTACCCAACACGTTCTGGGGGCAGCGGGGGGATAGCCCTGATTTGTAGCATTCGCTCATTTCTAAAGTGTAAATACTACCACCAAGGCCAATTTCAAGCTACCAAGTGGTATCATTGAATGTGGAGTTGGGAAAGAGATGCATAGTAGTACATCATTATGTAGTATGGTACAAATACAATGGATATATAAAAAAAAAAGCCCTCACTAGTATGGATAATAGTAAAATGTAGTAAAACAGTTAGGAAGTGATGGGGGTTGAATTTTTACTGTCCTTGTTTTTAACAATATCCATTTAGTTGTAAGTTTATGTAAATTTTACTGATAACTGTTGTGGTCTGAACATGGGTTGGAAAAGAACTTCCAGACACCAGGCAGAACGTAAAGAAGATAGAATTTATTAAAGGGAAGGGTTGCTGCCAGAGCAGCACGCCGACTTCCTGATAATCAGGGAGAGTCAACCCAGAGCAAGGGTCACTGGTCTGTTTTTATAGCCAGGGAACAAAGGCGTCTGCGGGTCATCTGCTGATTGGGCAGGGTATGTATACTTTCAGTGTGCAGAGCGTGAGAAGAGCGGGACAAATACCTTTCCTTATTTGGGATGGGAAAGGGACAGGGCATGCTGCTTGGGAAGGCTCTGGGACATTGTAATGGTCGCAAGGTGACAGAGTGATAAGAGTCCTGTAACTCTTTGTTCCAGCAATGTTGGCTCTTTGAGTTTATCTTGTTCTTTGTCCCTGGAGCATCACAATAACTGTGTTTAACAGTAGGTTTTACGTTTTCCTATAGGTAAATGATCACTTCCACAGCGCCTCTGGCCCTTAGGGGAGAAATCCCCGCAGCCATTTTCTGGAAAGCTGGTTACATTTACAGAAAGCAATCAGAAAGCAAGATCAGTTGTGGTAGCAGGCTAACGCTTGTGATTCAGAGGGCAAACCATCTGAGCCCAGTGCTGAGAAGGCTTCAGGCAGCATGGCTATAACCCAGTCAGCAGTGGTGTTCCATGAAAAAACATGGAAATTTTACAATAGGGTTCAAAAATTCTGCCTTGGAATTCAACTCCAAGAAGACAGGCTGTATACTGTTAACATATTCTTTTAATGGAGGTGGGGGGATGGAATCGGACTTTAGGTCAGTAAGAAGTTTTTCACATTATTTGCTCTTGCTTTAAGAGTACACATTGGCCTCATTTACTGAGGTAAAGCTAGCTGTCTTTGGTACTGTGCTCATTCATTCTTCACATACTTATTGGCTCCCTATGGGAAGCAAGGTGAGGTATGAAGCACAGTATGTTTAAAGACAAGTAAACTAGTCTCTTCTGTCCTGGAAGCCACAATCTAGGGTGGAGACAGATCTGTATATAAATCACAATTTAACATATTAATATTTTATTGCAGAAATAAGTAAAGTGAGCCATGGGGATGAACAACTGATTGGAACTTTTCGTAAACTTCTTGCTAAAAACTTGGGGAACTAAGTAATAATTTAAAGAAATACCCTAAGAGGTACATGATGAAGAAAGGACCCACTGTTTCAGGCTAGTTTTATTTCCTGCTTCTGTTTTGGTAAAGCTGCCATATGTAGTGGCATCTGAGTTGTCTAGTCAGCACCATTTGTAGGAAGGGCTCAGTACTCTGACCTCACTGGGACTCTGATTGGCCATAAATCATGGCACAGAGTCTAGCTAGCTAAAGATATTGGGGTTATTTCAAGATACAGAGAACCACAGGTGTTTGGGGAAGCCAAGGACCTATCTCCTCCTTTAAGAGCTGGGCCATTACTCTTCCGCTTCTCTCGTCTTCTCCTCTCTCCCTGCTGAGTGATGTCCTCAGTTTACCTTACCCATGGCCCAGAAAGGCTGCCCTAGCCTCCTCTGCAGCATTGTAGCTCTCCATGTTACATCCCTTTGACCGCTCTCCCTCAATGCCAAACCTTGAAGGATTAGGAGCTCACTCCCCGTCTAGTAGGCTGATACCAGGGCTGGGAAAAAACACACTGTCCAGAGCACAACTGTTTAGGACAGTAGGTGGTCCAGGCAGGAATTTCCCAGAAGGAAGGGTGGATGGATGGGCATTGCAAACTCTGGTGGGCAGGTCCCAGGAAGTGCTGGGGAAAAGCATCTGGCCAGAAGTCAGTCAGCCTGTGTCCTTGGCCTTGCTTTACTGTTTGCTACTTGCAGACTTTAAACAAACGACTTCCCTTCAACGAGTCACAGTTTTCCTCTTCAGGAAAATGGGCTTGTAGTAATACTTGCCTTACATACTTTCAAATTGGAAAAAAATAAGTTTACTAAGTGCTAGGAAGATGACAACTAAGCATTGAACAAATATGATTGTTGTGAGCATTTATCTAGATACACATTCAGAAATAGCCACGACATGGGCAGTTGCTGCAGACCAAGGTCCCACCAGATAATATCAGCCAGGTCCAAGGGCTGGAGGATCTAGGACTGTGCTGCTACACCATTGGCCCCAGGGGTGAGGCAGTAATGCGCTGAGTCCCGGGGGAGTGATAACACTCATCTGTCATCAGCTGATAGAGATGTGTTGGAGGAGGATGAATGAGATTCAAGTTGAGAAAGCATGCAACAAAGGTCATTGTCTTATAGAACATCTCCGTGGAGTCCTGTGGATGCTCTCTGCCTTGCAGGTACTGGAGAAGACTAGCAGAAGTGCAGACTCGCACATGCCTCTTAAAACACAATCTTTCTCTTCTGCGTTATTCATCAGGAACTCGTTGGGAATGTTTTCCTTTGCTTTCTAAAAAAGAAGGAGAAGTCAGAAGAAGGAAAGCCCAGCATCATAGATCTGTGAACATCAACACTTCCGAGGAAGTGACCTGCTTCAGTGTCTTCCCTATACCTGGTCATTTTCCAAATTACATTCACAACTCACGGCTCCTGGAGTATTTGAGGCTGTATGCCAAGCACCTTGAACTTGTGAAATATATCTGTTTCCAGGTAAACTTTAGAATTTTTTTGTCATCTTGACCCTTGAGTATCTGATGAAAGTAATTGTCACCTTTCTCCAGAATTGGACACATAAATGCATTTTTCATGCAGTTTCAGGGGATTAAGTCCACTGGTTTAGAAACACTGACTACTGGGGAATTCTCTGGTGGTCCAGTGGTTAGGATGCCATGCTTCCACTGCCAGGCCCCGGGTCCAATCCCTGGTCATGGAACTAAGGTCCCGCAAGCTGCATGCGACCAAAAACTAAAAATAAAAAAATAGAAACGCTGACTACTGAATTAGAGGCAATATTGTGTTTATTTGCAAAAGCTTGTTGCCCATATAGTTGTCTTTTTCACATATGCGTACATCAACCATATAATTTTCTCATGTGTCATTTTCCTTGCACAAACTCAGACTATTGATACAGTCCTCTTGCAGAGGGGTCTCTTTCCAGATTAAATGACTTCATGCATAGAAAACACGTAGGTCAGGGCTTATTGTAAGATAAGCACTCAGTAAGCATTAGCTACCATCATCATCATCATTTTTCTAGACTCATAGAACCTTATGTTTGGAAAAGCTTTGCCAGAGTTATCTCTCTTGCAATTCATTTTTTTGATGGATGAATATCTAGTTCGTGCTTGATTACTGCCCACAGCAGTTTGTTTACCGCCTCACAGAAGAGTTTGATTCAGTATTAGGTAGCATTTAATGCGGCATAAATCTCTGAAAAGGCAACTTTTAAACACGTGTCCATACATTTACCATCTCATCTGTCTGTTAATCCAGTTTTTAGATCAGTGGGTCTCAAACTTTGATACAGTAGAAATCACCTGGAGACTTCGTTCAATCACATTGCCGGTTCTAACTCCCTGAGATTCTGATTCAATGTGTCTGGAGGGGGCCCATGGATCCGCCCTTGACAAAGTTCCCAAGTGATGCTGCTGCTGCTGGTCGGCAAATCACGTTTTGCATAACAAGGCTGTATTAATATATCATGCAAGCTTGGACCAGATGACTCTAATTTTCCAATTATGGGCATCCATAATAATAACCATAGAAAAAAACATAGTACACTGTATGAATTTGGGTATCATCAAAATGAATTTGTAAAAGTATATATAAAATAACTTCATGTGTATACAATGGTAAATCAAATTTCTGTTAGTAACAATTGATGTTTGTGTATCATAGAAGGACCAATGGAAAAGAAGTTGAATGGGATAATATATAGATTTTAGTTTTAAAGTGGGAAAACTATGCAACTGTGCAAATACAATGTAAGAGCTAATGTCAACTTTTTGTTTCTAAATCTAAACTGATATTTTCCATTTTTTTTGGTTTACAAAAAGATTGAGAAGTTCGAAGGTCTGTATTTCCACAGCAAGGCATATGCAAGTCAGGAGGGATTTACGGGGAAGAAAAATCCTTGTGATTGGCAGTGACTTGGCCGTGGAGTTCAGCCACACAGCAAAGCTGGTTTGTTTTCGTGTAGTTGTGTGTTGTTGACAGGGGATTCTTCACCTGCCTGTGCGGATGCACAAACCTAGGAGAGCTAAGATTCAAGGCTTTTAAAAATGGTTTTCCACTAAAAACACACATCTATACATGAGAGGCAGGAGAGGTTTGAGCATGTTGGCTGGGCCACATGGTGTTCAGTAATCATGAACAGGGCTTCCCTGGTGGCGCAGTGCTTGAGAGTCCACCTGCCGATGTAGGGGACGCGGGTTCGTGCCCCGGTCCGGGATGATCTCACACGCCGCGGAGCGGCTGGGCCCGTGAGCCATGGCCGCTGAGCCTGCGCATCCGGAGCCTGTGCAACGGGAGAGGCCACAACAGTGAGAGGTCTGCGTACCGCAAAAAAAAAAAAATAATAATAATAATAATAATCATGAACAGAAATAGTCAGCCCTTTTGCTCTTTGTCAAGATCCCTACTACTTAACACATTTATATTAGGGGAGACTACATGCTCATTAGAAAGAATGAAGCACAATTACATGTGCAGATATCAGAAGATACTCATTAAAAACTCAAATTGTAGGATCATGTGCATTTGTGATAGCATTTTTAGGAAAAAAACCTTAATACCCATGGTTGCACATGTATATACAACTCCAGGAAGATGCAAAAAACTGTTAACAGTGACTTCCTCTGAGGATAAGGAATGTGTGTGTGTGTAAAATAATAGTGAAGCAAAATAGACAGCAACATGGATAATAAATTCAGCCCATCACTTTGCTATCCTGACTGGCATGGTTTAGAAATACCCCTACCACCTGCAAAGAAGAGTTGAGTGGGGATGAAGGAGGATTTAGAATGATCTAGATAGATGACTTAAATATTTCAAGTTTTCCAAATAGGTATTTAACATGCCAATCACTTTGAGGTCTGTGAACAATTTTTACACATGCGTAGTTGTGCCCATTTAGTATGGTTAACATGGTGCAAATAGATCAGTTGTTGGAAATGTGTTAAGTAATGGCACAATTATTGAGTTGTACGCTGAGGGGAGCTAACACACCGAGGTAACTCATCTGAAGCAAGGGTCAGTTTTGTCGATGTACAAGCTCGCCCTCTGCTGCCCATCCTTGAAAAATAAACGCTATTCTAAAGCGACTGTGTCTTCTCTGTGGTCCAGATCATTCATTCATTCTGAGTATTGATCACCTACCATGTGCCAGGTGCATATATGAAGCATCATACATGATACTTGAATGTCTGTTGTATGATTCTATTTACTTTTTTATATGTTTAAATATTCTTATTAAAAAACTATCCAATGTTAAGAGGAAAAAGGGTCAGAAAAATATATGATAAACAAAATTTCATACCTTATGTTCAGATGGTAGTTCTTTGGACCAATTAAATGAGGTAAAGTCATGTAATATATAAAATATCATAATATTTTAGAACTGCGTATGGCTTAAGAAATTATTTAGTTCAACTCTTTTTACTTTAGAGCCAAGAAAACTGAGGTTCATGGACATTAACAGCTAGTGTAGAGGCAGGCAGAAAATTAGAAAGAAAAAAAAAAAGCCAGTACTAAAATTTACATCGCCTTGTTAGTGGATCTGCCACATTTTCAACCTAAGAATAAAAGGAATAATCAAGTTGTGTGTGTGTTTGTATTTTTTTGTGTTTAAACAAAACCACTGGTTTGACAAAAGAAACGAATAAAGACTAGTTCAAACTGTTTGCATAGAGATGTATATTTAAGATTAATCCACACAGAAGTAAATAGCTGACATCAGAGAATGGATGAGGACACCAGGGGGTGAATTGAGAAGAAAAAAAGAGGAAAGCTAATCCCAGACCTTTGCAAGATGTAAGATTTAGGAGATCCAGCTGAGAAAGTGCTCATATTAATCCAGGGCTAGAGACTGGCAGAGTTCAGGACACCCAGGTGGTGAGAGGACCCAGGCGCTGCTTGGGAATTTGATATGTAAAAGATGAAAGCACTTGATCTTGAGAAGTCTATAGATCAGGAGGAAACATATAGTTACACCATCCAAATATTGAAAAGTCTTGGTTTCCTAAGCCTTTTTTAAAAACAGGAACAAATGTCTGGTTTTGGTATCGGGGTGATGGTGGCCTCATAGAATGAGTTTGGGAGTATTCCTTCCTCTGCAATTATTTGGAATAGTTTCAAAAGGATAGGTGTTAACTCTTTTCTAAATGTCTGATAGAATTAGCCTCTGATACCATCTGGTCCTGGACTTCTGTTTGTTGTGAGTTTTTAAATCACAGTTTCAATTTCAGTACTTATGATTGGTCTGTTCATATTTTCTATTTCTTCCTGGTTCAGTCTTGGGAGATTGTATCTTTCTAAGAATTTGTCCATTTCTTCTAGGTTGTCCATTTTATTGGCATATAGGGCTAGTAGTAGTCTCTTATGATCCTTTGTATTTCTGTGGTGTCCATTGTAACTTCTCCTTTTCATTTCTTATTTTATTGCTTTGAGCCCTCTCCCTTTTTGTCTTGATGTATCTGCTAAAGGTTTATCAATTTTGTTTATCTTTTCAAAGAATCAGCTTTTAGTTTCATTGATCTTTTCTATCATTTTCTTCATCTCTATTTCATTTATTTCTACTCTGATCTTTATGATTTCTTTCCTCCAACAAACTATGGGTTTTGTTTGTTCTTTCTCTAGTTGCTTTAGGTGCAAGGTTAAGTTGTTTATTTGAGATTTTTCTTCTTTCCTGAGGTAAAAGTGTATTGCTATAAACTTCCCTCTTAAAACTGCTTTTGCTGTGTCCCATAGGTTTTAGATAATTTCCATTGGTCTCTAGGTATTTGTTTGATTTCTTCAGTGATCCATTGGTTGTTTAGTAGCATATTGTTTAGCCTCCATGTGTTTGTGTTTTTCACAGTGTTTTTTTTCTTGTAGTTAATTTCTAATCTCATGGCATTGTGGTTAGCAAAGATGCTTGATATGATTTCAATTTTCTTAAATTTACTGAGGCTTGTTTTGTGGCCCAGCATGTGATCAATCCTGGAGAATGTTCCATGTGCACTTGAGAAGAATGTATTCTGCTGTTTTGGATGGAATGCTCTATAAACATCAATTAAGTCCATCTGGTCTAATGTGTCATTTAAGGCCTGTGTTTCCTTGTTGATTTTCTCTCTGGATGATCTGTCAGCTGGTGAAAGTGGGGTGTTAAAACCCCCCACTATTATTATATTACTGTTGATTTCTCCTTTTATGGCTGTTAATATTTCCCTTATGTATTGAGATGCTCCTATGTTTGGTGTATATATATTCACAATTGTTTCATCTTCTTCATGGGTTGATTCTTGGTCATTATGTAATGTCCTTCTTTGTCTCTTGTAGCGGTCTTTATTTTAAAGTCTATTTTGTCTGATATGGGTATTGTTACTCCAGCTTCCCTTTGATTCCCATTTCCATGGAATACCTTTTTCTATCCCTGTACTTTCAGTCTGTATGTGTTCCTAGATTTGAAGTGGGCTCTGGTAGACAGCCTATATACAGGTCTTCTTTTTGTAACCATTCAGCTAGTCTGTGTCTTTTGGTTGGGTCATTTAATCCATTTATGTTTAAGGTAATTATCAATATGTATGTTCTTATTGCCATTTTGTTAATTGTTTTGGAATTGTTTGTTTTTATATTTTATTTTATTTCTTTATTTTTTAACATGTTTATTGGAGTATAATTGCTTTACAATGGTGTGCTAGTTTCTGCTTTATAACAAAATGAATTAGCTATACATATACATATATCCCCATATCTCTTCCCTCTTGCGTCTCCCTCTCCACCTCCCTATCCCACCCCTCTAGGTGGTCAAACAGCACCGAACTGATCTCCCTGTTCTATGCAGCTGCTTCCCACTAGATATCTATTTTACATTTGGTAGTATATATAAGTCCATGCCACTCTCTCACTTCATCCCAGCTTACCCTTCCCCCTCCCTGTGTCCTCAAGTCCATTCTCTATGTCTGCGCCTTTATTCCTGTCCTGCCCCTAGGTTCTTCAGAAGCTTTTTTTTTAGATTCCATATACATGTGTTAGCATACGGTGTTTGTTTTTCTCTTTCTGACTTACTTCACTGTGTATGACAGACTCTATGAGCAAATTGATCAATGTGATACACCATATTAACAAATTGAAGGAGAAAAACCATATGATTATCTCAATAGATGCAGAAAAACTTTTGACAATATTCAACACCCATTTATTATAAAAACTCTCCAGAAAGTAGGCATAGAAGGAACTTACCTCAACATAATAATGGCCATATATGACAAAGCCACAACTAACATAATCCTCAATGGTGAAAAACGGAAACTATTTCCTCTAAGATCAGGAACAAGACAGGGTTTTCCACTCTCACCACTCTTATTCAACATAGTTGTGGATGTTTTAGCCACAGCAATCAGAGAAGAAAAAGAAATAAAAGGAATCCAAATCAGAAAAGAAGAAGTAAAACTGTCACTGTTTGCAGATCACATGATACTATATATAGAGAATCCTAAAGATGCTACCAGAAAACTACTAGAACTAATCAATGAATTTGGTAAAGTAACAGGATACAAAATTAATGCACAGAAATCTCTTGCATTCCTATACACTAATGATGAAAAATCTGAAGGAGAAATTAAGGAAACACTCCCATTTACCACTGCAACAAAAAGAATAAAATATCTAGGAATAAACCTACCTAAGGAGACAAAAGACCTGTATGCAGAAAACAATAAGACACTGATGAAGGAAATTAAAGATGATACCAACAGATGGAAAGATATACCATGTTCTTGGATTGGAAGAATCAGCATTGTGAAAATGACTCTACTACCCAAAGCAACCTACAGATTCAGTGCAATCCCTATCAAGCTACCAACAGCATTTTTCACAGAACTAGAACAAAAAACTTCACAATTTGTATGGAGACACAAACGACTCCGAATAGCCAAAGCAATCTTGAGAAAGAAAAACAGAGCTGGAGGAATCAGGCTCCCTGACTTCAGACTATACTGCAAAGCTACAGTAATCAAGACAGTTTGGTACTGGCACAAAAACAGAAATTTAGATCAATAGAACAGGATAGAAAGCCCAGAGATAAACCCATGCACATATGGTCACCTTATTTTTGGATTTGTTTCTGTAGGTATTTTTTCTTCCTTTCCTCTCTTGTTCTCTTCTATTGTTATTTGATGACTAACTTTAGTGTTGTGTTTAGATTCCTTTTTCTTTTTTGTGTGTATCTATTGTAGATATTTTGGTTTGTCGTTACCATGAAGTTTTGATATACTAGTCTATAGATAAAGAAGATCATTTTAAGTTGCTTGTCTTTTGGTTTCAAATGCATTTCCAATATCCTGCATTTGTGCTCTCCTCCTCTCAGAATTGCTGGTTTTGATATCATATTTGTGTACAGATTATTTCCTACCTTTACTGTATGTTTGCCTTTACCAGTGAGCTTTTCCATTCATAACTTTCTTGTTTCTAGTTGTGGCCTTTTCTTTTCCACCTAAAGAAGTTCCTTTAAAATTTGTTGCAAAGTTGGTCTGGTGGTTCTGAATTCTCTTAGCTTCTGCTTGTCTGTCAAGATTTTGATTTCTTCATCAACTCTGAATGAGACCCTTGCTACCCTCTACCCTTGTAGAGTATTCTTGGTTGTAGCTTCTTCCCTTTCATCACTTTAAATATATCATACCACTCTGTTCTGGCCTGCAGAGTATCTGCTGATAACCTTATGAGAGTTCCTTTTTATGTTAGTTGTCATTTTTCCCTTGTTGCTTTTAATGTTTTTCCTTTGTCTTTAATTTTTGTCAATTTGATTACTATGTGTCTCAGCACATTTCTCCTTGGGTTTATCCTGCCTAGGACTCTCTGTGCTTCCTGGACTTGGGTGACTGTTTCCTTTCCTATGTTAGGGAAGTTTTCAGCTATTATCTCTTCAGATATTTTCTCAGGTACTTTTTCTCTCTCTTCCCCTTCTGGGACACTTATAATGTGAATGTTGGTGCATTTAGTGTTGTCCCAGAGATCTCTTAGACTGTCCTCATTTCTTTTCATTCTTTTTTTCTTTATTCTGTTCTGCAGCAGTGATTTCCACCATTCTGTCTTCCAGCTCACTTATCCATTCTTCTGCCTCAGTTATTCTGTTATTGATACATTCTAGTGTATTTTCCATTTCATTTATTGTATTGTTCATCTGTTTGTTTGTTCTTTAGTTCTTCAACATCTTTGTTAAACATTTCTTGTATCTTCTCATTTATGCCTCCATTCTTTTTCCAAGATCTTGGATTATCTTTACAGTATGTTCCCTACATATGAACGAGTTTCATTCTAAGAGCACATTTGTAAGTCCAATTTGTTTGTAAGTCCAACAATGTTAGCCTAGGTACCCAACTAACACAATTGGCTATATAGTACTGTACTGTAATAGGTTTATAATCCTTTTCACACAAATAATCCATAAAAAAAACACAAAAAATAAAGAAAACATTTTTAATCTTACAGTACAGTACCTTGAAAAGTACAGTAGTACAGTACAAAAGCTGGCATACAGAGGCTGGCATCGAGTGAACTGGCAAGAAAAGTTACTGACTGGAGGAGGGAGAAGAGGTGGGAAGTGGTAGAGCTGAAGGATCATCAGCAATAGGAGATGGAGGGCAAGCTGAAATTTCACTCATGCCTGACATTGATTGCACAGGTTCTGGTTCCTTCCTGGATTCAATTCTATCTAACTTCTTGTAAAAACCAGCCAGTGATGTCTGGGTAGTAGCTCTTTTTTTCTCATCATAGATGACACGGTAGCACTGGATTGCATTCTAAACAGCTGCTGCAGCCTTCATGTACCATTCTATATTTGGGTCCTGTGCCTCAAAAACTAACAGTGTCTCCTCAAATAAATTCCCTTGCCATTTCCTGTGCTGTGAATCTCTTCAGTTCCTCAGTTACTTCTTCTTCCTTCTGTCTCTCTTCATCCTTTCTCTGGGCCTCTAAATCCATCAGGTCTTCATTAGTAAGCTACACAAAGTAAGGACACAAATGCACAACCACTTGTAGAGGAGGAACACATGTGACAATGTACACCAGACACATGAGCTAACATATGTGATTAGACATGAGAAAGCACGTTCTCATTTTTGAAAGTTCGCGACTTGAAGGTTCATATGTAGGGGACTTACTGTACTATCATGACTCTGAATTCATTTTCGGGTAGATTGCCTATCTCCACTTTACTTAGTTGTTCTTCTGGGGTTTTATCTTGTTCTTTCACCTGGGACATATTTCTCTGCCATCTCATTATGTCTAACTTTCTGTGATTGCAGTCTCCACTCCACAAGCTGCAGGGTTGCAGTTCTTCTTGCTTCTGCTGTCCGCCCCCTGGTGGATGAGGCCATCTAAGAGGCTTGTGCAGGCTTCCTGGAGGGAGGGACTGGTTCCTGCTCACTGGTGTGTGGAGCTGGGTCTTGTCCCTCTGGTGGGAAGGTCTGTGTCAGAGGATGTGTTTATTGAGCAGCTGTGTGTTCAGGAAGACTTTAGGCAGCCTGTCTGCTGATGGGTGGAGCTGTGTCCCCACCCTGTTGGCTGTTTGGCCTGAGGCATCTCAACATTGGAGCCTACAGGCTGTTGGATGACCAGCTTTTGGTGAGAAAATGGCGGCCTCCAAGAGGGCTCACGCTAATGAGTACTCTCCAGAACTACCTCTGCCAGTGTCCTTGTCCCCATGGTGAGTCACAGCTGCCCCCCACCTCTGCAGGAGACCCTCCAATACTAGCAGGTAAGTCTGGCCCTGTCTCTTATGAGGTCATCACTTTTCTCCCTGGGTCTTGGTGCACACGAGACCCTGTGTGTGTCCTCCAGGATTGGAGTTTCTGTTTCCACCAGTCCTGTGGAATTCCTGTGGTCAAACCCTGCTGGACTTCAAAGCCAGATTCTCTGGGGCTCTTCCTCCTGTTGCCAGAGCCCCAGGCTCAGGACCCTGATGTGGGGCTCAGGACTTTCACTCCTTTGGGAGAACTTCTGTGGTATAATTATTTTCCAGTTTGTGGGTTGTCTACCGGAATGTATGGAATTTGATTTTATCATGATTGCATCCCTCCTATCATCTCATGGCTTCCTCTTTGTCTTTGGTTGTAGGGTATCTTTCTTGGTAGGTTCCAGCACTTTTTTGGCAATGGTTGTTCAGCAGTTAGTTGTGATTTTGGTGTTTCTGTAAGAAGAGGTAAGCTCACATCCTGCTACTCTGCCATCTTGTGTCCCAGGCAAAGAATAAATTAAATTCAAGATACAACCATGTAAAGTACAGTTTAAATCCTTAGAAAAGATATTAATGTTACCCATTAGGGTGCAATTATTTTGTCTCAGCTGATGTGATTATAAGAACCGGAAAGGCCAAACAGACTTCTATGCATTATGACCTGTGCACTTCACTAGTGAGATGGAATTCAAGATAATCCCTCAGAAGATATTGATTCTTATTTTACAGATAATTCTAACCATGAGTTGTCTTGTTTGTCAGGTCAAAGCTACAAGAGAGAAGGGAAATACTGCTGGCTACAGATGCAGTGACAAGAGGCATAATAATGAATAACATAGGGAGGAGACGTTAAAAATGTATTACAGCACTTGAGCAGTAATTAAGTTGCTTGTAATGAGAATGAGCAATAAGAGAAGGTTATGTCATTATGCATTGTTTAAGAAATAAGGTGAATATAATAAATTTTAGAAATATTTTCATCAAAACACAAAGTAAAAAGTAAAAGAAGGATTTCTTCACCTGTGTAAATTTCAGTTCCTCAAAATTCTGATTATATGAAAGTGCCTGGTAAATGAAGCTTTGCTGTATATACACAATCACCACCACCGTGTGAAATTCCGCTAAAGCTCTCAGCACCTGGCAAGAGCTGTGTGCCAGAGCCGAGACATCACAGCACAGAGAGAGTGAAGAGTAGGTCATTGTGATAAAGGCTTGATCAGAGTTGAGAGTCAGAATCAAGTTAAGAATGGGACCCTCACATTGCAGTGCTTATCTACACCTCTGTCTTGTACTAGTGTAAGGGTGGAAAGCCAGACAAAGCCCTTTGCACTGGAGGACCAGAATTTTGTTTTCCTGGCTTTTTCCTGGCTTCTTAGTATGAGAATGACCTTATAAAGGAAAAATAAAAGAAGAGGAAAAGGATAACCCTGGCGTCTTAACCTTTTCTAAAGAATATTTTCATCTCATTTATAGAAACAGAGGGGAGAAAAAGAGTAGCCAATAAAATTTTCTGGAATGAATAAGCGGTTAAGTGAATGAATAAATGAAGTGAGACAAAGGTTAATATGAATCATCTTCCCGGTTTTTACAGATTTCTAAACTCTCAAGTGAGCATTCATGGCAAGCTTTCCAATCACATCGTTTCTGGAAGAATACCGGTCAAATCCAGTGTGAAAGACTTCATGGGAATAGCCAACACTTTGAAGATGGTAGCACTGTGTAGAATATTGACGTGGTCATTTTTGCCACAGGATATACCTTCTCATTTCTTTTCATCAATGATATGTGAATATCACTGATGACCAAGTATCTTTATATCTTTGTGTATTTCCACTTCATTTGGAAAAGTTAACTTTGGCTTTCATTGGTTTAATCCAGCCAGTGGTAACACCAACAATGGAACCCCACAGTCACTGGGCCGGATGTGTATTTAAAGGTAAGAGGATGTTGCTGAATGAGTTCCCATTGTTTTTCTGCTACTGCTAGGTACACTGAACCAGAGGATTATTAAAATCAAGCCAGTTTAAATTAAAGGACTGGACAATTACAACCAACATTACTATTCACTCATTTCTTTCTTTTAAAATAAATCCATCTTCCAGTCAGACTTTTTTTAGCTTAAAGGTCATAACAAGGCCAGATTTTTTGTTGTGTTCGCTTCTGCTGTATAACAAAGTGAATCAGTTATACATATATCCCCATATCTCTTCCCTCTTGCATCTCCCTCCCTCCCACCCTCCCTATCCCACCCCTCCAGGTGGTCACAAAGCACCAAGCGGATCTCCCTGTGCTATGCAGCTCCTTCCCACTAGATATCTATTTTACATTTGGTAGTGTATATATGTCCATGCTACTCTCACTTCGTTTTGGAGAATTTAGAAATGTCTGAAAAAGAAAAGTAGGAGGGCTTCCCTGGTGGCGCAGTGGTTGAGAGTCCGCCTGCCGATGCAGGGGACACGGGTTCGTGCCCCGGTCTGGGAGGATCCCGCATGCCGCGGAGCGGCTGGGCCCGTGAGCCATGGCCGCTGGGCCTGCGCGTCCGGAGCCTGTCCTCCGCAACGGGAGAGGCCACAACAGTGAGAGGCCCGCGTAACGCATAAAAAAAAAAAAAAAAAAAAAAAAAAAAAAAAGAAAAGTAGGAGAAATCCATTTATAACAGTTTTACAAATGTGGAAGACTTTCCCATCTTCTTCTTTTTTCAGTGATTCTGCTTCACAATATAGGAATAAAAACTCCCATCTCTGTTGCTAACAGGTAAAAGTCAGGTATGTATTTTCTTTATAGGGGTGCTCTCTCAGGTCCTTTTAGTGAGCTTTGGAGAAGCTCAGCACCAGAATCCCACTTTTTTAATTTCCTGGAACCATACTCTGTCTTTCCTTGGACCCTTCTTTATACTATATTTCCTTTCATAGGACTGAACAGGTTGCCCTTCTCTGAGGACATGATGGTTGATATTGTCTGGAGAAGACAATATCTTCTTTGCGGGAAAAGGTGGGGCCCTCCACCAGCAAGCAGGCAGTTACTGAAAGCAGGGTCTATGGGCTTAAGGGAGTGGGGTCTAAAAAGGCAAAATCGATGAGTCCGATTTTAGACATAACTTCTAAAACCAGGGAGGCAGCTTCCAGGAATATTCAGAGAAAAGATTGAAAGCTCCTTAAGTAGGCACTTATTCTGTCCTTGGCTTTAATATTCAGGTACAATTTGATTATCCTACAGGCTAAGAGAAAATATTTCATAATGTGGAAATGATAGAAACAAAGCAGAAATTCACTGATGAAAAATGTCAGAGTGCTTACTATGTGCCAGAAACTTTGCTAGTCAGATGCTAGTCAAGGTATCAATAACATCATCCCCAACAACAAAGAGCTCCCACCTGATGGTAATTAAATGCTTCCCAACTGAGAGGATGAATCTTCACATAAGCTAAGACCACATATGTGTCCTAAGAGACATTCTGAAGGTGGGAGGAATGATGTTAATGCTCTGATCAGGAAAAGACCTAAGGCAACTAGAATAGTTTCTAGACTCCTTTTTGCCATCTTTTAGGAGACTTTCACATAGGTCCATTTTTAGGTTTAGTAACGAAGGATAATGACCTTAACACTTAGAACAGGAGAAGAATAAAGCCCAATTCAACCTTTTGTAGCAAGATTCTCCAAACGTATCCTTAGATAATGGCAGTGAATGGTTAAGTAAATGTCTACTCCATACCTAAATATTTGCTGAGACCTCTGTAGACTGTAAAAAAGACTATAAGATCTGATCACTGCCCACAGACAGCTTACAGCACAAGACTCCATGTGCACAGACCACACCCAGACAGTATACAAAGTAGAGACAAGCAATGGTAAGAGCAATTCGTTAGGGCAAGGGTGACTGGCTGGGGAGAATTCAACTGGTCAGAAGGGGAGGACTTGAGCTTTGCTTTGAAAATAACAGTTGTTTATGCAAAAGGGAAGGAAGGAGGCTGAGCCTCCCAAGATGAAGTGTGACCCCAGAAACTGCAAAGTCAGTGATGGTTTCTCTTCCCTCTGCACAGCCAATGAGAGCCATGTGGTTTGTTTATAGGTATACTCAGAATCTTTAGCAGAGGCTTCAGGAGGATTATAACAACTCCATGGACAGAGTTGCTCCTCTGGCAGGAGTGAAACCCAGTTTGCTATCTCTCTTATCCACTGATCCCAAACTAGCAGTGGACGGTGTCTTTGGACTATGTACCCCATACCAGTACCACCAGCAGGGACTGGGGAAATGGGATGGAGTGCAAAGAACCATTCTGATACAGAGTGAGTGGATTCTCAAACCCATAAGGACCCTCGGAGGTACGTGAAGACATCTGCCAATCTCATAAACCAACCTGGTTCCAGTTGCTCTGTGCCAGCCTGGCCATCTCAGTGTTCATGATCACCTATTAACATGACAGAATAAAGCAAAGGCTACAGGGACCCAAGTGTCCATCCACTTCCTAAGGCAATCCCTGCTGCCTTTGGATGGCTTAGTTCCCCTGGCCTGGCTTGCTCCCAGAAAGGCATTTACTCATCATAGATCACTGAGACAGAAGGTTTGCCTGGTTGTCATTGTCTTTCTCTATCATTGTCTATTAAGTGCTCACGTGTGCACATGGCACTGTAACCAGCAACGGTAAGATCCCACACTGGTTGAGTATCAGTTAAACGACAAACGCATTGTGGAATTTTATTTGAATTGTATCTCCATTCAGTAAGAACATTTAGATAATGGTGCCATGACCTCTATGTATTTATTCGTAACAGAGTGGAATTTAAAAGATACCCACTGCCCTTAGTGTATGGCAGGAGTCTTGCGTAATTTCAGTTGCCCAAGATTCAATGATATAAATATAAATAAATGAACATTTATTTTTCTACCATGTGCTAGCCACAGTTCTAGGTGCTTTACATGTGTTATCTGATAAACTTCATAACAGTATATACAAGGGAAGAATTTTAAATTCCTCTTGTGAAAGGTGTTAGCTAAGATTGCCCAAGGTTATATATTATAATAAATGGTGGTTCAGCGTTTGAACCTGACACCAAAGACAGTGTTCTTTACTGTATATCACACTCCCTCTCATTCATTTTAAACTGCTACATAGTTTACATACTAGAATATTTAAAACCCTGCTAGTGTGATATGTATTCTCTTTATTGCCGATTGCCTGCTGAAGTAAGCAAATTGTTACATTGTACATAGGCAAAAGATGTATTTTTCTAACAACACATAAATATTTATAACAGAATGCCTTGCTGAAGTTTCTTTCTTCCATATAATTTACAAATTGCATATTACCATGTTGTGAAGCCAAAAATATTTTCAAACTCTATTTCCTAACATGAAAATGTTTATCATCTCAGTCCATTTTAAATGTTTGAATAAAAGAATGTACATTGTTTTTACATCTTTACTAGAGTATAATTGCTTTACAATGTTGTGTTAGTTTCTGCTGTATAACAAAGTGAATCAGCTATACGTATACATATATCCCCATATCCCCTCCCTCTTGTATCTCCCTCCCACTCTCCCTATCCCACCCCTCCAGGCGGTCGCAAAGCACCGAGCTGATCTCCCTGTGCTATTCAGCTGCTTCCCACTAGCTATCTGTTTTACATTTGGTAGTGTATATATGTCCATGCCACTCTCTCACTTCATCCCAGTTTACCCTTCCCCCTCCCCGTGTCCTCAAGTCCATTCTCTACATCTGTGCCTTTATTCCTGTCCTGCTCCTAGGTTCATCAGAACTTTTTTTAAAATTCCATATATATGTGTTAGCATACGGTATTTGATTTTCTGTTTCTGACTTACTTCACTCTGTATGACAGACTCCACGTCCAGCCACCTCACTACAAATAACTCAATCTCATTTCTTTTTATGGCTGGGTGATATTCCGTTGTAAATATGTGCCACATCTTCTTTATCCAAGGAATGTGCATTTTAAAGAATCTCCAGTTAAAAAGCCTTTCTTTGAATCATTAATATGTTATATATCATCAGCTCCCAATTTCTGGCTCACAAGTGAAATCTGAGGTAATGATAGTGTAAAATGTGTATTAACATTTATTTTCACATTATAAAATATTTGAAAAGGCATCTATAAATCCACCAATCTCATTGTGAGATTCGTTAGTGTTGTTCATCAAATAGTTCTCATTCTCTCTCTCTGATCACATGGTAGGAATTAGCTTTCTTGTCCCCTTTGAAGTTTGGTATGATGATGCGATGTGCTTTGGCCAAATAAATGTACGTAGATGTGAAATATTTCACTCCTGTGTAGAATCTTTAAGATATAGTGGCAACCACATCTTTCCTCTGCTGAGGTTGAAATAATTGGGGAAGCAGGTATACAGATGGAACCTTCCTCGGTCTGGGTCCCTGAGTGGTTACAGGGAGCAAAGTCTGATTTCATAGAATGAGGTTTGTTGAGTGACTGATAGGGAATGCATAATCTGTCTTATCCTGACTGATACATTGTTACATCAAGGGTTTCTATTTCTTCATGTCCCCATCACACTTTATCTACATAAATATACAGTTTTTACATGGACATAATCCATGATTATGGACATAATCATATCTTCTCTGTCACTTTTCAAAATATTATATTGTAAACATTTTTCTCAGTTTTTTCATGAACATTGTATTTATCATTTTTTTTTTTTTTTTTTTTTTTTTTTGCGGTACGCGGGCCTCTCGCTGTTGTGGCCTCTCCCATTGCGGGGCACAGGCTCCGGACGCGCAGGCTTAGCGGCCATGGCACACGGGCCCAGCCGCTCCGCGGCATGTGGGATCCTCCCAGCCCGGGGCACGAACCCGCGTCCCCTGCATCGGCAGGCGGACTCTCAACCACTGTGCCACCAGGGAAGCCCTGTATTTATCATTTTAATAGTTGACTAGGGACTTCCCTGATGGTGCAGTGGATAAGAATCTGCCCACCAACGCAGGAGACACAGGTTGCATCCCTGGTTCGGGAAGATCCACATGCTGCGGAGCAACTAAGCCTGTGCGCCACTACTACTGAGGCCGCATGCTCGCATGCCTAGAACCAGTGCTCCACAACAAGAGAACCCACCACAAGGAGAAGCCTCACACCGCAATGAAGAGTAGCTCCGCTCGCCGCAACAAGAGAAAGCCTGTGCACAGAAGACCTAACACAACCAAAAATAAATAAAATTAAATCTTATAAAAAGAAATGGTTGCATAATAGCCTACCATAGCAACATGCAATTATTTATTAACTATTTGTCTATTATTTAAGTTGTCTCTGTTATTTTATTTCTATCATGAATAATGCAACTAAAATTATCTTTGGACATGTAGATTTTTCTTCTTCAAAATTATTTTCTTGGGATAAAGGAAAGAAATAATTGTTTTTCTTTCAAGTTTATGGTACGGTATTTTATAGTCAAACTTACAGTACCATTTTCTTAAAATTGGCATAAGAATTTTGGTAATAGTAACATTGAGAAAAGATTATTCTTTATTTTGTCATCCTTTGAAATTATGACACCAATTGGTTCAAAGGATAATGTCCAGAATATTAAAAAGCTGTCTGAAAAGATATTCTGCTGAGATAAGATCAGGGCAACCTCTAAATCTGACATCCTGATAAAGTAAACAACTTGATCATAGAATTTTTTACTTACTGTAAATGACTTAAACTTATATGAGCATGTGTCCTAAAGACAGCTAAATTGTTCCTGTTGAGACTAAATTAGCAATCTTTCACCCTCATGCTGAACGAAAGCAATATTTCTATAGACTTTTTTTATTGCTGGTAAACATCTTTACACTACATCAATCCTTAGGAAAACCAGACTGGTTACCTTGCTGAGAAGCAAAAAACTCTGCTTTCTTCACTTTATACTGGTCATTTTGATGCATAAAGCAATTTTATTTCTTCTAATTCAGAGAATATATATCTGAGATTGTCTTCCACTTTTATACGCCCACTATTTTATATTTGTCTAATACGATTTTCCAAGGCACTCAAAATGCTTCTTAGATATTATCCCATAAATGCTTAGTAAAATGATGAAGTCAGCACTTTACAGAAATATTTCTACCATCTAGAGCCACCATTTGTGAAATTTTTAACTACTGCTAAGGTTTTCTCTTCTTTCCTTCTCCTCTTCCCTCGTTCTCACCTTATGCATTATTTTGGTTTTCTCTTAATTTTCAGTGACTAAGAGATTAAAATCACCACATCTAACACCCTGACAGTAAAGATGAGTGCTGCACAGAGAGACGTCGGGAGGCCCTTATTTCCCTAGTGCCCACTGATTTGTGAGTGCCGGTTATAAGCCAGGCATCTACTGACACTACTTAATCAGCGCTTGCATACTGACTCCCCATGTGGGCACTCTCTCCAGACTGAGTGTCTAAGAGGTGCCCCTGGGCAATTCTGTGAGACCGTGGTTGGTCACATGGTCTTTTCAGCATTAGATTCTTACCTCTCAAATGGAACTAGTCACCCCTATTTTGCCATTCTAAAAGAGTGGCTGAGAAAATCAGATGAATAAAACACGCAAGAGTGCTTTGAAATTGTCTAGGTACATACATAACCGCATTAATCTAATAAAATAAAACTGATGCTATTATAAAACACTCTATCACTAAGGGAGAAACAAAAAGATGAAAAAAAAATTTTTTAAAGCTGATTTCTCCAGAGGAAAAATCTTATGATATGTTATACCCTATTGTGGGAAGAGAGAATGTGGCAGGAAAAAAAACATTGTTTTGAGAAATAGACATTTTACACTGACAGGCATTTTGCATTTATAAAAACTGAGTTCTTTAGAGACCCAGTTCTAAGTTAGTTTTCTGCCACCACCCCAGTTATTCTCATCAGCTGCCAGCAAACGTGAATTAAAATCTTGGGTTACTCCTTTCGTGACTTTGAGAATAATCACCCCATCACTCACAGACAATGGAGTCGGCTTCATTGTTAATGTGAGAATACTGAAAACACATTCCCAAAGATCAAAGGTGAAATTTTACATTGAAAACATTTTTATAAATTAAAAATAAACCAACATCTAACAGCATCCATCTCCATAAACTAAAAACAACATTTTGAAAGGATATCATTAGCGAATTCAGGTACCATTTCTAAATCAAAAAGAACTTGATCATCATCAAATGTTAGTAGGAAAAAAAAGGAAAAGATGAGGTCATCATCACTGGTAGAAATGTAGAGGTCAAGTCCTCTTTCATTGTACAGATGAGGACTCTGGGAAGGAGAAGGGGCTTGCCCTGTGCTCCTGTGTATCCTGACTAGGCTCTGGCTTAACAGCGCCCTGATCAGGGTTTCTCCTCTTCTCTGCCCAGCCTTGCTCTGTGCCAACTTCCCACATTACCCTTCCCACTTCTTGCCCACCAAGCCACACACACCTGAGCCTACCCCCTCTTCTCCCTGAACCGCAGCTCTAAAATCACCAGTGAACTTCCAATTGCCACAGCCGATAGACATTTCAATCCTTCCTGTTTTTAGTCTCTCTTTGGCATTTGTCATATAATTGTTCCCTCATTCTTTAAACTCTCTCTCCCTTAGATTTTGGTGTTCTCACAGCTGCCTGCTTTCCTCTTACTTTCTTATCATACCTAGTTTACTTATTTTTTTAGAGCTATTTTCCTCTGTCCACCATTAAATATTAGTGTTTATATATTAATTTTCACACTTGCATAGACTTCTTGCCACGCACTGCCCTAAGGGCTTGACAAATATTCATTCATTTAAATGTCATGACATACAGAGTGAAGTAAATCACAAGGAGAAGAACAAATACCATATGCTAACACATATATTTGGAATCTAAAAAAAAAAATGGTTTTGAAGAACCTAGGGGCAGGACAGGAATAAAGACACAGACATAGAGAATGGACTTGAGGACATGGGGAGGGGGAAGCATAAGCTGGGACAAAGTGAGAGAGTAGCACTGACATGTATACACTACCAAATGTAAAATAGATAGCTAGTGGGAAGCAGCCACATAGCACAGGGAGATCAACTCGGTGCTGTGTGACCACCTAGAGGGGTGTGAGGGAGATGCAAGAGGGAGGAGATGTGGGGATATATGTATACATATAGCGGATTCACTTTGTTATAAAGCAGAAATTAACACACCATTGTAAAGCAATTATACTCCAATAAAGATGATAAATAAATAAATGTCATGACAACCCTATAATGTAGGTACACATACAGTTGGGGAAGAATGAGGTGTAGGAAGAATAAGTAACTTGCTGTGTTGCTTCCTACTATTCTATGCTAGCTCTGAGGTTATCAGAGCTCTCCCCTTGGTCCTCCTGGCTCCTGACTTCATCTATTCTCATGAGGTAGTAGTAACATTGCCTGCCCTGGTCTTCATAAGATCTGCATCCCAAACCTATATGTTTAGACTCGACCCCTCTCCTGAGCTCTACATTCCAACAGCACATTGGTTATCAGAAACTGGATTTACCATGGGCAAAACAAATGTAATACTATCCAAACTGAATGCATTGTCTCTCCTCCCCAAACTTTCCCACCACCCAGTCTTCCTGTCTTTTTACCTCTCTGGGCCTTGGTTTCCTCATCTGTATAATTAATGTGTTGAAGGAAATAAGCTCCACAAACATCCTTACCTTAACATTGTTTAATTCTCTAAACCTCTGTCCCTGCACTGTCTCCAGGTTTTATTCTCTCTCTTCCCTTTACATTTTCTTTATTCATTTATCAATTCTATAAGCAATAATTGAGCATATTCTGTGAACCAAATACCAGGCAAGCACTGGTTGAATAAGAGAAGAAACATGCACTGGAGAGAGGGATGTAAGTGAAGAAAGGCAGCTCATAGACTTCAACAGGGTGGACCGTTGTCCCATGTGTCCAAACAGAAGCCAGGAGGTGGGAACATCACCACAGAGCCAGTTGCCAAACCAGAGGCCCACCAGTCAGCTTGATGCCTCTTTCTCCCTCACCAATCACTCCATCGGTCACTGAGTCCTGTATCTTGACCTCCTAAATGTCTGTCTTATCTGTAACCTCTGCCTATGCAGGTCCTTGTTTCACGATGGCTCACCTCCTTCAGTTCTAGCTAATCAGTTTTCCTTCCTTGATATTTTCTCCACTATTTACAAAGTAATCCTTCCAAAACCCAAGTCTGACCGTGGCACTGTCTTGTTTGAAATGCTTCAGTGATGTAGGATAAGTCTTGTGAGTAGCAGACTCCGTCCCCATCAGGCCATGGAATCTGCCCCATCTTCTTTCAACCCCTTTGCTCTGCCCTCCAGGAAAGCCTTCAACACTTGTAGTTGCCTGCCTGCCTGGACTGCTCTCCCTTCTGTGTCTGAGTACACCCAGTTTCTTCAGTCATTCTGCCTCTTATCTGGGTGATCAATTTCTATCTCTTCTTAGAAACTCAGCTCAGATAATATCCCTTTTGAGAAAACTTCTCTGTCCCCACCTCCCTTGGAGTCATAAATTTCTTCTTCTTGTGCCACTTCTCTTCTATAAGTGTACTTCTGTTACTGCCTGCAACATTGTACACATTGTAACATACACATTGTAGCTATTGCTTATTTGTTTCCCAGCGACAGCAGGGCATTCTCCAGGATGCGTACTGGGCTAGGTTAATCTCTGAACAGCCAGAGATGCCTGGATAGCAACACATCATCAGCCTGAGATAAAGGTTTGCTGACTGGATGATGGAGAGGCACCACTTGGAAAAGTTGCAAAGGCAAGGACTGGAGTACGCTAGGACATCCGGACAAGAGTCCAAAATCTAAAGTCACAAAATGCAGTCCGTTTGGGCTACATCATTGACATCAGGAGAAAGGAAAGCAGAAAGCAGCTCCAGGATGTGAATGAGATGACAGCCACTCTCACATACCAGAGCCCTTCTGCACTTCAGGTCTCAACTCATCTCTGGGACAGAGGTGTGGGTTTGCCTCAAGAGACAGATCGGGTCCGGACGGACCCTGCACTCTTTAGACACATGTGCAGAGCAATGTGAACCACCTTACCCCAATATTCCACTGCCATTTAGGGCCAGGGTTGGGAAATGAAATTCTGTTTATGCGGTGAGATAGTTCTGTGGAGGCAGAAGTTTGACTGACTCAGGTCCTTAAATACATAATTAGAGAAATAAACTTTCTGCAAATTGAGGGGGGTGCAAAGGCTTTGTATGTGTCAGAAGGGGTAAGCAAATTTGTCGTTCTGCAATTCTCATGCCCTCCCCAGGCCTCAGCCTAAAAAGGCACACACAGGCTCATGTAGGCTCCTGGCAAATGCCCAAATGCCTTGCACGCTATGGGCAATCCTAAGATGACCCTTGGGTGAACAAGGTAGAGAGTACTTTAGCCCACAATTATTTTGTTTGTTCACTTGTATGGGCATCAAGCCAGGAAGACAGGCTGACTCCACATGGAATGAAAGCCTTTTTGAGAATGTAGCCTTACCTCCTCTGTATTTTTGTGGCAGAGATAGGATGAGCCTTTGCCATGACACCAGTGGTGTAGCTGCTAAACCAGTGCTCAGATATTAGAAAACTGCTAAGCCCAATAGCCTTCTCAGAGGGTCAGCTTCTAGATTTCCTGTGCATTATGCAGCCACTCAAGTGATGAGTAAAACCCCAGCTCTATCCTCTGCCACCCTCCTTCCCGTCTCCCACCTGTACCCAACACACACTCAAGGCTCTGGCCTCTATAGTGGTCACCCTGTTGAAGTGTATGAGCTGCTTTTCTTCACTTACATTTCTCTCCCCTGTGCATGTTCTGAGGGCAGGGAACTTACCTTATTTAACCACGTATTCCCAGTACTCAGCCCAGGGTTTGACCCACAGAATATGCTTAATCATTGCTTGTAGAATTAATGAATGAATGAAAAAAGCTTAAAAAGGAGAGAGATCAAGAGTAAAACCTGGAGACAGCGCAGGGACAGAGGTTTAGAGAATTAAAGAATGTTAAAGTAAGAATGTCTATGGAAATTATTTAGTTCAACTTAATTGTACACATGAGGGCCATGGTAGTAAGGAGCCTCACTTATTTTGGTGAAATGAAACTAAAATACACCTGTTATAACAGGAATACTATTAGGCTACTAGGTAGGTGGTTTTCGAACAGGGGATTTTTACCCTCCAGGGAGCATCTAATGTCTCTTTTTGGTTTTCATGACTGGTGGTGGGTGGTGCTACTGGCATCAAGTGGGTAGAGGACAGAAATGCTGCTAAACATCCTGCAGTGCACAGGACAGCTCCCTCCCCACCCCATCAACAAAGAATCATTCGGTGCAATATGCCAATAGTGCCAAGGTTGGGAAACCCATACGGGGTCAACAAGATGAGCCTACTGGTGTTGGCTTCAGTCAAGTGTGATTGTCTTACCTTGTGCCTTTCTCTCCTTGCAACTCTTTCACAATCATCTACGATCTAGAATCTGCAATACATAGCCTAGAGTGAACTCAGAGGCTGCTGCTCCCATGGTGATATAATAAATTGTGATTTTTGGACTCCATTATTAACTTAATTCATTTGGATTAATTTTATAGACTATACAGAACTGGAGGGCTTTCATATAACATGATTGTTGGTTCCTAGTTTAGTGGTTAGTCCAATTACATGATAGAGTTGCTTCTTCCTCTGCTGTCAAACAAGAAGCAAATGATGAAACTCTGGGACTTGTAGCTTCCATTTTCAAGGTTAGAGGAAATTATCAACAGACATGGGAAATATGTCCTCAGGACCATCACACTGGGTGCAACGATTGGGTTGTCATGAGATTCAAGAAATGTGGAATGGCAGATGCCAAGCTTTTACAAGTATTTTTGTGTATGCCAAGTTTTTGTAACAGGCTTGTATATTTCAGTGCTTTTTGCCACTGCCCTATTTGCTTTGCTACTTTTAGCTCTATATGTGATAATTAGCTGTTTATGTGTTTGCCTCTTCCCCAGACCTCGGGTTCCTTGATGGCATGAGTTCCACATCTTATTCCCCCCACTTGGCATGATGCCTGTGAAATACAGGCTCCTTGTGCTAAATAGTCATGATAAGAATAATCTGGATTCAGGCCCAGATTTAGAGTCCAAATTAAACTATTAATTAAAGGAAGAATAAGGATACAGGGTTTCAATTGTCAAGCTGAGTTCAGTTGGGATACAAGGAATGACGTCAAGAGTTAGTTTTGCTAAATCAAGGTCAAACACACTCAAAGTCAGAGTTGGAAGCTGTCGAATAAGCACTCTAACTTAGGGTCACAGAGAAGATGAGAGCAGTACCTTTATCAGAAAGGGGTTAGGAGCTTTAAACACCTGGCCACAAATGATAACCTCTTCTATTCTTATTCACCCAGTTGCAAAGATTGACACCTGGTGCTCAATTTGCTTGCTTCTCCAGAGGGTTCTGACACTTTCATTAAATCATCAAATACTATTGTATACCTGCTATGTCAGGCACCAATGATATAGTAATGAACAAAAGAGAGACCCTGCTCTCAAAAGTTTACTCACACCGGACTTATATACCATATTTACAAATGTTATACTTGCTGAGGAAGCCCAGTTTGAGGGTGGAGATTAAGAAATGGGTAAAGTCTCCAAAGTCCTTTGCCCCTTTGTCACTGACTTTGCTTTCTAACTTGAAGCCAGATCTGAAAGTGGAACTTTGATTCTTGAATATCGTCTTTTCTATTCTCTGGAACTTCTAAAAAATAAGCACTATTATTAAGTCTAATTGAAACTTTTGTTACAAATATAGAATTATTGCTTGGAATATGTTAAAAATATTTATTGGTACTTTGTTTAGTTAAGTTTTCTTTTGTTTTAGTGATGCTATAGGGATGTAAAATACATTTTTAACTTACTGCACTCTCAACTAATGTTTATGGTACAGCCCAGTATACTGATTTTCTCCCTCTGTCCTTTGTGCTATTCTTATATTTTATTTCTACACATATACTTTAATCTTTACAATATGCTGCTATTAATTGTACCCTCAGACATCTATTATCGTTTTTTTTTTGGTTGTCCATGGTCATATGATTTTTTTAAATTGGAGTATAGTTGCTTTACACTGCTGTGTCAGTTTCTGCTGTACAGGAAAGTGAATCAGCCATACATCCCCCCTTTTTGGATTTCCTTCCCATTTAGGTCACCACAGAGCACCAAGTAGAGTTCCCTGTGCTATACAGTAGGTTCTCATTAGTTATCTGTTCTATACATAGTAGGGTGTATATGTCAATACAAATCTCCTAATTCACCCCACCCCCACATTTCCCCCTTGGTGCCCGTAAGTTTGTTCTCTACATCTGTGTCTCTCTTTCTGCTTTGCAAATAAGATCATCTTTGCCATTTTTCTAGATTCCACATATATGCATGAATATAAGATATTTGCTTTTCTCTTTCTGACTTACTTCACTCTGTATGACATTCTCTAGGTCCATCCACGTCTCTACAAATGACCCAATTTCATTCCTTTTTATGGCTGAGTAATATTCCATTGTATATATGTACCACATCTTCTTTATCCATTCCTCTGTTGATGGACATTTAAGTTGCTTCCATGTCTTGACTATTGTAAATAGTGCTTCTATGAACATTGGGTTATATGTGTTTTTTTGAATTATGGTTTTCTCTGGGTATATGCCCAGTAGTGGGATTGTTGGGTCATATGGTAGTTCTATTTTTAGGTTTTTAAGGAATCTCCATACTGTTTTCCATGGTGGCTGTATCAACTAACATTCCCATCAACAGTGTATGAGGGTTCCCTTTTCTCCATACCCTCTCCAGCATTTATTGTTTGTAGATTTTTTGATGATGGCCATTCTGACTGGTGTGAGGTGATACCTCATTGTAGTTTTGATTTGCATTTCTCTAATAATTAGCGGTGTTGAGCAGCTTTTCATGTGCTTCTTGGCCATCTGTATGTCTTCTTTGGAGAAATGTCTATTTAGGTCTTCCACCTGTGTTTTGATTGCGTAGTTGGTTTCTTTTTATATATTGAGCTTTATGAGCTTCTTGTATATTTTGGAGATTAATCCTTTGTCAGTTGCTTTGTTTGCAAATATTTTCTCCCATTCTGAGGGTTGCCTTTTTGTCTTGTTTATGGTTTCCATTGCTGTGCAAAAGCTTTTAATTTTAATTAGGTCCCATTTGTTTATTTTTGTTTTAATTTTCATTACTCTAGGAGTTGGGTTTGAAAAGATGTTTCTGTGATTTATGTCAAAGAGTGTTCTGCCTATGTTTTCCTCTAGAGTTTTATAGTGTCTGGCCTTATGTTTAGGTCTTTAATCCATTTTGAGTTTATTTTTGTGTATGGTATTAGGGAGTGTTCTAATTTCATTCTTTTACATGTAGCTGTCCAGTTTTCCCAGCACCACTTATTGAAGAGGCTGTCTTTTCTCCATTGTATATTCTTGCCTCCATTGTCATAGATTAGGTGACCGTAGTTACTTGGGTTTCTCTCTGGGCTTTCTATCCTGTTCCATTGATCTATATTTCTGTTTTTGTGCCAGTACCATACTGTCTTGATTACTGTAGCTTTTAGTATAGTCTGAAGTCAGGGAGCCTGATTCTTCCAGCTCCGTTTTTCTTTCTCAAGATTGCTTTGACTCTTCAGGGTCTTTTGCATTTCCATGCAAATTGTAAAATTTTTGTTCTAATTCTGTGAAAAATGCCATTTGTAACTTGATAGGGATTGCACTGAATCTGTAGATTGCTTTGGGTAGTATAGTCATTTTCACAATATTGTTTCTTCCAAACCAAGAACATGGTATATCTCTCCATCTGTTTGTGTTGTCTTTGATTTTTTTCATTGGTATCTTATAGTTTTCTGTGTACAGGTCTTTTGCCTCCTTAGCTAGGTTTATTTCCTGGTATTTTATTCTTTTTCTTGCAATGGTAAATGAGATTGTTTCCTTAATTTCTCTTTCTGATCTTTCCTCATTAGTGTATAGGAATGCAAGAAATTTCTGTGTATTAATTTTGTATCCTGCAACTTTACTAAGTTCATTGATTAGTTCTAGTAGTTTTCTGGTGGCATCTTTAGGATTCTGTATGTATAGTATCATGTCATCTGCAAACAGTGACAGTTTTACTTCTTCTTTTCCAATTCGGATTCCTTTTATTTCTTTTTGTTCTCTTATTGCCATGGCTAGGACTTGCAAAACTATGTTGGATAAAAATGGCAAGAGTGGACATCCTTGTCTTGTTCCTGATCTTATAGGAAATGCGTTCAGTTTTTCTCCATTGAGACTGATGCTTCCTGTGGGTTTGTCAGGCATCTATTATCTTTTAAAGGTATTGTTTAATTACAAAAATACCTTTTATATTTATCTCTATTTTTATCATTTTTGGTACTCTTCATTCCTTTTGTACATCTAATTTTCCATCTGGTATAACTTTCCTTTTTCCCAGATAACTTTCTTTAACATTTTTTCATAGCAAAGATCTGGTAGTGAGGACTTCCTCCAGTTTTTGTCTGATAATGTCTTTATTTGGCCTTCATTTTTGGAAGTTATTTTCACTGGATACAAAATTCTACATTGATCTTTTTCTTTAAGTATTTTGGTGATGTGTTCCATCGTCCTCTATCCAGGAATCTGCTGTCAATCTTATCTTTTTACCTTGAACACAATATGTCATTTTTCTCTGGTTACTTTTAAGATTTTTAATTTATTCCTTGTTTTTCAGCAGTTTGATTATGATGTATCTAAGTGTGGTCTGTTTTAAGTTTCTTCCAACTTGGGGTTTTTTGAGCTAGTTGGATCTTTTATCTTACAATTGTTATGAAATTTGGAAAATTTCTGATCATTAATTCTTTACCTACTTTTTCTGTTGCTCTCTCTCTCTTCTCATTCTGGGACTCCAACTACATATTTAGATTGCTTGATGTTTTCTTACAAGTCACTAATGCTCTGCTCATTTTTCCCTGCACTTTTTCCCCTCCCTGCCTCATTTGGGTAGTAGCTATTACTGTGTCTTCAAGAAATTCACATATTTCTTTTTCTGCAGTATTTATTCTGTTATTAACTTAAAGCATGTATTTTTCATTTCACACACTGTATTTTGCACCTCTAGAAATACCATTTGTGTCTTTTTTAGGTCTTCTATTTCTCATATCTATGTTTTCCTCTACATTTTTTGAGCATACATAACTTTGCTATGATAGCTGTTTTAATTGTTCTTTATATCATCTCTTTCATTTTTGGTAAAAAAAATAATTTTTATTTTTCTCCTGGTGTTGGTCTTATTTTCCTGCTTCTTAGTTTTTCTGATATTTTTTTTTGCATACTGGACATTTTAGACTTTATGCTTTAGGATATGGGATTTTAATGTTTTTCTTTAACTGATTTTTAACTTTTGCTCTGATACGCAGTTAAGATACTTTGAATCAATTTAATTCCTTTGAAGTTTGCTTTTAAGTTTGGTTGTCATTGATCTAGATCTGGTTTTAGCTTAGGACTAATTTAACCCCACTGCTAAGGTAACACCATAGGGGGAATAGAGAAAGATATATCTAAGCAGTTATACAAGTTGTTCAATGGTTCCAGTTATTATCACCGTGTAGCAAGTTACCCCCAAACTTAGAAGCTTCAAATAACCATTTTTTATAATGCTCACAGGTTCTGTGCATCCAGAACTCAGAAAAATGGTGTAGTAAAAATGACAGTCTCTGCTTCACTATGTCTGGGACCTCAGATGGGAAGACTTGGCAATTGGGGGCTAGCAATCTGGAGGCATCTTCATTCTCAAGTCTGGTGGTGGACACAGTTGTCAGTTGGGATCTTTCCAAGTGTCCTGAGCTTCTTCATAATATATGGTGGATTTGAGATAGCTGGACTTCTCACATGGAAGCTCAGGCCTCCAAAATGGGTGTCCCAGTGAATAAGACAAGCTGAATCACTTTTTATGATCTGGCTTGAGAAATCATGTGTTCACTTTCATTGCATTCTATGTGTTATAAGTGAGTTAAAAACACACCCAGATTCAAGGGTAGGAAGCACAGGCTCCACCTCTCAATAGGAGAAATATCAAAGAATTTGAGGCCATTTATTTGAAACCACCACAACAATCATTAAAGGAGCTGACAAATCAGAGTGATGAAGAAAGAACTTGAATTTGGATAATCAAGGGTTTCCATTCTATTTCTACCATTTACTAGACAATTAATCTCCCTTGAGTCTCTTTCCTTGTCTATGAAAGGAAATAATAAATTTTGTAATTGAGTCGTTGTGGGGATTAAATGAGACTATACTTACAAAGTGCTTATTAACTTAGAACGTAGTTAATGTTCAATAAATAATAGCTCTCTCCAACCTAAATTAAATCAAAACACTTAACTACAGTAATAACCTATGCTACAGAAATATTCCAGGGTATAATTTTGAAGTCAGATTTTAAAAAAATAAGAATTTTTGGAAATATCTTGAAAAAAATAGCAAAAATTACTAAGAGGTATATAATATGCTTTATATATTGAAGACAGGAGAAAAAAAAAGACTAAATAAGATGTTAATACCACTATCAAAGCAACACTTCCCATCCAGAGTCCTGGGCAAAAGAACAGCAAGAAAAGAGCTCCCTCTCTGGCCTAGTGTACATCTCAGGGACATTGGGGGAAGGGTCCCCAGTGTCTCTTTTGCCAGACTTTCAGACACCACTATGTGAAATGTCACCCTAAGTAAAGAGCAGACCAGGGTCTCATCCCACATTGGCAGAACATTCCAACTTCTGGCAGAAATGCTATTTAAAGTATTAAATGTGGTATACATGGGGGAAAAAAAATCTAAGCTCAAATGAGGCTAAAGGACCCAGTGGAAGAAGAATAAGCTGTGAACCATTTATTGTGCTCTCAAATTTTGGTCGATGTGCAAAAATAAGTTTTGTCAAACTAAGTGCCTATACTGTTAGGACAGTGAATATTAGATGGACATCGAGAATATTAATGTACCTAAGAAATGAAAGGCACAATGCCATAGGGAGTCTGCACCAAAGAAAGACACACCATCATGTGTCTAATGGAACATGAAATGACTCTACTTCATGACATGAGAGCATGAGGGTTCAGTCAGGCAGTAACATTCTGCTACAACAGCATCACACTGTAAATGGGCAGCCAAGTGACACCGACCTGTTTAGAAGGGCACTGTTATACTCTGGCCATGGCTTGTTCTCTTATTGAGTCTTGTAATCCTTCCATATACACTGCTAGAAATTCTGATCCTAAAATATGCTACAAACACTCAAAAGTTGAAAACCAATGGCAATCTGACAGTCTTAAGTTTCTAATGAGGTTTCTACCACTTGAGAGTTGTGTGACCTTGGGGATCTTGGAAATGTTATTTAATCTTTCATCATATGTAAAATGGGCATAATAATACCTACTTCCAGAACGCTTGTGAGGTCTAAATGACATATCAAGTATGGAAAAAGTGCCTACCTTTCGAAGAATCTATACCATCGTGTCTGACAAATAATAGCTATTCTTTTATTAGTGATATAGGTCTGTAGTACCTAGGTAGCTTAATAAAAATACTGACTTGGGATTCCTCCTTAGGGCATCCTGATTTAGTAAGTATAAGGTGAAGCCCAGAGAGAATTCACCATGTACTTATTTTGAATTCCTTAGTAATTCCAATGCTCAGCTAGGTTTGAAAACCACCAAAATAAACTTCTAAAGTAATAAAAACCAAATGTGTAGCTTATGTTCCACTTTTGAAAGTATCTTTAAGTATAGCTTGTTATCCAAACCATATTATAATTCTGTGAGGTTGGTATTCATATGTTATCATTCTTACTTTATAGATTTTTTAAAAAAAGAGGCATTGCTCTAATTCACACAGGTAACAGCAAAAAATAGAGATGAGAAATTCTTCTGACCTATAGTTCAATGCTTTTTCTATGCACAATATTTCTAACTGTTTCATTTTGAATATTTACTTTCTGTTGAAACAGATGGATTTAGCTGTCTTTAAGGAAAGAGGCAACATATGACTATCAATTATCTATAAATGATAGTCAATATTATAGTCATAATGTGTCTATATACAATGTGTATGTAAATTACTTGTTTGGGATGTGACAAGGAAATTAACTTCCAGTTTTTACCTTTCTGCACTCACTTCAGGAGGTCTCAAAGGAATGGAAGGTGTTGATTTTAGGGACTTCACCTTCATATTCCATGAAATCACTAAAAAAAATCCCCGAGTTCAGTGTCTTTTTACCTTGTCTATTCTTAATTAATTATAATAATCACAATGTCCATTAAACACTCACTGGTTTTAATTAACTGAAGAAATATTGGCAATGATTTTAAAGGGCTAATAGATTTAATAAAAGTTACTAAGATGTGTCATAATATACAGTTCATTATCATGAAATAGAAAAACTTTATTATATAAGCTTCAATCTATTTTTTCATCACCTATAAAGCAAAACTTGAGTCAGCCCTTGAGAACATGAATGTAGAATTTGGGATGGATTCAATTCTTAGAACCTCTCCCATAATTAGGTATACCATTAGTCATTTCAGAAGTTTGTGCTTTTGACTAAGAAAACAAGCCAAGATGAGATGCTGGAAACAAGACAGCTGGAGGAGTTTCCATAAATTTCAACACCCTTATTAGTATTTTTATTCATTGTGTGTCCTGAAACTTTTGATTTCTAAATGCTCTTGATATGCTTCCACCATACATTTGATGCTGAGTGGGTCCCCACTCGGTTGAATACCAAAACAGCCCTAGGTCCGCCCTCTGCCTACTTCTTTCTTTCCACCCAAGGATTTGCTTCCTTTGCTTTCTGCTTTAGACCTGTTAATACTCATTTTATTTCTGCGGGTTCCTTGACCATGGAGTGAGATATGGAATCATTAAATAAGTAAACTAGGTGATTTTATATTTGTTTTGAGATCTTCCATTCTGGGAAATGGTCAGGGAATAGCAAAAGCAACACAGGTACAGGGGATTAAGAAAGTTTACCCAGGTCTCACGGTGAAGATCCTTGATCCACAGCTCCTAAGTTCATTGGGAAGTCCTAATAGCCTCCTGTTCCCACAAGAACATTGGAACTCATCAAGGTACACTGCACTTCCCTGAGTACACTTTATCTTTCATCAATTTTATGTCTCCGTCAATTATCAATGTTAACTGGCTAAATAGTCAATAAATATTCATTACCATCTCCTATGTGGTAGCACTATCCCAGGCACTGCTAGGTGGGAAAAACTGCTCTCTAATGTCTTGATCTTCTTTCAGCTTCTTTTTTGATAATTTAATTTGGTCATCTAAGATTCTAAGATTTTTATGTGTTCTCTATAGACAAGAACTTTTTAACTTTTTTGGGTTTCATATCCCTTTAAGAAAGATAAACATTTTGCATAATTTTCCCAGAAAAATGCACATTCACATGTGCATGACCTTTACAAGCATCCTCAGGAAGTTCATGGACTCCTGACACCCATCCATGACACCTTGGATAGCCATGGGTTTCAGATTTAGGACCACGGACACAGGCATTTCTGTATATTGTTTTCTGAATCCCAGAGAAGAGTTTTGGACCAAAGGAAATAGGGGGAGGGACAGAGAAGGAAGAGCTGCAACGAGAAGATGAGGGACAATTTTCTATTTAAGCTTTTGGTCCTGAAAATGGCCCTGGGAATGATTTGGCTACCATGTTGGAAGCATAGGTAGAGAATATTTTTGTCTTTGCAGAAACTTCTATTAAACAGCACTTCACTAGAGAATCCTGGATTGGACATAAACCCTATGAGATGACCGTCATTGGAAATTAATGTAAACTTACATTCCCTAGAGATGGAAAATGAGGAGGTGTCACACATAGCCGTGTGTAGTGGAAGCTAGAGGGCACAACTCAAGATTCAAGAAGTGTTAAAACCAGTTGGTGAGGGGGTTGATGGTAATTACTGTAGGAAAATAGAAACTTGTGCTAATGGTTTTATTTATTTTTTTTTAACATCTTTATTGGGGTATAATTGCTTTACAATGGTGTGTTAGTTTCTGCTTTATAACAAAGTGAATCAGTTATACATATACATATGTTCCCATATCTCTTCCCTCTTCCGTCTCCCTCCCTCCCACCCTCCCTATCCCACCCCTCCAGGCGGTCACAAAGCACTGAGCTGATCTCCCTGTGCTATGCGGCTGCTTCCCACTAGCTATCTACCTTAAGTTTGTTAGTGTATATATGTCCATGCCTCTCTCTCGTTTTGTCACAGCTCACCCTTCCCCCTCCCCATATCCTCAAGTCCGTTCTCCAGTAGGTCTGTGTCTTTATTCCTGTCTTACCCCTAGGTTCTTCATGACATTTTTTTTCTTAAATTCCATATATATGTGTTAGCATACAGTATTTGTCTCAGATGATTATAGTCTCAAGTTTTCTCCACCATTTAAAAAATCCATCCTTTCTGCCATTTATGCCACGTAACTCTACCACCCACTCTTCCTATTCTATGCTATCGTCTATTAACCTTCTAGCATCTTGGCACTTCACTCATTCACTGCAGACTTTGGCACCTGCATTATAGCTTTCCTTTGCATCCCAAATTTGGGATGACTTCTGTACCTAAGTGGATGATCTATATAACACCCAGGTTTCTCTATTCCTTGACCTTCTCAGGTACAATGATGTTTTGTATTTCATGTTGCTCCCTGACTTCCATAGCCACTCTGTGAATTACCTATAGCTTTTTAATTCCAAAATAATTAATTCAGGCATTTCCCTTCTTCAATAAAACCACTTACTCTTCCAGTCTGGTTTCTTAAAATTCCCTTCTGTGACTTTCTGAACCTCTTTGGCACGTTTAGTCCATAGAATAATACTTCACTTTCTCTTTCTGCCATCCCTACTCTGCCATCACTCCCTTCATCTATTCTAGAGTCCATGGTGTATAATTTATAATTTCTTAAAAATATACTAACTATCTTTGCTCCTCTAGTCTTTGCCACTTCAACCCAAATCTTTGCCTTTTCTCTACTGTCACTTGGGCAAAAGCATTGCTGTTGAAAGTCATACAACCAACTAGATAAATTTTGTTGTAAATTCATGGTCACAAATACCGATCGTGTGTTTATTTTTTTTACATCTTACCAGTGAGGAAAGAAGCTAGGTCATATACAAAAAGAGAAGCTGTTGGATGGATGTTAGGAAAATAATAGAGACTGATTAATTAATCATTGGAAATAGGTTTGCTAGATAAAATACAGGATGCCCAAATCACCAAAACTTTGCCTACTCTTTGGCACATAGAAAACACTGAATGTGCCACCTATGGTGAGAAGTCTAGATTTGCTTACTGAAGTAGCCCACACTTTTAAAAAAGATAATAACTAATGAGTTGAAGATTTTATTGTTGGCAGAAGTTTTGTATTGGACTGATCCTAGTTTGTTCTTTCAGTTTGAGCATGAGTGGCAATTAGGAAGCTCATCTTATCTTCTGGGGCCAAAAGTTCTAGGGGAAGAAGTAGGGGAAATGTGTCTTCAGATCTCAGAGGTACTTCCAAATCTTCATAACCCTGCTTATGCTGGGTTAGGGTCTTCAGGAATTTTTGACCTCTCCGGAAATAGGCCTGATTGCCAAGTTATAGTTCAGACAGTCTTTAAAATATTAAGACTCTGCATATGTGGTAATTCTCCTGTCACTAAAAAGCCTGAGTATTTAACGTCTTTACTGTCACCAAGTTGTTGTCTTGCCTCTTTTTTAAAAAATAATTTAACCATTGAGGAATAATTTTCTATTAAAGTTTTATTTTTTCCATTATAAACATAAGCATCAAGGGAGAATTTCCTAATAAAATTTTATGTTTCCATCATAAAAATAATATAATCACATTATAAAATTTTTAGGCATATGAGAAAAATATCATACATAATCTTAGCACTCTAACTCAAAATTACTAGCATTTTGGCGTTTTTATTTCAGTCTTTTTTTTTTTTTTTTTTGGGTGGTACGCGGGCCTCTCACTGCTGTAGCCTCTCCCGTTGTGGAGCACAGGCTCCGGACGCGCAGGCTCAGCGGCCATGGCTCACGGGCCCAGCCGCTCCGCGGCGTGTGGGATCTTCCCGGACCGGGGCACGAACCCGTGTCCCCTGCATCGGCAGGCGGACTCTCAACCACTGTGCCACCAGGGATGCCCTCAGTCTTTTTTCTTACACATTTTTAACCTCGCCATAACCAAGGGATACATGGAGTTTTGCATTCTGCTTTTTTCTTAACATCATGTCTAAGCATTTTTTCACATGATCACATAACCCACTTAACCATTCCTTTAAATGACAGCATTGTCATGACAGTTAATTTTATGTGTCAACTTGGGAAGGCTATGGTGCCTAGTTGTTTGGCCGAACACTTGTCTAGAGTTGCTGTGAAGGTATTTTTTTATTGTGATTAACATTTAAAATTGGTGGATTTAAATAAAGAAGTTTACTTTCCATAATGTGGGTTGGTCTCACCCAATCAGTTGAAAGCCTTAAAAGTAAACACTGAGATTTCCCAAAAGGAAGAAATACTGCCTCAAGACTGCAAGATAGAAACCCTGTCTGAGTTTCCAGCCTACTGGCTTGCCCTATAGATTTTACATTCAAGACTGCAGCATCATCAACTCTTACTTGAATTTCCAGCCTGCCCTACAGATTTCAGAGTTGCCAGCTGCCACAACTGCATTAGCCAATTCCTTAAATAAATTTCTCTCTCTCTCTCTCTCTCCTCTCTCTATATCTTCAACAAGGTATATATACTATAACTATCTCCTGTTGGTCCTTTTTAGGTGGAGAATCCAGACTGAAACAATTGTATTCTACTGCGTTGTTAAATTTACTTAACTGTTATGCTCTTTTGGATATTTTAGTTTTTTCCAAATTGTGCTACTATAAAAAACACATCAATAAACGTATTTATGCACTTCTTCATAGTTTGGATTACTCTATCTTAAAAAAAGATTCCTAGAAGTTGAATTATGTATCTTAATAGTACGCTTACATATTTCTGCCAACAATATAATCTTCAACCCATTGATTATTACCTTTTTAAAAATGTGGGCCACTTCAGTGAGCACTCCAAACCCCTTACCATAGGTTACACATTCAGGGTTTACTACATGCAGGCTTCGTCTAGGTACAAGGAGCTTGCAAAAGTAAACAGAAAATTTCAAAGAAAGAGAATCTCCCCCACGTATGCCAGGCAGAGAGAACAGGAAGTGCAAGGCTAAGATGCTTCAGCAGAAATGAAGTTTGGCTTGATGAAAGAAGGCCAGTGAGGCTGGTGCAGAGTGGGCAATGGAGAGAGTGGCAGGAGATTGCCTGGACTGAAGGGTGTGAGGGTTATATCCCAGGGGTTTTAGAAGCCATTGGAGAATTTCAAGCCTGCCATGCTGGCATGATCTGACTTACGCTTTTAAGGATAACTCTGGCTTCTGATTGAAGAAGCAAGGGTAGAAGCAGTGTGGCCAGTTAGTAGGCCATTTCAGTAGGCAGGTGAGGGATGATAGTGTTTCAACTAGAGAGGGAGAGATGAAGAAGGCAAAAAGTGTTCGGATTGGGAAACAAATTTGAAGGTAGAGCAGAAAGAACTGGCTGTTGGATTGTGTGGAAGTGATGGTGAAGGAAAGATAGGAGGTATAGTCTGTACATTTGTCACCTTTACCCACCACTGGATGCTAGAAAGCCTGTAAGACAATCAGCAAGAGAAGAATACCACCTCCCCACCCCAATACGCACCCACTGGAGATAAGGACCAGCTTACACTTTCCTGAATCAAACATACACTTACCAGGCCCTGATGAAGTTTCAAACAGTTTTTTAAATACAGAGTTACCATATTTGTTTCCAAATTTGTTTCCGTATTTGTACAGAGGTGGAAACAGGAAAGACCTTATATCCATTATGGTGACTGCTCCTTTATTAAATGACCACTGCCAAGGTCATTTGCCTTGGATGCTAGGGAGGAATAAAGGCTGGGTTTCATGGTTATGCCTTTGTTCCCTGCCTCCTCATCCTTTCCTCCCTGCAGCTTTCTCTCTTTAGTACTTTCCTCCAACTTATGTTTTCCTCCAGGATCTGCTGCCCCTCATCCTAGAATCAATTCTCAACTTCAACAAGCCCTTCCTTACGTCTCGATCATTTAACCATATTAGGCACAGACTAACTATTGATATCAGTGACTTTTCTTCTCTGCCCAATTACTGCTATTTCACAAAGGGAAGATGATTGTATTTGTGGGCTACTAATTTATGGATGAGTGAAGACTCAGTTTTGGTCCTTTGGATGAGACTAGACGGTGAAGGTAGAAATGATGGTGGAGACTGTGGTGGTAGTGTGTGTGTGTGTTATTAAAGGCAGTTTTCTCCTAGAGGTTTCCAAAACACTTTTCACAAACCACAGTGATGAATTTCCTTTTCACCTAGTCTCATCTGACCCTTACAAGAGGTATGTATTCCCCTTATTAACATAACATTGAACCATTGTTTTAATGAACTAGTGACCTTGCCTTTTAATATTGAGAGTCTCTTTCCTTCTTATTTTGAACTATATTGCTAGGCTTTCTGCATTAATTGACAGTGAATGGTACCATTCACTTCTTTTTTTTTTTTTTGTCTTCTTTCCAGTTACTTCTTTTTAATTAACAATTTTCTCCGAGCTAAGAGGAAAAGTGGACAATGAAAATTTTGGACATCTTACTGTGTATGGCCTAGAAATTCTCACCTCTGTGGAGATCACAAAATTCTGTCTACATATTGCAAACAAGAGAAACACCGTGAGGGTTATTTGGTGTTCCAAAGTTCTGCTTACTAAAGTGAGCAAAAGTTTGCATGGCATGCACCTAGAGAAAGAAGGAAACTGAATGGCGCTTCCGCCTGTTCTTGGTGCAAGAGCTGGCAAAGTGAAAGCCAGAACTTATGAGGCGTAACTTCTTGAACATCACAGAGAAGAAATGACAAGGAGACAAAGCTGGGACTTTCCAATTCCAGTTCTCTTCCCACTCCAACTCAGACAAAGGATCACTAAAGTGATTGTGTATTTTTTTTCATGTATTCTTTTTCCTTCTTTTTTGATCTGAGTTGTAAGAATTCAGATATTTTCCCTTCAAAATCTTAGGCAGGGACATCCCTGGCGGTGCAGTGGTTAAGAATCTGCCTGCCAATGCAGGGGACACAGGTTCAAGTCCTGGTCCGGTAAGATCCCACATGCTTCAGAACAACTAAGCCCGTGTGCCACAGCTACTGAGCCTGCACTCTAGAGACCACAAACCACAACTACTGAGCCTGTGTGCTGCAACTACTGAAGCTCATGTGCCTAGAGCCCATGCTCTGCAATAAGAGGAGCCACCACAATGAGAAGCCTGAGCACTGCAACGAAGAGTAGCCCCCGCTCGCCGCAACTAGACAAAGCTCATGCTCAGCAATGAAGACCCAATGCAGCCAAAGATAAAAAAATAATAAATAAAAAGAAAAGAAAAAAACAGAAAAATCCACAAAATCCACCCCCTCAGACCAAAAGCTAGTTCTTTGAAAAGCACAATGAACTTGATAAACTCTAGACTGACAAAGAAAAAAAAAAATCTTAGAAGACATGTCTACCTAATTATAATCCAATACTCGGTGTGGCAGAGATATGTAGTTACTAATCAAAATCCATTTACTGGTTCATCTTGCAATTATTCCCAAGTTTTAGATGGGTAAATGATTACCTAACCAAAGATTCCATTTCCCGGCCTCCCCTGCAGCTAGATATAGCCATGAGATTAAGTTCTGTCCAATAGGATGTCGGTGAAAGTGGTGGGTGTCGCTTCCTGGCTGTATCCTTAAAGAGAATGAGCAAATTGGCCTCAATTCCTCCCTCCTTACCAGCTGAGACACAGATAAGTTTATGAGAGCTATAAAAAATACCCTAGAACCAAAGACGAAATCTGTGTGTTGAGGTTGGTAGAGGTGCCCTACCATGGATTGCCTGCTTCTTCACTGTTGTATGAAAGAGATAAAATTCTACCTACTTAAGTCATCCTATTTTGGAGTCTCATTTTCAAAGCAGGTTAAATTGAACTTTAATTAATGTATAAGGTAGGCACTACAACTGCAAACACCTAAAATTTGAAGACATTGTCTAGGTGATTGGGCAGGGAGCAGTGAAAACATAGATATTGTGGCTGAAGGGCCCTTATTATACAAATAAGAGCAAAATATTTGTTAGAAGTATCATCTATGATACCTTAGAAGGATAATTGTGTTCTTACTCAGCCTTTAGTTCTAGAAAACGTCATTGGAAAATATAGGAGTTTATTGGATATTTTTTGGCCTTTATGTTAAAAATTCTTCAACAGAGAACTCAGGCAAGAATTAGCTATTTTTCAAGCAAAAGGAGAAGATATACAGCTCTGTTAAGGGAAGCTCATTCTTCCTGGAACCAGAAATTTAAATACCCTGGGATGACAGCTTTGAAAAGAAACAATTTTTCTCTCTCACCAACTTAGGACAAAAGAATGCATCTTTCTCAAGTGCCTCATTCTAGTCTTCTCTGTAAGACAAAAGGAACAAGCCCAGGAGCAATATCAGACTAAGGGTGTTGTCTTCCCACCCAAGCCTGTTGTTTCAGGTCACTTCAAGATAGGCACCACTGAACTCAGTGAAAGAGAGATGGGTAAGGGACAAAGACCAATGAATGAGAGGAGGGTCAACAGGCTTAAGAATGTTGTCTATGGAAGCACTTTGATTATGGTTATTTATATTTTTCTGGACATGAAACAAGCCAGGAGCTAATAACCTAAAATCCTATAAAGTCTTTGAAGAGATTATAATACTGAAGGAAACACAAACATTGTTTTCAAAGGCTTGTGACTATTCAACTCTAAAGCATCACTTGGGCTCCCAAACCTGTACCATCAGAAAGTGAGTTGTGAAATCTGAGAAGCCCCTACAGAAGGCATATTATTCCATATCTACCCCAGATGTAGCTGTGGAGTATAGTAAAGAAGAGAGCTCCACAGATTGTAGAAGCATGGTCTAAGCAAGACCCCTTTTCCAAAGCTCCATCTAACTTATTGTAGCAAAGAAGGTCTACTCCAGGTGTAAAAAACCAAGGACCCTGGAGCTCTGATTGTTTCTATTCCCAGCTCCTGCTTGTAGGGCAGAGATTTCATGCCATAAGGGGAAATACTGAAAAATAGGGCTGCCACCCTCTTACATCTCCAATTGGTAGGGTGTGGTGTTACTCTACAAAAGGTAGGCCACCCTGTTACCCTTGTCTCCACCTCCAATGGAATATCACAGCATGTGCCCAAGAGCTGGCATGCTGCAACTAAAAGATCCCGCACGTGGCAATGAAGATCCTGAGTGCCGCAAATAAGACTTGGTGCCGCCAAATAAATAAATAAATATTTTAAAATATATATGTAAAAGAAGGGAAAAAAATCTGAGCAGTGACATCAGAGGTAATTACACGCCGCAGGGAAAGTATACTTCACAGAATTTGTCCACGCAAGCCACCAAGCAAATAAACTAACAAACCCCCCCAGCAATATTAATAAGCCCCGGAACGGGAGAGGGGAACTAATCAGAATCCAGACTCACTACAATAACTTAAATGTCAAGTTTTCAACAAGAAATCATAAGACATTTGGAGAAACAGGATAGTGTGATCTTTGTATGGGGAAAAAAAAATAGCAGGCAGGGCTTCCCTGGTGGCGCAGTGGTTGAGAGTCCGCCTGCCGATACAGGGGACACGGGTTCGTGCGCCGGTCCGGGAAGATTCCCACATGCCGCGGAGCGGCTGGGCCCGTGAGCCATGGACGCTGAGCCTGCGTGTCCGGAGCCCGTGTTCCGCAACGGGAGAGGCCACAACAGTGAGAGGCCCGCGTACCGCAAAAAAACAAACAAACACACACACACACAAAAACCCAGAAAAAAACAAAACAATCTCCTTCGTACTTAAAAATAAGAAAGCCCACGTGAGCTAGGATTTTCTGTCACTCGACGTGCCTTTGAAAGGCATAACAGCTTTGAGTAGGATATTCCTTAAATGCATTAACTAGCAACTTTAGAAAAAAAAACTAATCTTGCATGATAGAAAAAATTACATGACAATAAAAATCTGATTTTATACTAATATGTTTCCAGATACAAGACACAATGCTAGGAGAAAGAATTGCCGTGATTGGTGCTGGGGTCAGTGGATTAAGCGCCATTTAGGTCTGTCTGGAGGAAGGACTGGAACCCATCTGTTTTGAAGGAAGCAGTGACATTGGAGGGCTGTGGAGATATAAGTTTAAATAGACTTATGCTTCTATATGTGTAATGACAATTTTTCTTATCTGGGAAATAGGAATGCAAGGATTACAACACTGATTTATCCTTCAACTACCAGCATAATAGTTGCTATCTTTATCAGTACCTAACACATGTGCTTTGAATCCCACTCCTTCCTTCCTCCCAAGAATGATGTTCAATCAATCTTTCTACCTTTCAGGGTCTAGCTCCTCGAAGGAGAACTGTGTGCTTCCTCTTCCTTCATCTCCACCATCACTACATGACGGTCATCCCAGCACTTCCCCAAAACTGCTGTCACTGCCATTACCAATAAAAGTTGACAAATTGAATGGACTTTCTGCCAAGAATTTTATTGCCTTCTCAAGGGGATCCAATGATGTTAAAAACCAGCTCCTTTTCAAAACACTTGTCACTAGCTTCTGTGATTTCACTCTGTTTTCTTTCTGATTTTCCTTCTCAATATTTTTCTACTTGGCCTCTAAATGTTGCTGATTATAGCTCTATTCTCAGTCTTCCGGTCTTCTAACTTTTTGCAGGTTCCTTAGGATACTTCTTTATCCCTCCTTGGCTTCAGTTATCAAGGTGTCCTTTATTTTCTTGGTAGGAGAAGACTGAAGGTGGCAAGCCCAGTGTCTATAAATCTGCCACCAGCAACACTTTGAAGTGATTATCCTTTCTCTGATCATTTTCCCAACTACTTGCACAATTCCAAAATCATGGAGTATCTCCGGATGTACGTCAAACCCTTTCACCTTTTGAAGCACATCCGGCTTCTGGTAAGTGGGGCAGAGACCACTCAGCATACATGGAACCCTCTTGTTAGAGCCAAGAGCCAGGCCAGAGCAAAATGCGCTAAAGCATCCATTCAGTCTTGGAGGTGAGCTTTACATAAATCTCCAGAGAAGTCGGCGAGAGCTTCTCTCCTCACTTTCCTCAGGAAAAAAGTACGGTGGATTGGCTGAAATGCCAGACTGTGCACCCGGTGTTGGCTCACCCCTAACTACATTCAGGACTGCAGTTGGAACAAACTGAGACACATCTCTACTTAAAAATGCCTTGGTACGGAGACCAGTTATAAATGAACTCTTTAATGAAAACCCAGAGGAGAGTAGCTGTAACCAACCTTATTCATTGAGGCAGAGTTCTTGGGCAGAAGGGCAGCTGGGAAGAGCGGTCACAAGTCTGAGTTCGTCTCGTTCCCAGTCGAAGCTCTGCAACGTGTGGAAGCGCTCTGACTTCTCTTGCACAGGACAGTGAGATGTTGTCGTCCAGACCGAAGGGAAGCAGGAATCCTATGTCTTTGATGGGATTATGGTGTGTAGTGGCCTTGAAACCGATCCCTTCATGCCACTCCGTAACTTTCCAGGTATGTCCTACCGAATGCTAAGGCACTGGTGTTATGGGGTTTTATCATAGTGGCTATTGTTATTTTGGGAGAAAGTTTATAATTCTGAAAGTCATCTTAGTTTCAAAATAAACATATTTTCTGATTATAAAGAAATGCATGTTCTTTCAAGTTCCATTCAAATAATACATATTATAAAATTGAAAATAAAAATTACTAATACAACCACCAGTTCTGGGCTATTTTAAGAGGAAAGTGCTACATTTTACCACAGCTGGAAGGCAAAATGTGGGAATTGTTTTGTGTTGGTAATAGTTTGGAGTAAATAGTGAGATCAGAGATACAGAAAATATATTAATATTTAGCTTTATTCCTGAATGTGTATCTATATGTATGGCATGGTGGATATAAATAGCTATGTGCTAGTGTCACTATACATCTTAGAAAAGACTGCAGTGCTATTGTTTACTACTTGGAAGATTAAGCACCCTGAATATAAGGAATGGTACGGGAATGATTTATCTGCACAAGATCTCCTTCTTTATCTCTAGAAGCAGGATATATATTTGGTCTTTTCAAAGAGGGCTGAACCCGAGACTCCCTTGGGGTCTAAGGAGATGCTAGACTCCCTCCACTTCCATTGCTTTGAGTGTCTGTTTCCCAGTGCATGAGATGATAAAGTTAAAATTGGTCAAAAGAGGTCTATTAGTTAATTAGTTATTAGCTTATTAGATGTGTAAATATTCCTATATTCATTCATTCAAGAAATATCTACTGAGTACCAACTGTGTACCAGAGATTTAGCAGAGAATAAAACAGACAAAATCTCTGTCCCCAAGGAGTGTACATAGCAGTAGATGGAGAGAGACACAAAAAGAGATAAACATGTGGAAGGTGATGACTGTGAAGAGAAACAATTGCCAGGGGAGGGCAAAGGGATGGGTGGTTGGGGAGAAGGGTTTGTGATGCAAGATTAGATAAGATGGCCAGGTAAGACTTCAGTGAGAAAAGGGCATTTGAACAAATACCCCCAAGGAGTTGAGGAAGTGATGCAGATATATGAGGAAAGCAGATCGTACAGAAGGAAGAAAAAAGTGCAAAGGACTTGAGGTGGGTATGTACCTGACAGGTCCAGTGTGGTGGAAGTAGAAGAAAGAGTAGAAGGAGATGATGTTAGAGAGCGAATGTTACGCCAGATCAAGAAGGACCTTAGGGCTTCCCTGGTGGCACAGTTGTTGAGAGTCCGCCTGCCGATGCAGGGGACACAGGAGACAGAGGAAGAATAGATGAAAACATAGTAACTTTTAGGTGTTGAGGAACGCACCTCAGATTTCTATTGTTTTATAACAAAGGAGAAGAAAAGGTTATCTTCAGAGAGTGAGTGGAATTTCAGTAGAGCCAAGGGGAGGGGAAATAATTGAAAGAGCTGCAGTCAGAAATTGAATGGAAGGGCTTCCCTGGTGGCGCAGTGGTTGAGAATCTGCCTGCTAACGCAGGGGACACGGGTTCGAGCACTGGTCTGGGAGGATCCCACATGCCGCGGAACAACTAGGCCCGTGAACCACAACTACTGAGCCTGCGCATCTGGAGCCTATGCTCCGCAACAAGAGAGGCCATGATAGTGAGAGGCCCGTGCACCTTGATGAAGAGTGGCCCCCGCTTGCCACAACTAGAGAAAGCCCTCGCACAGAAACGAAGACGCAACATAGCAAAAATAAATAAATGAATTAATAAACTCCTACCCCCAACACTTCTAAAAAAAGAAAGAAAGAAAGAAAGAAATTGAATGGAAAATTGAACTTGGCAATGATTGAGTTCAGAAACATTTAGATTTGTGCCAGGAGTTCACTAGGTGATCAAAGAACTGCTTCCAGGGAAAAGCTGAAGTTTGGGAGCGTATTCTCTAGGGAAAAAAGGAGCAGGGCAAGGAATGAACCACAATTAGGATGGAGTAGGGCTGTTCAATGTCACAGGAGGAGAATGAAGACCACATGTGCATATACCCCAATATTGTTTAAAAGATGAAAGGCTACAAAATCAACCAGCTATTATGGCTTTGCCATATGAGCATATTTTTAAACAAAAATAATAAGTTCTTATGTCCTCTCAGCTTCAGGGTCAAGTGAGCACTTGTCCCTAGTGGGAGAGCAGAGTGAATACTGCTACTGTTAGCAGGAAGGGTGTACTGGGCCTAGAAAGAGATGGAAACAAGCTAGACAGGGATGAAGCATAGGCTGGGAAAGCAAGACAGGGAATTGGGTCAGAGCCGTATTTGTAAATAACAAAGATGATGGATAAAGAAGATATATTACTTAAGGAGGAGCCAAGCTCTTTGAAGGCTTGGCAGGGTATAGACAAGCAAAAAGGAGGCAGAAATAAAATATCTGAGTTTCTAGTAAACCTGAGATCATAAAATTTTGGTCCAGACCAAAACTGTAGGAGAAGTAATTCTGTCTGATAATGTTTGGCAAGCACAGTTCACAGACCAGGAACAGTAGACCAGAAAATGAGAGGTTTAAAAAGCATAGCATTTGAATTTAGCAATAAGCTTTAGAATAGGCCAGCAGTTAAAAAATAAAATAAAATAATGGTCAATACTTGAGCAATTCTATTCTTGCCCACAGGAGTCACAAGTTTCAAAGGTCAGTGTGTCCACAGTTGGGAATGCAAGAGTCCAGAGAAATTTCACGGCAAGAAAATCATTGTGATCGGCACTGGAAATTCAGGAGGTGATTTGGCGACTGAGCTCAGTCGTGTAGCTGCACAGGTTTGGTGCCTAAATTCTCTTTCCTGAGATGCAACCTGCCCACTACCTGCTGAGATGTGATCATTGCATGAAATATGTGTAGTGTGTATTCATACACTGCTTCAATACTGATTACCTTCTCTCACCAGTTTCCTCAATAGACATCTTGTTAATCCATTCCAAAAAAAAATAGAGAATGGAATACAAATAAATATTTCAAACTTTAGTGACTTCCATAATGTTCATTTTTAACAGAGTGTAGAGGCTTTACCAGCTCAGCTAATAGTTACAAAAATAAACTTACCAGAAAACCATTTTTTAAATCCCTTTGTAGTTTTCATTGACATGACACTTGACACCGTCTTCCAACTCCAATTCCTTCAATAGGGATACAGATTAACTAAGTGTTCTAGATACTACAATACAGTAATTAACAGATGGACGGGATCTTTTGTGTCGATTTGTGGATCTCTAGTCTTTTTGCATCACTGTGTTTTTCCAGAATTTGGAATTTAAGAGATTGCAGGCATCAAAGACTGCCTTGGAGAAGGTTCAAAAGGGATAGTGGGTGAGGTCCAGAGGAAAGCTTGAGGAGATCTCTGGAGCTATAAGCAACAAGTCAGATGTTTCTGTATGTGGGAATGTGTGTGGCTATATATTGGCCTTCCTGTCTTGAGAAAGAACTCTTCAAGCTAAAAAGACGAGAGTTCTTATCCATTTCTTCTCATGAGCCAAATGAGAGATATCTGAAGAAGTGAGAAAATGATTCTATGAAAGTAAACTGTTATATTGGGAAGCATCTATTGTGCATTTATTTGCATTCTCTCCTAGGTATTTCTCAGCACAAGGCGTGGTGCATGGATTTGGAACTGGGTCTGTGATTATGGGATGCCCATGGACATTATTCTCTTCACTCATTTTAACTCTGTTGTCAACCAAGTTTACCCTACATTCTTAATCAACAGATGGGCAGAGAATAAATTAAATGCTCGCTTTAACCATGACATTTATGGTTTGCTGCCTCAACACGGGTATGTTCTAGGATTTTTTAAAAATAATTTTGCTCCTGCCTTTTGGAGTCAGCAGGTCAAACTTGGAACATAAGGAAGATTTAGAGTTCAGTTTTACCACCTTGAAAATAGACTTCACCTATCTTAGGAGAATGTTAATCATCATTTCTTTTCTCATGTTTCTTTGGACCTTTCTATTTACTAACCTTAGAAGAAAGAAATTGAATTTCAGGACATGGTAGCAGCTTCATCTGTCCCCGTCCTTCATGTTTTCAGGCTAACATGCAGGTATTTAGGCTCTGAGACCTTAGATGGTGGACAAGCAAATGGTATATTATGTCATAAAAATTAACTCCATTTTTCCAAGTCAAGAGAAAGAATCAGGAATCTGGTAAGATTCCAGCAATAAGATGGGAGACTTTGTGGAGAGTCCTTTGAAATTCAACACATTCTTTCTTTGCCTTGAATAGAACTCTGAATCTAGACAGCTGTGGTTTGGATCCTGGCTTCACCACTTTCTAGCTGTGTGATATTGATCAGATTTACTTAACTATTTGTGCCTTATATATAAAATGGCAATAACATTAGCACCAATTCAGAGGGTTGCTCTTCACCTTAAAGAGGAAAATACATGTATAATTTATACTAGTCCCCAGCACATAGTAAATGCTCAACAATTTTCTGTTGTTTTATTATGTCATTAACTTTCTAACTATATTAAAATTATACTCATGGGATTTTAGTTTTTGGAGGTGATTGAGCGACAACACAGAGAAGTCAATGCCATTGAAGAAGAATGTATTGCTTACATTTCCTAAGAGAAAGAGACATACCAGGCCATGCAGGGCCACATGGGAGCACTGGGTTTGTTTAGACAGAAACAGGAACAAGAGAAAAGCTGAGGCCAGAGCCTTTACTGGGGTTTCTGTGGGATGAGCAAAGCAGGGCATTGTAAACAGTTTAGGATTGGCTAATTTGAATAATTCCCACGGGCTTTAATCTATAGAGATCTGCCTGGTTCCTAGCCCTGGGACGATTTAGGGCAGGAGAAATATTGTGTTGGGGTATGAGAGTTAGATAAGTAGTTGGTTGGGGCTACAGACTTGGGAGAATTGTTTGGGGCTATAGACTTGGGCTTGGCTGGTTCACATATGAAAGACATGCTCCTGGCAGAGCTCTTTGCTATCTTTAAAACAGGTTAGTCTTCTCCCCGGCCAACAAGCTTTTTAAGATGTCAAAACATCATAAAATATAGAAAATAAAAGCACAATTATATGCTGACATCCAGTTTCTAGCTTGAATGATTGAGTAGAGAGTGTACCATCTTACAAAGGTAAATAATTCAGGAGGAAAGCAACTTTGGAAGACCTTAGGAGGCTTGCTGATGACTTAAGGTTTAGAAAACTGTTTGGGATACTTGTGAGGTATCCCAACAGAGATACATGGCAAGCATTAGGATAGATGATTCTGAAAATCAAAGTAGAGATTAGGCTTGGAGTCATCAGCCCTGAAGATGTATATCAGAGTCTCAGTGATGGAGTATGTGATTGTCAGGGTTAGGAAGAAGGAGACTGTCAAAGTCTGAACAGGTACTTCTGTTATTCTCCTTTTCGTGCACGTACACACACACTCTTCTTCTCATGCTGCCTTAAGAACCAATAATCTGGGTTGGGTGTGGTTCTGGGGGAGAGGTTCTAGGTCAGAAGCTAAGGAATCCCAAATGTTAAAGAGGAATCTGAAGAAGAGTAGCCATTAAAAGCACTGAGAAAGAAATTACAAGTGAATAAGTAGGAGAATCAGTAGTAAGGGCAGGGAATAAGAAGGGGAAAATTTCAAGAAGAGAATGGTCAACAGTGTCAAGAGTAATGAGTCAACAAATATTTTCTGAGCCCGTCTGTGTGTTCATTATTATATAGATAGCAAGTATGTGAATTAAAAGAATGGACCTATCACCTCCCAGGAATAAGTAATGCTCATTCCTGCCTTTGGACTTGGTGTTTCTTCTGCCTGGAATGTTATTCTCTCAAGTTCAAAATATAAAAAGGACAAGCAGAGTCACAGAATTATGAACTGTGAATTATGTGAATTATGAAAATTATGGAAGTGTCATAAAGTAGCTGGAATAGCACCACAGCACAGTTAAAAGAGCAAGAGCTTTGTAATCAAATGAACTCAGGATTAAAACCCTGTTCCTCCATGTACTGAATGCATGGCCTTGACATATTAATTGACCCCACAATTCCCTCACTTATAAAAATGGGAATACTTACGTGTACTTTGCAGAGTGGTAAGAATTAACAATTAAGCACCTGACTTTTGTAGGCATTCAATAAATATTGATTGAATGGATGAATATTAGCCATTGTGGTTGAAATTCTTTATTATTATTCTTTATTATATCATTAATTCTAAGGCTAAGAATAAAGTGATGAAGACAAATTCAAACCTACCTTAATGAAATGATGTCAATCACGTTATAATAATTCTGCTCATTTGTTTGCTTCTCCTTTAAAATGTTTTGCATATATTCCTAGAATATTCTGTTTCTCAAAATGTAGGATGTCATCCATCAAAGAAATGAAGATATAGGAAAGTGTCTTCCATAAGTTAAGATGGAAAATTAAAGAGAAATCTCTATCGAATGAAAACAATCAGGAGATACCGAGTCATCATTAGTAGCTATAATACAATAAGTATTAGAAAACTAAGGGATAACATAACTGAACAAGTATAACTCACTATTTAAAGGAGAGCCAGAGTGAATACTCTGGTAATGGGACTACACACACACTACCTTGTGTCTTGTCATGGGATGCAACTCCCTTCAGTCCATCCTTCTTCGTGAGCTTTGAGGTCTGCTAGTGAACTCATTAAACACACGTCTTTGCATCTGTAAGTCACGTGCACCTGATAAAACGATGAATGGAAGGCAGATAAAACAATGAATGGAAGGCAGATAAAACAATGAATGGAGGGCATTGCAAAGCGACTCCTGAATCCATCTCCCCCACTCCTGTGTTACCTCACTCATGAAGTTCTCTACCAAACTGACTCTCACAGTACCCATTTCTTCCTGAAACCACGTCTTTTCAATAAGAAAACCATGTTCACATTTGACATTTCTTTCCTAGGATTGAACAAATTACCCTCAGTGAGTGGCATGATGGCTGACATAAGAAAGAAGAGAAAAAAATTTGAAAAAGAGTAAGAAGCTTGCTTCCTGATGAAAGTCAATTGGAAGTGTTTAGGTGGAGCTGTTTGTCTTTCAAGTGTTAGTCATATTTTTCTTATGATAGAATCTGAGTCTATTTGCCTGGATGAGATCTCAAATAATCAACTTTTAAATTTCCTCTTAACCAAGCATAAATATCCCTTACGGAATATTTATGGAATGGAATGGATAGAGAATGGTCTAACCTGGAAAATTCAGAATTTTGTTTAAAGTTCATGGAACACTAAATACAACATACAATTATAAATTTATGTCTTACCATAGCCTTGGAGATGTAAAGCATGTGAATATATGTGTGATGAAATGGAAGGATTGTTTCACCCTTTTAAGGTGTTGAGAAGATAAACCAATGTGAGAAATGAGATAGCAAATCATTACAGAATCCAATTAAAATTCTGATGTGAGGTCCGAAGCTTGTGGGTTGCACCAAACCTTCTTAATGGAAAATTCTTCTCAACCACTGGGGCTGGGAATGTAATTTATTTCTATTCAGCATATATCTATTGAGAATCTACAATGTGAAGGTCACAGCGTGTTCTCTATGAGCCACAGCCTTTATCCTAAGAACAGTCAGTTATCCAGTAATTTTGGTTTCAGAAACTGAGCCAAGAATTGCATTTCATTAATATTTAAAATAATGTCACACGTATCTAAATAACTTGCCTGTACAATTCACATAGCATATTCCTCACCATCGATTTACCAAAATGAGACTAGATCCTAATTGAGAATTAATTTCATGGCCAAAGTACAGGATTTAGGAAAAGACAAAAATATTCCGAAACCCACCTATTACTATCCAAGATCCCTGGAAGGATTTAATGGGGAAAAATACACTGCGTGAATATTTTGTTAGAAACCACTGAGACCATAGTCAGTGGAAACAAGAAAACTCATTTTATCTCTCAGTTTTTGGAGAAATCTTCAACCAATGTTTAGAGGAAATTGTGCATGGAGAGATGGAGATTCCGGTATTTTCCCCTTCTGGTTTCAGATTCCTGAATAATCCCTGTGATACACGCAGAGTGCGGTGTAAGGATTACGTGGATGAAATTGCCTCTGAAATAGGAGTGAAACCCAACCTGTTCTCACTTTTCCTGTGGGATCCAAAGCTGGCTCTGGAAATTTTCTTTGGGCCATGCACACCTTACCAGTACCACCTACAAGGGCCAGGGAAGTGGGCTGGGGCCCAAGGAGCCATCCTGACTCAGAGAGAGCAGATCATCAAGCCCCTGAGGACTCGCACACTCACCTATGACCAGGCTCCATACTCTGTGCCATTTTGGCTTAAAAGTGTCTGTGTAGCCCTTCTCTTCTTTGTTCTCAGTTTAGTCATTATTAAAGGATAATCCTCCTACAATCATTACGATATTATAGATTAACAGTGACACACAGTAATTAAGAAACTGGGCATGTGAATTATCTAATAATTCCAAAATTACTCATGTATGAGTATTTGGCATAACTGGAAATTTCAGAAGTCCAAAGGGACAGAGTAACAACTTGAGCTAAAGCCAACCTGAAAATTGGAGATTTCTAACGAAATGGTTTATATGAAATCTTGCTCCGGAAAAGTATATTTAATTTCTATAATATGACAAATGTTCTAAGTTACCAAGTTCTCCTAGTCTCCTTTTATATGAATTGGCAAATTCTTTGTTTTATATGTAAAACACAGGCTAGGAAAAAGTATCTCTTCAATGATTTAGAAAAGTTAGCAATGAACAAACGTCTTCACCAGAAACTCTTTCCACTAGGGTCACATTCATAGAATCATGGATATTGAGGTAGCAGGTTATTTCAGGTATTATCGAGGGTATTTTCAGGATATGGGGTGTGCCAAGGAGAGAAAAAGAGGGACTAATGGAAGTCAGGAAAAGAAGAAACAGGGAGAAAGAGCAAATATTTACAACATTTACAAAAACTTTTACAATTAATCAAAGAGATGAAATATTTTAGTCTCTGGGTCAGTCACTTATATTACAGGCTATGTCTGAGCTTAGTCCTGATATTCTGTAAAACAGATTTCTCCCCCAGATTTCTTAAGATATGATTGATAATAAAAAATTGTATATTTTTAAAGTGTACAATGTGGTGTTTTGATATACATACACAAAGAGAAATTATTACCACAATCAAGCTAATTAACATATTAATTACCTCATTGTTACCTTTGTGTGTGTGTGTGTGTGTGTGGTGAGAATACTTAAGATCTGTCCTCCTAGCAAATATCAAGTATACAATACAGTATTATTAATTATAGTCACCACACTGTACACTAGGTCTCCAGAAATTATTCATCTTATAACTGAATGTCTGTTCCCTTTGACCAACATCTCTCTATTTCCCCACCAGACCCCAGTAACAACTCTTTTGCTCTCAGTTAATAAGAGTTACTTTGCAAAATTCCACATGTAAGTGAAACCATGCAGTATTTGCCTTTTCATGTTTGGCTTATTTCACTTGGCATAATGTCCTCCAGTTTCATCCATTATACTCAAGTGGCAGAATATCCTTCTAAGACTGAATACAATTCCATTGTGTATATCTACCACATTTTCTTTATCTCTTCATCCTCTGATGGACACTTAGGTTGCTTCCATAACTTGTGATTAACACTGCATTGAACATGAGAGTGTAGATATCTCTTCCAGATCCTGTTCTCATTTCCTCTGAATATATACCCAGAAGTGGGATTGCTGGACTATATGGTAGTTCTATTTTTCATTTTTTGAGGAACGACCATACTATTTCCCTAAGTGTCTGTACCAGTTTACATTTCCACCAACAGTGTACGAGTACTCCATTTTCTCCACATCTTCACCAATACTTATCTTTTGACCTTTTTTATAATAGGCATCTTAACATGTGTGAGGTGATACTTCATTTTACATTTGCATTTCCCTAATGATTAGTGTTGTTGAGCATCTTTTCACGTAACTGTTGGCCATTTATGTCTTCTTTGGAAAAATGTCTAATCAAGCCCTTTGCCCATTTTTAAATTGTTTTTTTTTCCATTGAGTTGTATGACTTCCTGATATATTTTGGATATTAATCACTAATTGAATATATGGTTTGCATATATTTTCTCCCATTCCATAGATTGCCTCTTAATTTTGTTGATTGTGTCATTTGCTGCATAGAAAATTTTTAGTTTGATATAGTCCCACCTGTTTATTTTTGCTTTTATTGCCTGTGTTTTTTGTGTCATATGCAAAAAACAATTGCCAATACCGATGTCAAGGAGCTTTTTCCCTATGTTTTCTTCCAGGACTATTATGGTTTCAGGTCTCACATTTAAGTGTCTAAGTCTTTAACTCACTTGAGTTGATTTTTGCATATGGCATAGGATAACAGTCCAATTTCATCCTTTCGCATGGGGATATCCAGTTTTCTCAGTATAATTTATTGAAAAGGTTATCTTTTCTCTGTTGTGTATTCTTGGTATCTTTGTCAAAGATTAGTTGACTGTATATGGTTGAGTTTATTTCTAGTCTATATATTCTGTTGCATTGGAATATGTGTTTGTTTTTATGCCAGTACCATGCCATTTTGATTATGATAGCTTTGTAGTATATTTTGAAATCAGGGAGTACAATGTCTCCAGTTCTGTTCTTCTAGCTTGAGATTGCTTTATCTACTCAAGGTCTTTTGTGGTTCCATACAAATCTTAGGGTTGTTTTTCTATTTCTCTAAAAAATACCTCTGGAATTTTGATAAGAATTGCATTGAATATGTAGATTGCTTTAGGTATTATGGATATTTTGGCAATATTAATTATTCCAATCCATGAACACAGGATATCTTTCCATTTATGTGTGTCTTCAATTTCTTTCATCAAAGATTTGTGAGTTTTAGTGTACAGATATTTTACTTCCTTGGCTAAATTTATTCCTCAGTCTTTTATTCTTTTTGATGTTATTGTAAATGAGATTTGTTTTCTTAATTTCTTTTCAGATGGTTTGTTGATAGTATATAGAAATGAAACTGATTTTGTGTGTTGCTTTTGAATCTACAACTTTACTGAATTCATTTATTAGCTCTAACAGTTTTTGGTGGAGTCTTTAGGGTTTTCTGTATATAAGATCATATCATCTGCAAACAGAGACTTCTACTTTTTCCTTTCTGATTTGGATGACTATTATTTCTTTTTCTTATCTAATTGTTCTACCTAGGACTTTTAGTACTATGTTGAATAGAAGTGGTAAGAGTGGGTATCCTTATATTGTTCCTGAATATATGTGAACTTAATTATGTTGAGATATATTCCCTCTACATCCAGTTTGTTGGGAATTTTTATCATGAAAGGCTACTGAATTATGTCAGGTGTTTTTCTGTGTGTATTGAGATGATCATATGATTTGTATCTGTCATTCTGTTAATATCACTTTGATTCATTTGTGTATATTGAACCATTCTTGCACCCAAAGGATAAATATAACTTTATCATGGTGTATGATCCTTTTAATGTGCTGTTTAATTCAGTTTGCTAGACTTTTGTTGAAGAATTTTACATCTGTGTTCATCAAGGTTATAGGCCTGTAATTTTCTTTCCTTAGAGTGTCCTTGTCTGGCTTTGGTATCAGGTTAATGCTGGTTTTGTAAAATGAGTTTGAAAGTGTCCCATCCTCTTCAATTTTTTGGAAAAGTTTGAGAAAGATTAGTATTAATTCTTCTTTAAATGTTTGGTAGAATTCGCCAGTGAAGTCATCTGGTCTGGATTTTCTTTGTTGGCATGTAATTGTTAGTAGTCTCTTGTGATCCTTTGCATTTCTGTGGTATCACTTGTAATGAATCCTCTTTCATTTCTGATTTATTTTTTGAGTATTCTCCCTTTTTTCTTAGTCTAGAAAGGTTTGTCAATTTTGTTTATCTTTTTAAAAAACTCAGTTTTGCTGATCTTTTCTATTGTCTTTATTGTTTCTATTTCATTTATTTTTGCTCTGATCTTTGTTAATTCCTTCTTTCTGCTAACTTTGGGCTTTGATTGTTCTTCTCTTTGCTTTCTCTTCCCTTTATACCTTGAGATATAAACTTAGGTTGTTTATTTGAGTTTTTTTCCCTTTAATGTAGGCATTTATCACTTTATTTTTTTAACATCTTTATCGGAGTATAATTGCTTTACAATGTTGTATTAGTTTCTGCTGTATAACAAAGTGAATCAGCTATATGTATACATATATCCCCATATCCCCTCCCCTGCTGCATCTCCCTCTCACCCTCCCTATCCCACCCCTCTGGGTGGTCACAAGGCACTGAGCTGACCTCCCTGTGCTATGCAGCTCCTTCCCACTAGCTATCTATTTTACATTTGGTAGTATATATATGTCAACGCTACTCTCTCACTTCGTCCCAGCTTACCCTTCCCCCTCCCCGTGTCCTCAAGTTCATTCTCTATGTCTGTGTCTTTATTCCTGTCCTGCCCCTAGGTTCATCAGAACCATTTTTTCTTTTCTTTTTTTTAGATTTTAAACTTTCCTCTTTGTACTGTTTGGGCCCATGAGTGGCAACAGATCCCCCAACTCTATCAGCCTCTATACGCAAAACACCTCCCACAGAGCTCACATCAGTGGAACTCACAATAAATACGTATACCTGAATTATCAAGTTCCATTGAACCCAAATATGCTGGCGGGATTCAGGGCAAGTGAAAAGTAGTTTTGAAATTTGTTTCTGGCTATATACTTATCCTGGATCTTTGGTGGTGTCTTTTGCAAAGAAACAATAATTGCACGTATATTATATTTTTTGACATCAGATAATACTTTGCTGTGTAAATAAGAGGGTCTATACCAATTTTTTCAGATTCCACATATATGCATTAATACATTATATTTGTTTTTCTCTTTTTGACTTAACTTCACTCTGTATGACAGTCTCTAAGTCCATCCATGTCTCTACAAATGACCCAATTTCATTCCTTGTTATGGCTAATATTTCATTGTGTATACGTACCACATCTTCTTTATCCATTCCTCTGTTGATGACCATTTAGGTTGTTTCCATGTCCTGACTATTGTAAATAGTGCTGCAATGAACACTGGGGTGCATGTGTCTTTTTGAATTATGGTTTTCTCTGGGTATATTCCGGTTAGTGGGATTTCTGGGTCATATGGTATTTCTATTTTTAGTTTTTTAAGGAACTTCCATACTGTTCTCCATAGTGGCTGTATCAATTTACATTCCCACCAGCAATGCATGAGTGCTCCCTTTTCTCCACACCCTCTCTAGCATTTATTGTTTGTAGATTTTTTTAATGATGGCCATTCTGACAGGTGTGAGGTGATACCTCATTGTAGTTTTGATTTGCATTTCACTAATAATTAGTGATGTTGAGCATCTTTTCATGTGCCTCTTGGCCATCTGTAAGACAGTATGAGTTTTGTTTTATTCTAAGATTAATGACTTATGAACTCCCTTTTGAAATAAGGAGAGAATGTTTACATTAAAAAAGAAAACTTCCTTGAAGGAAATTAATATATAACTTATGAATTTGGAGGTGCTAGCAATAGACATATATATTTCTCCCTATTGGTTTTAAGTGAGTGAGAAAAAGACATAGAAGAAAAATGTGGATTAAAATATAGCATTGCCTTCCTCACCCAAAATACAAGGTCTTCCTGTTCAAGCTGGATTGGAAAATTTTGCATAACCCACAATCAGAATCAGAATCCTATTTCTTCTCCCTCAGATCTAGACTTTGGAAAGTGCCTAGGACAGTGGATTCTTCAAAGAGCTCATCTCTAGCCAGATGCATGGAGGACCACAGTCTGCTTCCCACCCTTGAAGAGCAGAAGAAACAGCCTAAGACAGGCAGGGCTCCAGGTCTTCTTCAGGTCAACCAAACCACACTCTGCCATTTCACCCATCAGAAAAGCCATTTCCCCTCCCACCAAGAGAAGTGAGTGAGGATGCAGACGGAGGAAAAATCAAAAGTAACACCCTGAAAATGCTCCCCTCCTGGGAGATAAATCAGGGATTCCCCCATCAAGACAAGGTTGAGATACAAATGGCTTGACCTTAAGAGTATTGAGCCCATTCCTTCCTTCATGGGTCCCTATGCTGTCCTTCAGTTCTATGATGGGGACTCAAAGAGAATGGTCATGTACTATCCTCACAACCTCACTCTCTAATTGAAGGAGGAATAAGAAGCAGATGAAATAATGGGCAGTAACAGAAAACTAGAAAATTAAATGGTTATGTCTTAAATTGTGTATTACCAATTATAGGTATGGAAAAAAGGTCAAAGAGAATTAAAGTAGTCAAGAAAGACTTGAAAGGGGAGACAAAATCTGAGTTTTAATTACATTTTTCTCAATTAACAGAACTGAGTCTTAATGCATAGATATAACTGGGTACATATAGAAAAGAGAAGACTTTTTGGACAAAAGGAATAATAGTAATATTATATATTAAAATCAGAAGGTCACAATGTGCTGTGTAATGTAATGGTGACATGTAAGAACAAGGGCTGGTGTCAAAACTGAAGCTTTTTTGTAGTCTCTGTTAAATAACTCAGGTAGAATTGTAAAGCTTTTCTCAGAATGTATCCTCTATTTCTCTTGGACTTTGTACTTAAATTTTCCATTTGTAAATATTTAAGATTTCTTAATGTAAATTTCCACATTGTATTTTTGTGGTTTTCTCAGACTTTGTATCCAGTATACAAGCTGATAGTTCTCTAACAGTCTGAATTGTAGAATGACAGAGCTAGGAGAGAACTAACTTGTAGCTCCCAACATAATAACTTATTTGCGTTAATGTTTTTTGGTTTTTTTTCAGATTCTGAGACTAAGCACACCTAGCACAGCTATAGTAAACACTGAGATAGAAATAGGTCATGAGAAACAATAGGTAAATTCAAAACTTTATGTGACAGGACCTGAGAAATGGATCAGACATTGTAGGAAAGGTGATGCGAGAAGTTAATCCCCTGCTCTTAACAATTTATAAAAAACACATCTAAGGCTCAGATAAGTAGAATAAGAAGTAAAATTATTGGGCACAACTCTCTTATAGGTTTTGCTCAACACAAGACAAGGTGCATGGATATGGAACTAGGTTTGGGATAATGGGAATCCCCTTGATACCATACTCTTTACCCGCTGTAATAAAAGAGTCCAAAAATTCTCTCCCACATTGATGATCAACACATAGGCAAAGAATTCATTAAATGCAAGGTTTAACCTGACAATGATAGAAAGGAAAATACCTTTCTTTGGAATATTTCATAAAGGGCTTTGGTTATGAGTTCCATAAAGATATCTTTTAATTTCTTAATTTCAGGTTTTTTACATATTTTTTCTTGTGATGAGAACTTTTAAGATCTACTTTCTTAGTGACTTTCAAATATACAATACAGTATTATTAACTAAAGTCACTTCTGCACATTACATCCCTAGGATTTATTTATTTTATAACTGGCCCTTTATACCTTTTGATCACCTTCACTTATTCCCTTCAACCCTCGCCTCTTTAAATTCCACATACAAGTGAGATTGTTCAGTATTTGTCTTTCTCTCTATGAATTTCACTTAGAATAATGTCCTTGAGGTCCATTCATACTGTTGCAAATGGCAAGATTTCCTTCTTTTTATGGCTGAATAATATTCCTTTGTGTGTGTATGCCTTTTTGATTTCTTAATTAATCTAAAAATGTAATATTTTAGTATTTAAATATATTATAGCAAAAAGCCATACAGAATATGATATATCCTAAATAGCTTTCAACTGCCCCATCTCACACCTCATTGAATAAAATTTTAGTAGCATCATTCTTAACTCTTCTTACACATTTAATTCCCAAAATTGTAAGCAGTGAAAGGGGTCTAGACACACACATCGTGACTGAAAGCCTCAGGTTCCAAAGTCAGAGTGACTCGGGTTCAAACCCCAGCCCTAACTCCTGTTACTATACAATATGGGGCAGGTTGCCTCACCCAATCAAGTTTCTGTGTCCTCATCTGTGACATGTGGATAATAGTTTCTACCTCACGGAAGAGTCATGATGATAAAATGAATGAAGCACGAGTGGTGCACCTTAGCACTGTGCCTTATAAGTATCAGATATTATTGTGATTCCTCTAATTTTCTGCTGCATTTCTATCCTCCTGAGGGGTTCAGAAATGCAAGTTAGATCTTCATCTTTGACAAATGGCACACGCAAGGCTATTGAGACAGCATGGACAACAGAAGCCCCCCCGCACTCATGTAATGTGCCTTAAAGTTTATCCAAGCCGAGTCTGGCAATTCCCCAAAGAAACTACTTTCAACCTCTTTAAACTCTTCATACTTCCACTTCTTAGACAAAATACAAACATATTTTTCTGAATCCAAGTGCTTCCCAATAGTTATAGTTCTTTACCACAGTGCAGATGCCTATCAATAATGTTAATTTTGATGATAAGTTGTTTTATGAAAGTTAAAAAACAAAAATTTGTTGAACTGACCCTAGACATAAAAGTTTCATTGGAAATGAGAATGTGGATCAAAATCTTCAACCACCTTTTTTTTTTTAACATCTTTATTGGAGTATAATTGCTTTACAATGATGTGTTAGTTTCTGCTTTATAACAAAGTGAATCAGTTATACATATACATATGTCCCCATATTGCTTCCCTCTTGCATCTCCCTCCCTCCCACCCTCCCTATCCCACCCCTCTAGGTGGTCGCAAAGCACCTAGCTGATCTCCCTGTGCTATGCGGCTGCTTCCCACTAGCTATCTATTTTACATTCGGTAGTGTATATATGTCCATGCCACTCTCTCACTTTGTCCCAGCTTACCCTTTCCCCTCCCCATATCCTTCTCTGTTCCCAACGGACTTGGGCATGATGACAGCAGCAATGGGAATGCAAGGACCAGCTAAGGAATATTCTGCTGTCCTTGGTTCTCCAGACTTCTCAGACTCTATAGGCTGAGGAGATTACCCAAGGTATTTGAAGAGTTGGGACTAGATATGAACTCCAGAAGCTTTCCTTTCAGGGTGAATGAACTATCAGATCCATTAGGAAGCCATGAACAAATACACATAATCAGAAGTATGCATGGCTAAGAATGGTTCAGTCCACTTCCGAGAGACCCCTTCAGACAAATGGATCCTTCTGTAGGGCATGAAAAAGCCTCCATCCTATCTCCCTCATATCAGATAATACCCAACAAGAAACTGCATCCATTGAAAATGCAACAAACACTTCTGACTAAATAACTCCCACTGAGCAAGCCCATTCCCAAGGGGAGTAAATGAGTAAGAAGACAAGTTATAAGCTTAGTTTTGTTTTGTTTTGTTTTTTCAAAGTGTCACAGAGGTTTATTTCCTGCTCATGCAAAGCCTATTGTGGGTCCAGGTGAACTTCCAGGGCAACGGTCCTCCAACTGGCCACTCATTTTCCAGGTGGCTTGGATCTTTTTTTTTTTTTTTAATTGGAGAAGCTTAGTATTTTTGACATGTAGTTTTCTCTGACTCTTTGAAGGAGTCTATTTCAAAATAATGATACTTATAAATGTGAAACAATTTGAAATATGAACTAATTACATAATGTTCTTTAGATGCCAGGAAGCATTAATAGCCCTTCGTGTTTGAAATGATGAAACAGATCTGTACAGTTGGCTAGCCTTAAGGCACTGCAGTGAGTAGATTAAGAACCAGGAACGCCCAAAGTAGATCCTGTGGTTTATATCACACAGTTGGCTGTCACTGTTTCCAAAGCCTTGAAGGAAATCCTAGCCAATTAGTAAATAAGCGACTCCAGTGCTGCAGGAGGTGGAAGCAGCAGCCGCCTTGTACTGTACATCATAAGACAGCTTCACACTCCTGCAATGACACCTCGACGACAGGGAATCACAGGTCCCAGTTTTCCCAGCTTATTGGAATTCAAGTGAGTATCACAGTAGGTGGCTCATAGCTTGGTGCCCCAGCTGGTTACAATTCAAAGCATGACTAGGTCCTTGTATTCTCAGAAAATCCTTCCCTTAGCTGACTTAAGCATGCTGTTTAATTAGCAGACAAAACCAGTTGAAGCGTGATCCTACTCTGAACCTAAAGGAAGCACCATTGTTCTAATACTGTGCTAGCAGTATTTTCCATTTATGCAATTTCATATTCAGTCATCCATATAACAAACATTTCAGAGCTCCAGAGGCTGTCCTAGGCACTAGGGATACAGCAGAAAACAAGAAAAACAAAGTCCCTTGGTAGTGTGGAGCTACATAATGTAGGGGGAGATAAATACTAAACAGGTAGATAATAAGCATAATGTCAAGGAGGGAAAAGGACCAGGAAGAAGAATAAAAATTTGTTGTATAGAATATGGTCCGGGATGGACTCTCTGGGGAAGAGCATTGCAGCAAAGACCTGAATGTAGTGAAAGAGGCAACTATTGTGAGCAACTTGGTATCTAGTCTCTCTCATTGTTTTTGATGTATATAAATATAAGTTTTTCTTCAAAAATTGAAACGCACCTACTTTATTTTAAACTTACATAATTTATTTCAGTAACCCACCAATTGATGGAATTTAGTTTGTTTCAACATATTGGAATTTATAAAAATAATTGACTGAAAACTAATTATTAATTAATTATGAAATAGTGGGTAATGAAGACTGTAAGTAACTAAAAGACTAAAGGCTGGAAAATGTGCCGATGGTATATCCAAAGATCATTTTCATGTTGACCAGTTTGCTCTTAGCCAATTACTGCACTTCACCCAGAACACTCCTTGACTATTTCACCATCACCTTCGTAATCAATCATTACCCTGGAGAGCCTATGAGTGACTTCAACACACAAGTAATTCAAGAGCTACCATCCGTGGCATCGAGAATCAAGAAAGAACATCTGAGCAGGAAACATCATCTGGCTCCCCTCCTTAAACAGACAAGTCCCTTACTGATAACAAAATACACCTGGAACCTTCCTAATGCTGTGGAAATTCTACCTCAACCTAGCCTCTGCTTTCATGTGGATCTACCTCACTATCCATCCACTCTCTGCTATACCCTGCCCTGCTTCTCTGTACCCCAGCTTTGAAAACTTGAGGAGGTGACCTAGACACATGACATAAGAAGTACTGAATTCCCACAGGATGCAATCCATTCTGTCACTTAGCACAAGGGAGGGTATGAACTGAAAGAAGAGTCATGGGAGCCTAGCCACTGTTCCGCCCTTAATAAGCCAGGTCTTTTCAAGGACCCTGGGGCCCTGCTGCACCTGTGATACAAAGACTAAGGAAGAGGAGACTTCCTGTTCATCTCTTTAAGTGGGCCAACTCGAACCCCTCCACCCTCATTTGTTCCCCACTTACCAGTCCTTACTACTGTACTTATTCCTTGGCCATTATTTAGAGCCCCAGCCCATCTCTGTGGTTGCCTTTTATGCCCTCTCATCTGGGCAGCCTTCAAAATTCCCTTAGTTATTTTCCACCTTAGCTTTCTAGCAAAGTTTTATTTTATTCGCTCCTCCCGCCATCAAAAAAAAAAAAAAAAAAAAGCAAAACCTCATAAAATATAGCTATCCGGAGTCTTTTTAGACAAAGATGGACAGCCCCAAGTGCAACAAACATACAAACCTTTCCAAAGTTGAAAACAAACGTATAAATAATATAGAGTATAAATATTTGACTTAAAATATCTGAAAAACTATCTCTGTAGGTGTGCTAAATATGAATTGTCACATTCAAGTAATTTGGATAAAAGCCTTTTCCCTTTCTACAGAGTGGGGATGTCTGTGAATTGTGAAACTGCAGAATTTGTTCCAAATTAGAAAGAGTTGGAAAGAGAAAAATAGGGAGGCAGCAGGTGGGTGGTAGAAGCATTGTTGTAGCAATCTTTCTGGAAACTTGTTTCTATTGCTAAGGTGAGCACACCACTTCCACCTAGTTGGCAGGTGGAACTCACAAAGGCAGTTTTACAATATTACAAAGTGCCATTTGTAGCTGTATTTGCAAAATTAAGATTATGAAATGCACCCTATTAATGTCATCTAATTTGATCTTTCAAGACAAATCTAGGGCAGATGAGTAACAACAAAATATATGGACAAAAATTGGAACAACAGAGTGCAGACTTAGAACTTTCTGATATGATGGAATGTTATAAACACATTCTCCAGATTATGAACTTCTGCCTTTTCCATTGTGTTCAGTTCAATGAAAAGGCAGACCTCTAAGGAATCCCCAGTGGATGACCCGACACAATATCAGGACTAAAGCAATGCACCAGGCAAAGCAAATATCCCTGTGGGTATTTCCAATAAAATCCTAGTGACAGCTGATTACATGGACTTTATTTAAATAAATAAGTTACATAATTTCCAAGGAATGCCGATTAATGTTACCAGCTATTCTTGGTCTCATGTTTCTATATGAACACACTGAAGTCAGGAGCTAGAGATTGACCAGATGGGACTTGGGCCAAGACCCCCTGCCAGGACTTGACTGGTTCAACACGAGTAACTTCTGGAGATCCTGCCAAGTCAAAATGGTGGTCTAGTATCAGATATTGGGTTTCCCCACCTCAAGTTGGGGGTAATGTATAGGACTTGCAGAGAGCAACAGGTCTTTGTGCAAACAGGAGCTCTGTAAAGGACAAAGTCAGAGGCACACAAGTCAGGCTGGGAGCCACGGGGGTCTGGAGGCCAAGAGCATTGATACCTCTGGTTTGCTGGTTGTCACAACCTGGTATTACTGTGATCAACAAGCAATGTTAAGGAAAGTCCTTGCTCAAGGGTATATTAAAGGGCTTACATGGGCACTGACATTATTCTCACCACGCAATCCAGTAGTTAGTGCTTCTCTAAAAGATTGTATGTTATTTCTCCAAAAGAATTTACAAGTTACTCTTTTAAAAATGAATATAAGCATGTTTGGGATCATCTGCATGGCCAATGACCAAATTCGTTTATGTTCATGACTGCATTGGTGCCAAAAGGAACAAGTTTTTAATTGTCTCAAACAACTGAAGAGAAAGTAATATGTAAATGATAAACAACTAAGTGAAGGCTAAGCAAGTTTTCTGTGGTAAAGAGAGAAAAGTGAAAAACAATTTTTAACATCTTTATTGGAGTATAATTGCTTTACAATGGTATGTTAGTTTCTGCTTTATAACAAAGTGAATCAGTTATACATATACATATGTCCCCATATCTCTTCCCTCTTTCATCTCCCTCTCTCCCACCCTCCCTATCTCACCCCTCTAGGTGGTCACAAAGCACAGAGCTGATCTCCCTGTGCTATGCGGCTGCCTCCCACTAGCTATCTATTTTACATTTGGTAGTGTATATATGTCCATGCCACTCTCTCACTTTGTCCCAGCTTACCCTTCCCCCTCCCCATATCCTCAAGTCCATTCTCTAGTATGTCTGTGTTTTTATTCCCATCTTACCCCTAGGTTCTTCACGACCATTTTTTTTCTTCTTTTTTTTTTTTTTTAGATTCCATATATATGTGTTACCACACGGTATTTGTTTTTCTCTTTCTGACTTACTTCACTCTGCATGACAGTCTCTATCCACCTCACTACAAATAACTCAGTTTCATTCCGTTTTATGGCTGAATAATATTCCATTGTATATACGTGCCACATCTTCTTTATCCATTCGTCTGTTGATAGACACTTAGGTTGCTTCCATGTCCTGGCTATTGTAAATAGAGCTGCAATGAACATTGTGGTACATGACTCTTTGAATTATGGTTTTCTCAGGGTATATGCCCAGTAGTGGGATTGCTGAGTCGTATGGTAGTTCTATTTTTAGTTTTTTAAGGAACCTCCATACTGTTCTCCATAGTGGCTGTATCAATTTACCCCACCAACAGTGCAAGAGGGTTGCCTTTTCTACACACCCTCTCCAGAATTTATCGTTTGTAGATTTTTTGTTGATGGCCATTCTGACTGGTGTGAGATATCTCGTTGTAGTTTTGATTTGCATTTCTCTAATGATTAATGATGTTGAGCATTCTTTCATGTGTTTGTTGGCAATCTGTATATCTTCTTGGGAGAAATATCTATTTAGATCTTCTGCCCATTTTTGGATTGTGTTGTTTGTTTTTTGATATTGAGCTGCATGAGTTGCTTGTATGTTTTGGAGATTAATCCTTTGTCAGTTGCTTCATTTGCAAATATTTTCTTCCATTCTGAGGGTTGTCTTTTCGTCTTATTTATGGTTTCCTTTGTTGTGCAAAAGCTTTTAAGTTTCATTAGGTCCCATTTGTTTATTTTTGTTTTTATTTCCATTTCTCTAGGAGGTGGGTCATAAAGGATCTTGCTGTGATTTATGTCATAGAGTGTTCTGCCTATGTTTTCCTCTAAGAATTTGATGGTGTCTAGCCTTACATTTGGGTCTTAAATCCATTTTGAGTTTATTTTTGTGTATGGTGTTAGGGAGTGTTCTAATTTCATTCTTTTACATGTAGCTGTCCAGGTTTCCCAGCACCACTTATTGAAGAGGCTGTCTTTTCTCCACTGTATATTCTTGCCTCCTTTGTCAAAGATAAGGTGACCATATGTGTGTGGATGTATCTCTGGGCTTTCTATCCTGTTCTATTGATCTGTATTTCTGTTTTTGTGTCAGTACCATTCTGTCTTGATTACTATAGCTTTGTAGTATAGTCTGAAGTCAGGGAGCCTGATTCCTCCAGCTCCGTTTTTCTTTGTCAAGATTGCCTTGGCTATTTAGGGTATTTTGTGTTTGCATGCAAATTGTGAAATGTTTTGTTCCAGTTCTGTGAAAAATACCAGTGGTAGTTTGATAGGGATTGAATTGAATCTGTAGATCGCTTTGGGTAGTAGAGTCATTTTCACAATGTTGATTATTCCAATCTGAGAACATGGTATATCTCTCCATCTATTTGTATCATCTTTAATTTCTTTCATCAGTGTCTTATAGTTTTCTGCATACATGTCTTTTGTCTCCTTAGGTAGGTTTATTCCTAGATATTTTATTCTTTTTGTTGCAATGGTAAATGGGAGTGTTTTCTTGATTTCACTTTCAGATTTTTCATCATTAGTATATAGGAATGCCAGAGATTTCTGTGCATTAATTTTGTATCCTGCTACTTTACCAAATTCATTGATTAGCTCTAGTAGTTTTCTGGTAGCATCTTTAGGATTCTCTATGTATAGTATCATGTCATCTGCAAACAGTGACAGCTTTACTTCTTCTTTTCCGATTTGGATTCCTTTTATTTCTTTTTCTTCTCTGATTGCTGTGGCTAAGTAAAAATTTTTTAAAAGAGAGAGAGAGGAAGAAGAACTCAACTTGTCACATGGCACATAGTGATGTAGCCATAACAATACCAGAAGAACTGCAGCAGGTTATACCAGGTTCATACTGAAACCCTTGGAATAAGAACTACTATGTGATATCCTGTACAGTTAAATCAATTATGAATGCCACACATTTCAGGTCCTCTGTAGTACAAGGCTAAATTAAGCAAAAGAGAGGATACTTTGAAAAATGTGTAGGACTACCCATCATAGGACAGACACACAGCCTGGCCTCAAGAAGAACCTGCTGCAGAATCTGGAAAACTGCTAAAAACTCAGACAGGATCCTCTCTCTCATGTCTCTGCTCTGACCACTGACTCCTTCTCCCCTCTCTCCACAGAGCATCTTCCTCTGCTCCCAGCCTGCAATGCAGAATATGGCTGTCCATAACTACCTAGCTTGAATCAACAGGCCCAGCAATATGAAGGGAATGTGTTTCTCAATTCCTGTTCTAAATTTCCAGCAAATAGGCTAGGTCAACTTGGGTCCAGTTCTCACACCTAAACCAAGCAACCATGGGCAGAGGGCAGAGTTATTTTATACCCACATGGCTGCTGGGAGCCGGCCCCCAACCCCGCGTGCATGAATTGAGAGGGAGCAGTTAAGAAAGTCACTGAAAGCTGGAAATATCTCTCCAAAAATGTTAACAGTAAATAATATATAAGCGTTCTGATTTTTGCGCCATCCACAAAGACAAAAACAAAGCTTCCTCTCTGTAAAATCTTGGAAACACTACTTCTTTATAACAGGATTACTGTAAATTCTCAACCTGCTTTCATTTGCTCAAAGGTTAAGTGTGAGTCCTCTTTGACTATATTTCTCTCTTTCTCTATAGTTTTTTGCTAGATCTCTGCCATGCAGTTGCTTAGGAATAGCTTCTCTCTTCACCGGCATGCTGATGCTACCCCTAGCTCCTCTGAGCTCTGTCTCCAGTACCTCTGTGTTCTCCAGAAGCCACTGTGTTCTTTCTTCTGCCCCCGGCTTCCAGGGTAGCTTCCTGACTGGACCTGGCCTGAAAGAGAGTCCAGTAGTACACTTCCTCTGTAACACCTACACAATGTACAGTTAATCCACTCCTCACTTGGCAACCTGTGGGTACAACAGATGATGCAAATATAGGAAGTCTTGATCTCATCTTCAAATCTGCGCAACCTCTTTCATATTGGATTGAGAGTAAACCCCACAGAGAACATGATGCTAGAAGCATGTTCTTTCTATGCCATAGATTAAAGAAACTTAAAAACTAGAAAAGGGGGCAGTGTGATGTTTTATACGGACAGCAGTTTCAGAATATTTTACTAAATTTTCCAATGGGAATTGTGATAGAAGTTATTGGTTCTGCCCAAGTAGCAGCGATTGACTTTATATAAGATGACTAGATGGGCGATCTCCTCCACTTAGAACAGAATAGAGGTAGTGCCCCTCAATTCTGCACTACCTTTGTATAATATTTCGCAGTGTCTTGTCAGGCTGTTTTCTGTTATCCAAAGAGAGGAGACCATGTTTTTCCTCTTTTTATCCCCACCACCTAGAAAAGTAAGCAGCACATAGCAGTTGCTCTATAGACATTTATTGGTTTATTCACAATACTCCATGAATGAAAAAAGAAAACAACTACCAAAGGGTTTTATTAGAAGCAGGATCACAATCGCTAAACAGATGAAAGTCAAGTAAACTCCACTGAGTAAAGTCATGTTTGGGACACATTTTTAAAAATGCACTCTCAGCCATGTATAATTTGTGAAGTTTGAGTGCTCTCTGACAGGTAGAAAAGACCATGCAACTGCTTTGAAATAATTCAGTGATATAGATGTTTTTATAATGGGACAAGGATATTTCTTTTCACTGCTGACAACCATTTACATTTTTCCACTTGAGGTTAACCTAATCTTGTACCTTGTCATTTTCTGTCTCCTGCAGAAGTAAATCCTCTGTCTATAAATGTATACAACCATAATCCTATGAGCTTCACAAAGACAGTTTGACAGTTTTGACTGGGTAACAATATTTAATAGCTCAAGGGGTAGCTGACAAAGAAGTAATTAAGAGAGAAAAGATTTTTCACAAGCAGATAAAAATTCTTCCTGTAACACAGTTTGCTAACTACAAAGGTAGGACTTAAATTCAGAGGTAAATATTAGAGATAATTAGTTATTGGGTCCTTTCAAAAACAAGCTAAAAATAAATTTGAGTTTAAACCCACTGGATGTAATTAATGTCAGTTACACCTCAGTAGCCTTATTTCTATGTTTTTGTAATTTTTTAAAAGTTGGCATTAAAAGATGATCAGAAATACTACAGTATGTTTATCTTTATTTTTTTATTGCAGTGTAGTTGGTTACAATTTTGTATTAGTTTCAGGTGTACAGCAAAGTGATTCAGTTTTATATATTATATATAAATAAATATATATATATTCTTTTTCAGAATTTTTCCCTTATAAATTATTACAAGACATTGAGTATAGTTCCCTGTGCTATAGAATAGGTCCTTGTTGGTTATTCTATTTTATATTTAGTAGTGTGTATATGTTAATCCCAAACTCCCAGTTCATCCCTCCCCCCACTTTCCCCTTTGGTAACCATAAGTCTGCCCTCTCTGTCTGTGAGTCTATTTCTGTTTTGTAAATAAGTTCATTTATATCATTTTTTAGATTCTATATATAAGTGATACTGTATGATATTTGGCTTTCTCTGTATGGCTTACTTCACTTAGTATGATAATCTCAAGGTCCATCCATGTTTCTGCAAATGGAGTTATTTCAATCTGTTTTATGGCTGAGTAATATTCCATTGTGTGTGTGTAGGACAGATAGATAGATAGATAGATCTCACATTTTCTTTATCCATTCATTTGTTAATGGACATTTAGGTTGCTTCCATGTCTTGGCTATTGTAAATAGTGCTACAGTGAACATTGGGGTGTCTTTATTATATATGTCTTTTCGAATTATAGGTTTCTCCAAATATATGCTGAGGAGTGGGATTGCTGAATCATATGGTAACTCTATTTTTAGTTTTTTAAGGAACCTCCATACTGTTTTCCATGGTGGCTACACCAATTTACATTCCCAGCAACAGTGTAGGAGGGTTCCCCTTTCCTCCACACCCTCTCCAGCTTTATTATTTGTAGCCTTTTTGATCATGGCCATTCTGACTGGTGTGAGGGGGTTCCTTATTGTAGTTTTGATTTGCATTTCTCTAATAATTAATGTTGAGCATCTTTTGTTATTGAATTTATGAGTGGTTTGTATATTTTGAATTAATCCCTTGTTGGTAGCATCATTTGCAAAGATTTTCTCCCATTCTGTGGGTTGTCTTTTCATTTTGTTTATGGTTTCCTTTGCTTTGCAAAAGCTTATAAGTTTGATTAGGTCTCATTTGTTTATTTTTGCTTTTATTTCTATTGCCTTGGGATACTGACTTATGAAAACATTGGTACGATTTAGGTCTGAGGATGTTTTGCCTATGTTCTCTTCTAGGAGTTGTATGGTATCATGTCTTATGTTGAAGTCTTTAATCCATTTTGAGTTTTTGTGCATGGTGTGAGGGAGTGTTCTAACTTCATTGATTTCCATGCGGCTGTCCAACTTTCCCAACACCACTTGCTGAAGGGACTGTCTTTTCTCCATTTTATATTCTTGCCTCCTTTGTTGAAGATTAATTGATCATAAGTGTGTGGGTTTATTTCTGGGCTCTCTATTCTGTTCCATTGATCCATATGTCTGTTTTTGTGCCAATACCATGCTGTTTTGACTACTTTGTAGTATTGTTTGAAGTCTGTGAGGGTTATGCCTCCAGCTTTGTTCTTTTTCCTCATGTTTGCTTTGCCAATTCTTGGTCTTTTGTGATTCCATATAAATTTTAGGATTATTTGTTCTAGTTCTGTGAAAAATGTCATGGGTAATTTGATAGGGATCACATTAAATCTATAGATTGCTTTGGATAGTATGGCCATTTTAACAGTATTAATTCTTATAATCCAAGGGCATGGGATATATTTCCATTTCTTTGAATCATCTTCAATTTCCTCTATCAGTGTTTTATAGTTCTCAGTGTATAAGTCTTTCACCTTCTTGGTCAGGTTTATTCCTAAGTATTTTTTTTAGATGCAATTTTCAAAGGATTTTTTTTTTTTACTTTCCCTTTCTGATATTTCATGGTTAGTGTAAAAAAAATGCAACATATTTCTGTATGTTGATCATGTATCCTGCTACCTTGCTGAATGTCATCCACATATAATGAAGAATGTCTCGTCTCTAATGAAGAATGTCTTGACTTTTTAAGTATGGAAGTTAAATTTTGCATCATAAATGTTTTAGTATTTTATGGTTTCACAGTACTGAAGAAAGAATAAAAAATTCCTGACATCTATAATTATTACTCAGTGACCAGCAAGGACAATGACAAAGGTATCTGGACCACTGGAACAGGGGCCCTGCAAGCTCCAGTTTTAGCTGCTACTCACTTTAATAAATCTACAACTTGACCTCCAGAGTTTTACACTTCAGTTGTGAACAATTTGACAAATTCAAACTGAATGCAATACCCTACAGTATGAATATTTACAATGAGAAACTGTTTAATTCCTTCTCAATTTCTGCAACAATTATGATCAGTGAAAGTATTCATGTTAATCTAAAATTTCTTTTAGATGAGAAGAGAGGCTTATTTTTGTACTAATGACAATCCATCTTAGAATTTCCTTCTTTATAATCATCTAAGTTCAAGTTTCTGCCCTTGGGAATTTGGTAATGGATGTTCTATATCTATTTGACTTCTTTTTTAATTTAGAAGATTACTTTTTTTCCCCTAGCCTTGATTTGTCTTGTTGTGTAGTTATTTGCTATTAATAGTTAAACATATCCTTAACAGGTGATCCCTAATGAGTAATACTTTTACAAAACAAATTATCCTTTAGCTATTTTTTGCATAAGGAAAATTTAAATTGTGTAAATTATCTAGAATGATGTGGAAAATCTGAACCTTTAGCCATCTAGAAAATGACAATATTTCCACCCTTATTCTCAATAATGTTAGTGGTTCTCAACCCCCTTTATATCCTTAAAACTATTTAAAACGCCAAAAGAATTATTTGTGTGAGTTACATCTATTGATATTTACCATACTAGAAATTAAAACTGAGACATTTAAAAAATATTTACCTGTTTATTTAAGAATGACAATGATAAACCCAATGCCTTTTAAAATAGACATATTTAATGAAAAATAACTCTTTTTCAGAAGAAAGAAATTTAAATGTAAAGAGTGGCATTATTTTTTCATTTTGCAAAGCTCTTCAATGTCTGGCTTGACAGAAGACAGCTAGATTCTAATATCTGCTTCCGTATTCAATCTCTTCTAATATGCTGTTTTCATTGAAGTTTATGAAGGAAAGACAGCCTAATTCAGATATAGCTGGGAAAAGGAAGCATATTTTATTAGCCTTTGCACATAATTGAGGCTATTCCTCTTAGACATTAAAACAAGATTCTACAAGTGATAGTTTTTTACAGATTATTTGCAGTATGAAATCTGAAACTGCCTTAATGAACTCTTTGTAGTCTTAGTACACTAAAATCCTTTGGTCTATCTTGCACTTTGCACACATCTTTTAACCATGCATAATTTTGTATCATCATACTTTGGTTATTAGAAAATACTGGTTTCCTGAGTTGTGCAGATTTTCCAAATGTTGACGTTATACAATATCAAAGAATCACATTTCTCATCAGAAAACCCTTTTAGTATTAGGAAGCTATCAAGCTTATAGTAACAAATAAATTTTTCCAATATTTGAACCTTTGCTTGAATGCTCTAATTTTATCATTAACAACAAATGCTGTCAGTTGTTTTCCTTGAAGTGACAGGTTTAATTCATCCATTTTTTTTTTTTAGAAAATGTCTGCCAGATACCCAAGTCAAAACAACCATAGTTTACATGTCATTTATTCTTTCAAATAAAAATGGTGTTTCATGAGAAAAGTCAGTAGCTCAGCTCACAACTTAAGCAACTGCAAAGCTTTTTTCCCCTAGTGACAACCATCATATTTTAGAATGCAGCAGAAATGTTTTATGCATTTCCCAGTCTATTACACAGAATGTTACAAACACCTGAGGATTGATATTTAATAAAATTCATAATTCACCAAGGACGTTGTTAGGTGAAACTGGCTTTTTTGTTTTTAACTGCAAATGTATGGCAAGGAAGAATGCAATGACTACTAGTATGGTTTGGTGCCACTGCTTTGATTTGTTCTGAGGTACCAGCCCTTTCACTCTTCATTGCTTTTGTGTCATCAGTGCAAATGTCAACACAGTGAAAAAGGCAAATAAAGTCGATATAATTATGAAGTTTCCCCCCCACAGACTCTGAAAGGATCTCAGGGACCTGTAGGGGTCGAGGGACTAGACTTTGAGAGCTGCTACTAAGTACTAAAACTTCAGCAACATGGTCTAGTGAAGATAGAGAAGCCAAAACCGGGTTAAAGGGGACAAGAAGAATTGCCCCAATTGGAGGACCATCCCTTCAAATAAATGAATTCCAGCGCCAAGTGAAATTCAAAGTCAGACTGGTGGTAAGAGTGGCAGCATTGTCATATGAAGGATCAATCTATTTATTTTTAAAAGAATCACAGCCACTAGTTATAGAGCTAAGAAGCCATTTCCCCCAGAGATGCCATCTGACAAGATTTAAGCACAATATTAAGTCTCTGACTAGGTAGGTTGAAGTCAAACACAGTGTTCACTCCTAGCAGTAGATGAATAATGTAAACTGAGACAGATACCTAGCCATTATGGATAGAACCAACTGAGGAGAGAGGTTAATTCAAGGGAAGAGAAAAGAGGGTAAACAAATGCAAATCCTATAGTATATAGATTCCAAAGGCACACAACCAAGCACATCAGGCCTTAGGTCTATACAAGAAGGATTAATCCTAGACCACACCAGCTGGCATCTGAGTGAGGCTAATAATAAACCTCATTCCTTGGTGAGTCTTGGTCCTGAAACTAGGAATGGTAGAGTTTACAGATTTAAAGCTTGAATGACTTCATCTACAGGGTCCTCAAGAAGGCAAAGACAGACATAATTTCCCAAACCAATTGAAATGATTTTATTTTAATGACCTTAACAATTTGACCAATTATTATTATTGTTAGAATGGAGCTATATGAAGAAATAATTTCAAACCATAATCTTCAGGTTCCCGAGACTCGGCGTGGGGGGCTATCTTATGGTAGTTATAACATGTGTAGAAGTAAGATGTATGACAACAATAGCACAAAATGTGGGAGGGAAATAAATGGCTTAAACCCTTGTAGGGTTATTGCATTGTTCGGAAAGTGAAAAAGAATAATTTAAGGTAGACTGTTGTTAGTCAGGGGTGTATATTGTAACCTCTACTGTAATCACTAAAACAATAATGCAAAGCTGTTTAGCCAAAATGTAGTAGAGGAGATAAAATGTTATATTTTAAAAATCTTGCTTAATGGAAAAAAGTCAGGAAAGTGAGGAAAAAAGAAAAAGTCAGGAGAAAAAAACAAATGAGACAAATGGAAAATAAATCACAAAATGCTAGAACATGCTACCCGAAAGAAAAGACAGAGATGTGTTACAATAATAGCATTAATAATTATTGAGGTGCCAGGCCCAGTGCTAGACACTTATGTGAATATTTCATTATCCTCTCAACAATTCAGTAGACAGGTATTACTATCTCCATTTTATTACTGATAGGAAAACTGAGGCTTTTAGTAAGGAGCAGAGTCAGCATTAGAATCAGAGTTGCCTGACCACAAAACCCAAGTTTTTAACCATTCTGCTAGTATGCTTCTCTCCAAGTTATAAAGAAGATCCAAGGCTCTAGACAGCCAAACCCGCAAAGTGATGAATTTATCTGTACTATGGGAACGTGTTAATAGTATGCTCAGCTTACTAGAATACAATGAAAACTAAAGACTGATATATTTATATGTATTTATATATATATATATATACCTATAACTAAATATAAACTAGTTGTAAAAACACAATAAATATATACTAAATATAAATATAATAAAAATGATTATACGTGTTTGTATATAATATACCTGTGGATATATATCTATTGATCCATATCCATCTCTATCTATCTACCTTTTAGACCAGAGCGTGACATTGAAAGGACCTTTATTTTGAAACAATTACATATATATAAATAGTATTGATTTTACTTGAATGATAACAGTTTATTTTTCAAGAGGTTTTGAAATCTAGTAACAGAAAACAGTAAAATGGGTTCAATGTAAAATCAGTTAGTATGTATCCAGACATAAGATTTCTGGGAGTTTAGAAACTTTGAGGAAAAATTTTTGCGAAAGATAACAAAAGTAAAGGAGAAGTGTAGATATATATTATAATTACTGTATTGCTGTTCTTTAGGTTTAGAGATTTATAATGAATTCTGTATAGCTGAATCTGCTCATCATATTTTCATTTTTACTTGTCTGGATGTATATCCAGAGAATGCCATGTACACAATTGTCTGCCTCTTTTCTCTGCAAGTCAGAAGGAAGAGCGTTCTTATTTACCCTCACTATCTGGAAAGCGCAAATACCTGTAGTGGTCAGTTAATTGTAAAATTGAGTGGTCCATCAAGTGAATATAGGAGTATCCAGGAGCAGTTTAAACATTCCTGACTCTAAGATCCTGAAGAAATATGTCCTAATATTTCATCGTCATGACCAACGGTCCATTAGGTGAAAAACTGATGAGATGAGGGAGAAAGGACATGAGAGTTAATGACACAAATATAAACAGCAGGTGATCCAAAACCTGATTATACTTCTTTATGTTCAGCTTTGGCAAATAAGAGAAATGGTTTGTACCACTTCTATGTGTCTATAACCACAGGCACAATGGAGATTCTGGCTGAAAGAATAGACAACCTAGGATTAAAATTTAGTCAAGATGGAATATCCTAGAAAGGCATAGTCGAAGGCTGGCTGGGTATCTTCTAACAACAAATGTTCAAACCAAATTCTTTAAATAAACATTTTACAGAAGAGCCATAAATTTTTCTGTCTGATCTGAATTATTTCATGCAGACTCTGAGAGATAAGTTATTCTTTACAAAATGTTTATCAATATTATATGTTTCAATTAATATATGCTTGAAGGTCCTTGAAAAAAATTCACCAAAGCCTGGGGTAAAGAATAATTAAAATTCAGAATAACTAAACTGAACTCTTGGCATGATCTTCTAAACTTCATATCACTGGCAAATGCTCCTTCCGTGCGTTACCCTTAAAGAGCTGTTAGCCCTTTTCCGGTTCAAATCCCTAACCTAAGTGTGTTGAGTCTTCCACATGCCTAGCACTATGTTAGATTCATTAGGGGATGCGATTGAAGTCCATGACATAGCTCTGGTCCTAAGGAATTGATCCTTTCCTTAGGAAATCAAAATACCCACTCTGAAATGGAGAAAAAAAGAGAACCATAAAATATTAAGACATGATCATTGTGACAGAGAGAGAGAGCTGTGTTTTAAGTGAATCTCAAAGGAAGGATAGAATTTTGAGAGGGAAGATTGAGGAAAGGATATTCATTTTTCCATTTGTTCCTATTTCATCACTACCTGAAGGTGAGAATGAGAAAAACATATTTGGAGTCAGTGAGAAGACTGGCTTGTCTAGAAGAGAGTTTGATATGAGGAATAAAGGGATGAGGGAGTACATTAATAATTGTTGAGTGCCCCTATCATGGCAGGGCAGTATTATTAGTAGATATGAGTATGAATGTGATATAGACAAAGTTATAGATATCGATTCACACTTAGGCCTTCAGCAGCCCTTGGTAGCAAAATTCGTATTGCCCACGTTTTGCAAATAGGAAAATACAACTTGCCTGGGGTTAGGAGTCAAATCCAGGTCCTTCTGACGGTAAAATTACACGTTACATAAGGCTTAGATAGGTACCTAAGGCAAGACCAGACTGAGCCTTAGAAATTACAATTTTATCTCTGTCACAACTCCAGATCAGTGGGCAAGCAAAACACCAGCTCCCTTTTTGATGTTCAGAGAGGCCTCTCATTTCCCATGAAGCACTCCTTGTGGTCAGAGGGATGCACAGAGCAGCTCAGGGTCTCCTGACCTTCGATAGCTTGGCTAAAACAGAAGCCAACCAGAGATTAGCATTTAGTCACAGATTGTTTAATTCAAGATGATGACATAAGAAAGAGTCTAATAACTATATAAACATATAAACAAGTCTAATAGTCTAATAACTATATAAACAAACTAGATTCTTGCATTAATCCACTTTACAGAAGAAAAAAAAACAACCCAGAGCTTCTGATGATCAGAAACATCTGGTTTAATGGACTAGTTGTCGCCTTTGCCTAACAGCTGCTGGTAATATTGACTAGAATTGTCTGGCAAATAGAGAATCCGAATACATTATGTCTAACTACACCATAATGTCACCACCTAGTGATTAAATATAAACTGACTTTCCATATTAATGTTATGAGGGAATAAGATAACACACCCCTGATGTCCATCTCACCAAAACACTTTTTAGAAATTGAGATGAAATCGGTCTTTTCTCTGTGATGATCAGAAAATACCCCAGGATTTGTAAATGCTAAACTGTAAGCTCCGCAAAGGAGGAGTATATCTATGCGCCTATAACAAATATTTGTTGAGCCTTCTTTTTCTTCTCTGAACTTGCTCTTTTCTGAATCACCTTTAAAAGAAGTAGCTTCTCATATATGTAAAGTAATAAGAGGAGAATATCTCCTGAGTGCATCTTCAGGGATCCTTGAGCTACCAGATAAAAACTGATGTGGCTGATGATTTTGTCACAAAGAGGTTATCAACCCCTTAGCTAATTATATTGAGGAAGTGAGGTGCTCTCAGCACTGTACTGAAAGATTTAAGGGAAATGTAATTCCTGGCTCCTATTCTCAAGCTTACGGGAAGGAAAATAAACCCAAACCAAAGCATAACAGAAACTCTACACAACTAAGGAGAAAACTGTGAGTGGTCTAGACAATAGATATCACAGGAAGACTAAAGAAGAGATCGTGATGGGCAGGATTGGTCAAAGAAGGCTTCAAGAATGTGGCAGATGGTATTTTACTCCCAACTCTCTGCTCCCTCTCTTGTAAGAGCATTATACAGCCCCTCCCTTGCCCTGTCTCTTCACGGGTAAAATATATTTCCACACCCCCTTGTCACACTTGGCCAGGTGACAATGGGGTGTATGTGCATGTGTATACAACATGACTGACCAGAAATTCTAAATGCACATGCAGGGCTCTTTTGGTCTCTTGTGTTCCTGCCTTCTGCCATGAGAACAGTGTGTCCTGGATAAGCTGCAGAAGCTGTCCTTAACGAGCCAAATTACCAAATCCACTGAGTCATAAGATTCACAGAGAACAGAAGCAAATCATTAGACAATGGAAATAAAATATTTGGGATCCAGCCTGATCAGGTCAGGAGAGCAAAACTAAGTTGCATGAACAGATGGTCTAAAACCCGATGTCATCTATTCTGATACATGGACATCTTTCCTTCAATTTATTTCTGGGGTGAGCGGGGCCTACAACCAGCTGATGGAGGAAGAAAATCTCAGGGCCTGTACACAGATTGATTACCTCCATATGTGGGTGAAAGCTGAACCTGAATGATCTGGAAGGCAGCAGTGAAGCGAAATCCTCCCAGTGGCCAGAACTGTGAGCAGTGTGCTTGTTTATTTACCTTGAATGGAGGAAGAGATGGGTTATACTTGGACTCCTGTGTAGTGACAATGGATTCACTGGTTGACCAGGGTCCTAGAAGAAGCAAAATTGGAAGACTGGAGACACATGGGGGCATGTGGAGGGACCTGTTGGCATGAGCACAAGCGTGTAAATCTATGCTTCTCACACTGATGCCCAGGAAAGAGGAGTCCCTCAATAACCTGGCAGAGGTCCTCTGTCCTTGGTCAGGCTCTTTTCTCAGCCACTCCTGGGCTTGTGCAATGGATCCATAATGGCCATGGTATCAGGCCTTTTATGAAGAGGCCCCTCAAAATGGGCTCCTTCTCACTAAGGGTCCTGCCACTGATGAAAATTTGATATTCCAGTAGCAGAGCTTAACACTGAGCTTGAAGGGGCCAGCCAGCCACTTGGTGGCAAGTTGATTGCATCAGACCTCTTTCACCATAGAAGGAGCATCAATTCATCCTTACTGAATTGAAACCTATTCTGGATGGGATTGGCTTTCCTTGTCCACAGCGCCTCTCACAGGCCTACAGGGTACCTGATGTACCAACATGGGGTCCTGCAGTGTCACTGCCGGCCAAGGCAACCACTAACCAGCTGTAAGACCTCTGACAAGTTACTCTCTCTCTCTAACCTAGGTAACAGATGCTGGTGGTTCATTTCAGGTGGAGGAGGAACGACTAGGGATATATTTTGAAGGTACAGCCTACAGGATTTCCAAATGAATTAAAAGAAAAACACAGGAATCAAGAATAACTTGGCCAGAGAAACTGTTAGGACGGAACTGTTACTTGATAAGATGGGAACAATAGAAGAATAATTTGAGGGTAATATCAGGATTTAAAGTTTGGACTGATTTAGTTTAAGATGCCTATTAAACATACAAATAAGTATTTCTGGTAGACAGCTGAGTGTGAGTTTGTAGTTATGTTGCAAGCTGGAACATAAATGTGGGTCTCATCTCAAATGTGGGAATTTAAAGCCAGGGGACCAGACTGAATAAGGAAATGAGTATAGAAAGAGAAATCTAAGAAATGAGCTCTGAGGCATTCAAATGTTCAAAAGTGTGGCAGGTAAGAATGACAAAGAAATATGAGAAGAAGCAGTTAGTGAAATAAGAGAAAAAACATCCTGGAAGAAGGGGTTTTAAAAAGAAAGACGTACAGGGACTCAAACAGATACTTGTGTACCAATCTTCATGCCAGCATTTTCCACAATAACCAAAAGGTAAAGGCAACCCAAATGTCCATCAACTGATAAATGGATAACAAAATTTGGCATATACATAGAATGTAATATTATTTGCCTTAAAAACAAGGAAACTCCGGTACATGCTACAACATGGATGAAACTTGAAGACTTTATGCTAAGTGAAATAAGCCAGGAACAAAAGGAAACATATATGATTCTACTTATATGAAGTACTAAAATAGGCAAATTCATAGAAACAGAAAGTAAAATGATGGTTGTCAGGGAATAGGGGAGGGGGAAATGGGAAGTTATTATTTAATGGGTAGAGAATTTTTGTTTGGGATGATGAAAAAGTTCTGGAAATAAATAGTGGTGGTGGTTTTACATGTGAATGCTTTTTATGTAACTGAGTTATGCACTTAAAATGTTTTTAAGTTGGTAAGTTTTATGTTATGTATATTTTACCATAATTTGAAAAAAATATACATATATAATAAGCATGATCAACTTTGTCAAATGCTAATTAGTTGAGCATATCAGCTGTCTATTATACATTAAAAACACCCCCAAACTTAGTGACTTAATCATTTTCTGCTTATGATTCTGTAGGTCAATAATTTGGACTGGGCTCAGTAGGCAGTATTTTGGATTTTTTTCCTTTAGGTTTATTGAGAAATAATTAACATATAATACTGTGTAAGTTGAAGGCATACAATGTGTTGGCTTGATAGACTTCTATATTGCAAAATGGTTACCACCATATTATTAGCTAACATCTGCATCATGTCACATAATTACCATTTCTTTTTTTGTAGTGAGAACATTTAAGATCTACTCTTTTAGCAGCTTGCAAGCATATAATACAGTATTAACTATAATCATCACGTTGCACGTTAGATTTCCAAAATGTATTCATCTTGGAAAGAAGTTTATACTCTTTGACCAGCATCTGCCCTTTTCCCCCATTACTTAGTCCCTGGTAACCTTCACACCATCAGTTTAGTTTCTATTTCTTTAAGTTGGGCTTTTTAAAATTCCACATAAGTGATATTATGCAGTGTTTGTCTGATCCATCCATGTTGTTGCAAGTGGCAGGATCTTCTTCTTTCTCATGGCTATATATGATTCCATTATACGTATATCCATTCATCCACTGACGGACAGTTAGGTTGTTTCCTTATCTGGGCTATTGTGAATAGTGCTACACTAAACATGGGTGTGCAGATATCTCTTCTAACTCCTGTTTTCATTTCCTTTGAATATATCCCTTTGAAGTGGGATTGCTGGGTCCTGTGGTAGTTGTATTTTAATTTTTTAAAGGAGCTTCCATACTGTTTTCCATAGAGGCCGAACCAACTTACATTCCTACCAACAGTGCACAAAGGTTCCCTTTTCTCCACATACTCGCCAGCACTTGTTATTTTTTGTCTTTCTGATGATACCCATTCTAATAGGTATGAGGGGATATCTCACTGTAGTTTTGATTTGCATTTCGCTGATGACTAGTGACACTGAGCATTTTTTTTGGCACCTGTTGGCCATTTGTATGCACTCTTTAGAAAAATGCCTATCAGCTTATCCACTTATCTTTAATCAGATTGTTTGGGGTTTTGTTGTTGTTGTTATTGAGTTGTATGAATTCTTTAGATATCATGGATATTAACACCTTATTCGATATATGACTTACAAATATTTTCTCCTGTTCTGTAGGTTGATTTTCATATTCTTTGTTTCTTTTGCTGTGCAGAAGCTTTTTTGTTTGATGTAGTCCCCCTTGTTGATTTTTTTCTTTTATTAGTTGTGGTTTTGGTGTCATATCAAAAAAATTATTACCCAATCCAACATCAAGGAGTTTCTTCTTTAGGTTTTCTTCTAGGAATTTTATAGTATCAGGTTTTATGTTTACGTTTTTAATTCATTTTGAGTTAATTTTTGTGAGTGGTGCAAGATCGGGATCTAATTTCATTGCTCTGCATGTGGTTATCCAGTTTTTCCAGCATCATTTATTGAAGAGACTATCCTTTCTCCATTAAATATTCCTGGCTCCTTTGTCAAATATTAGTTGACCATACACATGAGGGTTGATTTCTGGGCTCTCTATTGTGTTCCATTGGTCTATTTGTCTATTTTTATGCCAGTACAATATTTTGTAAATTACTATAGCTTTGTAATATACTTTGAAATGAAGATATGTGATGCCTCTGGCTTTGTTCTTTCTCGTGAATGCTTTGGCTAGTCTAGTTTCTGTGGTTCCATACAAATTTTAGGATTGTGTTTTCTATTTCTATGAAAAATGCCATTGGAATTTTGAGAGGGATTGCATTAAATCTACAGATCACTTTAGGTAGTATGGACATTTTAGCAATATTAATTCTTCTGATCCACGAACACGGGATATCTTTCCATCTGTTTGCATCTTCTTCAGTGTTTTTCATTAGGCCATGTAGTTTTCATTGTACAGATCTTTCAGCTCCTTGTTTAAATGTATTCCTAAGTATTTTATTTTTGATTCAATCGTGAATGAGATCGTTTACTTCATTTTTTTTTCAGATGTTTTGTTGTTAGTGTATAGAAATGTAACGGATTTCTGAATGTTAATTTTACATCCTGCAACTTCCCTGAATTCATTCATGAGTTCCAACAGTTTTTTGGCTGAGTCTTTAGGATTTTCTTCATATAAAATCATATCATCTGTAAACAAAGACAATTTTACTTCTTCCTTTCTTATTTGCATGTCTTTTATGTCTTTGTCTTGCCTAATTGCTCTAGCTAAGACTTCCAGCACTATGTTGAATAAGAGTGGTAAGAATGGGTACCCTTGTTCCTGATCTTAGAGGAAAAGCTTTCAACTTTTCACCATTGAGTATAATGTTAGCTGTGAGTTTGTTATATAGAGCCTTTGTTATGTTGAGGTATGTTCCCTCTTTACCTAATTTTTTGAAAGTTTTAATCATGTTGTATTTTGTCAAATGCTTTTTCCTCATCTATTGAGATAATCATAAGATTTTTATCTTTCGTTCTATTAACGTGGTCTATCACGTTATTAATTTGCCTATGTTGAACTATCCTTGCATCCCAGGGATAAATCCTACTTGCTTATGGTGTATAATCCTTTTAACGTGTTGTTGAGTTCAGTTTGCTAATATTTTGTTGAGAATTTTTGCATCAGGTGTGTTAGAGTAATTCCGGTCTCATAAAATGGGTTTGGAAGTGTTCCCTCCTCTTCAATCTTTTGGAAGAGTTTGAGAAGGATTGGTATTAATTTTTCTTTAAATGTTTGGTAGAATTCACTAGTGAACCCAACTGGTACTGGGATTTTCTGTGTTGGGAGCGTTTTCATTACTTATTCAATCTCCTTATTCATTATTGGTTTATTAAGATTTTGTATTTCTTCCTGATTCAGTCCTGGTAGGTTATGTGTTTCTAGGAATTTAACCATTTCTTCTAGGTTATCCAGTGTGTTGGCATGTAATTATCCATAAGCGTCTCTTATGATGCTTTATATCTCTGTATTATTAGTTGTAATGTCTCCTCCTTCATTTCTGATTTTATGTATTTGAGCGCTAGTATCTGGGGTTTAATCTGTCTCTGTACCTGCTCCAGTCTTCTTGCTCCCTCTTGTGGCAGGATTCTTAAGCTGTTATGTCTTCCTACCAGTCACTAGGCTAGCTAGTGGAAACCTCTCTTTTGTTTTCCAGAAGATGGCGCTATAGCTCAAGTTTATGGTTTCTCCTTGCCCACAGATAGTGGCGTGTTTTCTGAATGCTCCCAGTCTACTGGGGCTCTCTATCGATGCCTCGTGTGGAAGTGCACAGCAGGTGTCGGTGCAGAGTTGGGGAAGGTGTGGGTTTAGCACTTGGGGCCTTGGAGGTGCCCACGGATCTGATAGATTCCTGGGTTCGGTACTCCCAGAGGCTTGTGGGCAGACTTCCTGCTGAGTGCAATCAGCAGGAATGAAGTCCCTTCTCTGCTTCTTTCCCAATATCCTCTGTCCCCCTTGTCATGGAGGTCCCACCTCAAGGGGTGGGGGACCTGGGAAAGTTTCTCTTACCCCCACCTCCACTGCAATCAAACTCATTTTTTTTTTCTAGAATAGTGTGCTGGAATCTCTCCTTGGGAAAGCTGGACTTTTGCAAATTCTCCTTCATGCATGGATATCTACCCAGGGCAGCACTCTCCAGGTTTTTTCCTGACTGTGCTGAGAGAGGTCTGGGCAGGTTTGCTGGCTCCCCGTTTCCACAGCCTATACCAAGGTCTGTCTGCCTATTACTGAAATCACCGGGGACAAGACTTCTCCCAGATTCCTTGGCATGTGGTGCTAGATCCCACAACACCCACAGAGGCCCTTATGTTCATGGATGGATACCTATTTCGTTGTTTAAAAGGGAGGGATACACAGGAGAACTGTCTTACACCACCGTGATGCAGACACCACTCCTAGGCAGCACTTCTAATGGTCTTGCTTAGGGACACTTAAGCAGCTGCAGTCAGACAGCAGGTTGGCTGGGAGCTGACTCTTTCCCAAGGGCCTCATTGATAGATCTGGTGGTCAGTTTGGCCTGCCACATCTTGATTCTCCTCCACATCACCTCTCCAGCAGGAGAGCACAGACTTGTTTCCTTGGCAACTGGGCTCCAAGAGAGCCAGTATCAATGCACAAATGCTTATCAAGCCTCTGCTTGCTTCAGACTTGCTGATGACTCATTGGTCAACACAAGCCCCATGGGCAAGTCCAGAGTTGATGTGGAAGGACATCACGTGGGGGTGGAGCCTGAGACACATGACCTTTGGGGGACAGTAATGTAACAAGGTACCATAGTCTAGTAAGATGCAGATTGAGAACTGGGGAGGGAAATAACCAACTCCAGCCCTGTCTTCCTGTCTCACTTAAGGAAGAAGGAGGGGGAAGCATGTAACATGCATTTATGCTGATAGAAAAGACCAGTAGATGATTCATGGGACTACTGTTTTTCCATAACCTCTGTAGGACAACTAGTAACATCTGCTTGAAAGTTTTTCAAGGCAAAAATTATTCAGTACTTTACCATGCTTGAGGTTTAGAACTTTAAGGATTCCAACCAGCATGGGCTGAAACGGATCTAAAATTACTTTCATAAAGAAAAGTCTGGCTTTGCCCGCAGGTACACTTCTATCCAGGTCACTTAATTTTTGTAATTTTGTCACTGCATGTCAACTCTGTACCACCCTGCCCTTCCCCGGTGATGTGGATTCCTGAGCACATGGAGTCTTCCTGTGGGCAATATAAAACACCAGCGTTTCTGTTTCTCATTTGCAAATCATCTCTCTTCAAGCTTCTAGCAAAAGCTAGGCTGGCAGCAATGCTATTCAGACAAGACTGACCCACAAATTAGCTTCCATCTACTCCTCCAAAATCTCTAAATTCACTCCTTACATCAAGAATTGGACACCTAAGGGATAAATAGTAAATGTCATCCATTTATCACCTTACTGATTCACCTTTACTGAGTTACATTTCTATGTTATTCCCTCAACTTTTCCTAAGAAACAACCATATTCAGCAGTTACATGTGTGTCATGAGAATTTCAAGCAATTTCTATTCTTTTCCATGAGAAAAAGTTTTCTTTTTTTCTAATAAGAAAAGCAGTTTCTCTCTGACATGTAAAGGGCTTGGAGGTGGTCATTCTTGTCCTCCCAAGAAGAAAGGCTGAAAAAACAAAATCAACAACCCTTCTTAGATCTGTGAGAAAATTGAGGTCGTAAGGCAAGTCGCCACACTGAAAATTAGAGAGACAGGTGAATACAGAGAATCACAGCTTCCTGGGAGAAGGAGTCCACCGCTGGAGCCAGTATGGGTAGAAACACTTGCTAGAGTCTAAGTGTGGACCAGCTATAAGTTAAAAATTCCAGGGGCTGAGTCTTAGTGGAGCCCTTAGCATTCATAAGTTTTACCTTCAGGAGCCCCATCAGGTCCTCAGAGTAAAGATCAGAGAAAATTCCCCTCATGTTTCTGGCAAGGGAAGAGGACAAGTAGGTTTTTAGAAACAAGTCCATAGTGTTCTGTTCTTTTTTGTTCTGTTTTTGTTTTTTTGTATTTTTTTAAATTTTATTTTATTTATTTTTTTTATACAGCAGGTTCTTATTAGTTATCTATTTTATACGTATTAGTGTATATATGTCAGTCCCAATCTCCCAATTCATCACACCATGCCTGCCCCGCCCAACACTTTCCCCCTTTGGTGTTCATACATTTGTTCTCTACATCTGTGTCTCTATTTCTACCTTGCAAACCGGTTCATCTGTACCATTTTTCTACATTCCATATATATGCGTTAATATGCGATATTTGTTTTTCTCTTTCTGACTTTCTTCACTCTGTATGACGTTCTCTAAGTCCATCCACATCTCTACAAATGACCCAGTTTCATTCCTTTTTATGGCTGAGTAATATTCCATTGTATATATGTACCACATCTTCTTTATCCATTCATCTGTCAATGGGCATTTAGGTTGCTTCCATGACCTGGCTATTGTAAACAGTGCTGAAATGAACAGTGGGGTGCATGTGTCTTTTTGAATTATGGTTTTCTCTGGGTATGTGCCCAGGAATGGGATTGCTGGATCATATGGTAATTCTATTTTTAGTTTATTAAGGAACCTCCATACTGTTCTCCACAGTGGCTGTATCTATTTACATTCCCACCAACAGTGCAAGAGGGTTCTCTTTTCTCCACACCCTCGCCAGCATTTGTTGCTTGTAGATTTTTTGATGATGCCCATTCTAACTGGTGTGAGGTGATACTTCATTGTAGTTTTGACTTGCATTTCTCTAATAATTAGTGATGTTGAGCATCTTTTCATATGCCTCTTGGCAATCTGTATGTCTTCTTTGGAGAAAGGTATATTTAGGTCTTCTGCCCAGTTTTTGATTGGGTTGTTTGTTTTTTTAATGTTGGGCTGCATGAGCTGTTTATATATTTTGGAGATTACTCCTTTGTCAGTTGCTTCTTTTGCAAATATTTTCTCCCATTCTGAGGGTTGTCTTTTTTTTTTTTTTTTTTTTTTTTTTTTTTATGCGTTACGCGGGCCTCTCACTGTTGTGGCCTCTCCCGTTGCGGAGGACAGGCTCCGGACGCGCAGGCTCAGCGGCCATGGTTCACGGGCCCAGCCGCTCCGCGGCATGTGGGATCCTCCCAGACCGGGGCACGAACCCGTGTCCCCTGCATCGGCAGGCGGACTCTCAACCACTGCGCCACCAGGGAAGCCCTGAGGGTTGTCTTTTGATCTTGTTTATAGATTCCTTTGCTGTGCAAAAGCTTTTAAGTTTCATTGGGTCCCATTTGTTTAGTTTTTATTTCCATTACTCTAGGAGGTAGATCAAAAAGGATCTTGCTGTGATTTATGTCCTAGAATGTTCTGCCTATGCTTTCCTCTAAGAGTTTTATACTGTCTGGCCTTACATTTAGGTCTTGAATCCATTTTGAGTTTATTTTTGTGTATGGTGTTAGGGAGTGTTCTAATTTCATTTTTTACATGTAGCTGTCCAGTTTTCCCAGCACCACTTACTGAAGAGGCTGTCTTTTCCCCATTGTATCTCCTTGCCTTCTTTGTCATACATTAGTTGACCACATGTGTGTGGGCTTATCTCTGGGCTTTCTAACCTGTTCCATTGATCTATGTTTCTGTTTTTGTTCCAGTACCATACTGTCTTGATTACTGTAGCTTTGTAGTATAGTTTAAAATTGGGGCTCCTGATTCCTCCAGCCCCGTTTGCTTTGGCTGTTCAGGGTCTTTTGTGTTTCCATACAAATTGTAAAAATTTTTGTCCTAATTCTGTAAAGAAAGCAATCTATAGATTCAATGCAATCCCTATTCTGTCCTTTTTAACAAAATCCTGCCCTCAAGGGAAACTATTCTACCAGAGGCTAAACAACTTGGGGTTTTAGCAGAGCCCAACTGACCTGGGAGAAGGGAAATATCCAGCTCCATCCCCCTCTTCCTGTCTCACTTAAGGGTGAAGGTGTGGGAAGCAGAGAAGCACCTGAGAAAGCCAGGAACACGGGCTCATGAAAAGACTGAGAGACCTAATCAGAGGATTATGGAATGCTTCTCCTCCCTGCCATGTCTTTATACCACATCATTTGGGCTCCTAATAACAGGAAGTCAGCAGAAAAGCAAACAAAGATAGCAATTTGTACTAAATTATTATGCGTTATTGGTCCCAATTCTTTATGCTCCTGTGGTATTTTATGCCCACACCCTTTTTTTTCTGGACATATTTTATTTTATTATACGATTGTTCTACAATTACTTCATACTCCTAAGATCCATAGGATTCTAATTAAAATTATTATGAAAACATTTATAATAATGTTAGAAAAAAATTTTAATTACATACAATTCCACTGTTCTATCATATGAATCATTTTCATTTCTCTATGTTTTCTTCCAGTCTTTGTACATATGCAGACATAATTCCTATGGCCTCAAGGTAGGCAGGGCATATGTTTCTCTGCCCCTTGACTTTGGGCACGGCCACGTGACTTGCTTTGGCCAACAGGATATGCGTAAATAAATGAAGACTTGAAATGTGCTTTCTTACAGGTGCTGTTGCCTTCCTGTGTGCCTGTAATCCACCATGAAAAGAGTTTTCTTCTAGTAGCTGCTGTCCCTTCAATCTGGAACCTAAAGCAAACACACGTGAGCACACCTGAGCCCAGCCCACAAGCTGGAAACATGTGCAGCCAACCCACTGCCTAAGCAGAGCTACCCAGGTGAGCCCAGCTGAGATCAGCTAAACAATAGTTGACATGCAGGCCCATGAGCATAAAAATAAATGCTTGTTTTTGTAAGACACTGAGTTTGGGAATATATGTAATACAGTAGAAGCTGACTAACAGAAAGTTTGTGAGTAGAGGTGAGCTGCTGCTGTAACAAAAGTGTAAAAAAATTGGGCTGGGAAGCAGGTGGCCCAGAAACTGTTATAAACTGGAAAATGATGACGTTTTATATAGCGGTAAAATATTTGATAAAACTGTCACCTGTAGTTACTGGAAAGGCAAGTAACTAATGAAATGAGGACAAAGTTTTAAGGCAGACTGTTGGCTGTGGACTAGCTGTTACTAGTTACATTTGATAAAGTACTAGAGTAAAGACAGCTACGAAATGAGCTGCGAAAAAACTGGCCAGATTTCAAGCACAGATTAGAGGGAATATAGAGATCACAGAAATTGCAGAGTAGGGGAAATGAAACTATTTCCCATCAAATCACAGGAGTGGCTATTAAAACACGGACTTGAGAAAAAGACCAAATCAAAAGTATAGCTCTTTTTAAGACCTTGGAAAGGACTAAAGTATCACAGAGCAGATCCTTCCAACTACACAAAAGGACCACTAGAAATAACAAAAAGCTTGGCCCAGAAGCCTGAAGTGCCCCACATTTCCTTAACTGTGGAGAGAGAGAGAGAGAGAGAGAGAGAGAGAGAGAGAGAGAGAGAGAGAGAGAGGGAGGGAGGGAGGGGGGGAGAGAGAGAGAGAGAGAGAGAGCGCGCGCGCGCGCGCGCGAGCTTATCCCCCAAAGAGTGGTAGGTGTGTCTTTGGACGCATGATGCAGATTGTAATCAAATACTTAGAAAATTCACAAAGTTTTTAGGAGGGCTGTGTTTGCAAAAGGTGCCTCACAAACCCAGAGTATAAAAACAAAAAAAACAACCCCGAGGGTGTTCACAATGAATAAGGATCTGTAAGCCTCTATATTTTAGAGAGGCAGGGAGCAGGTTGAGAAGGCCACTCTGCCACCAAGATGGGCATGCTCCTTTATGGCCTCTTCAGAAGAGGCTAAGGAGAATGATGGAAAGTGAAGGACCTCCCAGAGTGTGGAGCCATAGTGGTAAAGGACATGAGCTTCGGAGTCGCTCCCAGAAGCAGACCCAGGGCCTAACCAAGAGACATTCCCAACCCCCCAGGACAGTGAAACCTGACAACACTTGCCTACTGGGCTTTCAGAATTGCTATAAATATGACTGCTCAGGGCTTCCCTGGTGGCGCAGTGGTTGAGAGTCCGCCTGCCGATGCAGGGGACAGGGGTTCGTGCCCTGGTCCGGGAGGATCCCACATGCCGCGGAGCGGCTGGGCCCGTGAGCCATGGCCGCTGAGCCTGCGCGTCCGGAGCCTGTGCTCCGCAACGGGAGAGGCCACAACAGTGAGAGGCCCGCGTACCGCAAAAAAAAAAAAAAGACTGCTCATCCTCTTTCAAATCAAAGTGTCCATTGTGGTCATCCTGTCCCTGTGCTTTCATTCTATACAGGGTGTGCAGAGCTGTGGAGGAGGGTAACTTGCCTTCTTAGATCACAGGTCTCCTGATCAAGCAGACCTGATGTAGTCATGAAAATCTGGACTTTGAGCTGATGCTGTGATTAGATGAGACTTGGGGGTGGGGATGGATCTTGGAATGGGTGTGAGTATATTTTGCACAAGGGAGGGTCATGAATAATTTTGCAGATTGAATTATTGTTTCCAATTATTTATCCCTTGTGGTAGTATTATACAGTGACACCTACTATGGACTGAATTGCCCTCTAAAAATTCATATATTGAAGCCTTGCCCCTCAACATGACTTTATTTGGACATGGGGTCTTTGGGAGGTAATTACGTTTAAACGAGGTTGTAAGAGTGGGTCCCTAGGGCTTCCCTGGTGGCGCAGTGGTTGAGAGTCTGCCTGCCGATGCAGGGGACACGGGTTCGTGCCCCGGTCCGGGAAGATCCCACATGCTGCAGAGCGGCTGGGCCCGTGAGCCATGGCCGCTGAGCCTGCGCATCCGGAGCCTGTGCTCTGCAACGGGAGAGGCCACAACAGTGAGAGGCCCACGTAACGCAAAAAAAAAAAAAAAAAAAAAAAAAAGAGTGGGTCCCTAATCCAATAGGATTGGTGGCCTTATAAGAAGAGGAAGAGAGAAGGAATTCTCACTCTCTTTCCACATGTAGCACTGAAGAAAGTGCATGGGAACACACAGTGAGATGGCGGTCTCCTACAGGCCAAGAGAAGAGGCCTCAGAATGAAACCTACCTTGCCAGCACCTTGATCTTGGACTTCCCAGACTCCAGAACTGTGAGAAATAAATGTCTGCTGTTTAAGCCACCCAATCGATGGCATTTTGTTAAGGTAGCCTGGGCAGATTGAGACAACCCTCCTACCATGGCCTCATGGTGGAGAGAGAGTATTTCTCCAGCTCTTGACTTCGGGCCTGGCCACGTGACTTGCTTTGACCAACAGTATGTTAGTGGTTATAATATGAGCAGAGGATTGACATGTACTTACACAGTGGGGCTCGCCTCTTATGCTCAAGTGATCAGCCTGGTCCCATCTCCCAAAACCTAGTGGTTTATATTAAAAAGTATTTATTTTCATGTTCACTGGTCTTTAGGCCAACTATGGATCAGATGATCTAGGCTGGGCTCCACTGGCAGCTCTGCTTCAAGCAGTGAATTGGTTGGACTTGGTTCCAGGCTGTGGGGTGAGTTAAGGTCAGATCCACATGTGGTCCAGAGACCAGGCTCAAGGAGGGAAAACCCAGGGAAAACTCTTCACAGCCAACCATTGGAGTATCAGAGGCAAGCCCCACTGTGCAAACACAGGTCATTTCTCTGCTCACATATGTCCACTCACACCCCATTGTGCAAAAAAAGCTGACAGCTACATTATTTGAATTTTGAGACTACATTTTCTCAATGTTGTTGAGGACAGTATTATATCATTCAGTTTCCCTTATACAAGACACATGAGAAACTGACCTAGCATTCACTGCTAGGGAAGAATTGGTTTTCTGCCAAAGAACTAGTTTGCTTTTTCCTTTCCAGTAAAAAGACTCTTCTGAGTGTAGAAAGAAGAGAAAACTAAATACACACAAAAATATATGTGGGAAAATTACTTTGAGGATCATGGTACTACTAAGATCTCAGGAAAATCCTGAACTACAATAGATCATAAGTAATCTCAAAGGACATAGGGCATGAAACCATGCCCTATGAGGAGCTATTGAAGAAAACAGGAACATTTAGGGGAGATTTGAAGGAACAAAACAGAAGTTTTTAAATATCGACAAGGCTGTTATGTTAGATTTGTTTTGTGTCACCTCAGAGGCTGAGACTAGGAGCAATAAATGAATATTATAGAAGAGAATGAGAGAGGGTTGTAGACATAACATATACACTGAGAGGTAAGAAGAACCAGCATGAATGGGCTGTACTGAGCTCAACTCCACTGGTGTAAAGGAAGCTAGCTATTGAATTGTGTCATCTCTGAGGATAAAGGTAAAGTAGGAGATTTGCCATAGCCTTATCTGCAAGTTAAAGATAAGTAGCTTCCCTATTTAAAGAAGCCCTAGCCAGTCTGACATGTGAAGAGCTTGGAAGTCATCCCTCCTATCTTCACAAAAAGAAAAAAAAAAAAAAAAAAAGCTGAACAAACTGAAAATCAACAAGTCTTAGATACATCAGGGAATTGAGGTTACAGGACAAACTGCTATCCCGGAAACTGGAGAGACAGACAAATATGGAGGATTATAGTTTATTAGGAGCAGAAGCTGCAGCTGGAGCCTTGCAGGAACATGTAAAGGGCAATTGACTAATTATTGGCGACTGGGCCCCGACTAGCTTAAGAGATAAATTTGCCTGGGAGCCCTCACACTTTCCTGAGTTTTATGTCCAGGAGCCTCACCAGGTTCTCAGGGTGAATATGGGAGAAAAATCCCTTCATATATCCAGAAGGGGAAGGGGAAAATTAACCATTTTTAAATAAGCCCAGCGTACTCTATTCTCCTTAACAAAAGCCTGCTTTTAAGGAAAACTTATTTTAACAGAACTTAACCAACTCGTGTTTTACCAGAGCCTAAATGACTTGGAGGAAGGGAAAAACCCAAGTCCAACTTCTTCATCGTGTCTCAGTTAACGGGGAAGGAGGAAAAAACTGAGAAATACTTGTGAAGGTCATAGCTCAGGAACACAGTGAGCTATCCAAAGAGATGTGTGTCACTTTAGGGCTAAAAAAAAAGGGGGGGGGTGTACATTCTCCATTTTCTCTTTCCTCTTCACTCTGATGGATGAAGAAAATCACAAGGCCTGAGGGTGTGGCAGAGCCACAAGATGGAAGGAACATGGGTCTCTAAATCACAGCATGGAGGAGAGTCACCTGTGGACCAGGAACACCCACAGAGGACTGTTACATAAATGAAAGATAAATTTCTATTGTTTGAGCCTTTATACATTTGGGAGTCTCTCTGTAGTCTGTACAGTATGCCCCCCTTATCCATGGTTTAACTTTCCACAGTTTTAGTTACCCATAGTCTACCATGGTCTGAAAATATTAAATGGAAAACTCCAGAAATAACTCGTAAGTTTTAAATTGTGCACTGTTCTGAGTAGCACGATGAATTCTTGCACCATCACCCTCCATCTTGCCTGGGACAGTGAATTATCCCTTTGTCCAGCATATCCTGCCCATTAGTCACTTAGTAGCCATTTCAATTATCAGACTGATTTGTCTCAGTGTCTCAGTGCTTGCGTCAAGTGGTACTTATTTCACTTAATAATGGCTCCAAAGTGCAAGAGTAGTGATGCTGGTAATTTGGATATGCCAAAGAGAAATCACAAAGTGCTTCCTTTAAGTGAAAAGGTGAAAGTTCTCAACTCAATAAGGAAAGTAAAAAAAGCATATGCTGAGGTTGCTAAGATATGGTAAGAACGAATCTTCTATTCATGAAATTGGAATGAAGGACAAAACCCATGCTAGTTTTGCTGCTGCACCTCAAACTGCAAAAATTATGGTCACAGTGTATGATAAGTGCTCAGTTAGGATGGAAAAGGTATTAAATCTGTGGGTGGAAGACATGAACAGAAAATGATTCAGTACTAACTGGTTTCAAGCAGCCACTGGGGGTCTTAGATCATGTCCCCTGCGAACAAGGGGGGACTACTGTACTACACTCAGTACAATTCTCTTCGCTTTTTTTCTAGAGAGACCTCTACCTGTTCCTTAATCCTCTGAGTTTCTCTAACAACACACTGCCTCTCCAGGAACCTTTTAACCCTTCCAAGAACTGTCCGGAGCAGGGTTTCCCTTACCATTTTATCACGATCTCCCAGGAATAGTTTCAGGCTTTACTGGGAATATGAAAGTAGAGGTCATATCTTGATCTTCCTCTGAAGTGCCAGAATCCCAGGGAAGAGAAAGATACGGCCAGCAGTTGCATGCCCTCCCCCCATTTGGTTCTTTATTTCTGCACTCTCAATCTCGGATTCCCTTGTCCACATATCTGAGGATTTCCACCATGAAATGGCAACTCTCCTTTCCCCTGCCTCAGAGCATCCCCATGAGGGCCAATGATGGGAGCTCCAAGTCCAAGGCTGCCTGTTGTCACTGTCTCAATTAGCTTTCACCACAAAAATGCTACCTAACCAGCCTCCCGAGGAGTGAATAGCTTAAAACAAAACAGCGACCTCTTCTCATGTTCACAGGATGGCTGTGTAGCACAGGTCTCATTCTGGAGCCCAGGCTGGAGGGGCAGTGACTAACTAGGCATGATTTTGTCATGGCAGAGGACAAAAGCTACCAGAGAGATAAGTGAGAATATGTGAGACCTTCTAGGACCCATGTTCAGGACTCACATGTAGTCACTTCCACCTACATTCAATGGGCCAAAGCATGTCACATGGCCATGCCAAGTGAAGGGGCATTGAAGTACATTCTGCACAGCTGAGACCTCAGCAAGGTGTGCTATGTAACAGCAGGGTGTACTACCACAGAAACACAGAGAAGCAAGACCATTAATTCAATCTACCACAGTCCCTGAGAGATGGAGCAATGGGGGCCAGTAGCTATGCTGTCTGAGGGCCATGGAGTCTGTACTGAAGGTCAGAAATGTGTATTAACCAGCAGACACTACAGTTCAAGAGGTATTTTGTGGGACTTGGGCTCTTTGGAATCCCTATGGTTTGTGTATTGCAAAAATTCAACAGAAGGAAAGATGAAGTCAGACCAATCACATTAAAGAACTACCATGTTGATGCCATGGGTGTTCTGTTCATAATTGTTAACCACTTACTAATAGATATCCATCCTACCTAAGTACCAAAGCCATGCACCACTTCAAAGACTAGCTTCAGTCACTCCCCATTCAGACTAAGCCAAAGGCTTACAGAGAAAGGAATCACTGAATGATAGAGGCGAGGGGAAGCTCAGACAATAACTAGCTCAACCCCCTCTTTCCGAAGATGAGGAAACTCAGGCAGAGACAAGTGATGTGACTTAACCACAAACACGAATGTCTGCAGTGTATTGTGCTGACCCCAGCACTTTGTTCCTATGAGTAAGTCGTGTTAGCAGTTGTGGACTTCTACAAAGGTGGGCCTGTGACAATAATTGAGATCATGGGGCTGTGGGTTCAAAGTCAAGAATTCAGGTGGGACACTGTTGGTTGGGCTCTTTCCCAGGGAAAACCTAACCAAAGCTGCATGAGAACAGTGGGGCTCTCAGAGCCTAAAACCCTAGCATAATATTCCTCTTTGGTTATCTCATAACCTGTATCAATACATTTTTTATAAGAAGGTGAGCTGTCAGCAGTGCCCCTAGTACTCTTCTCCTTCCTGACTCCCTCACCTTTCCATTTGAACCAGCCATTTTCTCAGAAAAGATGGGAATGTCAATCAATTTGACCTAAGATGTCACACTTGCTCTAAAAATGTTAACTTTATACACAAAAAGGATTGTGCGTAAAAACAAACAAAAAATCCTAATATCTACCTCTCTCCCAATATTTGAATTGACTGCTCTCCACCGATTAGACCTCTTTGGTCTCGGTCTTTGGTTGTCCGCCATAATTACACTTCAAAGATGCGATTGTCATACTGTATTTTATATATTGAGAGCGCCACAGTTCCACTGTAGCCTCTCCGTGGCAGAGAGAAATCAAAGTCACATATAAATAAATACAGGAATGGCGACAAAAACTTGGAGAAATCTTTCCCTGCAGGCACTCAGTTCTCAGGGACAGTCTGAAAATTTTGACAAAATTCTCTCCTTGACCAAATTTTAGTCAGGCTCCTCTGAACCCTCTTTTCCACTAGGCCTCTACATGGGACACATACACACCCCCTCCGGTCCTCAGCCCTCCCAGCACAGAGAGAGCCCCCCACCCTGGATATCTGATCAACCTGGCTTGCCATCAGCAAGCATTCCGTTAAGTTGGTTTAGCAAGAGTCCCTCTACCCTTCTTGTCTCCTCTTAGTATTCCACCCACTGACCTCCTCACTCTCATGTGGGTGATAATTCCTCAACTCGTCTTTGCTGTTTTCAGAGTTGAGCCGGAGAGCTCAGCTCTATTGCGATAGTCTTGCCAGCTATCTCAATAATCCCGAAAAAAGTCCTACATTTCCGCTTTAACAATTGTCAGAGTAATTTCTTCTTTAATGAGTTCCCAACAAAAATACCAAACCCGGGATCTTTTTCTAGAATTAGAAGAGATTCAGGGCTTCTCCGCTCACTTTTGTTGTATTGTCCACAGATCCGCACGCAAATTCTTTGAACATTTTGGAGAAGATCCTGCTTTAGAGTTACTTCCTCCATGGCATTACACACTTGGGATTTAACACGCAACAACTACAAAAATCAGGAAGTTCCTTCAGCATGTATATTACGTACGAAATTCTGAACATATGCCTGCCAGAATATGCATGCTTCCCAAAAGATCCTAGACCCCTCCTCACTCCCCCCAACCCCCTCGCTGGTCTACTCTTCATAACACATTCCTTGAAGCATGCCTTAGAGTGCCTCGAGTGCTCGTCCAAGCAAGTGCAAAGCAGTGGTTCATGCAAATAAGCGCATGAACGTGTGCACCCAGGCTACATTCAGTTCAAACATAAATCCGGGCTCTTCCTGCCTCATCTATGCCGAGGTCGCACATGGTGCACAGGAAACTGCACCAGGGGGAGCAGAGAGGGCAGAGAGCACTACTCCGGCCAGCGAGGCGGAGCCGGGCGGAGGGTCGGGAGCTCAGCCAAGAGGAGCGCGCGGCGCGGACCGGCCGGAAGCCACGCCGGGAGGAGGGTCGGGAGCTGGCGCGGGCGCCGTCCCCCGGCGCCGCCGCGGCCCGCTGACATCAGCCGCGCTCCTCCCCTCGCCTCCCAACACCCTCAGCTCCCGGCCGGACCCTCCCTCCTCCCACCACGTGTCCTCCCCGCTCCCTCCCGAGGGGCCGCGCGCACGGGAAGCCGGAGAGACGGAAAGGATGGCGCTGTGACAGCCGGGCCGGAGCCCTCGGCGTCTCCACCGCGGCCCCGGCCCACGCCCCGGCTCTCGGCCCGGCGGTGAGTGCGCGCGGAGGGGCGGGCGGGGCGGGGGCCGGGGGCGGCATGGCCCCTCCCTCGGGCCCCCGGCGGTCGGGCCGCGGCGGGGGCGGGGGGTCCCGAGGCTGCAGCTGCAACTGCCGCCGCCACTGCCTTTGTTGCGGGCCCGCCGGGGAAGGCAGGCGGCGCCGGCCCCGGCCGCTCGGCAGGTGCGCTGGGGCCGGGAGCGGGCCAGGCGGGGAGATGGGTCGGGCCGGGCGCGGGCAGGGGGGCGGCAGGAGCGCTCCCGGCGCGGGGCCGCGGAGAAAGGGAAATGGGACAAGATGGCTGGAGAAACCGGAGCGCGCCCGGGGGCGCGGCAGCGGCGGCGGGCGGGGCGCCGGGCGGGTGGGCGGTGGCGGGGCAGAGGATACCTCTTCGCCTGCACCTTCGCCGCGGGGCGGCGCCCCCATCCCCCCATCTCCCTCCCGGGAGCCGGCGGGGGAGGCCGCGGCCAAGTTCGGGCCCCAGCTCCAGGGATCTGAAGCCTGTTCCACCCGCCCCATACCTATCCTGCCGCATTCGCCCGTCCTTTTTGAAAATATCGAAGGAGCGGACTTTGAACTCCGGAAGGATCTTTTCTTTGGAAGCCCGGGAGGATGCGGCCCACAAGATGCGCGCTCACTCCACACCTAGGAATTGCCCGCGCCCCTAGAGGACAGGAGCGCGGCCTTTTGTACTGGCCTAGGAGCTGGGCGAGAGAATTTGCAGAAGAGAGAGAATTTGCGGCCCAGAGGCAGCGAGTCTTCCCGGTGGCAGTGGGCCCCAGAGCCTGGCCCCAGCTGATTGCTGCACCTTCTTGCGTGTCCAGGCATTACCCCTCACTAAGGATCACCGACTCCTGGGCTTGGAAAGTCGCTTAAGGCAGAACAGTCTTATTTTCTGACCTGGCTTATGGACAGAACCTTTGAGTCTGGGAAATCCAGGTACTCTGGGCCACCCAACCTCCTGATGCTGAACTGGCCCTGTAGGAACAACCCAGTTGAGCGAGTGCTCTATCAGTGTTCAAATGCCTCCATTGAAAGGAAGCCAATACCGCTGTCTTGCTGCCAATTCCATGTTTGGGTGGCACTGGCTGTGAGAAAGTTCTGCCATTTGATGCACTCTTTAAAACCTCTTCCTGGAATGTTTACTCAGTGGCCTGCTCTGCCTTTGGGTCTCTACAGAACCAGTCTGGTCTCTCTTACACAGATAGCTTTTTAAATATTTGAAGGCAGCCGGGTATGCTATCTGCCTGCAACACTCTTCATATCATAATTAAATATGTCACCTTCCAGCTTCCTGGTGCTTTCCCTGAAACCCTTCCTCCCCAGCCCTGGCCCTGTCCCCTTCCATTGTTGCAGCTGAACTGTGCTTGGGGCTAAAAAGGTTTGTGTAGCCTGAGCTGCCCCCATCACAGACTTTAAAGAGTTCACACTAGCACCTGATTTTTCTGAACTGAATCTTGCTTGCAGAGATGGAGTCCACAGCCTACCCTCTCAATTTGACCCTGAAAGAAGAGGAAGAAGAAGAAGAGATTCAGAGCCGGGACCTGGAGGATGGCCCCACAGATATGCAGAAAGTCCGAATCTGCTCAGAGGGCGGATGGGTAAGTAAGAAGGTGTGGAGTCCACACACAGCTGTGAGGGGCAGGCCTGGGAGCCAGGCTTGTATTAAGTCTCTTCCTCAAGCAGACATAGGAAGTAAAAATAGCCTAGCCCAGCCCGGTGTGTTTGCATTCCTGAGAAAACAGTTCTGTGGCTTTAAAAGGCACAGTGAAGAATGGAACTGGTTCTGGGAACAGTCCCTTCAGGCACGCAGCTTCAAGCACACCATCAGGATCAGGAGTCCAAGAGGCCACGACTGTGTCTCTCTCCTGTACCCGTGGATTCCCTATATCCTGCTCAATGCCAGGCGCCTTGTAGACACCAACTAAATCTCTGCTGGCCTAGGTGAAAGAAAAATTGTTCTGGCATTTGTTAAGATGATAAGGAAGACTATTCAGGACTATTGAGATAGGTTTCAAGACTGTCACAATAGGGGAGAGAGATCGGGCTCAGCAAGGGGGGATTTATAGCCAAGGAGCAGAGCGGAGGGCTCAGTGGTTGGAAAATTACCAAGAGGAGACATCCACGGTGGAGGGTTCTTTCTAAACTGACTTTGCAGGATTCTTGCTAAAACTGGTCTGGGCAGACTGAGAACCGGAGGGGGGTGTGTATGTGCCCAAGATAGAGGCCTAGTGGAGAAGAGGGCTCAGAGGAGCCTGGCCAAAGTTTGGGTGAGGAGAGAGTCTTTATCACCTACCGCTGGTTGAAGGGAACCATTTAAACCATTTAAGTAAGTCTTGGGGCACTGAACTGACGTGAGGAGAGCTTTATGGGACGAGGCCAGTTGACACAGGAGAGAGCTGCATTTCCACCTGGTCCTGGATGGAGGAGGGGTTGGGATAGTAGGCAGCAGTGAATAGGGAGCATATCCAAACAGCATAGCGTGATAGAATTAGAGTAAACTTATAAAAGTGTAAATGCAACAGATATTTATAGTCATCGTTATGTACATTATTCACAGTACTTACTGGACTTCATGATAATTGGGCATGAATGGTAAACATTTTAAAGAAGCAACAAAATGACAATGACATTCCTTTTCTCTGCTTAGTTTTCCACTGTGTATGAATGTCATCAGTATACATATCCTTTGTTTCCAGTGAGAGATCTGTATTCATAGAATCATGGTCCTTCCAAACTATCCAGTCCCGCTCCGCTCCCACTGCATGGGGTGCAGCAAGGTTATCTATTTTGCCCCTAGGATACACATGTACGCTGACATTTGTTCTTAAAAACACCTCTTGAGCTGGAACCTTAAAAGTACTGCATTTTGTTGTATGTATGTTATACTTCAATTAAAAATATTTAAAGCAGTATGACACCAGGCTCTGGGTTTTCTCATCTAGCTATGGAGCCTGGATTGCATTTGTCTCTTCAGCCCACCCTGGCCTCCTCCCCAGTTCAGATCCATGCAGCTAGGGAGATTTTGGAGAGCAGGCATCAGTCCTATCTAGCCCTGAGCAAGAACTCATGGCTTTGAGGCTGCATTGGCCAACCGAGAACATCTAGACAGAATGGAGAAGTGCGCAAAGCAGGTGCAGTAGAAGCGCACATAAGAGTGTCTTGGGACAACATGGAGAGGAGCAAGGTGAAGCCCATGCTTGGCTGGGAAAGAAGGAGGTAACCAGAGGAGCTGGAGGAGGGGGACTGGCATGTGTGGCACCCAGGCAGCCTGCCATCCATCTGCAGCTACTGAGCACAGTGCTGGGTGTTATTAAGGCAAGATCCCTAGTCTCGCGGGGGTACTAGTCTTGTGAGGAAGATAGGGAAGTAAATCTAATTAACTGCACAGTATTTGGAGTTCTGTGGGGGAAGTCAGCTCAGGACGTGCTCTCCTGCAGGTTGGAGAACTGGAGAAGGCAGGCAGGGACCTGGTCTGGAGCAGTAGGCAGTTTTGCCCCCAGCCCCATCTCTCCCAGGGACGCCTGGGTGGAGACGTCTTTGGTTGTCATGACTCGGAGTGGGAGATCCTACAGGCATCTCCTGGGTAGAGGCCAGGGATGCTGCTACCCATCGGTGATGCACAGGACAGCTCCCACAACGAGGAATTATCTGGCCAAGAATGTCAGCCGTGCAGAGGTGGGAAAAACCCTTGCTCTAGAGCATTAAAACTAGGGGAAGAAAAGAATCCAATATGTATTTTGGTTGTTGGGGATTGTGTTAGAGTGATCAATAAAAGCTTTTCCAACCAAAGAATCAGGCTGTATATTAGGGTAATATTTCGTGGGAGAACTGGAGTAGAAATCCAATTTCAAGTAGAAAAAAGGGAAAGTGTACTTTGAACCAAGCCTTCGGCCTAGGTGGAACCAGCCAAGGGAAGGGAGGTTCTTGCCCTCCAGGCAGCCAGAAGCAAAAGCACTGGAGAGGAAAGCTCGTGTGTGCAGAGTCCGGAGCAGCTCCTGCAGCTGGAGCCCGCAGTGGAGTCCAGGAGTGGAGGGGATGGGTGAGAGAAGCAGAGGGGGCCAGGGGACCGAGCCAGCCCTGCGGGGGAGTGTGCTGCGCCCAGGAGTCTGAGCTCTCTCCCTAGTAGCTCTGAGGGAGAAGTCCTCGGCTCGTCTTTCTAAGGGACGCTAGGGTTTGCTGCCGCCACCAGGCAGAGGCCACTTGGCCTAAGTGGCTTGCCGAGAAAGCCGGGCTTGGGAGTCCGACTTGCTAACTCTGTGACCTTGGGCAAGATACTTATCAGCCCTGTTTCCTCACCCATAAAACTGGGGTGGTGATCGCCGTATCCCTGTACTATTTAAAGGATTCAATAAGGTAACACATTTAACCACGTAAGAGGGAGTGCCCTACACAGTGCCTGGCATACAGCAGGCGCTCTATCAGTGCACCAGTCCCAGCCCCCTAAGTGCTGTCTTCGCTGGGTGCAGCGAGCCTGGGCAGCGTGTAAGTACTCTAGGACGGTTACCCTTGGAGATAAGCGTTGGAGTGCCAGCTCGTGGGACCGAGTGAGGCAGCACACACAAGCTGAAGGAAGAACACCTGTCTGATGAGTCCTTGACCTTCTGAGGGAAGGGAGGAAGGCGGGGATCGAGGGCCTCTACCTGTGAGGCCAAGCAAGGGTGTCCAGGGGTTGGATGGCGGCTGCCTGATCTCTGAGTTTGGCCCAGGGCTGGCCCTGTTTACCTTCTGCTGTGCTTGGCTAGATAAAAGGCCTCTGTGGAGAGAGGGGAGGCCTGCACAGCAGGGCCTGGCTGAAGGCTTGCTCAATTCTCACAGAAGGTTGCTGTGAGGAGAATTCCTAAGCCACTGCACCGCGTGCCTCTGGAGCATAATGTGGGCTTGTCTGAGGATCCTCCGGGGCTCAGTCCTAAATGGGAGGAGATGAATCCAGCCTCAGCCTCCAGCTGCCTTCTCACCACTCCAGGGCTGCTGATATATTTACCAGGCCCAGGACGTGTTACCTTCTACAAGGATCGATGTGGGTAGCCCCTCTGCAATGACAGCCATAGCCAGTCCTGTGTCCTGTTTTATCAGCAAAGGGAAAGGGCCTATAAATAGGTATGGCCTAGATCTGGAATTTCCTAGGGAGAGAAAAGGCCAAAGGGAGAGCTGTTTAAAAGCCTGGGAAGTGGGATGGGGTGGGATGGAAAATTCCTGGCTGCCTGGCTTTCCAGATTGATGAAGTCTGAGCGCAGCCCAGAGACCAGTTCGTTTGTACCTCCTGGTATTTTACAGTAGGGATTCTTGTCCATTCTTACTCCAAAGAGTAAGTTCAGTCTTGTGACAGATACATTTTAACGATTATTTGAAACTGTTCCAAGCGGAATAAGAGAAGGGAAGTCCAGGGGTTATTTGCTTAAATCTTTGATTCAGGAACACATTTTTAAGGGATTACTACCTACAGGAAGTGTTCTAGGCTTAGGGAAACAAAACGGAATAAGCCCAGGTTCTGCCCTCAGTGAGCCAATATTCCAGTGGAAGAAGCAGACAGGTAAGCCAAGAGGACTCTGCAGTGTGATAAGTGCCACCAGAGCCTTCAGCCCAGGGCGTCACAGGGCACACAGCCTGGGTTGGGACCAGCTTCCCGGGGAACAGGATGTCTGGGCTGAGTCTTGGAAGGTGGGTGGGTGTCAGCCAGGCCAAGAATGGGGAGGACCTCCGAGGCAGCAGAGCACCATGTGCGGAGACACAGAGGGTGCGAGGATGGTTTGTTCAGGGAACTGCAGCAGCTGAGTACCGCTGAGCGTGTGCGGGGTGGGAGCGGAGGCCTGCCAGCTGGTGACCTGGGAGGCCCCTCTGCCCTCTGTGAGGGCGGGAGCCTTGAAGTCAGACAGTGCTGTGTCCCACCCTCAACCCTGCCGGTATTGGCTGTGTGACTTCGGGCCAGGAACGGGGCTGCTCTGAGCCAGTTTCCTCCTTAATTAAATGGGGCTGTGGGGGGAATAAGGGAAGCAGTTACAGGGCCTTTCCTAGGAGGTTCTCCCTGTGTGGAAGGGGCTGTGAGCGGGGGGAGGGACGAGGTGGACTCCGTGCGTAAGGAAGAAGGGCCAGGAGATCTAGATGATTGATGGCCGGGGGCCTGAAGAAGCTGCAGGTGGTGCAGACACTGAACTTTTCTAAGCGGATGGAAAACAGTACTCTGATCCCCCAGGCCCTAGATTCAGCTATGGGGAGTAGCTGTGAAAGCAGCAGCCCAGATCCCTTACCATTGAATACGACGAACTTTGGAGTAGGATTCTTAATGACTGAAGGAAAACACATAGTAAAAAGAAAAGCAGAGAGTTGAACAAGAGGGGGTCGGTCTGGGTGGCTTGGCTGCGTTTGGCTGCTCAGGCACCCCCGTCCCACTGGCCCGTGGGGATGGGGAGGTAGGTGAGCCGCTCCTTAGGGCTTCCTGCTGCGGGTCTAGGCACGGAAGCAAAGCAGTCTGCTCTAGTATCTCGTTACATAAATTGAAGCTCTGATTAGCCCTTCTGTCCTCCTCCTCGTGGATTGGAAAATCCACGGCTGAAGCCCCTTCTCTCACTGGCCCCTCCCTGGCAGTGTTGGGTTCTGAGTCAGAAACCGGGGCTAGTGCCCTGCAAATGGAGACTAGTGCCCAGGAGGCCCCCAGCACCCTCCTGGGCTGAGGATCTGTGACCAAGGGAGAGAGCAGGGTTGTGTTGGTGGGGCCGCTGTCTCGGGGTGTTTCCTCGAGCGTGGTTGGTTCTGGCTCTGGATGGGGGCTGAGCCGTGATCGGCTCTCCCTGCTGTATGTGAGGATCCAGTGTCTCCCAACCAGCACGGGGGACTTTTCTTCTCATGGTGCTGCTCTCCTTATCTGTGGATGCCGGGGGAGGAAAGCACTCAGCAGGGCACGGGAGACCTTGTTTTTGTCTTGGTGTTGCTTCTCGGAGGAGCCGTGCGACTCAGGAGAGACGTTTCCCCGGGCCCAAGCCCTCGCCTGTGAGATGCGGGTGTGTGATCTGTGTCTGCATGTGCCTACTAGTCGTTGAGAAAGGCCTGTTCACTGTTGCAGGTGCCAGCCCTATTCGATGAGGTGGCCATATATTTTTCCGATGAGGAGTGGGACGTTTTGACGGAGCAGCAAAAGGCCCTGTACCGGGAGGTCATGAGGATGAATTATGAAACTGTCCTGTCCCTGGGTAAAGCTTTGTTTTCCTTTGTCTCCTAGAAGCTCTGAGCCCAGAGAATTGTTTCCACGTCTCTCTTCTCTGGTGTATCCAACATCCCTCTCTCCTGAACTTGGAGTCTGTCCCCTCAATGCCTGTGCCCATTTAATTTCCTGTTTTTGATTTAGGCAGGATATACATATTGTGTCCTTCTAACTCAGCAGCTTGTGCCAGCTCTCAGAACCATCCTCATTCAGCCCAGGCATTCTCATCAAAAAAAGAAAAAATAAGACATAATCTAAGAAATGTCACCATGGGTCTGGGCCTGTGCTTCATATGTTCCTTAGGAGGGAAGGCAGGCCTCATTGTTACCCTGTCAGCCTTAGAAGCTTGGGGACATATCCTCAAAGAATCCTTGCTCCCTTCCCAGCATTGATATCCATATTATTGGAATGTAACCGTATTATTAGAATGTAACCATTTGGAGGGATCTCCCCATTTGCTCATATGGGTACCAGAGTGCTCATTAGATCCGTGGCTGCACCCACCCACTTCCCTGCTAAATGCAGTTCCTTTTTGTTGTTGCTAGTACATTAGCAGAGATTCATAAATTCCCTTGGACAGACCTATTTCCCATCATATTTTTTCTTTAAGTATCCCCGAGCCCTTTCCCCCCACCTTTCATAAATCTGCATATCGAGAAGACTGTGGTGGGGTGGGAGTGGAGGGGAGGGTTTCTTAAGTATTATAAAGTACTTATTTTGGCAGTGTTCCAAGACAGTAACACACAGCTGTTACCTGTTCTATTTCCTATAAACAGAATTCCCATTCCCTAAGCCCGACATGATCACTCGGTTGGAAAGGGAGGAGGAGTCTCAGAATTCTGACGAATGGCAGTTCCAGGGAGGAACCTTTGCAGGTACTATGATTAACCCAATTCAACATCCATCCAATGGGAGAATAATGAAGATGAATTTTAAGTTTCCGGGTACATTCTGTGGGGTATTTAAGAGTAAGGCAAGGTTGTGAGGCAGAAAGATTATGGGCTTTGGAGTTTCAGAATCTCCTTTCCTATGCTATGTGACCTTAGGCGACTTCATCCACCTCTCTGAGCCTCCATTTCTTCACCTGTCGACTGTCAGTAATAAGTCTCAACATGCACCTTTGTATGCAGGTGAACCAAAATGAAGTTTGTGTGGCTTTGGTCCAGCGCACATCCTGGGTGCCTCGGTGGCACACCACACACCTCTGAAAACTAAGGAAAATAGTGTGACGGAGCATGCATCCAGGGTTATTTACTTGGCTTCCTGTCTCCTTAATCTTGGATAGAAAAAGCAATAGCAGCTGTAGTACATACTTGAGCAAATATGTCTAAAGAAGCACTCAGTCTTTCATCAAGAAATATAGTTAGAGGGCAGGAGTTGGAAAAATACAGCTTCCCAACAGCCTGAGTGGTTTGATTTGTCTTCTCTCTATAAGTAATAGTTTAAAATGCTGTATTTCATTGATTCCAAGACACGTTTTTCCCTCATCACTTTAACATCTCTGCAGTTGAGAATGCCTCTTAAAATTGATGGCATGCTATAGTTTCACTAGTAGCTTTTTTTTTCTTAATGGCATATAATGGTGCATCTTGCAATTGATGGCATCTTAGTTTTGGTGAGATATGGTAATTTCCGTGAGTCGTATTCAACTTCTGTGGCCACCTTCTAAACAGAAACATACAGTGAAACCCAGTTCTGACATTGGTATGCAAGAACCATACTTCTGCCTTATAAGCTTAACTTTCCTAAGTGTGGTATTGCTATAGATTTCCTTGGTTTAAGGGATATGATTCAGCCCATGATGATACAAATTCTGTAATATTATGTGGTGATATGGGTTATAATTGGCTTCTCGTCCAGGTAAAGGTTATTTTGACCCAAGCATGGCCCACACAGTTAGTATGTGATCCAAGCTTGTTGCCTGTATTCAGTTTCCAGCTCTGCCACTTCGTAGCTCAGCCACCTTGATGCATTTCTTAATTTCTCTAGACTCACGTGCAAAGAAGAAATAAACAGTTATTGTGAGAATTAGATGTGGTAATCCATGGGAATTGGCACGGGGGTAAGGACTTCGTAAGTGTTATCTGTTAATAGAGCTACTGCTTCTAGTGAGTTTGAGATTAAGGTATTCTTGGTATTTCGACCAAAAAAAGAAAAAAAAAAATCAGGGAATGAGCCAGAAATCATTTTACTTACGGGCACTATCTTTGCCCCTCCCTGTCTGTCTGCCAGAAAATGAAGAATCTGACGTGAAGCCCCCAGATTGGGTGGGCCCGATGAACACGGCCTCCCAGTTTCCGCAGCCTCAGCACCTGGACAGCTATAGCCTCCGTCTGCCTCGGGACATCACAGAGCTGCCCGAGTGGGGCGAGGGGTACCCCTTCTACATGGCCGTGGGCTTCCCCGGGTACGACCTCTCGGCAGACGACCTGGCCGGGAAGTTTCAGTTCAGCCGGGGCATGCGCCGCAGTTACGACGCGGGGTTCAAGTTAATGGTGGTGGAGTACGCCGAGAGCACCAACAACTGCCAGGCGGCCAAGCAGTTCGGGGTGCTGGAAAAAAACGTCCGCGACTGGCGCAAAGTGAAGCCGCAGCTGCAGAACGCCCACGCCATGCGGCGCGCCTTCCGGGGCCCCAAAAACGGGCGCTTCGCCCTGGTGGACCAGCGCGTGGCCGAGTACGTTCGATACATGCAGGCCAAAGGGGACCCCATCACCAGGGAGGCCATGCAGCTGAAAGCTCTGGAGATTGCCCAGGAGATGAACATTCCGGAGAAGGGGTTCAAGGCCAGCCTGGGCTGGTGTCGAAGAATGATGCGAAGGTATGACTTGTCTCTGCGGCATAAGGTACCGGTGCCCCAGCAGCTGCCGGAAGACCTGACCGAGAAGCTCGTCACCTACCAGCGGAGCGTCCTGGCTCTGCGCAGGGCACACGACTACCAGGTGGCTCAGATGGGAAATGCTGACGAGACGCCCATTTGCTTAGAGGTGCCCTCGAGGGTGACTGTGGACAACCAGGGTGAAAAGCCCGTCTTGGTCAAGACGCCAGGCAGGGAGAAACTGAAAATCACCGCCATGCTTGGTGTCTTGGCAGATGGGAGGAAGTTACCTCCGTACATCATTCTGAGGGGCACATACATCCCCCCCGGGAAGTTCCCCAGTGGCATGGAAATCCGTTGTCACCGGTACGGATGGATGACGGAGGACTTGATGCAGGACTGGTTGGAAGTGGTGTGGAGGCGGAGAACCGGTGCAGTGCCCAAGCAGCGAGGGATGCTGATCCTCAACGGCTTCCGGGGCCACGCCACTGATTCGGTGAAGAGCTCCATGGAAAGCATGAACACTGACATGGTCATCATCCCAGGGGGCCTGACCTCGCAGCTGCAGGTGTTGGATGTGGTGGTCTACAAACCCCTGAATGACAGTGTCCGGGCCCAGTACTCCAACTGGCTCCTGGCGGGGAACCTGGCACTGAGCCCCACGGGGAACGCCAAGAAGCCGCCCCTCGGCCTCTTTCTGGAGTGGGTCATGGTGGCATGGAATAGCATCTCAAGCGAATCCATTGTCCAGGGGTTCAAGAAGTGCCACATCTCCAGCAACTTGGAGGACGAGGATGACGTCCTGTGGGAAATCGAGAGCGAGCTGCCAGGAGGAGGGGAACCGCCCAAAGAGTGCGACACTGAGAGCCTGACAGAGAGCAACTGAGGGAAAGCCAAGGTAAGCAGTCGGGAGGAACCCCCCAGCGCCTACCCTGAGGGACGTGTTGGGTTCCACAGACACCTTTTCTCTTGCCATTATTTTCCTCCGTTTCCGAGAACTCTTTGAGCCCACAGTGCAGTGCTGTAGGTAACAGGACATCGGCATTTTCACCTTTATGTGAAACTGGTTGCTTGGCTTATTTCGTGGGTACTTTGTATAATGCATGAAGTGAACAAGGAGTGAGCTCCCAGAACACTTAACCTGAGAGCTGTAATTATCGCTGAAATTATTTGGGCCTGAAAGAGCATAGTCGGACACGGCCCCGATAAGAAAAAGTTTTGTCTGCAAAACCAAAATTTTTCTTCCCCTCATAAATCGTGCTGAACATTTAGGGCCAGTGTGTGTACCTGATTCACTTGGAGCGGCCGTGCTCGCCTGTAGGGCTGGGACGTAAGGACGCATGTGCCTTCGGACTGTGTACCCTAGGCCTCGGGTCTCCGTCCTGGGGTGGTCTGCAGTAGCCCAGTGGGGAAGGAAAGAAATAGCTTAATGCCTGCTTCTCCCTGGGAGTTCAAAAGTGTGTTTTAAACCATCATCTTATTCTCATGACATTCACATGGAGTGAACAATTATAATAATTTCACAGACGTTTGAAGGGTGATATTTTTAAATTGAAACTGCACCAAAAAAAAAAAAAAACCAGAATGCTTATCTCGGACTACAGTGAGTAAAGTCTAAAGACTAAGGACCACAGGCCCGAGAATTTTCAGTTGAGTATAGAAGGGCAACAGCTTTAAAAGGAAGTGGGGGGCTTCCCTGGTGGCACAGTGGTTGAGAGTCCGCCTGCCGATGCAGGGGACGCGGGTTCGTGCCCCGGTCCGGGAAGATCCCACATGCTGCGGAGCGGCTGGGCCCTTGAGCCATGGCCGCTGAGCCTCTGCATCCGGAGCCTGTGCTCCGTGGCAGGAGAGGCCACAACAGTGAGAGGCCCGCGTACCGCAAAAAAAAAAAAAAAAAAAAAAAGGAAGTGGGGAGTGGGGGGCTACCAGATACCACTAGTGCACTAGTGGAGTGAGCCTCCCCACCCAGACCCCTTGAGAGAGAGTGAACGATCACCTACAGTGGGCAGCATACAGAGAGAACAGACATTTCATTTACCTTCTTGTTCTCATTTCCCTAATTGTCAGTTCATTTGTTCCTCCAGACAGTGTTTAATATGAAGACAGCACTCCTTTTACAGAGGACCTAAAAGTATCTTGACGGTTTTTCTTTCGTTTTAAATATAATTAGGTATTTCCATCCTACTTGCTTCTTTCTCCAAATGAAATGCTAAGAGAAATCTTCTGTTACACTGCCCCCCTTCATGCTGTGTAAGTTGAAGAGTGACTTATGTCTCCTTCCCTGCCCCCAAATCAAACTGTACTCCTAACATTGAACCGCAGCGTTATTCTGAGACCCCTAGAATTACAGAGACAAGAAGTTCTTACTATTACAGTCGAAATCACGAAAATTGCTTTTTCCCCTCATGTTCCCTTATTCTTCCACTCCGTGAATTCAGCCTCCCTTTTCTGCCAATCATTACACTGCCTCCACTGGATATCAGACTTTGAATTATAGTGACTTTTTATCCTTTTTACCTTCCCGCCCCCCCTTGTTAGATAACATTTTTGTGCATTTTTAATTTTCTAAGCTATTTGCTACCCAAAGGACTGGATCAAAAACCGCCAGAGGGCTTCCCTGGTGGCGCAGTGGTTGAGAGTCCGCCTGCCAACGCAGGGGACATGGGTTCGTACCCCGGTCTGGGAAGATCACACATGCCGCAGAGCGGCTAGGCCCGTGAGCCATGGCAGCTGGGCCTGCGCGTCCGGAGCTTGTGCTCCGTAACGGGAGAGGCCTCAACAGTGAGGCCCACGTACCGCAAAAAAAAAAAAACCGCCAGAAGAGGAAAGGGAAAAAAACAATGCCGGGCTACAGCTACGAACGTAGGCATTTATGTCCGATCCCAACCACGAGCTTCGGCTCATCTTGACAGCCACAGTTCTCTGTACAGCTGCCCTGTTTTTGAGCTGAGGAAGTGCCAGAAGTAGACAGGGATTCTCATCGAACAAGACATTTTGGAGGCGACGTGGGCATAAAACGGCCTCTTCTCATCTGTTTGGAAATCTGACTAATCTGTTCTTGAAAAGTTATACCATGTCTAAAATCCAAGGGTTATTAACTCACACTTAGGTTCTCTCTGTTTTCCAGCAAATGAACTGTATTTGGAACAGCTGAGGAGGAAAATCCTCAAGAAGATTTCCTCGCAGCATAGGTACACAGGGAGCAGCAGGAAAAGGCCATGGGGCTCAGAACAGCCCAGGTCTGGACAGCAGCCTGAGCATCCTGTCTTGGGACACTGCCCACCCTCGCCCCACGTCCATGAGGTGTCAGAAAAGTCTAGGACCCTTCACTTCGTCAGAGACATGATTAGAAAAGAAACTGCTTCTGCCTCATTTCTTGTTTTAGAGATTACTCCATGTGTCCATCAAAAGAAACCTGTAGATAGGAATGAACAAAGGTATTTCCTGGAGAAGAGGCCATTTGTTCAGCGCCCATAAGAGACTCATCATACGGGCCCAACTCCACTGGTATTCTTTCTGTGGAGGAAACCTCAAGTCAATGTTTTTTCTTCTGCCTTTAAAAATGCTTCCATCAGTAGAACCTGTCCCCACACAGGTCAAGACTGCAGAGAAGGCTTTGTAGAAATGGTCATTTATGTACACCTGCTACTTACACATTCCTCTTTTGGAAAAATGAGATGCTAATAACAACAGCAAAATTCAGACGTACTGGCCTGGTGCCAGCAGATGGCTTTTCTGTAGACAAACTAGGTTAGTGTGGAAGATACAGATTAAAATAAACTATGCCGTTTCATTTATCTTCCCAATCTGGTTGGCAGCTAGACTTTTCTAGGGTCTCATTTAATGGCCCTGTTTTTCATTATTATTATATTTAATGATAAGGTAGCATTTAGTACACAAGCTCTTCTGTTTCTCAGGCTGCCTGCAAAAGTCACCATAAATTATCTGCTGTCTACATGGTACAAAGCTCATTGACTCATCTGATACTTGTTTTGTTAATTCCAATTCCTTTAATGTTTTTATCGCAAGGGTGGTGAGAGGGCGTGGGTCTTTAGCCACAGCTGTTTGAAGACTTCTATCCTGCAGAAATAGGTGGGAGGTCTTTGAATTTTTACACTAAAGTAATGTGCATTCCCACATACGTTGAGTGTTATGAAAACATTCCTTCAAAGCTACCTGTGCTACGAAAAATATGCCAGAACCTCATAGACAAAGCCATTGTTAGAAATGTCATTCCAATGTCAGATCTGGTTAACAGGCTACCATAACCACTTTTCCTTCCTGTAGACCCAGCTCATTTGTATATTATACTGTTCTTGGCATTTTGAAACACCTATTTCTACTCAGGTACTCATTTTCCTATTAGTGATTCACCTTCCTCATTTTTTAAAACCAGTTTTCCTCTAAGAGGGGAAATTTCACTTAACTTCTGATATCTGAATAACTTTCAATGTTTGAATCATTTCCCCATTTGCTCTTACCTGTACTGTATTCTTTGTCATCTCAAACGGCATCTAAATCCAGCTACTTTTCATTCCAGAAGTTTTCATTCCCACCAATTACACTTAATTTATCCTCCACTATCCTGGTTCCTGGCCCTTTCCTCTTTATGTCCTATTTTACTTGCTTTGGGAGCTTAAAGGATTTTATAAGACCTAAGTTTTGGTTCCTGCATTGGAGCCATAGTTGTCTTGCAGGGAAGAGTAGAAAATGGGTTCAACTCCTGTTTCATTCTACCAACACCTCCTTGAGTCTCATCGTCAGCTGACAGATGATGCCTTACAGGTTGCTTAGCACTGGAACTTCCCTAGAGGAATGGCTCTACTGTCAGGGTTTTTCTGGGCTCATTCTTCCACTGACTTTATTATGATCTATGCCTAACAGAGCCCCAGTACAACTATTTTGCAGAATGGCTATTACCCTAGAGTTACTATAGCACATATTGAGACATAGTTGTACTCCCCAGTAGATAGGAACTGACTCCGACAATAAACTTTGATAATAAAGACAATAGGCTCTGGTGGTTTTATTTATTATCTGCTAGCCTTGTGAAAAGTCACATTTCAAACTCTTCATTTACACTTTATTCTCCACTCAGTTTGGTACCAATATATTACACCCTTGAAATAAAAAAGTCTGTTCATGGGATGGCAGTGTAAGTAATGTCGGTGTCTTTAAAGACAAATGTTACATGTGGTTTTAAACTGGCTTTTAAAGGTGGGGGAAAGGGCCCTGGCAAAAATAGCTTTTTCCCTCAATCAGTCATGTTTTGGATGCTCACAGGAAAAATCACACGAAGGAAATTCATAAAGGGATATTAATTTTAAAAGGATGGAAACATGTAGCTTGATGAACAGAAAACTTGTGTCCTGTTTTCATAAATTTCTCTCAAAATGAAAGTATGATGAACCTATATGCCCTTTCATGGTGTGCTTTTAGTCTTGACAATTTACCATGCCCGTAGATTCAATTAAATATTAATCTACTCTCCAAGAATAATCTAGACATTTTTCCTTTTTTAAACCGTGAGAATTAAATGCTGAACCAATCTGTTGGCCACAGCATCTAAGTCTGACCCCGAAAACCAAGCTTCCTTACCATTATTCAGACTGGAGGCATTCTGGTCTGAGTCAAACGACATGAGGAAACACAGGTATTTACCTACGGTCAAAGTGAGCAATCATTTAGAAGACGCTTCATGAAATTCGATCAGGAACGTCGTGATCACGTCAGACAATGGGAGAAGTGTCGGAGAAATTATGTGCTTGGTTGATCCCAGCAATGGGTGACAAAGGGGATAAGAATGTGTGCTAAGCCAGCACTCTGGTACCTGGTAGAAAATAAGGTGGGCCTTATCAAACCTGGTTTTGCACAATGATACACCTACAGCTAAAAGACAATTACTGAAATCCCTACAGGAAAACTAAGCTCTGTTCTAAGCCCGAAATTATCTGGTTTCTAGTAGCTTTTTTCCTCTTTGAAATAGTTATTTTTCTAAATGATGCTTGATAATAAGCACTCATGATTTCTTAAGAACCTAATTATAGAAAAGACTGCACTCAGGATCCCACAGTTGACCACGGTGCTACGGCTGGAGGCCACCTTTGGTGGAACAAGGCATTTGAACTCTGGCTCTCTTGAAAAATCCTAAGTATCACTCTATCTACCTGCCTGCCTTGCCCTCAACCCAATCTCTCCACTGTACAAAATGATGCTTGAGGGAAACTGGCATGGAAAGTAGATCTTGGAGTGTAGGCCCGAAACTTGGAGGCAAAAAGAGTCCTGGTGTCCTGTGGTCCCACCAGAGTAGGCAACTAGGGACTTAGGCCAGGTCCTACGGAGTAGTGAGGAATTTTTCTGTTTGGAGGTCCCTCTGCTATACAGATTTCTATGGAACCTGCCACTGCAGTGGGCAGCAGGGCATGTCTGAGGCTTCTAGCTGCCTCTCCATCTATGGAACACATGAAATTTAACACATACTTAGCATTAAGACTCAGATACATGCATAGGCCAAGCCAAAACCACTATATGCAATTAGATACCAGTTCAAATTCTTACAAACCCTAAAAATTCTTGAGTTATTGAAAACTCTAAAGGACTTTCCAGACTTGTGCCAAGAACTGAAACTAGGCTGTTTATTTTTTCTTTTTAGTCTTAACCTACATATCACAAGAGGAAGAAATGACATGCCTTAATTGGAACCTGCTTTTAATCTTTCTCATGTAGTACGTTCTTTTGAAAAGTCTCTGCTAAGATCTCAGAAAGCAAGGTTCTTCATATTTCTGTAAAAGGTGGTATTCTTTATATGTTTACTTTAATAAACAAAAAAAGTTTTCTCCCAGAAGGTTTATTCGTCGCATTTAAAGTACAAAACCAAATACACAGATCCAGATATTGAACCATATATACATATCTATACATATATTATTCAGACCTACGTAAACCCATCTGTACATTCTAATGTATCCACCAATAACATCTCTTGAATAAAAAGCAACATATCTCTAAACAAACAAACAGTTATTAGTAACACTGCCATTTGAAAGTATAGAAAAAGATATTTCATAGGAATAGGAGAATTACTAAGTATAAATCCAATATGTTCACATGGACTCCTATAGGAATAATTAAAAGATGAACCTGCCAAAGTCTTTGGGCATTAACAACTCTATAAAAGAAACGAGTTATGAGAAGATATTTTATAAGGTTAATTACATTCTAAGAGATTGTTTTGATTTGGTTTTTAATTTAAAGAAAGGACTTTATTTTCTCTAATAGCACAGCATTTCTAAGTCTTATTTTCTATGGAGTTGGAATGAATCTTTAGGCAACTACGTATACCTGTTAAAAATTAAACTGGTCACAAAAAAAAATATATATATATATATAAAACTGGTCACTAAAAATGATAACCGATTTTTAACACTGTGTTAAAAGCACAGTTCTTTCTTCAGGAGGAAAGCAGAAATTTTAGACTTGCCAGATACAGAATACGTGATGTCTCCAAACACAGAGATGTCCTGCTGATCGTGGGGACTAAGTTATAACAGCTTCTTTGTTCTAGGATGTCACCTACCTCACATGCAGACCACAGGATACGAGGCCTCAGATGCCTAAACAGCACCATTCCGGGCACAGAACTCTCTCAGTGCCTATTCCCATAACTGGGAACACACACACACATACATACAGAGATGCGGGTCATTATTAAAATCAGATTTATTAATGGCTTCACAGTAGCAACACAAAATGTACTATCACCTTTCCATAGGAAAGGTTATATTTACTCTACACACTTCAGTCTTGAAATGTGGCCCCCAAGAGCATTCAATTCCCAATCATCAGTGAATTTGCTGAGGGTCCCACACCCTCCAATCCCAATTCAGCAGAGCAAGAGCCCCTCCTTGGCTGCCAAGCGCTGGCAGTGGACTTTGTCTTGCTGCAGCTCTTCATGATTTGGATGCCAGAGCTTCATAATGATCCTTTCAATGTTGAGAGCATATACAGTGTGTGTAGGAATGACTTCCCTGTGTACCTGGGATTGAAAACATATCAGCACGTCTCCCATTATACTTCAGTATACTTATTTTTCCAACACAGAAAATGAACGTAAGATCTGTGTCAACAAAACACTCACACAAAAGACACACAAACCTGTACGTTTTAAGCCAGAACCTAATTAATCCCAAATCAGATAACAAGAAAACAAGGAAATAACAAGGCTCTGAGATAGAAATAAGGGGACAAGGAGATTTTTTTTCTTTCACTGGGGAGGTGAGAGATGTGGGAGGTAAGTTAGGAAGGACTCTTGAGCCAGGGGTTTGAAAGATTAGGTTACTATTAATGGCTTTAATAACAAACAACAGAAACTGAAAAACAAAAGCCAGGAAATGGAAAAGCTAGTGAATATCTTTGTAGACTTGAAGAAACTTTGAGCCTATCCATAAATCCAGGTAAACCTTAAGGAGCCAAGAGTTACCTGCAAAGCTTCAAAAAGGTCGTACATGTTCACTGGAGGCAAAGTCGTGGGTAGCGTGTCCCCCGAGCACGCCAGCAGGAGTGCAGCCTGCTGCTCAGCATCGTCAGGAGGCAGGTGCGACGCTGGATTCTGACCAGCACAAGGAGCAGAAAAGGCTGGAGGGCTGGAAGCAAAATGTTTCAGAAATATTCCCAGTAAGTAAGATGGAAACAACTGAACAAACGGAATAGGGATGGGCTGCTAGAATACTTCCTATAAAATATATCTCAACGTGAATCAGAAATCCAGTTATCTTTCAGCCAGTGTATACACAAGTAGTCTATAATTTTAATTTTTAAAGGCAGCCTATCTGTTGGGCTGGAAATAAAATGCAGTGCAACTGCATTTACCCTTCTCCCTCCACAGTGCTAAGATACTAAGTCAGGATACTGAGTCAAAATTGTTCCCTGCCCTTGAAGAGCTTCTAGTTGGAAAAAAGTAACAGACCTTCATTAAAGGAAAATGAAATTGGAAACAACCAACCTGGAGAGGAAGGTAGATGATACTGGAGACAACAGGATCAAAAATAACAAGCAAGAAAAGAAAATAAAGCACAAAAAAAGCAACAGGCAAAAATGGAGGGTGGAGAAAATTCATCCAGATCTTGCCAATTTCCCAAAATAGAACCCAGATATAACATCAGCTGGGAAGTCAGACATAATTTTTGTATCGTAATACAGTAGGAGATAACCTATGCAATTCTGGAGAACACGCAGGTGAAACAACAGTGAGGAGGGAACTAGAACGAAAACACAAGTGGAGCGCGAGCGTGGGCTCCGGCAGCAGACAAAGGCAGCGCTGATAGAGAAACAAGCGGCCGACGGTGAGATAGGAGCCTCACAGGGACAGGCTGGCAGGGGGAGAGGGCAGCTGGAGGCCCAGCAGGGTCACACACCGCTCCAGCGCTCGCCCGCTACGAGGGGCCACTCTTTTACTCTTTTTGGTTTGTTTTTCTCTAGAGAAGAATGACTCACAAATGAGAACAAATAATCCCAAACAGATATGCCTGAATGAGATTGAGAAAGTAAATCCTCACCTATGGCAATCTAAATAGTGAACCCAGTTTAAGCCAGTGATCTTCAAGATGAGCCCTGTGAGCCGTCTCAAGGTCTTCGGGGCCATGAAACAGGCACCAGCACCATGCCCTCCCCATGGTGTCAGCACTATCTGCTCTCTTCAACTCCCTGCTCGGCTTTCCCACCCCACACCCCTCACTGTCACTCCTCCTGCCTTCCCTGCCCATTACTTCTTCCCCAGCGTCACTCCTGCCAGCCTTCCCAATCACACTTTTTTCTCTGAAGTTTTATCTCCCTTGTCATCTCTTTACCTCTCTTCTCCCTGAAAAGGGACAACACAGGGATGAAGGTAATCCAGGTCATCTCAGAGGGATGACTCAGAATATCAGAGAGGTCCTGGGAGCCCACAGTGGAGTACAGACAGAGAGGTTCCAGAGATCAGAGCTGAGAGACCAGAACTGCACAAGAGGATGCCAACAGCAACCTGACGACACCCAGCACAGGCCGCTATCTTGAGCTACAGCTAAAAAAAGCCAGAAAAGGACCTGGAGAGACACCTACTGCTCCTCCTCCCACCATCAAGAAACCCAACCTTGACCCAACAAGCACAGGCCACGTTCCTGAGTGAGAGCCGGCCCACTCCCCCCACCAGTCAGGTGATAACCCCTCAGGAACCATCCAGACGCACTGCCCCAGGGAACTACTCCACTGTACTTCGGAAAGTGGGGGGCACTCACTTTAAACCACACGCAGCGGCCAAACTCTACAACTTCACTCCTAACATAAAGAGCACCATACGAATTCACTGGTTATCATGCAAGGATGCAAGAAAATAAAACCATACTGCTCTCAGAGGTACCTTAGACGCACAGAGCCCCAGTAACCAACTTTAACAGTGGTCTATTACCGAAGAGTAGTGTAACCAATTAGGAAGGATGGATGCAAAGATCACAAGAAACTTCACATACCTTTCTATTAAGTTGTTGTAAGCTACTACACTGTTCTTCAGGTATGGCTGTGGGGTCACATTACTACCAAAGGCATATTTAAAATGACCATCACGTAATCGATAAGCTTTCCTTCTTGACACAACTGATGTCAATATATCTTTAAGGTGATTCTGTAAAAACAAGAAAAAAAAGAGAAAAATAGCATGAACTCCCCTTTAAAAGCAAACCATAAAACTTCCTTTGACCAAAAAATGTTTATTGGCATTTAGTGGATGGAGATGTGAGACAGGCAAACAAGTGCTGAAACCAGATGAATATTCACGAAACAGCCACAGAGCCATACATACCAGGGTACGAGGGTACAGAAAAGAGCAAAGGGAGACATGCTATTTTTATTTAGTTCTATTTAGGATGGGCTTGTTCTACTTTAAAATTTATTAAAGTTTTTATATCTCTGAATTGGCTCCTCTCCCTCAAAAATGATGTTCAGATAGCTTTAAATAAAAGTACAAAAATAAGTAATTTTTTTAAGCAGCAAACTACCTTGAAGCTTGGTTTAAAATGGTACAAAATGTTTCACCATCAGGAACATATTGGTTACAGTGCCCAATCTACTAAAATCCTTGCATAAAAAGAACCTTGGCTCTCTCAAAAGCCACATAAACAAAAGATATATAGGAAATAAACAGAAAGTTAGGTATTTAATATCTCTTCGCCCTTGTGGGAGCCAAGTACCTAAGAGAGGGTCAGAGAATGTCTGCGAAAATAGAGACAGAACCAGTCCCAGCCTACCCTTATTAACAGGGGTGCTGGGGTCAGGGATGATGTTTCAGTTCTACCAATAAGATCAGCTCATGTCAGGACTTCATGGTACAACTTATGATTCAATGTTTATAACTTCTTGAGAAAGCTATTATAATCTCTGAGGTACTGGCAAGGAAACGGAGGCCCGGTGAATTGAAAGGAATGACCCAGCGTCACCGGTCAGTACCTGTGCACTCTAGACCCCAGTGTATGTTCTGTCGAGTAACTAAATGAGTAAAATGAATGAATGAAAGAGTGTGCTGAGACAAGAATCCCACAGTTCAGATGCCAAGTCTAATAATGCTCTTCAAACGCCGTACCACAGCAACATCAAGTGATTTTAATCTTTAGGATTCTCAATCTCTTTTTTTTTTTTTTTTTTTTTTTTTTTTGCTTAAAAACTGTCCCCTTGTTGAGAAATTAAACATCCAAAGTGTTATGCAGGTAACCTTTCTGAAAAGTTTAGTCTGTTAACTGAAGGCAATTGTTTGGATTGTGATGTTTCTCCCCTCAAAAGAAAACAACTTTCAATGATGACAATTCTGAGATCAGAGTCACATTTTAGTTCTTTTCTTGCAGTACCAGCTTTGAATGACTCACACAAGCTCGTCACATTCAACCTGTAAGAGTGTTTCTGCCACCAGCAAACCAACCTCCACTGCATAGACCACAGCTGAGACAGCCTCCTCGGTGACGTTGTCCAGCCCATGCTCATAAGCAGTCACTATCATTCTCCCTTCAAGCTGACCCCGAGTGGGAAGCATCATTGTGTGGGAACAAAGTTTCAAGTCATCATCATCTTGGGGATCCTTGGCCACAAACTGCTGGGCTCCTGAGAGAGGATTCTGAGGCTGGAATCTATGCTATGGGCAAGAAAACTTTTCAAAATTATTCATTATGTGGCAAGTAATAAGACACAAACAAAAGTGACCTATGAATTGGACCTGAGATCCCACAAATTAATGCCACCAAAACTATACCACAAGAGTTAAAAAAAAAAAAAAAGTAACTCATGCACAACTAATCACAGATTCACACCCATTACATAGTAATAATGAAGACATGAGTTATGGGGGATAACAGTACTATGCATAGCAGTTTATTCTATTCAGTTAATACCTCGGTAATCACAGAATATATGGCTCTGTGCTAAAAACAACAACTGGGGAGAAGGAGAAGATATAAAACTATTTTCAAACAAGTCAGAGTATTTTAAGTATACTTGTAAGTAAGCAGATTCTGAAAATAAAAATATATAATTAATGCTTAAGAAAAGCCCTAAAAAAACCTAGCTAACCAATATAACAGATCTAATAACAAATATTCCAAGATAATGTAGGGTAGTGTAACTCTTACCATTATCTTCTACTGACAACTCTCAACACAGAATCTTTCTAAGACACAGTCATTAGTTTTTTTAAAAATAGTTTTTCCCAATCTTTTCCGCTCATAAAATCTCAGCCTCCCTCTGGGAGATGCTGATAGCCCAATTATATTCTCCATAATCAGTGGGAGATATGCCTCAGTAGCTTTTGCTTAAGCCCAACTCACAAGATTTTGAAGCGAATATGGCTTGTCCTGTTTGAAGTTTGTACTATAAAAGCAATACTTGTTGTTTTTCCATTTTCCAAGTAAGTATAAAACTGTATTTTATATCAAACATGCTTTTTTAAACCAAGTATACCTCTCTGGAGATACTGATGCCCTCCAGATCGAATATTCTTGACTTAAAACATAGAGCCAAGGTAGAAATAAATAAATATTTGTTGATGTTAATGAATAAAGCTATCAATACCCAGTCAAATCTATAAAAGGGATACTTTTGGGAAACTGTGTTCCCTGGATATAAACCAGAAAAAAAAAAGCAAGTTATTCTAAAATGTTTACAAATTTTATAGCCCAATGCCTTCAAGATTTCTCTGAGGATCCCCAGAAGGCTCAAGGCCTAGTGGGGCGTCAGCAGCATCCTGCCAGAGGCCTCTGGGCCTCCTGGACCCTTGGAACAGAAGTCTTCAATCTGAGAAACATTATTCATTCCACAAAGATATTTAAGAGGAAAAAGGACACAGGCATAGTTGTTGAATTACTGAAAAATCATTAGGTACTAATGATAACATATTAATAATTACACAATAACAAACTGGAATAAAAATTCAGACACAATCTTTGAAACCCTCTTCACCAAACTCAAATATAATAACACCGTTTTCTCCCCAAATCATGCCCTTTTTTTCCAACTTTACTACCAGAATTGTAATATTCATTAAAAAACTAAAGCCAGTTCCATCACACCAGTGCTTAAATCAGTCGTTACCAAGATCTACTAAACAACCTACATCAAATTTCTGACGAACAGAAGAAAGCTTTTTCTTTCCCTTTGGTTTTCCAGGTTTGGCTGCAGAACCCCCTGTCCAGGGTAAAGATCCAGCACCCTCTATAAGACAGAAAAATAACAATCATAAGAGAAAAGAATGACAATTGATAACTGCTAAGTTTGTTTTCACTTTAGGCTAAAAAAGTATGAAATGCTCAAATGATGAAAATGAACAAATGCTTAAATTCAGATCTCTCATTCTCCTTCTCTAAACAAAACATTCTCCTTCCCTAAACACAACTTCTCTCAAATCACATGTTTTTCTCTAGCTGTAACCAAAATTGTTCTTTTAGGAAGACAAATTTGTTTTTCACATTTTTCATTGTTTACTGGGTGTTTGTTTGCTTACTAGTAGCAGTAGTATTATAAAAGCAGGACAGAGTTTTCTAGTTCAAGATGGTGAAATAAGCACATGTATTTGTCTCCTCTCTCTTCCAACACCCTACTAAATATGATAGTAGAAAAAAGTAAATGGGGGCTTCCCTGGTGGCACAGTGGTTAAGAGTCCGCCTGCCGATGCAGGGAACACGGGTTCGTGCTCCGGTCCGGGAAGATCCCACATGCCGCGGAGCGGCTAGGCCCATGAGCCATGGCCTCTGAGCCTGCGCGTCCGGAGCCTGTGCTCCGCAACGGGAGAGGCCACAACAGTGAGAGGCCCGCGTACCACACACACACAAAAAAGTAAACGGCACACATCCAGAACACAGATAAAAAGCAAAACGAGTGGCAGACCAAGATGAGATCTCAACAAATTTCAAAGATGGGCTAAAAAGGAGCCAACTTACAAAGCGGACCCTTGGAAGCTGTGACCTAAGTTGGCAAGGTTGGTAAATAGGTGGAAGTAAATAAACCTGACTAGTAGATATCCACAAAGAATCTGGATTTGGAGAAGGTGAGTGCAGTGCGAACCAGAAGGGACAGTACAGCTTAAAACAAGATTAATGGAAGATCTATATTGAAAAGTCATCCATAGAAACCCCTTCCCTCACCCCCAGGACTGAACTCAGTACAAAACAAAAATGCAGGGTTCCTTGCTCAAAAGTTAAGAATTTCAAGACAAACACAGTACAGCACTAAACCAAGTGCAGGCCCTTCCAAGTTCATGGACAGTTCCTGGCCCCATGAAACCAGCCCCACTCACTCCTGTATACAGTGCAGTATAAACAGGTGGCAGGGAAAGGAGAATGGCGAACTCTTCTCTAGTTAAATAGAACAAAATTTCTGGGATTTACTGGGTAGCTGGTATGAATGTTGGTACCCTAGAGCACAGTTCTCTGCAGCTGGCATTTGAGGAACCTCACTGTAATGGCTGGCCTCCCGTCAGCTCACTCTAAAGCACAATCTCCAGGTTTTATGCTTCATTCGTAAATGTGGATTCTCAGACATTTGATGATAAGCTGTAACATGGTAAGAAAGACTAAACTGAAAAAAAAAAAATTGAGATCCTAGAGATAAAGGATTCAGGCAACACAAAGAACTTGAATAATTTCTAATTCATATCCTCAGAGAAGTTTGAGAAGATGGGTATCCATAAAACAAAAAGAAGACGCTACAAAAATTGCCGAATTAAAGAATGCACTGGACAGAAGGGCTGAACGAAAGAATTGAGGAAATCTCACAAAACACAGAGCAATAAGGCAAGACGGATGTTTAAAACCAGTCAATCCAGAAAGACGTTTCAGCACACTATACGGAGCCACTGACGTCCCATAAGAAGAACAAAAAGCAAAAGCAGTTGTCTTTGAGAACAAGCTGGTCTAGGAGGGGGAAGCTTTTCATTCTAAGACCCTCTGTACTATATTTTTTTAAACCATGAACAGATATAGTTTAGTGTTAAAAAAAAAAATCAAAAGTTATACAAGCTCATTACAGTACACTTGAAAAAAAAATCCCAAAGAATTTTTTTAGGAAAAGAAAAAAAAAAATCACCCATCATTCTAGCAAAACATTATTTCATCTTGATGTTTTTGGAAGAATGAGTTCGTAAAGCTTTGAAAAAATCTTCCTGGTTCCTCAGCTAAAAAAGAACTGTTTGGGAAGTCAAGTTCCTCTTCTCCATCGCTTTAAGTGTCTTTGGCACACCTAGATCACACCTGGTAAGGCCGGTCAATCTTAGATGATTTCCCTGATGAATGGAACTCGATGTTAGGCGATGCTGCTGCTGAGTGGCCAAATATACCTTGGGTGAGGAAGCAAAGCATGGTAAGGACTGACTCTGACCCCAAGGAAGGAGGCCTTCACAGCAGCAGTCAGATTTTGGTTTGGATCCAACACTTCTACTTACTAGCTGAAGAGGGCCTCAGGTACGTTTTTATTTTGTTTTGTTTTCTCTCCTCTGAAGTTTGTTTCCTAGCATATAAAAAAGAGGCTAATACCTCTGAAGAGTTGTTGTGAGGATTAATGATAATGCACGTAAAGCGTCTAAGGCACTGCAGTTACAGTATTCAATAAATAACATTATTAAAAGCATCTTTCCTGCCTGACTTAGAAAAACAGTAACCAACCTGATCACAATTAGTAAAGTATAAAAACCTGTATTTCTATACTTTACTTTTAATAGAAATCACCTCTTTGTTGCCAGCAAATATTAAGTTCATTTTAAGGGAAGACATTTTGGGTGTTTGAGAAATAATTTCTAAATTCCAATGTTTCTTCATTTATTTTTAACCAACAACAAACATTCAAGAATATCAAAGGCTTTATTTAATTAAAATCAAAATTTATACTAACACCACTACGTATTTGTTTGGCTTTTTTTTTTTTAAGAGCACTTTTTGCATGTTCTTTCATCTGTTTTTTTTTTTTTTTAATCATCCTGCAGGGTAGATACTACTCTCTATTTTATAAATGTGGATGCTAAGAACACTCAGTAATTAACTACATTATCTAAGCTAGTGGCAAAACCTAAACTTGAACCCAAGCCCCTTGACTCCTATCAACCAAGGTTTTTTTTTTTTTTTTTTACTTTTTTTTTTTTTGCGGTACGCGGGCCTCTCACTGCTGTGGCCTCTCCCGTTGCGGAGCACAGGCTCGACGCGCAGGCTCAGCGGCCACGGCTCACGGGCCCAGCCGCTCCGCGGCATGTGGGATCTTCCCGGACCGGGGCACGAACCCGCATCCCCTGCATCGGCAGGCGGACTCTCAACCACTGCACCACCAGGGAAGCCCCAACCAAGGTTTTTATTTCCGATCATCCCACTGAACCTTTTGGGTGGGTGCCACTTTAGAATATACCTACCTAAAAAGTAAGATCTAATCCTTACAATGTTGGCTTTTCTGATCAAATTAAACTTTATACAATGAAGTGGATTATCTTTATGATCTAACTGGCGAAAGTCCATTTCTATTTAAATTAAACATTAGAAATGTGACACAGTGTAGAATGTGCAGTGAGGGGTGTGGTGAGGGGTGGAAAACAGCCTTCCCTCTCTAACACCAACCTCCGTAAACAAACGCTCACTGTTTATTATTCTTCACACCAATGGCGACTTCTTTGAGTGTGGAGAACAAGCCTTTAGGAGATCTCATCTGAATCTCTATCTTACAACAGAGCTTAGCAGAAGGGGATGATACAAAATACTAGTCACTTCTAGATAACACGGGCTTTTAATAAATGATCATCAGAATCACCACAGGCCCTTTAAACAACAAAAACTTCAATTTAATCTACAGTAGGAGGTACCTGTAAATTCAAGTTTTTAACAAGAGCCCAGGATAAGCTTTATCATGAGGCAAAGTTTTAATGCATTTAGTTTTTTTTTTTTTGACTGATTAAAATAAAATTGAAAGAGGGGACTTGTACCACTTAAGCTCCAAAAAATTAGGGACAAAGGAATCATTCTGTCTATACCTATTTATTTAGGTTGAAGTGACAGACTTAGCATCCACATACCTCCCCAACATGCTGCTATTACTACCTTTGTTCTTCACCAATAGTTTGCCAAACACATGCTGAAGCTCCAACCTTCCAGGTGCTAGTACTTTACCTTCCCTATATCTATGGAAACGCTCTCCTAACCACCAAATTCCCTCCCTTCACTCCTCAGCTTCTTCCTCCTGACCACCTACCCTCCTCCTCACCTCTCATTTATTTAAGTAATCTAAACCCAGCTGAATGGGGGGTAAAGACCAAAAGTCAGTGAAAGGACAGAGAAATCACCTGCTTTAAAAAGGTTCTACAGAAGAATCTGTATTACACAATAAAATGTTTCTTCTGAGCAGTTCAAAGAACATTTCATTTGCAAACAAGTCTGTTAAAGGAAGTGAAAGTCTAGTAAGCCCAGCATTCTGTGGGTTTGCTGACTGACATCCCTGGAGGTGTTTCCACTCCCTTACCTGGTGTAGACACCAAAATCTGACAACGCGTGAGAATAGCCAGGAGGAAATCGTTGTGAGAATGGACTGAAAAAGGGAAGATTGTCACAAGTCAAATACAGAATATTTACAACATAAGGAACCCACTGTTTCAGTCTAGCTTTTAAGGACTTTGGATATCCCCTACTCTGTCATTCTTTCCATTTAATTTTAAATATCCACATTATTTAAATGACCTTACATACCACTAAAACCAAAATTTTAAAAAAATTTTAAATAAACTTTTAATTTATTGCAAATCTGGGAAAACTTCAGAACAGTAAAATAACTCCCCAGGTAATTATTTTACCATTATCCTGTGTGAGAAGTCTATGAGCTTCAAGGTCAAATTCTTCTTTGCTGATCTTCTGCTTGAACCACAACTTTAAGTTAGCCCAGTATCTGCAGAGGCAGAAACAATAGTAAGAGCCTCAGGATTTGCTTCTTCCCCAAGTTCACCTTATCTGCCTCAACTCCCAGGGAAGGAAGGAAATTTTGCATTCCCTAGTGTTACGGACTGAGCTGTATTCCCCTCAAATTCATTTGTTGAAGCCCTAACCCCCAGTACCTCAGAATGTGACTGTACTAGGAAGTAGGGCCTTTAAACAGGTAATTAAGTAAAAATGGAGTCGTCAAGGTGGGCCCTAACCCAGTGTGACTGGTGTCCTTGTAAGAAGAGATTAGGACACAGAGAGACAGACAGCAGGCAAAAGCCAAGAGAGGCCTCTGAAGACAACCATGCTCACACCTTGATGTCAGACTTCTAGACTCCAGAACTGTGAGAAAATAAATCTCTGTTGTTTAAGCTACTTAGGAATCAGAATACCATCAGAAGACGGAAAGTCCTCCCTAAAAGGGACTGAGCAGTAGTCATAGAATCAGACTCATGAGTCAACCAGCCAAAAACCACTGCTGTACCTTTCCTTTCTCACTGCTGCCCTTCTAAAAGACCTGCTCACCAGAAACCTACACTTCAGATTTATATTTTAAAGTATTATTAAAATTATCAAATATTGCATATTTGAAAATTGCTGAGATCTTAAAAGTTCTCATCACGAAAAAATTTTTTTAAACTATGTATGGTGAGAGACGTGAACTAGAGTTACTGTGGTGACCATTTTGCAATATATACAAATACTGAATCATTATGTTGTACCCCTGAGACTAATATACAGTTATATGTCAATTATACCTCAATTTTAAAAAGATTTATATTTTAAAATGTGTATGTATTTTATGGGCATTAATACCAATTCTGGGCAACCTCTTTCCTTTCAAATGAACTCAAGTTTTAATCTATCCTGGCTGAATGGGATTCTAAAACAGCTCGCCACAAAGAAAAATACCTGAGCATAGGAGAAACTTAGTGGTTTTTAAAGTGAAAACCAACCACTAATCATAAAAATTACTAGTTAACTAGTAGGAAAAAAGCATCCAATCTTTTATACCTTAACAACATTAGTAGAAATCGGAGTAAAATACTTTACTTTTCACATCCACACCCCTTGTTTCCGTGCTGAAGAAAGCTACTCCTCCTTCAAGAAACAGAGCTAAAAATTACTTAGTATGTTTTACAATCACTTTCAATTCACGATTAACTACTTTCTAATGCTCATTTGAGTTTCTAACAGAAAAGAACAAAAAAAAAGCAGCGATTCCTAAACGAGATGGTTTAATGCTCTCACTGACCTATTATACCCATGGCAGGGTTTCTCCTGTTCTCCCATATGTAGACTAGCTTAAGTCTGACTAAGTATATATGTAATTGCCTGGGTTCCTGTGCTTTGCTCTCATCCCCCCCTTCCCCCCCACACCGGAGAAAACCCGTAGCTTTAGTGGCGTCTTAAAGCTTCCCAAGACCCATTTCATTCAACAGCAAAACATGTTAGTTCTAGAGCCTGGCACCATGTTCCACGTGACTAGTCACACCCAGCAGTCAGTAATAACTTCCCAACATCAAACACTTAAATGCCCCAACCCCTGCTTTTTTTTTTCAAAAAACAACTAAAAAATGAAATAAAGCTCCACAGAAAAACAGAAGTCTTTTCCTATCCCATTTTATACAACAAAAGAAGATAGTAACATGAGAAAAACTTCATTATTTTAAAAGCCCTGTGTTCCTATTTTATAAGAAAGAGGCAAATATATTTATATTTGGTGTATGAACTTGTTCCAGAACTAAGGCAAGGCTCTGCCAACATGATGCTGTCTATCTTTTCCAGTGGCAAACTTTCTAGCCCAAATAGCCAACACTGGCTATCAAGTTGAAGACTCGCTCCCCAATCCTGGTCCCTGTATTAACTTGCTGTATAGCCATGGACAAATGACTGTTTTCCTCAAAAATACCAAAAACAAAGTTAGTCAACCTCTATGTAGGTGAGGATGATGGGTGATGAGTATAAATGGGTCAGACTAGGAAGCACTTGAGATACCTGAAGAAAATTAAATAACATATGGCTAAATCATCCGAAAAACTAGGCACCCATTTGAACCCAGAACTCTACTGGGTACTATACAAAGTGAGTTAGCCAGCAAAGCTCATTTCTTTCTACAAGCTGACATGGGCACACAACCTGACATAAAGAACATTAGGGCCACTGCATAAATAGAAAGCAACTCATATCTGAGTTCCTTATACACCTTATTATATATTTTACCTACGAACAAGGACCACATTTAAATGGTCACGTTGTACAAACCAAAGCTAACTACTCATGGAGGAAATGTGAGAAATTACTGTATAGCAATATCACAGACTGTTCAACCAAGAAGCGCTTTTCAAGGAGCAGAAGGGGGAAAAGACAATGAGAGAATGGAAGAAACTACTAGAGAACAACACTGTATCATTAACTGTTCCTGGCACAAAAGCATATTTTGATTGCGTTGTTAGTGGAGATTCAGCTAAAGATGCACCAAATTAGCTTTGGCAGCTCTATGTGACCAACGTTTGATAGCCAGTGTTGACCTTTAAAGACCAAACAGGAAATGCTAATTTCAACATTTCTGGTACTCCAAGCTTGTGTGAGGAGTGTGGTATCAGAGTTCACCATCACATCTAATCAATCAATTATACACACAAGCCAGGTTTATTGTAACATGTAAACATTCACTTTCAAATATTTGTAAGCATCTTAGATGTAACCGAGTGAAAAGTCTTTTGTGCTTAAAAAGTGTAAATTTTAGCTGTATTACAAAAATAAGCTATAGTAATTAATGAAGGTAAAAGCTGTCAATTTTACTTATTAAAATAATTAAGAATTTTTAATTAAGTAAGCAAGGAAAGAGACAAAGTCAACATGAATATTAAAATATAACTTTAGGTAGAACATTTTATCTTTGGGAATCAATGTTTACAAAAAATTAAATAATTATGCCAAAATAACAGATTAGATGATTAAATTTTAATTCTAGCGTTTGTAGTTTGATTTATTAACGTTCCTACTATTAAAATAATCTTTAAAAATTATATTTTGTTCTTAGTTATTCCATTTAGGCCATGAGTGTTCTAAGAAGTCTTACATGAGAATTCTGCATATGTATCTTGCGAGGGCGAAAAGTAGACTCTGCCACCCCAAAATTTCACAAGAAGGCAAAACTCCAAAGATCACGTATGACATCCAAGTTAAGTAACTTCAATCTCCAGTCATAATGAAAAGTAGAAAGATGAGAAGGAGAAAGTGCTGGAGAAAAAGAAAGATCCCCCAAACACCTTGCTCCTCCAGAAACATCATTTCAAAGTGAGTGTCTGTTGAGTAATGCAAACGTGTAGAATATCACAGAAACCATCTAGCAACAACACAAGACTTATACTTTTAAACGTTTAAAATTTGCTTCTTATATTTTAGAAAAATAAAATTGTAATAACAATGTTTTGAAAATTTCCAAACTTGACCTTGTGCCTCGGAGGGTTCCTTCTATGACTTCAGCCTTGTATTGAGTTATTGATTTTACACTCGGCCATTTCAGCATCTGACCCCACTGTGTACTCGGTCCCCTGCTATAACCTGGGTGAAAGTCTGTCTGAGAGTCTCTGGGGTCCTTTGCAACCCTCTGTAAGGTATCAGAGCCAGAAATCAGATGCAAAGGCCCCAATCCTGCCATGACTTTGAAGAGTTACTTAACCTCTCAAAATCTCAGTCTTCTCATCTATCAAACGGGAACGATAATTGCACCTACCTCACATCTCTGTTGTGAGGATTAGATGAGATAGTACATTTACAGCGCTTAAAAGGTGTTCAGTAAATGTCTGCTACTGCTTTCATCACTATAACTGCAGTATTGTTCGGTGACTATTTCACCGGAGGGTCTGTCTGCCTTCCGAAATTGCTGTCCACGCTCTTACCGACAGTGCCTCCACGACACCCGCGCTCAATAAGCCTCTGCCTCCAGGAAGCCCTTCGGGAGCGGGCCGCCTGCGCGGCGCCGGCTCAGACCAGGCCGGTAGTCAGCCACATGCGTCCCGCACCCTCGCACGGGCCGCAGTCGCCCAACAGGCCCTTGGGCGTGAAAGCGTGGAGTTAGCTTTTCCCGCCCCACCCAGGGCACAGCCTCGGGAGAAGGCGCCCGCGAGGTTCCGGAGGGAACCAGGGAGGCCCGGCCCCTCCAGCTGGGTGAGTCGGGGTTGCCCGCCGGCCCCTTCCCGGGCCCGAGAAACCCAGAGGCCCCGCCACCCGCTACGCGAGGGCTGCAGAGGCCTCGCGGCCGTGGGGGACAACTCCATAGTGGGTCGGCAGCCCGAAGCTGGGGGAGCACCCGCGCGGAAACCCGGAGGCTGCGTCCGGGGAGTTCTTACTGTTTCACGTTGTCCCCCAGGGCCTCGCTCAAGTTCTTCTTGGCCGCCTCCAGCTCGCTCACAAAGGTCGCCATTGCTCCCCACGTCTCAGCCCGACCTCAGACCCCTCGGCCACAACGACCAGCAACCGAAAAACCAACTCCGCGAAGGCTTCGGCTCTGGAGGCTCCGTCTTCTCCCGCCTGCCCCGCCCCCAAGCTCTGAGAAGACGTTTGTTTGGTTTTCGGCTCCGCCCGCCTTTCTGGAGAGAAAGTGCTGAGCCAAACTCGGTGTTTTCGTGGTCCTCCTGCTCCCGCCCCCTCACGTCACGTGACCCGCTTCACCTAGCGCTCCCGCGCCCCACCTAAACCCGCCCCGCCCGGCCCGGGCTGCAGCGTCACCTGCAGGGCTGGCGTATCCCGGGCTCTCAGTCTTGCCGCTGCGCAAGTTCCGAATTCGGTCCTTTTACCTGGATGAATATCTTCCCCCTCCAGGTCAGAAAGTAAATGTAGTATTGACTTTATTCTCTTTCTTTGCCTTATTTTTTTTGCCGATCACTAATCATCTAACATGCCACTTAATTGACTTATCTTGTTAATTTTCTGCCTTCTCCAACTAAAATGTGTAAGTTCCGTGAGGACAGGATTTGTGTTTTGTTCACTGATGTTTCCCCAAGTTCCTAGAGCAGTGCCTGGCACATAATGGGCTCTCAGTAAATATTTGCTGAGTGAATGAAGTAATTTTGAAAAACAGGAAAACGCACAGAAGGATAAGAGGAAAAGAAAGAAAACAAAATGTTACCACCCCGGGAAAAACCCTTTTAACTGAGAGAGATTCCCCCTTCCCATAATTTATAATCATACTCTATCTTCAATTGTGCATCTTGGTAGAGTTTTGTTATATTTATACTTAATAATATAAATGTTTTCCTCTGGTATTGTCTTTATAATCATAATTTTGGTGACAGCATATTAAATACCGCACAGGAGGAAGGCACACAGTAACTTGTTTCCCAATTGTTAGGCTGATTATGTCCATTTTTTTCTATTAAAAGCAATACTGTAATACACTTTATGCATAAAGCTTTTCCTCATTTAGGATTATTACTTTAGAACAGAGTCCCACAAATAGAGTTACTGATTTAAAGACAGGAGTATTTATAAGAGTCTTGGTGCATATGGTCAAATTGCCTCCCCCAAATTTGAAATAATCCTAAATGGCTTTTAAATCTCGTGTAATTTCTCTACAGAGACTCCTTCAGGCTCCTCCATTCCTTCAGCAAATATATAGTGAATTCCTATTATGCGCCTGGCAATCTTTTGGGTCCTGGGGATACAAAGATGAACAAGGCAGGTAAAGTCTTCCTATCTGTGTCATAAAACTCTAAAGAAATTTTGACTTTTTAAAAAGTAGTTATCAACTTATGCTTTCCATGGCTCCCCACTGACTACTGAACAAATTCCAGACTCCCTAACCTGGCATTCAAATTTTCTTATGACCTGGACTCAGCCGACCTGTCCACCTCACACACACCCAGGCCTGTCCATCACCCCTTAGTATGCACTCCGCATTCTAGTTACTTCACTTTCTATAACAAACCACATGACTCAGTCCTTTTATATATATCTCCCCTCTGCTAGTTTTGAGACCTATGGGTGGCTACCTACATTTTTTGCAATCAGGTTCAAGTTTGTTTTTTTTTTTTGCGGTACGCAGGCCTCTCACTGTTGTGGCCTCTCCCATTGCGGAGCACAGGCTCCGGATGCGCAGGCCTAGCGGCCATGGCTCACGGGCCCAGCTGCTCCGCGGCATGGGGGATCTTCCCGGACCGGGGCACAAACCCGTGTCCCCTGCATCGGCAGGCGGACTTTCAACCACTGCGCCACCAGGGAAGCCCAGGTTCAAGTATTAAAGGACCCATTCAATAGGACTAGGAAGGGGCACAGATGTTTGGGTATATCTTCCAGGAACTGTCCCCACTGTATGGCTACCCCATCTCTATGGCTACCTGTCCACTAAGAAAAATATGACTCTTATCTCTTGGAATCGATGCTTGAAAACATGCATACCTCTACACATCTAGCTCAATTAAATAGTCCATTCTCCTTCATCACTTTGTATACCAATTAGCATTAATTTCAGTATAGTGATTCAGGTAAATGTCCACTTAAACTGTAGTGTTAGACAATATAACAAACACAAACAGACATCTGACCGAACAATATACTTAATAGAAATCAATACTAAAACCATTTGTAATTTGGTAGTTTACTTTAAAGAAACTAATTTTAAATCTTTTAGTTATAGACGTGCTTGTAAAAATGTATACCACATATAGACAACTATTAAATAGCTTCAGAGAATGTGTGTGAAAGTCGTTTATAAAATGTAAAGAATTCTACAAATGTTAGTTTAATCTAGTTTTTTACATCTTTTTAAAATCATTATTCTATAGCAACTTGCTCTTCCCCAAATGCAGGCTAGTCTGAGAGTAACTAGTAAAGTCAACTCAATGGGATATTGGGCACAGACTATATAAAATAAGAGTTCCCTTTATTTATATTATCCATATTTTTTCCATGTCGTTAGGATGAACTGTTGAAGGTTGGTAGTATTATTCATATATTGCCTATTCTTATGCAACGTCTTTCAAAATATAATTATATAAATTATAAATATAATTGTGTACAAATGCAATGCAAAGGAAAACCCCTCAGAAAGGCTATTTTCATAGCTATTTTACTTGCATATCCATGAAAGCTTGGCCTCTGCTTGCTTAATTCTTCCCAATTCTTTATTTTATAAAGCACTGGTTTGTTTGGTTTTTTTGGTGGTAGGATTTGATGTTGATGGAGTTGTGAGATATCTCAGATCTGGAGGTGACGATGATGATGATGATAATGATTTCTCCCAGATATGACATTTAGGTTCCTTAGACCTGTATATAAACCACTGACTCATTCTTTATTCTGGCTAGCACCTAGTGCAGCAGAAATATTTGATTGACTTTCCTAGTCTGCTCATTGGCATTGATTCATTAGCTTTCTTCTTGAAGCACTGACTGCAAAGGTGTGAGTTGTTTCCATTTCAGACGTCAGCAGCTCTGCTTTATTGGAAGGACTCTTACAGTTCAGCTTTAAAATATTATTGATAATATTTTAGTTGCCCGTTGAAATTACCCTCATAATGTTCACTACAATTTGTAATACTTATTATGTAGTATACTATGGTATGTATGGTACACACATATGGTACCTATATATACAGTTATACTATAGAACATAGTGGCTCGCACTCAACATATCTGGTAGAATTAAATATTTTAGAAAATTCTACATAATAGTCTTCCTCTTCTATATCTATATTGATCTACAGATATTAATATAGTTAAAGGTTATAGACTAGCATGTACTAGGTCCTAGTAGAATTTATGGTTGAAAACACTTGGAGAGGCATATCACACTGACACCACATATACTTATTTTATGTCTGCCCAAATAAGATATAAAGAGGTTCTTGATCTTTTATTTTGTGCCATGGGCCTCATTGGCAGTCTGGTGAGCCCTTCTCAGAATAATATTTCTAAATCCATAAACTACATATGATTACATTTAAAACAGTTTTATAGAACACAGTACTATCCATGGGCCCCAGCTTAAAATCCTCTGAAGCTTTATAGGTACTTAGTTTGCTCAGGCTGCGATAACAAAACATCACAGACCAAGTGGTTTAAACAACATACATTTATTTTCTCACAGTTCTGGAGGCTGGAACTCCGTGATTAAGATGCCACCATCAAGTTTGGTTTCTGGTGAGGACTTTCACCTGGCTTGTAGACAGCCACCATCTCTCTAACGTCCTTACATGGCCTGTCCTCAGTATGTGTTTGGAGAGAGAGGGTGATTGAGAAGGAGAGAGGGGAGGGGCAGAGAGAGAGAGAGAGTGTGTGTGTGTGCTCTGGTGTCTCTGCTTGTAGGGACACTAATCTGTTGGATCCGGGCTTCACCCTTATGACCTCATTTAACCTTAATTACTTCCTTAGAGGCCCCATCTCCAAATATAGCCACGATGGGGTGGGGTGAGGCAAATATTCAGTCCATAATAGTACTACAGAGAGTTAATTATAGTTTCTCTTTCCTTTTTTTAGAAGCTCTTGGAGATTAAACTTTTAGGACTCTGAGAAATGGAAGGCATCTAGGGATTCTAGTGATAAAAGACACCTAAGCAACCCCTAACAATACTGAAAAGTGAGCACTGTTTTTACAATGTGTCTTGGCACTATCATGGTTGTAATTAACTTGATGAAAGCATTTTCCCTGGAGTTAGTGAGTCTTACAATAGAGGAACAGACGTTTAAGGAATAGAAAGAAGAGGCATGATCTGTAATGTAGATAGAAGATATTTAGAAGCCAGTCAACAGTACAGTACATTAAAAAATTTAAACTCTACAAATATTAGCTTAGTCTAGTTTTTTAAATCTATTTTTAAAATTATCCTAGCAATTTTTCTTCCCCCAGTTAGAGGAGTATAAGGAAAAGTATAAGTATTGTTGCAATTAAAAGAAGAGGGCTTCCCTGGTGGCGCAGTGGTTAAGAATCTGCCTGTCAATGCAGGAGACACCAGTTCGAGCCCTGGCCCGGGAAGATCCCACATGCCGAGGAGCAGCTAAGCCTGTGAGCCACAACTACTGAGCCTGCACTCTAGAGCCCGTGAGCCACAACTACTGAGCCCGTGTGCTGCAACTACTGAAGCCTGTGTGCCCTAGAGTCCGTGCTCTGCAACAAGAGAAGCCACTGCAATGAGAAGCCCGCGCACCGCAACAAAGAGTAGCCCCCGCTCACCACAACTAGAGAAAGCCCACACACAGCAACAAAGACCAGACACAGCCAAAAATAAATAAATAAACTTAAAAAAAAAAGAAGATTTAGAATTACGACAATCAACTGAGAATAGAGATACAGTAGAGTTTACCTTTCAGCTAAGAGGGCAGACTACGCGGCCGAGCTGGATGACTAATTAGCTTCTGAGGACACAAAGAACCAACCTTGAGCACAGTTCCATAGGTATCCCCAGGATATTTCTATGCCTTGAAGGGAATCTCAGAAACTCTCTTCATTCTGTTGCCTCTTCTTACTCTGGGAGCCTGACAGCAAAGACCCCGTTGGTCCTATATTAGTAGTAAGAATGCTGCAGACAGTCTGTTATGAAACAGGGTCCTATTAAGGATGAAGTTAGTCCTGGGCATAATATCAGAGGTATTTATGGGATCATTCTGTAAATTTTTCAGAATATGAATTATTAAACTGTGTATGTTGAAAAAGAAATCTCTGTAAGCAGCCTGCCAAACTGGAATTTGGAAAATTTGGCTGAAGTCTTTGGCCAGGCTTCTTATAGATAAGAGCTTCTCCAAGGTGCTAAAAGATATTTTTTGTATAGTGATGGAGGTCAAGCTTTGGAGACAGCTTTGGCACTGGGGGCAGGTGGAGATTCCAAACTGACGCACTGTCTCTGGAGTTGCTACTAACATAGGGAGACTATGCTGGATGGAGACTAGGCTCCACACGTCACCCTCTGGAAGGAGGGAAAGCCACAGTGCTGATCGAGAAAGAGGGAATGTTCTCTGCTGTTGCCCTGAAAAGTCAGGTGCCAGGAATGGAACTTGATAAGTGAATTGTAGAAGATTAGGCCAGGGCTCATTGTTTGAAATCCAGGAGGTGATTTGCTAACGGAAGTTACAGTGACAGTTGTACCACACAGAGCATCCTATGTACTTGCAGGAGTCCTGAGCGCACTCTTTACCCCTGTCAGAAGCCGCAAGCCTGCTGGAAGCCAGGGCTTCCTCCACAGTAAGGAGCTCTGTCTTGCATATCTTTTGTTAGCTTTATACATAATTTCTTTGAAAGTTTTTGATGCTCTTGTAAAGATACCTTTTATGTCTGTTACTTATTTCCTTTATTATGTTATCTAATTTCTTTTGTTCATGCATTGGAATGCCATGGAGGCAAGATAGCATAGTGTTAAAGTACAAGCTCTAGAGCTAGTCTGCCTGAGGTTTGAATTCTGACTTTTCCTATTTTAGGTGTATGCCTCTGAGCAAGTTACTTAATCACTCTTTCAGTTTCCACACCTGCAAGGTGGGAATAGGAATAGTACTTACCTAAGGGTCACTGTAAGAATTAATTTTAGAGTCAAGATGGTGGTATGGGAAGACGCGAAGTTAGCATCTCCCCACAACTAGGGCACCTGCCTGCCACTGGTGGGGAACTCTGACCCCCAAGGAGGCGGGAGGAACCCCAGAGTGAGCCGGTAGGATGTAGGGGGACCGAGGGGGTGAAGAAGTGGAGGCCAGACAAGATCGGTGCCCCTGAGGCTGGGGAGATCAGGAGAGGCAGGTGGGAGGGGCCTTCCAGGAGGAGTGGAGGGCGACTGCCCCACCCACTCGGGCACGGGGAGCCTGCTGAGCTTGCAGGCCAGTCCCCTGCCCTCCAAGGCCCCCATCTCCCCCTCACTGCCCACATTTGTCCTGGGGACATAGGAGGGAGGCCTGGAAGATCAGGAGAGGAGGCAGGAGCGGCCCTCCCAGACCCCCAGACCAGAGGAGCAGCAGAGGAGGGCGTTTGCCCTGCCCACTCGAGCCCAGGGAGACATAGTTTGGGAGTTTAAGATTGACGTGTACACCCTACTATATTTAAAATAGATAACCAACAAGGACCTACTGTATAGCACAGGGAACTCTGCTCACTATTCTGTAATAACCTAAATGGGAAAAGAATCTGAAAAAGAATAGATACATGTATATGTATAACTGAATCACTTAGCTGTACACCTGAAACTAACACAACATTGTTAATGAGCTATGTTCCAATATAAAATTTAAAAAAAGAAAAGAAAATGGAGGCAGAGATTGGAGTGATGCTTCTACAGGCCAAGGAATGCCAAGGGTCACCAGCAGCCACCAGAAGCCAGGAGACAAGCATGAAACACATTCTCCCCAAGAGCCTCAGAAAGAACTAACCCTGCTGACACCTTAATTTCAGACATCTGTCCTCCAGAGCTGTGAGAGGGAAGAAATTTCTAATGTTTTAAGCCACACAGTTTGTGGTAATTTGTTTTGAGAACCTTAGGAAACTAATATATCAGAGAAGGAATGGGGAAGAAATACCCTGGTCTCCTCCTTTTCCTGCTCTCTGATCTCAAATGGCAAGAGAGCCACAGAAGACACAGTCTGCAGAAAAGGGCATAAAGAGTCCTTTAATCTAGGGTGGGGTGTGGGTGAGGGCAAACTGAGAATATGAGCACCATACATGAAATGAAGATTATAATAAACAAGTTGCCAAATGGAAATATAGCAAGGATAGCTGGTAAATTGCTTCAGAGAGGACATAGACCATGAAGGCTAAAAGTACTTCCTTTGCTGTTGGGCTGTACTAAATCACAAAGGTCAAAGGGAGATTTGGGCTCATCCAACCCAAGGGTTTGCCTGTTCTATTCTCAAAGAACCAGGCTCACAGATGTCCACCTTCACACAGTCAGTAAGTGAAAGAGTTGGGCCTGAAACTAGGTCGGCCAGATCCTAGTCAGTTTCCCATTTTCTGGTGTAATATTTTCCTCATCTAGAGAGTTTTCTTTCAGTTAAGAAGGCCAACCTGGTGCAGAAAGTACAAAGAGTTCCTACATATCCCTTGCCCCCATACATACACAACCTACCCCACTATCAACATCCAGCCTTAGATTGGTACATTAGTTACAATCCAAGAACCTACGTTGACTCGTTCCTATCATGTTTACATTAGGGTTCACTCTTGGTGTACATTCTGTGGGGTTTGACCAATGCGGAAGGACATGCTTCCATCATTATAGTATCATACAGAATAATTTCACTGCCCTAAACATCCTCCATGCTCTGCCCATTCACTCCTCCCTCACTCCTCCCTATGCCCCAGCCCCTGGCAACCACTGATCTCTTTACTGTCTCTACAGTTTTGCCTTTTCCAGAATGTTATGTGTTTGGGATCATGCAGTACGTAGCCTTTTCAGGTTGGCTTCTTTAACTTAGCAATATGCATTTAATATCCCTACATGTCTTTTCACAGCTTGATAGCTCATTTCTTGTTGGTGCTGAATAATATTCCATTGTATGGATATGCCACAGTTTATCCATTCACCTACTGAACAGCATCCTGGTTGTCTCACGGTTTTGGCAATTAATAAAATTGCAACAAGGATCCATGTGCAGATTTTTGTGTGTGCATAAGTTTTAAACTCCTTCGGATAAATACCAAAGAGTGTGATTACTGAAACGTATGGTCAGACTGTTTAGTTTTGTAAGAAACTACCAAACTTGAAAATCAGCCATCCTATGGCATATTTTTTAAATGACTTAATCTTTTTTTTTATTTCTCAATTTTTTAAAACATCTTTATTGGAGTATAATTGCTTTACAATGGTGTGTTAGTTTCTGCTTTATAAAAAGTGAATCAGCTATACATATACATATGTTCCCATATCTCTTCCCTCTTGCATCTCCCTCCCTCCCTCCCTATCCCACCCCTCTAGGTGGTCACACATCACCGAGCTGACTTCCCTGTGCTATGCGGCTGCTTTCCACTAGCTGTCTATTTTACATCTGGTAGTATATATAAGACTTAATCTTGAATCAAGCAGTACCTATATGAGGTGCACTCTCAGAAACTCCAGAAAACTTCCCTGATCAGCGTCTACTTGGAAGATGCCTCTCCTTCCAAGCTTGTTTCGTATATTTAGTCTGAGTCTTTGAACTCTGTCAAAATTGCAAACCTTTGTACAATTGGTAACAATTTTCATTGTCATCAATGATGTATAACTTGAATAGGAACAAACGTTCTAAGAGTGCTTTGATTAAGCACAATGCAGTGAAGGTTAAGGGGAAGAACAACAGGATATATAACTAACTGGTCTACATACTACTGCCCCCAGGAGTATTTGCTGTATCCAGGGAGAGAGGTCTGTCCTGTTTAATCTAACGGGTTCATGCCCTGGTCCGGGAAGATCCCACATGCTGCAGAGCGGCTGGGCCCGTGAGCCATGGCCGCTGAGCCTGTGCGTCCGGAGCCTGTGCTACACAACGGGAGAGGCCACAACAGTGAGAGGCCCGCGTACCGCAAAAAAAAAAAAAACGAGAAAAAAAAAAGGAGGAGCAGTCTGTGTCCTTGAAGAGCTAACCACCCAGGCATGTACGAACAAAATTTCAATATAACATGATAAGTACTATAATCCCAAAAAACATTTATCCTTGATTTTTAAAAAGTCTGCTTAGTTGTCAGTTGATGTATCAAATCATGTATTACAATCTTTGATGCAGAAAATATGGTTTGCTTGAATAGAGGCATTAAAGCACCACAGAAGCTCAGTGGTGAGCATGACTGACTCAGCCTGGAGGGTCTGAGAAGTCTTCATAGAGGAGGCAAAATTGGGGTTTAATACTCAACAATGTATGTGACATTTCCTGGCACAGGAGAGAGACAGAGGTTTTAAGGCAGACAAGTCAGACACAGGTCAGCGTGTGCAAAGGTGTGAAGTGGGAAAGAGCTTGGTCTGTTTTGGGGTGGTGATTCGGTGTGGCCAGAGGAAAAGGTACCTGAGCTGGGGGCAGGAGGGGCAGGTGGGAGGAGACAGGATGAAAGGCAGGCAGGAGGCAGCACATGAAGGGCTTTTACATCATGGGCAGGAAGCTGACCAGTAGGATAGCCACGAACCATATATGGCTCTTGAGTATGTGAAATATGGCCAGTGCAACTGAAGGGCAGAATTTTTTGTTTTAGTCATTTTATTTATATAAATTTAAAAATGGAAGTAGTCTAAAATAGATAGGTAGATAGATGGATAGATTACATGTTGAAATGATAATATTTTAGATGTGTTGGCTAAATAAAATATATTACTAAAATTAACTTCACCTGTTTCTTTTCACTTTTTAAAAATGAGACTACCAGAACCTTTAATGTGTTAAGCTCCCACTGTATTTCTGTTAGGCTTTGCTGCTGTAAGCAGCTGGGAGCCATTGAGAGTTTTTATGCAGGAAAAGAATGTGATTGGGTTGAGGTTTTATAATTACAGTTCTGATAGTAGAGCAAAGGATGGCTTGGTGGGAGAGTGCACCTTGAAGTAAGGTGACCAGTTAGAAGGCTCTTGCTATAGTCCACATGAAAGCCGATAAAGACCTCAAAGAGGCAGTAGAGATGGAATAGGGGAGCTGAATTGAAAAGATATGTAGGAGAGGAAATTAGCATGGCTTAGTAATGGACTGGCTGTGGGGGTGTGTTGTACAATGAAGAATTTGACTTTTGCCCTTGGTTTCCAAGAGGTAACCTTGAAGTCTTTGGACTTTCCCAAGTGTCTTTGTTATTCATGATGGGCCCCTTGGACCACAACTGAGTTTATGCTAATACGGTGACTCATGGTGGGGCCACTGAGTTTCGGGATAGGGACTGGCCATGCCAACCATGGTCACATGAAAGACCAACCGTGTGATTAGGAGGTTGGGGCTTGGAGCCAAGTGCTATCAGCTAGACCTCTGAACTTTGGGGAGGGGAAAAGAGATTAGAGTGATTTCAGTCACATGGCCAATGATTCCAGCACTCTTGCCTGCATAATGAAACCCTAATAAAAACTCTGGACACTGAGGCTTGAGTGAGCTTCATGGTTGGTGGTGCACATTGATGTGCTGGGAGGGCGATGCATCCTGAGGACACAGAAGCTTCACATTTGGGACCTTGTCCTGTGGTTTCTTCTTTGAGCTGGTCCTGATTTTTATCATGAACTATAATCAGAAGTACGACACTTCCCTGAGTTCTGTGAGTTGTTCTAGTAAATGATCAAACCTGAAGCGGTCATGGGAGACCCTCCAATTTATAGCTAGTTGGTTAGGAGTGCAGGTGAAGTGGTTACCCCTGAGCTTGTGGCTGGCACCTGACGTGAGGGCAGTCTTGTGGAAGAATGTGCCCTTAGCCTGTGAAATGTAACCTGTCTAGCTAGGGTCAGGATTGTACGGCAGGGTGAAAGAGAACAAGTCAAGGATGACTCCACAGATTAAAAATATAAAGAACACAACAGGAGATGCAGGTCTGAGTCAGAGCAGGGGAGAGTGGATTTGGTGTTACACCTGTCACCTTTGAGGTGTCTGTTGTCTTCAGGGTTGAGATGTCTATAAAGCAACGCAGTTGAAATCCAGGAGCGAGTCTGGGCTGGAGGTAAAGATTTGGGGGTGCTCCATTGACAGGAGGTTGAAATAGGAATTTTTCTGCTTTGTTGTCCTCTAAGGCTCCTTGTTCCTCCATCCACTTCCCTCCCACTCTGCAGATCTTCCTGTGTCTTTGTCTTTTCTACCCCACCCAAGTTATTCCTTCTTCTTCATGCTCTTCCCACTCTGGCCTGTACTGGCCCCCAGAACTGTCTACCTGCCCTAATGTTGAGCCAATGATCTGGAGAAGCTGGATAAACAGGTAGCTCTAAGCACACCTTCCCCTGCCCTGTGCACAGTTCATCCTCTTCTCTCACCAATTTTTATCTGATAATCTGCCTACATGACTCTTGCCCTTTCTATCTTTTCTTCTGGAAGCAGAGAGCATAATATAACATGGTGAGAGTTCATGTTTTTAAATGCCAAAGATGTCCATTTTTCTTCCCAACAAATATCTGAGCACCTAGTATGTGCTTAGTGTTAAAGATATAAAGATGAAAAGACATATTTGTTTACAGTCTGAAGGAATTTGAACACTTACATATTAACCAAATTCTTTTGATCATGTGACTATGCGTAAATTGTAATTGAGGAGGTAACCTAATATAAATCCATCTTAGAGCTGACAGAGGTTAATACATTCAAGATGAGTTGTAAGTCTTTTTACTGTGTCCTCAAGAATTTGTCCATTAAAGAAACTGGATTTCAAAAAATAAAATATTTCTTCTTTTTTGGCTTTTAAATTAATGCCAAACATCTAGATTTTTAAAGCACTTTTCATATCCTTTCATTCATATATATGTGTCATATACATCTATATTATTTTATATGTATATATATTTATATTTATGTATATGTATTTTACATATCATATACCACCTCCTTTTCCCTTGCTCTGACACTTCTGTGAATATGGGCTTGTGGTCTAGGGAAAGAGGAAGAATTATTTTATTTTGAGACAAGCTCTACGAAAGCAGAATGAAAACAAATCCATAGAGGTTCCAAAGATGGCCACTTGTCAAAGGACTATGCAAGGATTGGCTCTATTCCTTGATACTCTGTACCATTCAAAACCTGGTAGCAACAACATGACCTGGGAGCCTATTAGAAACGCAGAATCCCAGGTCCCAGCAAGACCTACTGAATTAGAATCTGCGTTTTAAACAAGATACCCAGGTCATTCAAATGCACAAAGCAGTGTGAAAAGCACTGCTCAGTGAGTTTCACATGGAGTTTTATGAAATGCTATTATTATACAAGAGAAATTAGATGTCAATCCCCTCGTAAACACTGACTGCTTGTTAAAGACCCTTGGTGTGCCGGCCAGCATTTTTAATGAGCTGGCAGAGGAAATTGTCCACTTTTGGCTCGAGCACATTCTCCTACCTTAGGATATGGAGAAGAATCTTGAAAGAGGGACCTTTGTTCAGCACAGTTGTGCAGAGATGGGCTGTGTCTTGGGGGTGGACCTGAGCAAACAGAGCCCGGTTTCTTGATGCTCCAATTTCTTGGAATGGACGTTGGGAAGAAATGTGGTCCCATGAGCAACAAGGCCCGCCCATGGCTAACTGAATGGCGGGACACTTTTAGAGCCCAAAGTTTCCCTCTCTTGGTGGTTTAAGAAAGCAACTTTCCCTGGATTCAGAATTCAGACATTCCCTCATTGGGTTTCAGCTTTGGGGGTTTTGCCTGGGTTTGAGATCTGTACCTTCTCCTGAGTTAAGTGCCTTTAGACTTGGGGGCTAAAGGTTTGGGTTTTCACTTGGAACTTGATCACATTGTAATTATTCCTAGTCACCCTGGGGAAGCAGGAGCTCATGGAAAGTGCACCGGTTAAGAAGTATGGCTAGTAGTCCCTTGCTGTGCCATTGTATTAGTTTCCTGTGGCTTCATTTATACACTACCGCAAATTTGAAGGCTTAAAACAACAGAAATTTGTTCTCTCGCGGTTCTGGGGATCAGAAATTGGAAATCAGTCTGTCTGCAGGGTCGTGTTCTCTCTGAGGGCTCTAGGGAAGAACGTTTCCTTGACTCTTCAGTTTCCGGTTGCTCTAGGCGGTCCTTGGGTTTTGGCTGCACAGCTCCAATCTCTGCCTCCTTCTTCAGATGGCTGTCACCTCGATCTTTCTGTGTCTTCCCTTCTGTCTCTTATAAGGACATTTGTCATTGGATTTAGGGCCCACCAGTATAATTCAGGATAGTCTCATCTTGAGATACTTAACTTCATTACATCTGCAGAGATTCTTTTTTTTTTTTTAAGATGTTGGGGGTAAGCGTTTATTAATTAATTTATTTATTTTTCCTGTGTTGGGTCTTCGTTTCTGTGTGAGGGCTTTCTCTAGTTGTGGCAAGCTGGGGCCACTCTTCATCGCGGTGCGCAGGCCTCTCACTATCGCGGCCTCTCTTGTTGCGGAGCACAGGCTCCAGACGCGCAGGCTCAGTAGTTGTGGCTCACGGGCCTAGTTGCTCCGCAGCATGTGGGATCTTCCCGGACCAGGGCTCGAACCCGTGTCCCCTGCATTAGCAGGCAGATTCTCAACCACTGCACCACCAGGGAAGCCCTCTTTTTCTAAATAAGGTTACAGTCACAGGTTCTGTGACTATTTTGAGGGATCCACAAATCAATCCACTGCAGACCCTAACAAGCTGTGTGGCTCTGGACAGCTATCTATAAAATAAGATAAGCCTCAGGTTTCTCATCTATGAAATGAGATCTCTGTTACCAGTAGTGTTAATATTTTCTGACTCTAAGTCTTTTACTTGAGTGCTCTATCCCTAGGCAGAATAAGATAATTAAAGGGAACACCGTTGTGTGTGTGTGTGTGTGTGTTTTATATAACATCATCCTTAATTCTTTAAACAAATATTTGTCTAGTACGCAATTCCCAGCAAGGTGTTGGACTACAGTGATAAATGAACAAAATATAAGATTCCTGTCCTCATGGAGCTTATATTCCATGTAAGCTTACATTCTCTCCTATTGGAGAAGAGACACAATCAAGAAGTAACCAATAAATACTCAAGCTAATTAGATAATGCTACATTCCATGAAGGAAACAAGGTGATGGACAGAGGGACCAGACAGGATGACTGGGAAGGCTTATCCAAAGAAAGGATATTTAAACTGAGATATTAAAAATGAAGAAAAGCCATGAATAAGGTGGTTCAGGAAACTGAAAGGAGGCCTGGATGACTGGAATAGATTTTTTGACGCCTCCATGTGAAATATGGAGAACAAAACTAATAGTGTATGTGAAAAATCTTGAATGATTTTGGTTGACAAGGTGTCAGTAGTGTGCCGGGAGTGCCACTGCAGTCCCGGTGGTCGTGGGCTGTGCAGGCGGAAGTCTGGTCTCCACAGGGAAGATGTTGGTCCTGTGCTGCTCAGAACACCCTCAGTGTGTTCCATCTGGGCACTGTGCATGGTCCAAGTAAAACTGGGTCAGTTAAGGACCATCTTTGTTTGTTTGTTTGTTTGTTTTTAAGCATCTTCCTTCCTCCCTCCCTCCCTCCCTCCCACCCTTCCTTCCTTCCTTCCTTGCTTTCTTTCTTTCCTTCTTTTTTTCTTTCTCCCCCCCACCCCACCTTCTTTCTTTCTGTATTTTGGCCATACTGCGTGGCATGTGGGATGGTTCCCTGACCAGGGATTGAACCCGTGCCTCTGCAGTGAAAGTGCTGAATCCTAACCACTAGGCCACCAGGGAACTCCCAAGACCATCTTTGGACTGTGTAAAGTTAAAAAAAATCCAGATCTGACTCCAAATGATTTGAACAATAATGTAAATCTTTACTAAGTTTTCTTGAACTTACAATACAGATGTTTGTGTGGGGCATCACAGAAAAAAAAATCTTTAAAAATTCTCTTTAGACATCTTTTTCACCCAAGCTCCACACTCGTGCTAGCCTCTCAGCTTCTCTTCTCTTGATTGCTCTCCTTTCATACCCTGCCCCCCAGTGCTGTCTCTCCCATCACCCCCTCCAAAAAGCCAGGACTGTCCATGTCTGCCCCTTCCTGCACTTCCCACTGGGAGTGTATTTCCCTCTCTAATTTCTCCTTTCACGACAACCAGCCCACCCACCACAAATAAACCTTTCAACTCATTGCATTGCACTTTAAGATGGCCGTGGAGGATAAATACAAGAGATATTTAAAAGGTATGATCAACAGGACTCCGTTACTGATTGGCCAATCATAACATACTCTAACATTTATTTTGTTCTTGCTATGTGTCACAGCCTGTGCTATTCTATGAAGCAGACGGTGTTCTTATGCTCATTCAAAAACGGGGAAACCAAGCCTCAGAAAGACTCCATGACTTGCCTAAATCCACAGAGCTGGAAAATAGCAAAGATGGGATTTGAACCCAAGAAGTCTGACTCTGGGAACTGGACATTTCACCCCTGTGCTGGGATAGAAGGGTGAGAGAAGTCTGTGATGATCTCCTAGGACTCAGGTTAACTAACTAGGATTAGTGACTCCATCAACACAGGTAGGAAAACTAGGTCAAAGGGCAGGCCTTTTGTCTTAGGGGTGGCGTGGCTAGTGTAAGTTACCGTTACTCCTATGTTAAAACTCCCAGTTTATCTCTAAGGGTAATATAAAGATTGCTTCTTTTCTGTTTTCCTGCCTTCTTTATTCTGCCTTTGTAGCAACTCTTAACTCTGATTTTTAGAATGCAATACACCAAACTCTTCCTAAAGAAATATAAAAGGATAGGTGGAACACACCCAAAGAAGATTCAAAATCAGACATGAAGCACTGATAGCTTCATAGCTTTGTCTGATCTATTTGGCCACCTTCCATCCTTAGCAATTGGAGTGGATGGCTTGGGGGGTACAATCTGGGGCTAATGGGGGTTCAGACTCTATCTATGTGTCTGATGCAAACTATTTGGGTAGAGCCCACGTGCTTCATGTCCCCTGGTTACTTAGGTTCTTGGCAGCCTCACCTATGATTGGGATAACTCCTGCTCCCTTCCTCCCGACCCGCATCAATCTTATAGTCACTGCGTGCTCCGGGATTATCACAAAATTTAACCAAGAACTTCTTCAGACAGTTCCTCTCCATGGTTAATGGGGAGCACCTTTTGAACAAGTTTCTTATTCATAGACTCACAAGCAAGAAAGCTGCCCACCCAGAATCAGTCTCCCTGGACAGCAGGTGCGGCTTTTGATACCACATTATTCTTGCTGGTTCTCTTCCCTGACCTCCCTCATCCTGGACTAAGGCTGCTTTTGCCCCTTACGGCACAGTCACAGTTTGTTTTTCGTATTCAAGGCCTAGTTTCTGAAAATATCAGAGGCTTGACTCACAAAAGAGAGACGGTTTTAGAATCCTTTATGATCATTTTCTAGACCAAAACACTGGGTTTCTAAAACACAGAAAATGAGGACCAGCAAGAGTCTTCTTTGTTTTTTCTTTGCGGTACGCGGGCCTCTCACTGTCGCGGCCTCTCCCGTTGCGGAGCACAGGCTCCGGACGCGCAGGCTCAGCGGCCATGGCTCACCGGCCCAGCCGCTCCGTGGCACGTGGGATCCTCCCGGACCGGGGCACGAACCCGTGTCCGCTGCATCGGCAAGCGGACTCTCAACCACTGTGCCACCAGGGAGGCCCCCAGCAAGAGTCTTCTTTTGCTGTCTTCTGCTCTGGCTCTCCCCCAGGGTTGCTTGGACTCATCGGTCTCAGTTTATTTGTATCACCCAAATAAAGTCACTGTCATAGAAAACAATCTTATGATCACCAAATGGGAAGGGTGGTGAAGGGATAAATTAGGAGTTTCGGATTAACAGGTATATACTACTATACATAAAATACAATGGATAAACAACAAGGGTCTACTGTATAGCACAGGGAGCTATATTCAATGTCTTGTAATAACCTATAATGGAAAATAATCTGAAAAAGAATATATATATGTATAACTGAATCACTCTGCTGTACACCTGAAACTAACACAATATTGTAAATCAACTATACTTCTATAAAAACATATTAAAAATGAAGTCACTGATATTCACGTTATATCATCCGTGCAGCAGTTTTACCCTATGGGTCCTTTGGTATTAGAACAAGCCTTCCCTCTTGGTGCAAATGAGACCTTTGTTCTAGTTTTCTTCATAAAAATCTCTCCTCCTCCGTCTGCTAAGGCTGCAGTTATATTTTCCTCCCACTTCACAGATGGGGAGAAAGAAACAAAGAGCTAAAGCTCACACACATAAACTCTTAATCAATCCTTCCTCCTGTCTTTCCCAACAGAACTTGATTTTTCCCAGGTGTCACTCACTACTCTCCACGTATCAGTCATGACTCAGACGCCAGTGGCTCCAACTCTGGTCCTTATTCATTTAAACCAATCAGAACATGGCAGACCTAAGTCAGCAAATTCAGGCTAGCAGGAAGGACCTGTATTATATGCTTAGAGGAATGGTTTCTCTCTCCATTCCTGTTGGTTATGAGCAAAGAAACACATTGTCCCAGTTGCTGACCCCAAAGTAAATTAGCTTTAGGATGAAGCTTAAACTTGGATGGCAAAGATGAAAGTTAGAAAGAGGCCATTGATAACATACTTAAGCCACTGAAACACCCAAACATTATAGCTGTTCTACATTTTGTAAGCTAATAAATTTGCTTATTATTTTTGCCAGTTTGTGTCAAGATTTCTTGTTTTTGTTTTCTTGGGTTTTGGTTTTTTTGCTACCAAAGCATCCCATCCTACCCTGTACTTTAATTTTCTCCACCACAGGAAATCCTATCACTCTTTCATCAGTTATTCAAGTCAGAGACTTAGGAATCATATTTGGTTTTTTCTTTTCCTGCACCACCTCCAAAATTTAATAAAGCAGCAATCCTGCTTGCTCTAACCTCCAGAATATATTCATAATCCATCCTATACCTCCATCTCCAATGCCACCATCTTAGTCTGTTATCTCTCATATAAAATCTACAATAGCTTTCTAACTGTTTCCCCTTCTCCCACCTTGGCCTTCCTATAGTCTGTTATCCATGCAGAAGTCAGAATGATCTCTTTGAAACATAGTTCGTGTTATTCATTGTTTGAAACTTTCTAATGGTTTCTCACTTTGAAAAAAAATCCAAATATCTCATTGATTTACTTACAGTAAAGACTACATCACTATTTAAAAAAATCTCAATATACAGTGACTTAAATAAGACAGAAGTTTATTTCTCTTTCACATAAGAGTGAAAGACAGTTCTGCTCCACGAGGTCCTTCGGAGACCCAGATTCCTTCCATCTTCTTGCTCCATCCTCCCTTAAGCAAAAAGCGTATTGTCCTTATTTGCATGGCTGGTCACGCAAGGGAATGAAAAAGAGAGGAAGTTAAAGATAAGCATTTTCCTTTCAATCAAGCGGGGTGGGTGTCGCACACATCTCCTCTGCTCATATCCCTTTGGCAATAACATTGGTGGCATGGCTGCACCGCACAAAAAGAAGGCTGGGAAACTGTGTCTGGCGAGGTGTCCAGATTAAAGTCTTGTGCCCAGGAGGAAAAGGAGAATAGATTTTGGGAGGATGATTAGCAGTGTGCCATGCTTATTGTGGCTTTCAAAGCCTACATGACCTGGCCCTTGCAGGCACTCCAGCATCATCTCCTGCTGCCTTCCTAGTTCACTAATCTGAGCCACAGTGTCTTCCTTTCTGTCCTTCAAACATCCTGAAATCCTTCCTACCTACATGCCCTTGCACTTGCTTTCCCTTTGCCTAGAACGCTGCCCAGTGATCCTTGCAATCTAGGTTCCTTCTTATCCTCCAGGTAACAGCTTGAAAATGTCTCCTCCTTAGAGAGGCCTTCTCTGACCACCCTTCTACTATTGTCCTACCTCTTAATAATTAATGTCTGTAACTCTGCTTTATTTTATTCATTACACTGATACTTGTATGAAATCATTTCTTTATCTCCATACTGGCTGTCTGTCTCACTGGAATCAGAGCTCCAGCAGAATAGGGCTTTATTTGTCTGGTTCTTGTTTACTGAAGTTATTTGGTCAAGAACATCATGTAGACATGATGGGTGCCCAACAAACCGTTTTGAAAGCAAATTGAGTAAGAAGATAAAAGGATCCTAAGCAATTTCTCCCCATCTCATCCTGTGCAATTATCATTTAGATCAAAATTTAAGACTTTGCATTTATTCCTCTTAAATTTATTCTATTAGACATGGCCCATTGCCCCAGTCTTTAGACCTCTCCTGGGATTTAATTCTCGACTGTTCACTGCCAGTGGGTCTGTAAGTCCCTCCCAGCATCCCATGTGAGCTGGCCATCAGCCTCCAGCCCTGGGTTAATGGACACTCAATGTTCCCAGCTCCTTTAATTTATGTTGCTTTTTCACAGCACTTCCCTTTTAATATGTGCTTCCACAATCTCTACACTTGTTTATGAAGCAAGAATTAAGTGTCATGGGCAAAAATAAACTCAAAATGGATTAAAGACCTAAATGTAAGGCCAGACACTATAAAACTCTCAGAGGAAAACATAGGCAGAACACCCTATGACATAAATCACAGCAAGATCCTTTTTGACCCACCTCCTAGAGAAATGGAAATAAAAACAAACAAATGGGACCTAATGAAACTTAAAAGCTTTTTCACAGCAAATGAAACCATAAACAAGACAAAAAAACAACCTTCAGGGGCTTCCCTGGTGGCGCAGTGGTTGAGAGTCCGCCTGCCGATTCAGGGGACGTGGGTTCGTGCCCCTGTCCGGGAAGATACCACATGCCGCGGAGCGGCTGGGCCCGTGAGCCATGGCCGCTGAGCCTGCGCGTCCGGAGCCTGTGCTCCGCAATGGGAGAGGCCACAACAGTGAGAGGCCCGAGTACCGGAAAAAAAAAAAAAAAAAAAAAAAAAAAAAAACAACCTTCAGAATGGGAGAAACTATTTGCAAATGAAGCAACTGACAAAGGATTAACCTCCAAAATATACAAGCAGCTCACGCAGCTCAATATCAAAAAAACAAACAACCCAATCCAAAAATGGGCAGAAGACCTAAATAGACATTTCTCCAAAGAAGATATACAGATTGCCAACAAACACATGAAAGGATGCTCTACATCACTAATCATTAGAGAAATGCAAATCAAAACTACAATGAAATATCACCTCACACCAGTCAGAATGGCCATCATCAAAATATCTACAAACAATAAATGCTGGAGAGGGTGTGGAGAAAAGGGAACCCTCCTGCACTCTTGGTGGGAATGTTAATTGACACAGCCACTATGGAGAACAGTATGGAGGTTCCTTAAAAAGCTAAAAATAGAACTACCATATGACCCAGCAATCCCACTACTGGGCATATACTCTGAGAAAACCATAATTCAAAAAGAGTCATGTGCCACAATGTTCATTGCAGCTCTATTTACAATAGCCAGGAGATGGAAGCAACCTAAGTGTCCATCATCAGATGAATGGATAAAGAAGATGTGGCACATATATACAATGGAATATTACTCAGCCATAAAAGAAACGATATTGAGTTATTTGTAGTGAGGTGGATGGACCTAGAGTCTGTCATACAGAGTGAAGTAAGACAGAAAGAGAAAAACAAATACCATATGCTAACACATGTATATAGAATCTAAAAAAAGAAAAAAGGTTCTGAAGAACCTAGGGGCAGGACAGGAATAAAGATGCAGATGTAGAGAATGGACTTGAGGACATGAGGAGGGGGAAGGGTAAGCTGGGACGAAGTGAGAGAGTGGCATGGACATATATACACTACCAAATGTAAAATAGATAGCTAGTGGGAAGCAGCCACATAGCACAGGGAGATCAGCTCGGTGCTTTGTGACCACCTAGAGGTGTGGGATAGGGAGGGTGGGAGGGAGACCCGAGAGGGAGGCGATATGGGGATATATGTATACGTATAGCTGATTAACTTTGTTATAAAGCAGAAACTAACACACCATTGTAAAGCAATTATATTCCAATAAAGATGTTAAAAAAAAAAGAAGTAAGGAGAAATTAAAAAAACAAAAAGAATTAAGTGTCATGGGGATTAATGAACCGGGCTTCAAGATACCTGGGTGCTAGTTCCAGTGTCTGTTGTCTTTTTAAAAATTACCTCAAGAAAGTCATTCCCCTCTTTGTGATCTCATTTTCCCATCTGTAAAACAGAGGACAAAAATGCCTGTTATGCTTTCCTCACAGATTTGTTATGAATCAGATAACAATGTACATAAACATGCCATGGAACAATCTAAAATTTTACGAAATAGGAAGTAATATTCCAGACAGCCAGGGCCGATGATAGGAGTCAGGGAGAGGCTTTGCAATGTGGGAAGATTGCTGGGGATCCAGGGGCTGTTCTCTGGAGCTCATCTCCACAACCATCAGTCCTCCATCCTTCACTTACACAATAGGGCATCTTGTCCTTTCTTCCCCTGGTTTTCATGCTAAGCATGGAAACACCTCCTCAAAAAAGCCACCAAAAAATCCCTTTGTGCTAGATGACAAGACAGAGATCTTGCTAAGAAGGGAGATTTAAAAATTCTGTTATAACCAGTTTAACACATACTAAAGTTCCTCAAAAATGCCAGAAGGGATTTCATTCATAACAAATAAAATAATAAAATCTTTAAAATATTCTTTTCATATCTCCCTCAAGACCTTACACCCCAAATCTCCTTCCCCCTCTCCAAAATCTCCTACCTCATCTTGACCATTATCTTTTACCCTTTTCTCTCCCACACTGAGCCAGACCAGGATCCTCTGGGCTCTGCCTTCACTCATTACCTCGTTTTATATCACGAATTGCAGATGCTGAGCTGGCTGTTCCCAATATGGTGTACACTGAAAGAGAAAGAGGTTAAGAGGTGCTCATAACACTGATATTTTCTGCCTGTCACATTGATTTGTTGCCTTTTAGATTAAAAGAAACTGAGGCTCCGATATGGTGGAGAGGAAGGGAGCAGACCCAGAGGAGGTCAGAGCCTGAGTAGGTTTCTCTAGTAGCTCAGTGTTCCATCTTCCCCACTACCTGGACAGGATGTCTTCCAGGCCCTCCTGAGTCGTCCAATCCTGATATCTCTGTCTTGGATATATAGCTTATAATACTTCGTGGTTCTCATGAGCTTGGGGATAGTAATGGCTGGTCTAGGTGCTGATGAAAACACACACAAACAGCTTGTGGCCTAGAGACTGGTAACTTCTTTCATGTCTCAGTCACAACAGCATCTATGGATATGGATATAAATCCATATGGATATAAATCCTCTATGGATATAAATCCTCAGTTGGAGTGAACAGCTGAGGTTGGCAGCCAGTATAGGGCCTCAGTTGTTTCTACCTCCAAAATCTTCGGCCTCTCGCCCATGGCTTATAGGTGAACACAATCCCCATCTCCTGCCCTCCAAACCCCCCTAGGCTTACATGTCACTGAGAAAGGGACCAGTATCTTGGCAAGTCCCTTTCAAAAGTTTTCCAACCTCTGCTTTAGCGTATGGCTAGGAGGAAACCCTCAAGGTGACTGAGGTCGTCTGTCCTGGCTGAGCAGTGACCTGGATATGGAAGGGTTTGAGCATATTCAACCAGCATGGGAGTGACTGCTCTCCAGCCCTCCTGCGATCAGAGCTTTCAGAATATCATAACATGATCCCACTTTGGTTTAGTTCAGCTAACGATGGAGAACTTATTGTGTACCACACACCATAGTGATCTGAAGGAGATAGAAAAAGCATACTTTCAAAGTCCTTGGATTTCAGTGGGTGGACAGACACAAAAAGGGATTCTTTTGAATTCACGTTGAGTGCAGCGACAGGATGAACACTTCCGGGGAAGCAGGGAACTGGGGCTTTTAGCTCAGCCTGGTGGGAGCAGGGATTCCTAGAGGATGTGACACCCAAACTGAATCTTAAAACATGTGTAAGGAGGTGCCCAAAGAGGGTGAGGAAGGCATTCTGCAAAAAAGGCACAGAGATGCAAAACAACACAGTGTATTCAAGTGCTCCTAATGATTCTGCATGTGAGAGCACAGCCAAGAAAAAAGAGAAGTTGAAGTAGAAATTGGCAGTGAAGCTGCAATGGCAGGAAGAGGTTGGACCACAGAGAGCCTTGTGTACTTTCTAAGGCACTTGACCTTGTGTCAAGAAGACTGTGGAGAGCCAGAAAAGTTTTAAGCAGGGTGTCAAAGTCAGACTTTGGCCTTGCCGGGTATTGTAATTTCAGTTTTCTAATTAGGAAATATGTATTTATTTATTTCGGTTTTCTGATTAGGAAATATTTACACATCTGGAATTTTGTAACTGAGGGTCATTATCATGGTGTGATATGGCTGTGTGAGAGTGTTCAGCTCTCACTCTTGGATGATCTATGTGCTGATAAAATTTTTGCCTGGATCCAGGGGCTCCAGCACCCACCCAGTTCATGGCACACAGCCCAGTGCCCCAGCACCCAGTCCTTTGTGTGGGTCAGCACTGCCTACTGTCAGGGTGCCTGCTACCACAAGCCAGAGTTAAGTAGTTCCCTTTTATCCCTTACAATTCTTACAGTGAGAGTCTTTAGGTAGACTTTTTTCTTTCTAATACTTTCTTTCTAATGCTCTGAGAAGCATTTGGCAGCTTTATAAGAAACAAAACAAAACAAAACCCAGGTCTCCATAAGTCAAGCATTTAAAATATTTTATTTGGTTTCAAATTTCCTTGAGAGCAAAAAAAATGTGTTGATAAGTTTCTTGGAATGAGAGATGCATCTGCTGTGATGAAGAGCTGTTTGCCAGCTCTTGAAGACTTTTCCTTCTGAAGCACTGAAAGTGGACACAAGAGCCCTCAAATGCCTGGAGAAGAGGTTTCCTTTTGAAAACGCCCCAAGGCCTGCTCTGAATGACGATAGTTTGGATCATTGTGAAAATCCACACTCATTGTATTGAGTTATTTAAATCTGAAGAATCTCTATGGGCGCTCTCCAAGTTCTCCTCATGCGGAGGCCTTGGACATGGTGTTTGCTTTTCTTTGAGAGAATATCTCTTAATAAATGGATTTTTTCCCCCTCAAGAAACTGCTGCTCTAAATTTGTTAAAACTTGTTCAGTATTTTGTTTGAATTTCTGTGTCAAATGCTGGAATGGAAAGTGTAAATCTATGGTCAGATGGGTATGAGATATTGGTTGCCTAGAAGCAATTAATGAATTTTTTGAAAAGATATATTTAAAGTCACATAATCTAACATAAAAATTATATGTACAGGGCTTCCCTGGTGGCGCAGTGGTTGAGAGTCCGCCTGCCAATGCAGGGGACGCGGGTTCGTGCCCCGGTCCGGGAAGATCCCACATGCCGCGGAGCGGCTGGGCCCGTGAGCCATGGCCGCTGGGCCTGCGCGTCCGGAGCCTGTGCTCCGCGGCGGGAGAGGCCACAGCATTGAGAGGCCCGCGTAACGCAAAAAAAAAAAATTATATGTACAGATACATACATCAGTAAACTTTCTATAGCATGTACAAATATTTTTTAGTCAACAAATGTCCTCTGTACCATTAGAGGTTTGGGGTGGCACAGCCCTGTTTGCCCATGACCAATGCCACATACATGTACACAAAGAGTACAAGTCAAATGAGGGCTCCGAGGGACAAATATCTCTCTAACTGCAGGGTTTCCAGTAGCCTTGTGAGAGAATGCAGCTTTGGTCTGAGGCCAAGATGCCTAGTGATGAGTCTACCCAACTGTGCCCTCCCATGAGGGAAGTAAGCACAGATGTGCTGGTCACCCTGAGACAGGAAACGAAAGAGGATGTAGGACCAGAAAAGAGAGCGTGGGGTCCATGAACACTCACGTTTACATGTGAAATGTGGCCCAGTGAGCTGCAGGGATTCTTGGGAATCCAGTTAGTTCTCCTCTCCTGATAGTACAGAAAAAAATAAAGAGATGGATAGGGAGGCTAGAAGTCCCCAGTTCTGCAGAGCTTGGAGAGGAAAGGAGAAGGCACTTTGCTGAACAAGTATTTCTCTTGAAACTAGCTAGAACTTCTGACAACAAAGTAGAAGGTGAATTATTAGGGGACAACACTGGAGGTGGGAGGGAAGAAAGGGGGATATTAGACTAACCCAGGAAAGAGATGAAAAGTCTTAACTAAGGCAGTGACGCAGAGACAGATTTCTCAACTTAGAATGAGCAGAGTGTATCCAAGGAGATACACCCGTGTGTGGAAGGCTCTGGTGAGAATTTTCACTGAATTGCAAAGAAAACAGCCCCCTAATGCCCTGGATAGGGATATCACACCTGAGGGGTGTTCAAGGCTCCATGACTGTAGGAGAAGAATATTTCATCATGCAGTAGTGGATGCCCGTTGTTATGGTATTCTGTCTGCCCAGCATCCCTTTTCCTACTTCTATTCATAACACATCCCTCCCTCCTTTGGAGAAATGTTCTTATCCCACTATCCAGTCCATCACTGAGTCTCATCCTTCTAGTCATAAACGGACTTGCCATCTCTCTGGCCACAAGAATGAACTCAAAGATGGGCACATGACTCAGTATGGGTCAGTCACAGCCTTTCCCCAAGATTGTTCCCACGGGTAAGACCCTTCACCTATCTGGGGCCATGTGAGCTGGAAAATTGTGACTCTTCGACTGCTAGTGACTATATTCCTGCCTTGTAGAGAAGGTCTGTCCTCAATGGGAGAAAAATGTAGATATAAAAAGACAAACAGATGTGAGTGATAGACAGGGAGGGAATCTGAATGCATCACAACCTAGATTTTCCCTCAGTTCCTACAGCTCTTCTTCCATCCCATGATCTATCCCAGGATCTTTCTGATACACAGCGTCCATCTCTTCCTTTTTTTTCTTAAGCTAGCCTGAGCTGGGCTTCTGTCATTTGCAACCAAAAGATTTTTGACTAATACTGCTGCAAAAAGAAAGCAACTTCAGCTGGAACTTCAGTGGCTGTCTCTCTGGCATGAAGGAGTAAGAAAAGCCAGTTGCCTGAACCACTGCAGCAACACCAAGAGGCTATGGGAGAGAGGGGATGGTAATAATGTCCATTATAAATGAATTCCATTCAGCTGAGCAAAGGGCTTTTATAAGAACAGTGCTAAAAAGAAGTTGGCATGAGCTATGGCCGCTGAGCCTGCGGGTCCGGAGCCTGTGCTCCACAACGGGAGAGGCCACAACAGTGAGAGGCCCGCGTACCGCAAAAAAAAAAAAAAAAAAAGAAGTTGGCATCTCTCTCTCTCTGGCTTTGCTCTATTGGAGACTGAATATCTCAGGAAAAAAACAAAACAAGCCAAGAATACATTGGTGCTGGGCTGCAGCACAAGATATGTAAACAAAATATAAGAAAACATCTCTTGAGAGCAAGGATTGTTTTTTATATAAAGTGATTTAATGTAAGAGACTATGGAATCTTCTCTGCTTGTTTTTTTAGAGACGGAGCAAAAGAGTGAGAGCGAGAATAAGAGAGAGAGAGAGAGAGACAAAGAGAGAGAGAGATTGATTCATTTTTTTACAGTCAAAGGCCAGGGAATGGACGGTTTAAATCCTTTGGTTGCACAGTTCAGTGACATAATTTTTGTTTGTAAATGAGAAATGACTTCACTGTAATTCTGTAGCATCTGAGTCTGAGCTGACTTCAGTACTTATATTTCAATGGTGTTAAAAAAGAACACATTAAAATAGCTTTAAATCAAGGGGAGGAATGTGCTTCATTTCCACTTTGTACCAAGCAAGAAACATGAGGTTTTCCCCAAGTGGTACCCACAGACGTTTACCCTGAAACTATAACATGGAAAGATCTAAACTTGCAAAACATACAGAAGGACTCATCACTTCCAAATAAAGAACTCCTAATGCACTTAATTTGATTTTCCATAAGTGAATTCATACACAACTTTTTAAGGATACAACTCTTAGACACTGGAGGCACACTTCAATACCTTTAGTCCTGGAAAGTTAGCACTAGAGGCGTTCCTTTATATGTGTGCCACTAGATGGCGTGTCAGGCTAACTCACTCCCCTTCTCTGAGCAACTTGCTAGCTACCTCTACACCTCCTGCCATATTTGGTGAGTCATTTCAGGCCACCTGATGAGCATTCAGGAAATGCTTAATACTAATTCAGCAGAAATGTAACTTTCACCTAAATGGTGTGATGAGTATTATTAGGATGTCTCTACCAAGATTTTTTTCAGAGACTGACTGAAATCAGCCTACTTCTTTATTTCTTGAATGGAATGTATATAAAAATATGACTTTTACATTAAGCAAACAGAAATCAGTAGGGTTAAAATGTAAAATAGTTGATTTTTCCCCACAACTACCTAATTCTAATCCATACTATGGGTCTACTCCTTCCTTGCTTCTTGAATGAAATCTAGATCCATAATTTCTTTGGTTACTCTTGAATGATACATGGCATTCTGTTCACTTTTAACTCGCCCAAATAGTCTTACTCCCATAATTAAAATAATAATTCTTTTATAATGATCAAACTGGACAATTTGTAAAGTTAAAGCTTCTTGCTCTCCCCTATTGTAGGCTCATTTTACTCTAGAAGCTTGCATTAGAGAGAAATGCATGTACCTTCTAGATTTTCCCCACTAAGCACTTCCACTGCTTCTTCCCTCAATCACTTCTTCTTGGACCCCCCAGGGTTGCTGTGTATATGTATGTAGATGTGGAGTTTTTATGGAGAGAATGAGGACAGGTAAGGAGCAAGAAAGGTCTTTCTTGACTGGCATCAATACAATATGACATTTTACCAAACGTGAATTCACAATCAAAAACTACAAAACATATAAGGAAACAAGAAACCATGAGTGAGAGTTAGCAGAAATAACAAACATCAAAATTAGACCCACAAAGACTGCAGATATTAGAATTATTGGGTATAAAGTATAAAATTAGTACATTTAATACATTCAAAGAAATAAGAGGGAATTGTATACAACAGTAAGGAACAAAACACTATCATCAATGACTGTGAAGATTTGAAAAAGAATTAAATTGAATTTTTATAAATGAAAAATTTATAAAAATTTATTAATTGAAATTAAAACTCAAAGGAAGGAGATTAGGGGAAACTAAAGAGAAAAGTCGTGAAGTGGAAGATAAACTTGAAGGAATTACCCAGAAGAGACCACAGAAAGATAGAGATGAAAAATACAAAAGATAGATTTAAGCAATATGTAGAATAGAATGAAAAGGTCTAACATACATTCAATTGGAATTCTCAAAAGGGAGTTTAAAGAGGAGAAGAAATATTTGACATGTTAATAGCTGAGCGTTTTCCATAATTAATGAAAAATCCATGGATTCAGGTTGCACAACAAATCCCAATGTGAATAAGTAAAAAGAAATCCACAACTGGTCACATGTTGATTAAGCAAAACACACACACACACACACACACACACACACACACACACACACTAGAAAAAAGAAGAAAATCTTAAAAATAGCCAGAGATACAAGACAGATTGCTTGCAAAGGAAGGATAATTAGATTGGTAACTGGCTTCTCAAAAGCAACAACAAAAGCAGAAGGGAGTGGAATAATATCTTCAGTGTGCCAAGAGAAAATAACTATTGATTTAAAATTGTATACTCAGTAAAATTATCTTTCAAGAACAAGAATGAAGTAAAGATTTTGTCTGAAACAAATACAAACTGACAGAGTATCCTACCAACAGACCATCACTAAAGAAAACTTCCTTCGGATAGAATGCAGACGTTTTCAAAAGCAGATCTGAAATGCAGGAGGAAAAGATGTGTAGAAAAAACATGTAGGTGATTCTAAACGAACACTTTATAAGTCAAACACCGTATTTTATAAAAGCTGAAAAGCAAGATAGAATTAAAGCAATGGGTAACATCACAGAAAGTTCAGAGGAGGCAATCAGAGTTAAACTGTTTCAGTGTCTAACTTTAAATTAAATCTACATGTGAACATTTTAAAGTTAACCATTAAAAGAAGAAAACTGAGTCCAGATGCTTCAAGCAAGGACAAATTTTCCATTCAACCAGAGCCCTAAAGTCTGGAAGTCCCTTGAGAGGGCCTGGCCAAGAAGAGAGGATTAATTTTTCTCTGGGGGTACTTATCACTTCCTTTGCTAACAAAAGTTTTAAGTTGCCTTCTCTAAATTATGATGCTGTGGAATTTTTCAAATCTCTTCAGAACTTAAAATGTCTTCCCACAAATAGTTTCCTTCCTCCCTTCCCCAAGTGCCATTTCTAGCAGGCAAATGCTTGGACCCTTCTTGAAAATGAGCTAAGAACCATCCCATTCGTCCAATCATCTTTCCCACTCCTCAACTCCTGAGTGTCAGACAGTCTGTGGAGAGTGGGGAGAGTGGCCACAGAATGTATCCGGGCTGTAGCTTATTAAAATCTATAAAAACATACATTACACTCTGTCAGTACTTGCCTCTAGTCCCACAGTATTCATTCCCCATTACAGTGCTCAAAACAACCTGAGGACGTCATGTATTGTATGATTTTTCTTCCCCTGCTGAGGTCATTTAATGTCAGATCATGATTAAGCATAGCTGTGCTAAATCCTGAGTCCTTCATAACCAATATAGGTGAAAATCCTTTATTTAGTTTAAACGTTACAAATTCACTTTGTATGTTTGACACTGAAGAAAAGTCATGGGCGACAGTGATACAAATATTTCAGTTTTGATGCCACAAAAATAACTGGGCAGGTGACTCTCATGAAGGAGCTTTCTGACCTTTCTTCGTCCTGTTGTTCCTTCTACTCCCTTTTCCTTTATTCCCACAAGGAAAATTCTCATTGGATAGTGCCCAATACCTTCGTTAATAGAGTGGCTTTTCTGAAAGCCAAGGTAAGAGGCAAGTTTGTATCTCTTCTAGCCTCCCTAGAAGAAATGAGCCAGACGACATGGACCTGTATCCAGCCTCACCAAGAAATCCTAACATAACTATTAACTAAACTGCTGTATTGGCTACCTCTATATCTGGCCCCTGTTAGTTCTACCTTAAATCCCCAAATGCAGTGAAGATGACAGATAGTTCATTCCAGGCAGGTCACCCCCAAGCCCCGGAATTCTGAGTCTAGATGAATTTGTAGTTTGGCTCAGAAGTTCCTCTTCAGGAAGGACTCTAAAATCTGAAGCACATTTTGATCAAAGCCTTTTCCCCTCCAGCATGGCTAATGAAAATGAAAGTCTCCTTGAGTAGAGCTGACTCCCTCTCAGAGCAGTATTTGAGGACCAGTGCTTAGGAGGATGAAGGAGCCACAGTGCCCGTCTCCACAGCTTCACCCTGGTGATGCCATAAGTGAGCATTGCATCCAGGACTCTTCTCCCCAGATGCTGGGCTGATTCCACTCCACGGGTATTATAGGAATTGGAAAGAACCCTTGACAGATGGTCAGAAGGCCTGGCTCTATGATTTTAAAACTTACTTGACTATAGGCAAATGACTTAGCCTTTTTCAGCCTCAGTGTTACATTGATGGGACCACCACGTCCACCCTGCCTCTACCACAGGGGTCACTGTGAGGGTCAAATGCGATAATGTATGTGAAAGTGGTCTGTAAACAGCGCTATATCAGAAAAATAATACAAACTTTATTCTTACTACCCTCAGGCAGTGTTAAAGCTCAGGCTGCTTCTTAAAGCAGCTCCACGCTATCCTTGCTCGTCTCTGTTGTTAAAAGCCCCTTATTTGGAGCTTCACGGAGCGGCTTCCCAGGCGAAGAGAGGAAGGATACTGGCGGGAAAAAACTAGGCACTTTTTTCTTTAAGTACCTGGCCCCTATTTTGGTGAATCTGGATCTGTACATCTTATAAATCAATTTCAAACCCCTGTAAGATTGTGGCAGCATTTAAATCTGATGTTGGAAGGATATATAACGTAGATTCTTGCCCATCCCACTTTGGGTCTAAAGGCGGAGGTAGGTGTTGACCAGCCAGGCTGAAGATTTGAATGCTTCAAAAAGTGATTTATTTTTGCCAGTTCCCCAATGGTCTCTTTTCTTCCTATTCATGATCTAAGTTTTGCTCAGAATGACATCAAGGGAATGAGAAAACTACCTGTAATTCTTGTTCTCAGATCTGAGATTGTCACAACAGGATCTCTATTCTAGGACTGGAACAACTGGAACAGCCTTCTGGGGCGTGTTCCTAGCCCTCCTTTCTCTCTGCCTCACACCGTTCTCCTACCCCTGGACACTGGCGAGCCAGTCACCACCATCGTAGCCAGATTGCTGGGGGGTTCGCTACTGCCAGCCCCAAGGGAGAACGAGCGACCTCACCAGGACATTTGAAGAAAAAATTTCGAAGCCTGAGGAAGCCTCACGACCAAGTGTTTTGGGGCACGTGACGAGGTATGATCTAGTGTAAGATTTCACAAATACAGGTGATCATAGGACTCTCCTGAAATACGTGTTAAAAGTACAAATCCGGGCTTCCCTGGTGGCGCAGTGGTTGAGAGTCCGCCTGCTGATGCAGGGGTCACGGGTTCGTGCCCCGGTCCGGGAAGATCCCACATGCCGCGGAGCGGCTAGGCCCGTGAGCCATGGCCGCTGAGCCTGCGCGTCCGGAGCCTGTGCTCCGCAATGGGAGAGGCCACAGCAGTGGGAGGCCCGCGTACCGCAAAAAAAAAAAAAAAAAAAAAAAAGTACAAATCCTAGCCCCAGACCCACCCTGTCAATCTCCCAGGCAGGGCCCAACAATACATTTTCAACAGCAATCAAGTAATTCATATGGTTAGGCAATCTGGGGAAACACTGATCCAACAGAAAAGACCCAATTAGGGTTTTGACTTCACTAATGGCAGCGATGGCTTATTTCTCCATCTATAAAGAAAAGAGGGGGTGAGTTACAACACTATCTGTGACCTTAGCCTCTCTCAAAGGCTGCCTAAGGTCTCATCAGATTACCTATAGGAAGTCTTTCAGACTGTCACTTAGAAATATTTACAGATGTGGCTAGGTCTTTTCAGTGTGGAGAGCTGTGGGCTAGAGTGGCAGCCACTTCTCATGCCCAGTTTGCACAGTCCCGTGCCAGGTGCAGAGAATGGAGATGAGGCCAATCATCTCTGCAAGACGTTCTCTGCATTAGTGGAGGTGGACAGCAACACTCATGGCTGCACAACTGAACCCCTGGAGAGCTCCCCCATCAGCACTAGGTCCAACGAATGTCCCCAGCTTCCTCATAAGTCTCTGCATGGCCTAGAGAAGTTCATCTACCTGCCACCTGCATCCATGCCCCCTCATCCAACGCGTCCCTGACTCAGCTGTGACTCACAGGCAAACACTCTCATGCGTCATCCCACTGGGGCCTCTGCTTTTTCAACCCTCCCCATCCTAACTCACCTCTTTCAGCTCAGACTTTTTAATATTGGCTTTTCAGATCACTGAGCATATCTTTAAATAGTATGGATGGGGCTTCCCTGGTGGCGCAGTGGTTGAGAGTCCGCCTACCAATGCAGGGGACACGGGTTCATGCCCCGGTCCGGGAAGATCCCACATGCCGCGGAGCGGCTGGGCCCGTGAGCCATGGCCACTGAGCCTGCGCGTCCGGAGCCTGTGCTCCGCAACGGGAGAGGCCACAACAGTGAGAGGCCCGCGTGCCGCAAAAAAAAAAAAAAAAAAAAAAAAAAATAGTGTGGATGGACAAACACACACAACACAAATATCAAAATATACCCATTTAAATTAAAAACCTTTAATTCTCTGGGTTTGTTGTAATTTATCCATAGCAATATTTCATATTATATGCATAAAATCTCCCAGTTCTTTCTTGGGCATGTCTTATTCCCCCTATTCAATGGCAGGGTCCTCATGGACGGAGACCAAGTCTTACACAAGTCTTATCTTGTACCCCCAATAACACCTAGGAAGGAAGCTCACGTGTATAAGCACTTCCTATGCAGGACAGACTATTTAGGGGAGAATAAACAGAAGGATGTGTTGAGAAAAGCTGGGGTGCCGAGGATGGCCAGTTTGCCTTTACTTGTCCAGTCAACCTTATCTCCTGTCCACATACCCAGAAATGACTGTTTTCTCTCTCGACTGGAGGCCTGGAGGTCCGAGTGATTTATGCAGCCCTTCAGAGGACAACCTGGTCCCATCTCCCCAGGTTATTTCAGTAACCTGTTATCATCTTTGTATTTTTTATTGTCTGTCTGTAGTTCTGTTGTTTGGGGACTGCAGGCTTCCAATTTTAATAATTCTTTCCCATGGCTCCCTTCAATGTTCACCAAAATCATACATGCCCCTGACTAATAAAAGCAGTATTTTTGGTCTCTGCGGCTGGTGCTATGGGGCTCTTTGGTGGTGAATAGCCTGACACAGTGCTCAGTATAATGAGATAGTAGCTACCGCAGCTACCCAAGATTCTCTAAAATTGCCTGAGCAAGTTGAAATCCAAAGCTGGTGACTAAGAAACGATGTTTTAATCATTTTTTCCATCGGAATCGGGGCCCAAAAAGACAGACTAGAGCTAAAGCTTTCAGAGGCCAGGGACACCAGCAAGTCTAAAACTCAGCACCCGGGTTATGGCTTGTGTCTTCCAGCCCTTGGAAGTGCCAGCACTGGGCTGAACTGTTCTGGTTCCACTCACACAGGCCAAGGCCACTGTGAAGTCCTTTGGCAGGCCAGTTCTCCCCCAGGCAATGATAACAACTCATCCTTCTGACCCTCACCTAGCCACTTCTTTATTTCCTTGCACACATAGGACTGGTTTGGAAATGCCATGAATTAAATGGATACCAGAGGAATGGTACTCTGAGAAAAGGGCCTAGCTCCCGTCAGACAGTTCTGGAGAGACCAAGGGGATGCTGAAGAAGAAGCCTTTTTCAGAGGTTGTCCATGGATCCATAGATAGAGGATGGACCGCTGCCGGGAGCAGAGGGATAGCGCCAAGCATCATCGTCCTCCAGTGATTTGACCCAACCATGTATCCCACCATAAAAGCGTGGGATGAAAAGCTTTGAAAAAGGTCTGTCAAAGAAAGTGGAGACTGAGAGATACCTAAGGTTAGATGGAGTCAGGGTTTTAGGGCTAAACATTCAGACAAGAAGAAAAAGCCAGGTTTTCCTTGAAGAGAAATGAACATTTAAAGAGTGCACCAACTTCTCATGCCTTGAGTAGGAATCAGCGATTTGGGCTGGGCTCAGGTAGGCAGTTCTTCTGTTGGTCTTGGCTGGGCTTCCTCATGTGTTTGCAATCAGTTGAGAGTTGATAGGCTGCCAGTTAGGGTGATGGGGGTAACCGGGCCCCTTTCTCTCATTATGTGGCACGCTAGCCCAGGCTCATTCACCTGGTAGTGGCTGCAAGTTTCCCAAGGGCAGCAAGAGAGGACAAGCCCCATGCACAAGAACTTGTCAAGTCTCTGCTTGTGTCACATCTGTTATTGGGCCACCGGCCAAGTCAAATCACATGGACAGTCCCAGATTCAAGGGGTTGAGGAACAGACTGCACCTCTTGATGAAAAGGGAAGAGTGGCCATTTTTCACAATCTGTAGAAATTACAAAATCCAGAGAGATCTAGCTTTGGGATTTAGGCAAAATCTATCATTTAGGCAAGGGTGGGAGTAGGAAGTGTTCCTTCCTGAGAAAGGAAGGATAATATCTCTCATCTCCCAAGAGCATCTACAGTGGCAGCCTGGTGAGGCCCAGGGATGCCTGTCCCACACTCAGGTATCCTGGAATGACGAAGCTGGGATGGCAGGAACAACTCATGGTAAACAAAGTATAAAACACACAGAAGATCCAGGGGAGTCTGTGGGGGAGATGGCCCATATTCAAATTATAATGAGACAATATATTCTTTTCTTCTTAGATTCCTTCTCATTCTTCTCTATTTTGCATTACTGTCTTCTCCTCTTTTTCTCCCTCTTCTCTTTCATGTGTATACTTTATTTTTTTATTTTTTATTATTTTTTTGGTGGTACGCAGGCCTCTCACTGTTGTGGCCTCTTCCGTTGTGGAGCACAGGCTCCGGATGCGTAGGCTCAGCGGCCATGGCTCACGGGCCCAGCCGCTCCACAGCATGTGGGATCTTCCCGGACAGGGGCACAAACCCGTGTCCCCTTCATCGGCAGGCGGACTCTCAACCACTGTGCCACCAGGGAAGCCCTCATGTGTATATTTTAATCATTTATCAAAAGGCACCTGATGACAACCTAATCAGAGTGCAGAGGGAGGCAGGGCTCTGTGTGTGGCACCAAAACCTGTGGAGAGTCCAGGAGAGGAGAGGACAGGCAGAGCCCTTGATGTCCAAGACTCAGACGTTGCTGTGCCAAAAGAGAAAAAGCAGTTTATGTTCTCAGGATGGAAGAAGAAATACCACTTCGACAGCTCTTGCTTTGTTCCAGCCACTCAAGAACTGTCATTCAGAAGAGTACACTGAAGCCATTTCTGTGATTGTCCCACAGGTCACTGTCACTGAGCTCACCACGGGCCTGATTTCAGTGTAACAACAGTCATTGACTAGTGACTGGGAGGTAATGGGGCTAAAAGGTATATTTTGTCTGAAGTTATCTTCCGCTGTCAGTGAATTCCTTCTAATAGTAGTAATCAATTCTGTCCCTAAGCACAGCACAGGAGGTATAGAAAAGCAGACTGTAGGCATAGGCATTATCTGGAAGTTAGCAGTCCAGAGCTAACTCCCTTTTAGAATTAGAAAAGGAATCCTGGTTTGGCTAAGGAAGGAGATTGGGCAGGATGAACTCTGTGGGTGAGAAACTCCATGTGTGGGAATGTGCTCACACGTAGTTGTTTTCTTGATAAGTTTCTCAGACTAGTTAGATGGGCACTGAGGTTTGCAATCAGCCTCCCTGAAAGGCTGCCCCCCATCCCTTGCCAAAGCGAAGATCAGCAAATCTTCCAAGGTGGTGGCCAGAGAAGGTCCCGGGCCTGCTGCTTCTTGGATTTGTGTCTTGTTCCCGTTTTCTGCTTCTGATTTCTAGTCATCCAGAGAGTTGTCTTGAAAACAAACATCAGACCACAAGGGACATCCTGGTTGGAAAGTCACTCTGGGGGAAGAGCAGGAAGAACCTGATTAAAGAAACCCAACCCAACACAACAGATGGTTCCCTGGGCAGAGTCCACACCTGTTCAGAGCCTGGCACACCCTGACTTTTAGGGCATTTCATTAGGCTTGTGACTGCTGTCCCTGAGCCTTAACTGGCGCTGAAGCCAACATACATCTCATGAAACTTAGTCCCACGGCCACAGAATAACTTCTCACCCCTTTAAGGATAACTGCAATGTTTACTGTTCCACAACAGGGAGTGCGGATGGTATACCATAAACCTGATATCACCTGAAAGTTCCTTCCCTACTCACAGTACTTTGGTCATCACAGTTTTTGCTTTGGAGGGGTTAATAATCATGCCAGAACCTTTTTCTGTTCATGTTCTCTCCCCACGCTACACACTAAAGAAAATGTGCACCTTGGAATCATGAAAAACAAAATGGCGGGAGAGGCGGGGTAACCGAGGAGGCGGCAGAAGCATCCAGGCTTGGACAGTGGCCTCTGGAGTACAAAGGCACCTTGGGAACCCACATCTGTGACTGTCCCCCAACAACCTCTGAGGTCACATTTGGGGGCTGAGGGATGGAATGAGCTGCTCTTGGCGTTTAAAAAGAAAACAAAGTCTAAGTAAGGCCACTTACAGAAGAGACAATTAGCTGGGCAGGGACTGAAAGACTTCCTTCACATATACTGGGCATAGGGTAGTTTACACTCAATAAAACATCAAAGGAAAAAAAGTGAGCTGTCCTTCATGAACACCGATGGCTACTAACCTGGGGAATGTGGACTCTTTGGGGCATTTGATGCAAGTTACAAACCCTCACCCTAAAAGGGATAAGGGATGGAGAGGAAGGCACATATAAGCATGCATAGAGCATAGATCGTCTGCACGCAGACCTCAGAAGCCCACCTAAAGGCCTGTGGTAGTAACGACCCCTCGAAACCCTGATGTTAAATGCTTCTTAAAGCTCGTCATTAATGCTGTCGAATACTCTACACCTACGCACCTGCTACTTCTGCCTTTTTTCAATGCTCCAGGGCCAACACTCACTTACTTCACCTGGTCCTGGATAAAGGGAAGCGAGGGACAAACCAGCCTGACACCTGCGTTCCCCAAGCAGGAGGCCTCGCTCCCTCCACCTGGGCCCCACTCAGCGTCTGGGGCAGGGCCCTCCTTCTCAGCTCTCCCTCCTCCCCAGCCCCGCGGCTCCTGGACAGCGATAGTGCACGCTGGCTCCCCGCCCAGACCCCGTGGAGGCTGCCTGGGCCTCACCGTCTTCTTGGCGGGTTCCTTCTTCCTCCTCTTCTCCGAGTTGCTGTGGTAGGGCAGGTCACGGCCGCGGTAGGACGGGCCCCGGCTGAGCTCGCGCTCGCTGTAGGGAGGCAGCGCGTCGTCGGGCGCGTCCTCCTCTTCGCCCTGCGGCGTTCCCTCCTTGTAGGTGGACGGCGGCGACCAGGCGTAGTAGGAGGCGCTGCGCGGGCCGAGCTGCGCGCTCAGCTTGGACGGTGTCTCGAGGCTGCCGCCGCGGCTGGCGCCCTCAGGCAGCGCCTGCCGCTCCACCCCGGCGCCCCGGAACGAGTGGTCGTACTTGGGGGCGGCGCCCGGCGTGCGGCTTACCAGGCGGGGCAGGTGTGCGTCGTCGGGCGGCCGCCGGCGCGGGGGGCTGTAGGACCAGCCGCGGTCCGCGTCGGTCAGGGGCTCCCGGCTGCGGCTCCGCTGTCCGTAGTACTCTTCCAGCGAGCCGTCCTGGTAGAAGCCCCCGTGCGCCCGCGCCTCTGAGCGCTCGAAGCGGCTCCCGCCCCGGGCCTCGTGGTTGTTGACGTCCGCCCTGCGGGACCGCGGGCCGTAGGAGTCAGCGAAGGCCGCCAGCTCGTCCATGGAGACGGCCGGTACCCCGGTGGCGAAGTTCTTCCGCGACAGCATCTCGGATTTGGAGCGCTGCTGGCTGCGGGGAGAGGAGGCGCTGGTCAGTCCAGGTAAGCCGTGCGCGAGGCAGGGAGCTTGAGCGGGGAGCGGGGATCTAAGGGCCCCTGTCGTGTCTGGGGCCCCTGTCAGGAGACCGAGGTCCGAACCACGGCTCCGCTCCTGGGTGGATGAATCACCTCGGGCATCTCTCACGCCTCAGAATCAACAAACAACAAGCTCAAGGCGGCCATGCCCATCTCGAGTGTTAGCGTTAAGGATCAAGATGGGGTTGTGTGGATAAAAAGACTTCGTGATCTACACGGTGCTGAAACACACGTTGGGCCTTCTTTCGGCCATTACTATGTGACCTCTAGTTGACAGCCTCCTGACTCACTCCTCACACCCTCAAAGCCAGCGTGGGTGATGTGGGCCTGCAGTACACACAGCAGTGGCCCACGGAGTCCCTGTAATATTTGGTGACAAACAGAGGCCTTTTCCTTCCTCAGAGCCGAGGGCAAGTTACCTCTTGGGGTGGCAGGCAAGAGGGAGCCTGCAGTTGGTACTTTGAGAGAAAAGCAATAGTATCTACTGCCCCTCCAGATACAGGTTAGGTGAGTGGGGAAGGTGCGGTCCGGTGGGCACTGGCTACACAAAACTGGACAGACAACTTGGCCGCCCCACATTCATTGGCCGTGTGACCCAGGGTAAGTTCCTTAGCATTTGTAAGTTTCAGTTTCCCCAACTTAAAATGGGGACATTAATAGTACCTCCCTTTTAGAATTAGGAGACTCAAATGCAACAGTATAACACGTTTGGCACTTGACCTTTCACAAAACAAATGATCAAAAATGATGGAGGTGATGGGTGGGGTTTTTTAGAGGTTATAGGATAAAACATGAGAAGAGCAGAGAAATGTTAACAAGGTTCATTAAGGGGTCTAGAGTACCCTCTTCAAAGAGCCTTGAGTGATTACTTCTGCCCATGGTGTCCCAAGTGTTCCCTTGCTTAATAAATGTGGGAAAGGGATGTTCAACAGCCCACAGAGAGACGTGGCAGAATAACCTAGAAGGGCAGACAGAGATGCTGCTGGATCACAGCAGCCTCACATGCACCCTGCCTCCCAGCTCCTGCCCCCTCACGCCCAGCACCAGCGCTGCCCTGCCACAGCCATCTTCACCTGTGCCTGAAGCTCTCCAGATCCTCTTTGTTATACTCCATGGCCGAGGGCCCCCGGCCTGTCCCGCTGCTGCCTCGCATGACACCTGACCAGTAGTCAGGATTGCTTTCCAAGTCCCCAGACACAGGGAACTGTTTGCTTCGCATCTGATGGTAAGACTGGCGGAAACTGCTGTCTTCCTCATGCAGGGAGCTGAGTTCCGAGATGGTGTTGTTATCTGCAGGGACAAAAGCCAGGCATGACAGAGCTTCCTACCCATAGAGCAGAATGGGAACTCGGTTAACGGCTGAGACTAGAGGCTTTGGGAAACTCCCACCCGAGGGCCTCAATCCTGTCCAGGGTGGGTTGTAGACCTGAGCTAGTGGTATTTGTATTCTTAGCTCAGCAGGAACTGGCTCCAGCTGGAAGCCCACTTGCCTACAGAGAGGGAGGCTTCCTACATGCTCTGTTCTTGGAATAGGAAAACAATTGTTATTGTTCCACCTAAGGCAGGCTTCCCAGAACTTGGGCTCTCTACAGCTGGTCTCCTCCTAGTACATCAGCATCCTTGCTCAAATATTTTTCTTCTTCTTGTTTAATTCAGTGATGAGCCATGATGATCCCAGGCATGGGGCAAAAGGGGCAAAAAGAGAGAGAAGCCACAGACCACAGGATCTTCCCTACTGTTGGCTGAGTCCCAAGGTGGGGCCTTCAGAGTCAGTGCTACACCTCCGCTTTAGAGGCACCCCATTCCAGCTTCCTGCAGTTGTGCCCCTCCCCACAGAGCGAGGAGTCCACAGGGCCAAGGGGGTGTACACGCCTAGTGGCCATCCACCCCCGCTCTGGATGTTCCTCCAGGAACCTGGACTATCTTCCCCAAACAATACCAAGTCCATTTCCAGGGCCTGAGTAGACCTCTTCCACTCCCCAAAGAGTATGGGGCCATGGGTGGCCAGGACAGCTGTTTGGAGGTGCGGGAAGAAAAGGGGAAGGTTGGGCCGCACTTAGGGCTTCTGGGCCTCCGCTTATACTCTGGTCCTAGCCCAAAAATGTAAAGAGGGAGGGGATGGTCACAGCCTGCTCATTTCCTAGGGTGGCCTAAGTAGCTTTTCACAAAAGCACTTGTGAATAAGGACCAGAGTCACGGTCTGGAAAGAAAAAAAAAGAAAAAGGAAACTATTTATTTATAAAACTTTGAAATGGGTTGAATTTCACATTACTTAAAAAATAAATCTAGCGAATCTATTTGTAATGTAACTGAATCCATTCGTTTTCCAAAAATCCTTTGAACTTCAAACTGTTATCAAAATCAACACTTATAAGGTGTAGGGCCCGGCTGCTGGGCAAGAGGTAAACCGAGATCAGATGTGGGAAGCACAAATGTGTGTCTCAGTTTCCCCTCTACCTCGTCTCCTCCCTATATCCCCAATGGTCCTTAGAGGAGCAGAGAATTTTTGCTGGTTCCCACCCATGAAGGGAAGGGAGGGTCTCCCCCCGCAGCATAAACACAGCCTCCTTGTCCTGTTTTACCAGGACACAAGGCTGACCAGGAATGCCGTTCAGTTTGGTCATGTGATCAGCTGGTTTTGAATTATAATCTAATTATAAGCCTTTTCTGCCCCGTAAGGAGAATGGACTAGTCCGTGCCTATTTTAAAGGAAAACAACTCAGATCCTATTGATTAATCAAATCTAGAACCTTTCTTTTCTCATGATCCCAGCGAACTCCAATCTCCCGGGAACCATACAGAAGAGAGCTTTAAATGCACCAAGTGTGCTTATTGAAAAATGACATTATTTATTCAGACCTTTCCTTAAACTTCAGGGAATAATGGACAGTTTTCACTTCTCCAGATACTCAGGGCTAGCTCTGTTTCACCATTCGTATGATGGACAGTCCAGGCTGTATGCTGCTCTAAAATTTCTGCCACAGTGAACATGAACATCAACATACCCCACTTCACAGACACCTAATAATGGAACTCTAGAGCAGGATAGGCAAACTTTTTCTGTAAAGGGCCAGATAGTAAATATTGTAGGCTTTGCAAGCCATACTGTCACAACTATTCAACTCTGCCATTGCAACATGAAAGGAGTCATAAGTAATACAGAAGTGGATTGGCATGGCTGTGTTCCAAGAAAATTTACTTGGAAAAACAGGAGGTGGAACATATGTGCCCTGGGAGCCGTAGTTTGCTGATTCCAGACTGAAATATCCTAAGAGCAACCCCCTATTTACAAGGGGCAGGCAAATGAGGATCACACTGGCTGGGAAATTCATGGGCCTGACCCTGAAACTCCTATTTCTTACAGAATCTATTACTCCCTTGCCACACCTGAAACTATGAGACTCATTTTATGATGAGATCTTCAAGAGTGTCCTATGTCCATGATCCACCCCAGGGTTTACTTTGCTCTTCAGGAATAGAACCTCTCAAACTAAAGAGAACGAGATTCCTACTTCATCTCTCTGCAGTTATGGTAACGTCAACCAGCAGGTTCAGGAGTGCTGGGCTCCAGTTCTGGCCCCGACACTGAGCTCTGGCACTGGTTACTTTCCCCCTCTGCCTCCCTTGCCTCTTCCGTAAAATGAGGGAGGTAGATTCAACAGCCTCAGTCTCTTCCAGCTCCAACATCCTAAAGTCCTATGAGTTAGAAGTCTGTGGTCTTTGACTAGAAACTGCCGCTGCAGCTACGGCACCATCCACAGTTGGCTCCAAAGTTTCTAGTTTAACAAAAAGGCACAGGACGGGAATCAGAAGAGCTGGGTTCTAGTCCTGATTCTATCACTTCAACCCTCTCGGCTTCTGTTTCCTCATCTGTCGACCCAGGCCATCCCTTGGACTCTAAGATTCCTTGGTCATTACCTTATGGCCAGCCAGCCCTTGGAGACCACTTTAATCCAGGCAGACAGAAGACATCACCTAAACTGGGATCCACCCTTTATTTTCAACCTCCGTTTTTCACTTTTTCTCTGTGTGTGTGAGATTCACAGATTTCCTCCATGGGCCCTTTCTCCTTGATCTCTGACTATCTCTGTCTCTGTCCGCTTACAGAGATCCATGACAACACTGTTACAACTAGCTTGTCAAAGTGCAGTGACATCTGCATTCCTGACATTCCAATCTGGAGATGGTCTTTTTATAACCAGTGTGGTGGGTGGAGGCAGCAATGGATGCAACTCAGACAGGATGAAATTAGAATTGCAAACTGGGAGGAATATGTTGTCTTTAATCTGAATAAAGCTCCTCTAGTCTGGTACTGTTTCCCCAACAATGCCATCAAGTCTCTCGTGGATTCCAAGGCGAGGAGGGTTCAAAGAGAGAAACGTAGTGACCTCACTCCCAGGCCTGCCAGCACCCTCTGATAATTAGCCTGTCTGTGTCAGACCTGCCCTGTGATGCCTCTCATGACAGATGGTAGTTTGGAATCCAAATCAAGAATCAGCTGTGTCAGCTGCAAAATCTCCAAGGGCTGTGGGTGAGTTAAGGGTTGGGGCCCTGACACCTACAGACTCAGTAATTAAAACGTTCTTTGGACAAGAGGGGCAGCCTCTTTGCTGGCTCCTCAGCCTCTGCTGTTGGGCATCTCAAAGGAATGTAGGCCTCTTTTTTACGAGATTTCTTTCTTTTTTTTACATCTTTATTGGAGTATAGTTGCTTTACAATGGTGTGTTAGTTTCTGCTTTATAACAAAGTGAATCAGCTATACATATACTTATGTCCCCATATCTCTTCCCTCTTGTGTCTCCCTCCCTCCCACCCTCCCTATCCCACCCCTCTAGGTGGTCCCAAAGCACCGAGCTGATCTCCCTGTGCTATGCGGCTGCTTCCCATTAGCTATCTACCTTACGTTTGGTAGTGTATATATGTCCATGACTCTCTCTCGCTTTGTCACAGCTTACCCTTCCCCCTCTCCATATCCTCAAGTCCATTCTCTAGTAGGTCTGTGTCTTTATTCCTGTCTCACCCCTAGGTTCTTCATGACATTTTTTTTTTTCTTAAATTCCATATGTATGTGTTAGCATACGGTATTTGTCTTTCTCTTTCTGACTTAACTTCATTTCTTTGGCAGACTTGCTCTTTCACTTTCAGTGATAACGGCAAGTCGGGCAGCTGGACTGTCGTTCAATGCTAGGGCCTTTCATGTTGGAAAAAACTGATACTCAAGCTTCCACATCCTAGGTCATTATTTTGAATATATTTTAAAGGGAGTAGTAGGGAAAGGCTGTTTTAATAAAATATTTCCAACCCCAGGATTGCACAGCCCCAGCAGTACTGACTGCCCCATGGAGAGACACAACAGGAACCAAGATGGTACATGATTGCTCTTTTTTTAAAAAAAATTCTATTATGGTTTATTACAGAATACTGAATATAGTTCCCTGTGATTGCTCTATTTTTCATACCAGAATCCCTTTTTTCTTTCCTCTACATACTCAAAGCTACTTTCTTTAGGGTGGTATCACCAGCACCCCTACTAGTTCTGACCCTGAAAGCTCAGGCCTGCCCACGTATGGTCACCCCCAAATCCCGTTTAGCACGATGCACAGATCACGTAAAACTAACAGATGCTCACATCTGCCTCTCATCCTTCTGGCTGGATCAAACTGAGCCAGCTCCTTCTCGACATAGTATAGGACCTTCATGGAGTCTCTCTCTTTGTCAGCTTGGATCCGGTAACCTTTGCGAACTGTTGAGAAACAGACAAGAAGGTGAGGTGAAAAAAATCAGGAGAAGGCAGCTTCCATTTATTTTACCGAGTAGAAAACATGGGTCCCACTAATAACAACTCGTTTTGAAATCACCCAGAAATCATAACCTGTAGTTCTATATATGGAACCATACTCCAGATCCCCTTTATCAGATGGTTCCATTAGAATGGAGGATCGGCAGGTCAACAACAAAATTCTATTACAGTATATTTTTAGTCATTTGTTAACCTCTGCTTCCTACCTCCTGACCTCTTATAGCTCTACTTAAAGCTCATCTTCTCAAAGTTTGGGGGAGTACACTCACACTACAAAAAGACCACTCTCTAGACTAGGGCCGCAGATCACTCTACAGTCTGAGGTTCATACCTTCGCCTGGTGGAAGCACATGTAGCTTTAAAACAGATACCCAAACGTCAGGGACCTTGACACAGGTGGCCTAAAAGCCTCTAGTTGCTTGGGAGATTGTGCAAAAATTCCGTAACTAGGTGATGCATAAGAGCTAATATTAGATTATAGGCTTTATACATATTAGTACAAAATAAAATGCAAAATACATGGATTACTATTATGGTTCCATTATTATTTCTTTAGCATTTTCCTCTTAGGAAAGGGATTACCATATTTTTGACGTGATTAATTCAACCTGCTGCTATGTGGTTACAGGCAGGTGTTATTTTCAGGGCTTAATAAAAAACAAAACTAAAGCATGAGAGATAATACCATCTCCTACATTCCCGTCACTCATATTGTCAGAGGCAAAGGCTGTTGAAGCCCCATGTCACTTATCAGTCGAGTCCAATACCAGCCCCAAGGGTGATCAGACACAGGCAGGTCCAATCTTCACAGATAAGAGAAAGAGAAAACAAGAAAGAGTGAAAGGAATGGGATGGGGACAGAACAATAAGGGTAATAGACAACACTTAATTGGGCACTGAAATGTGCTAGGTACTGTGCTAAATGCTCTACATGGACATTGATTCCTCACAGCTACATAAAGAAGTTAACTGTTAGTAGCCACATTTCATGGTTGAGGACACTTTGGTTCAGAGAGGTTTTATAACTTGCTCAGGAATAAGTGGTAGTTCTGGGACCGGAACCATGTAGTCTGACTGAAGCCCAACCATACTGGGCATCTTGCCTCTCTGGAGTCTAGGAGCAGAGACAGTATGGAGAGATAGGAGAGGAAGACAAAAAGGAAGAGCCCAGAGTAGAAAATGCTCTTAGGTGTGCCATAGGCAGTGTCATCTGAGGCACGGTCCTACCTTACAGCCCATCAGGACTGTACAGTGGGATGGAAGCAAATGACCCACCTCCAATATTCTGTGTTCCCAGAGTAGGGCAAATACCATAAAGAAACCATACGACTGCATGCACCTCTGGAGAAAATCCTGCTTTCTGTACTCTGGTCATGTTACCCTGGCTGTGGACAGAGCCCCCCACACAAGCATGTACGTGGAAGATTAAAATATCTTCCACAGACTCTAATCACAGCCCTGGCATTGAAGACTGGGAAGACGCCCACACATCCATTTGCAGGTGCACTGGTTTTCTATATGAGAACAGGATGGGCAGTCCACATTCAGCTCCAATTGTGGAATTACTTAAAAAAAAATTAATGAATCTCAGCACACGCTTTTTAGTACACCTTCTCCCGGAGGTTAGATCCATGATCCGTATGCAGAAGCAATTATTAGCAGAAATGATTTTATTTATCGAGCTACACACTCCTCCATCTCTGCAGAGGTGTTTACATAGTACAGACAGTTCACTTAAAGTGCAATTATCCCACGGAACTGCTATGTCTGTTCTGAGGCAGTTACGTCTGATGGATGAAACACAGGGATGGGAAATGGGGAACTGGGCATCTTGTAGGCATGCCACTGGACTTACTGAGGGACCTCAAATAAGTGGTGACCTATCCAGGACTCAGTTTTCATGTCTGTAAGATACAGCTAATACTTTTCACCTTTTAAATAATCTCATAGCAAAAAGACAAATATATAAACCAAAAAGAAAAAAGAAAGGAGACAACAAAGACCAAATCAGTGGCGCACTTTGAGTTCTCTGTAATTATTAGGGGCAGCTCAGATGACACCTCATCCAAAAGGCTTTCTTTTTCTCTAGCTAGAAAAGTTCTCTCCCTTCTCTCTCTATCCCACTCCTAACTTACAAATCATTTACTTTGAACTTTCATCATGGCCCTTAATATATTCTCATCGGTTTCAAATGATTTGTATAAATGTCTAATCTTCCCAAAGATTCTTGAGGGAAAAGACTGCTTATCGTTCTAGCTCAGTGTTAAAGCCCAGGATGGTGCTCTATACATAGTATGCACTTAAATGTTTGTTTGAGCTGAATCGGTGCCAGCCTGGGGCTGGGGGTAGGGTTAATGCTTTCTTTAGAAACAGTATTTTCAGTAGTTTCCCTGTCTAGATCGTAAACTTCCTGAGGTCAAGGACCAATTCTCTCTGTTTATCTCTGCATCCTGAGCACCTAGCATAGAACCTGACACATTGCAGACACTCAAAACACATGTGTTTGTACGAATGAATGAATGAATGAACATCAGGAATAAAAACTATATTACAAAGAATTACAAAGTAAGGCAGAAAAGGCCATGTGATGGGTTTGTTGGAGAATTTTCACCAGGAAGGGGAAGGCTTGAATGGTAGCTTGAGGGAGCAGCAAGGTTTAGGTAAGTTTTGTTGTTTTATTGATGATTATTTTTTTAGTAAAGAAAATGGGCATGTTTATAGGCATTAGGGAAGGGTCTACTCTACCTGTAGCTGTGGCTTTATCTAGGTGTTCTTAATATGTGAAGCATTGTATGGCAAACATTCAGTAATACTGAGATAAAGGGGGTAAGAGTATCGCTATAGGAAACAATGTACCAACTGTCCCCTGGCAGTGAGAGATGGCTGCCATCCTGAGCAACAGCTGGAAACTGCTCCCTTAACTGCAACTTGGACCGGCGCTTAGATTGCTTTCTGTGTCATTATAACAAATTGCACTCCTCATTATGAGACAGATTTGATCATGTATGCATAAGTTATCATGCCCCTGCAAAGTTACAATAACTACTCACAGCCTCAAATGACAATGGCAGCTTCGCCTTTCAGTACTGGCATTGTAAAGAGACACCACTGTCCTAGATACTTTCAGCTTTGATTTCTAAGTCACACCAGCTCATGACTTCAGAAATCTTAATCCCTCTACTTTGTCCAAAAGGACAGAGGCAGAGTACTGATGTTTAGACTTTAGAGGCACCATCCGTTTGGTTTCAGTAGCTAAAAAAGCTAGGCACTTCTCCCTTTAAGAGGCGTTGGTTTTCCTTTTTTAATTGAAAGCTGTATATTCGATAGGTGGCACACTATAACTAATTCTCTCATCGTGGTAGAACCTGGCTCTGTGTCACGTATATGCTCAGGAGCACAGAAAACCTTTCTTGATCCCTCCAAGCAGATGAGACTTTTCCTTCTCTGAGCTGGCATCAGAGAACAGTCTTATCATATGCTCCTTTCTACTTTTCACTCATTTGATTTCCATTCACAAGCCCCCAGAAACCACTCTGCTGGACCATAAACTCCTTGAGAGAAAATTTGTATGCATTCATTAAATTTTTCTTGATTTGAAAACAAATAGAATGGTGTCAAGCCGATTTTTATCTGTAATTTGTCTGAAGATCAGAGAACTCTCTGATGTGTGGTGATATTTTAATAAGAAATGTACTACATTATTGGCCAAAGACCAGCATTTTTTGGAAAATGACTTTTTTCCTGGTGATATTTCAGTTTAGGGTCGATGGATGATTTATTTCCCTTTTGAAGTTCAGTCTGGTCCAAGTCCTTTGGTTGGTGTGGATTTTCATACTTCAGCTCCTCTAAGTTATTAGCCTTGCCAACTTTGATTTTTACTGGAGAGGGACTATTGGGATATTCATTTTGATGCCAAACTATAATTTCAAAAATTCTTATTGTTAAAAGATTTGAGTTGATACTTCTGACCCAATTAAGGCTCAACTATTTTTCAGCTAATTTCCCCTTTAAAGCCAAATCCAATTTGTAAAACTTGCAAAAGAAGTCTGTAAGGCAGATATCCATGGATATAGCCTTGTTCTTCCTGTCCTATCTTAATAAGCTAAGGAAGGCTGTTTATGGATAATGGAACAGCTGCCAGATTCCACCCCCAGGATGACAGCAGCTCAGTTGTGGGAGAAGTGATGCTTAAAATTTGCATATTCTCTGTATACATACAGTAGGCATATATATAGACACACATCCTTATTAGTTTGAAAAATGATATTTCAGAACCCTACTTGCCTATTCAATTCTTTTGCAAGAAGGATGAGTGGAGACCAGGTAGATGTGAAAATAAAATGGATTCAAGCAAGGGAAAAGATAATTGCATTAATCAAGGTGGGAGATGATGGTGGCAATGACTAGGATAGTTGAGTAGAGATGGACCAATTCAAGGTTATTTTGAGGTCCAATCTGAAGGACTTGGTGACCAGTTGGATGAGAGAAGTGAGGGAGAGGAAGAGATAAGGATCAAGCCCCTGCTTCTGGTTTGGGCGACTAAGTAGATAACGGTGCCATCCACAGAAAATAAGAAATGTAGGAGTTGGTTTGAGGTTGAGAAACAGCAGATTCATTCCATTTCCTAGATAGATGTTGAGCTGGAAAGGCCTGTAGTACATTAAGGTGGGTATGTTCAGAAGGCAGGTGGATATATGGGACTGAGGAACAGGAGAGAGGATGGAGATAAAGACTGGCAGTCATCAACATATAGATGATGACTGACGCCATGGACTAGATATGATTTCCCAGAGAGAGGACCTTGCACAAACAGGAGCACCAGCATCTGGGGGATGTGCAGAGAAAGAACAGCCAGGATATAGTGAAAACGGTAGGAAAAACTCCAAAGTACAGTGTTGAGGAGGGCAAAGAAATATGAGTGCGTTGTCAGGGGTGGCAAGTGCTTTTGAGAAGTCAAGGGGGCGAGCTTTGAGAAGCATCCATTCGAGTTAGCAATAAGGCGATCTTGGCAAGCGCTGGTCTTTGGAGTGGTGAAAGCAATAGCAAGACAGAAGTTAGTTGAGGAGAGGAAATGGAGACATTAAAGATTCAAAACTCTATCAAGGAGCTTGGCTGTGAAGAGGATAACGTGGATAGGGAAGTAGCATCAGAGGACTATAGGGTTTTTGCAAATTGTTGTATTTTAATGGGAGAGATCCGAGTGTGTTCTGAACGCTGATAGGAAGGAAAGGCTAAAGACGTGAGGTAGGAATGGGGTGGGGTATGGAGATTCAGCAAAGAGAGAACCTTGACAAAGCTGAAGGGGATGGCTCCAGAGCAGGACAGGAGGAGACAGTCATCTTTTTTTGTAACACAGGTAACAAACACACATAGCAGGTAGCCGCTATGAAGAATGGGAGAAGGAATCAGGGTGCCTCTTAACCTCTTGCCCATTCGGTAACTAACTGGCTATACTATACGTAGCTCATCAAAGATGCCTTTTCAACTACACAGAGTGTTCAAAAGAGTATTGTGTACAAATGTAATCTGAAAAATTACTGTTGCTAGATGATTACCCTAAAATTGAAGTAGCATAAAAATAAAAAATAGGCTCAATTTACATCTTTATAAATCAGCATTTCTTAACACTTCTGACATTCTTTAAAGGACAATCTACATGGAAGAGTGGCTTAAGCCACTTTTCTTAAAGGAGAAATAGCCAAACGCCATCAGTAATTCTGGCCACGGTACCATGAGTACAGAAATGTGCCCAGTGAGGATCGTGAAGAACTCACTCCTGACTCAACGAGCCAGAAAATGATAACATGAGCCGGACTAGCTTGGCCGGCACTGGTTGTGCATTCTCCCCTTTTCCCCTGCTGACAGAATCCTGACTTTGTTCATTTCCAAGGTGAATAGGTGTTGTGGCCTAAGTGATGAGTCTTGGTTGGTCCAAGCCAATCTGGTTTAGGAATGGAGACAGGACACAATTCTGGCCAATAAAATGACATGGAGAAGTCTGCTGGAAGGGGAAGAGGCTTCTGGAAAAGTTTTCCTCACTCTTGAGAAAAGGAGCACAAGGAAGGAGCATAACTTTTCCATCTCTGAATGCATTTAGCATCTGGGACGGTGGCAGTCATTATGGAATCTGGAGGGGAGCCAGCCCGGGAGGACAGAGGATGCACTCGGGATGCCAGAACAGAAGACGGAAAGAACTAGGTCCTACAGTGATGCCACCTGAACTGTTCCATTAACCAACCCCAGAACCACCTTACCTTGGAATTTCCTGCTATGTGAAATAATTTTTTTTTCTATTTTTTAAGCCACTTCTAATTGCAGTTGGTTAGTATGGCAGGATGGAGCCCAAATGACTGAACTGCATGTGCAAAAGCAGGAACTGGAAACGGGCTGAAGACAGGAGAGAAGAAGTATTTGCCATTCTATGAATAAGAGTCATTTTATTATGAGAATCCATTCAATAAAAAGTAAGAGGGAAAGGGTTCTGATGGGAAGGAAGGAGACAGAAGATTGGGGGGGAAAGGCAAGCTGCAAACAGAGCATGAGACAAGTCCTATTAATGCCTCCTTTGCCCACTCTATCTTTTGGGGAAATGGACTGTATTGTATTTATCTCTCTAATACCCTGTGTGTCCTTGATCATTAACTTTTACTTCTCAGTCTGTGACTCATTCCCAGTCTCAGACATCAGAATCCTGCTAATAGTTCCTGAGAGAGAAAAAACACAAATACCAATTACTCACTGAGGATATCCACTCCTTCCAGGGTGGAGCATTGACAGTTCTTGAAATGGACTAGACATTCTTCCCTGCTCCCCACTGAAGGCTGTCCAGATACCTCCAGGGGAGAAATGTCTGTTTCATCAACCCTAGTGGCTCATTCACGCCTAGGGATTTAAAAATCACCTCCTAAACATACTACGTACAGAGTTCTAACCTTTACTACTCTGTAGTCCTGTTCAGATGCCTCCAGGAAGGCTACATTTTAATGTCTCTATACTCCTCTACCCCTGCCTATAACCTCGAATTCATCATGCCCTCAACGGGGCTAATCTTCTTCCAAATAAACTCTCCTTACCAGTTATCTCATTTCTGTCTAGGATATGCACCACTAGACAGCTGGGCTCATTTTGAAGCCTCTGAACATCTAACTGCTTGCTCTTTCAAAGCATCTCTCAGATTCGTCCACTCATTCCAACACCCATTGTCTCCATCATAATCCAGACACTCACATGTCCCACTTCAATCACACCTCAGCTCAAGGTCTCTGATTCTACTCTCTCCTACTTACCACTTGCTTTGTCAACATGTCACCTCTCCACTCAGGAACCTGCCCTGCAGTGGATCTCATCTGCTATGGCACCAAGCCCCAGCTCTTCTGGGAGGGGTTTCAAGGCCCTCCCTAATCTGGCTCCACCATATTCTTCCACTGTCTTGCAGTCAGACAGACAAGCTAGACACTGTCAAATACACACACTGTGTTCTTTTAGCTCTGGGCTTCCACCATGCTGGCCTGTGTGTCTCTGCTTTCCTAATCCTTCTCATTCCTCTAGGCCCATCTCTAATCTCCCCTCTTCCCTGAAGACTTTGTAACCATCCCAGCTCTTTCTCCTTTGAACTGCCAGTACCATACGCTTTAGCGTCTAACTGTCCCACTAAAGGTCCATTTTCTTTCCCTGGCTGGGCCACACTGCTTGTTAGACAAACCTTGTCCTACACGTCTGAGTGTTCCTCACAGTACCTGGTAGAGTCCTGAGCACTAGGTAGGGAAGAGATAACTATTTATTAATTGAATGATCAACATGCAAGGGGTACACCTTGCCTCTTTTTCTTATGATTTTAGTTATTGAGGAGCCTGGGAAGAAAGCAAGGGGCAGCTATGTCCTGCAGCCCTTGGAAAGCCTGGCATGCATTCCAGGAGATATCTGACACAGCTGGCAGGCTCCCGTTTCCAGAATGGAGATAATCATTGTCCAAAGAAGTGTCACTGAACAGATGGTTCTCAGCAGCAAGGAACCAGAGTGGAAGCCAGACAGGAGCATGGGGCAGGGCAGTCGGGAACTAGATTTACCACTGTGGCTTCCTCCAGTGGAGTCACTTGGTGCCAGGGGAGGTGGATGCGGCTTGTCCATCAGCACGCCAGATGCGGGGGCTCCTCCCAAGGGGACAGAGGGGATGGAGTAAGGGCCGGGGACACCGGAGACAGAGGGAGGGTACCCGGCCTTTGCTGCTTTCCCTGCTTCATACACTGTGGAGGGAGATGAAGAGCAAGAGAGATTACATCATCCCACCCTCCACAACCCTCACACCAAAAATTCCTGAGGGTGTGCTTAAGGGAGCTCCTGGATGTATGCGCGGGCGTGTGTGTGCGCGCGCGCGTGTGTGTGTGTGTGTGTGTGTGTGTGTGTTCTACTAGTCCTGAATTGATTCATCGGAACCCCTCTCCCCCACTCTCTTGGACTCCTCCAGCGATGACATAAGGAATTACAGTGTTTAGTAGTACCTGGCAACTGAGTAATTAAGCAGTGCTGGGAGCTGTCACAGCAGCCTCCCCTATGACAGCAGCAGCCCACTCTTAACCAAGTTGCTGTAGGCTGCCTCAGCCCCTCTGGAGGAGGCCTAGCACTGGGCTGCCCAGAGCTGCTTCCAGGAGGCTCCCAACCTCTTCTAGAGAGGCAAAGCCAGCTATGTGCTGACACACGGCCCCGCTCTGTGAGCTCAAAAGCAGAGCAAACAATCTGACTCCTCGCGTGGAAACTGCTGTGTTCCTAAGGATATGAAAGATATACATTGTGTCTCTCTCCTTCAAGATGTTTATGGCAGGGTGCCAAACTTACTGCCTATATGGGCTTGGCCAGGGAGGTAAAATTGTGAATCCCCAAAGGAGGACTAGTTCCTTTGTGGACCATTTTGTCATAGGAGTAAATACAACTCATCTGTGTCTGGATGGGACCCAAAGGCTGTGGTTTGCACACGCTGTTGGTAAAAAGGAGGAGTTCTCTGCACGCACGAGGCATGATCAGTGAAGGTTTTCTCTAGTTTGGATGCCCGAGGAGAGGGCAAAAGCCTTACCCCGCAACCTCACCATCCTGAACCTGCCCTTCCTTTCAGCAATAGTGTCAGTGAGGATTCCAAATGCAGGGGTGATAGGTGTAAATCAGAAGCATGGAGAGGTGCCTGTAGGTGAGAAGGCAAACAAGAATGGTCATCTCAGGAAGCTGGGGCCTCCCAGCAGAGGAGAGTCTGGAACGATCGCTTTTGGGGTGGAAGGAGAGGCGGTGGAGAAGGCGCTCAGGGCACATAGCTGTCTGATGGCAAGGTGACATTTCTTTTGATCACTCTACATCTCCACACTCATCACTCTACTCACAGGCCTGCGGGCAGCAGCAGGAATCTGGGCAACATGGGCAGCGGATGTAGCAACAGCAGCTGTGAGGACAGCACTGGCACCAGCAGATCCCCACCAGGACGAAGAAGAGGAAGACTCCCAGGGTCACCAGGCCAACAAACACCCACTCTGGAAGGACGCACAGAGAAACCCACACTCGAGGCGGCCCCCCTCCAGGACAGGCCCCCTCTCACCAGTGCCTCCCTGTGAGATGAGTGGGAGGGACCTGGGGGAAGACAGTATCTCGTAACAGGGCACAGAGCCCCCAGACTAAGGAGGAACTCTGAGAGTGAGAAGTGCAGACCCTCCCAGGGCTGGGGCGTGGACAGCAAGGAAGGTTACCGGGGTCATACTGAGCACACATAATGACCAGTACAAAGTGATGGCAGAGGTTCAGGGCCCCTTCCTGGAAAAAGGGCTTACCTTACCAACTGTAGTGTCAGAACACCTATGGGACAAGAGCAGAGATTCCTGGCTAGGTAGAGGGGAACTTTGCTTCCTGAGCTATTAAATGGTGGGTTCTGTGAATTCGTATGTTTTGTAGCCAAGTTAATCTTGTCCCTAAAAGTGTTAAGTCCTGAGAAAAAGTTCTCTATGTCTAGATGGTCTAAATCAGAACATATTTAGTGGTCCATGTCCCTTGTGTATTCATCTGTTTTCCCTACTGAATGCCTCTTAACATCTTTCCTGTACTCAGCATCAGTGCTGAGATCAAAACCCTTTGCTAAAGAAAACTAGAGACATAGGCTCCGAAGAGAAGATCCTGTCCCTGTTCCCCAAGAATGGTTTGATCACACCCCAGCTGACCGCGCTACACAGCCAGCATGACCACGGACTAAAGTGGCTCAGGACTGGGATGACTGGGAAGGCTCTCATGTGTATATCTGACCATGTTTGTTAACGTCTGCTATCTTCACTGCTCTGCCAGTGAAATTCATTCATTAATTCATTTGCCCATCCAAGAGATTAAGAGAAAGGAAACCAATCCATCTGGCTTAGATTAAAAATGACTGTGGCCCTGGAGTGACCTGATGTCATGCCTTTGGGACTTGGCTATAGGATCCAATGTCCCACTGCGGGGGGCCTGGGAAGGACTGGAATGAGCCATGATTTCCTTTCAAATCAAAAGATTAAAGCAATTCATTTTGATTGAAAACCATCTACCAAAACTCCCTTTGCAATCAACTTCAAGTACACATTGTTTTGTTTGAATTTTAGTTATTAAATATTCCTTCAGTGAAACGGAACATTCCGTTGGAGCTTGCGAATGTGCTATTTTGGTTATATAAAGGGTTTTGTGATAATGATAAAGTTATTTGACCTTTGTCTAGAACATAATTTCCTCAGGGAGGAAACAAACAGCTTACGTTTCCTGAATGGTCCTCCTCACTCACCCATCAGAAATACATTCAAAATAACCAGGTCACCCTCTATTCAGGAAGTGAGAAGGCCTTGTACCCAGCTAGAATGTTCTGGAGAACATTCTTGCTGAGGACAGTAGATAGATGAGGGCTTTGGCCCTTCCTTAGCACTAACATAATAACACAATGCGGCCTGAGATAGATATGGGCCCTGAGGATTAGATGAGATGTGTGGTATGGTGGCTACAACTTGGGTCAGGCAGTCAAGGATAAAAGACTGGCAGGTTACCTTGGAGAAACAAAGAATGTTATCCATGAAAGGATTCTTGGAGTCAAAAGGGAGAGAAATTCGGGAGACCAGGACCAGATATGAAAAATACAGTAACTTTTCCTTGGGACTGTGGGATATAACATCTAGTAGGAAGCAATGCAGTGTTAACAGTGTTTTTTTTTGTGATGAGCAAATGCGTACAAATTGATGGAACTCTGGATAAGGCGGATCACAAAGAAATATCTATTTGCGTCCTTGGGATCGACATCGGTGAAAAGAATGTCTGTATTTGGGTTGGCCAGCTCATGGGAAAGGATCAGGAGAATTCACAGAAGAATAATTAGTGAAGCTCAACTGTGAAGACTCTGCATGCTTCTTAAAACCTGAATCAAGTCAAAACCAATCGCCAGGATTATCTTGTTTCTCTCTTTTGCTCTCAGTTATTAAGCAGCTCTTAACCCTTTGGCAGAAGCTCTCCAAAGCAAGGCTGAATCATATCCTTTCCTATTCCCTGCCTTTGGTTATGTCCTCTCCCATAGTTCATTCTTGTTTCTCTCTAATCCTCCTTCCACGATGGGCTATAGTGCAGCATCAAACTGATGTTGGCTTGTCTAGCTGGTATGTCCAACAGAAGCTACATAAAAAGACAGAGGTGTACATTCGGTGCAGGTGTCCTTGAGATAGGGTCCATGGACCCCAGGGACTTAGGGGGCCAAGAAGCCCCTGAAATTGTATACAAAGCAATGTAGATCTCTAAATGTGTACTTTTCAAGGGAGGAGGGGTGCATAGCTTTCATAAGGTTTGAAAAAATGTTTTGATAAAGTTATAGAAGGCAATTCAGAGTAACATGGTTGTACACTAATGAATGGGTAAACATAAAACTTAGGGAATAAGGAATGCAGATTAATAACCACTCCGTCAAGGATACTTATAGCTATCTGGGTACAGCTGAGATACTGAGATTGCGAAAAGGCCTGAATACCTGACACTGAAGGACTGGGTCCCCATCTCAGCCTATTTTTAATTACCATTATTCTTTTAGGGCCTAGTAACAGAAGAAATACAATTTGAAGGCTCTTCCAATGGGCTTAATTTCATCCTGGAGGATACCACAGACATATATAGACAAATGTACAAATAAATCAAAGGAGCAATTAGTAACTAATGCAGAAGCAAGACAGATGGAGGGATAGCAAATTAAGCAAATACAGAGTTAAATGACTGAATACCTGGCATAATCTCCACAGCAAAACTGGGCAAGAGATCAGCAAGCAGCCCTGTCCTGCCTAAAAGAAGTGGAAGGAAAAGAAGAAGTAAAGAGGTTACTCCAAAGGAAAAACACAGCCTGAAGCCTAGCTCCAGTTAGCACCATCCCTACATGGGGCCATTGATCCATGCTGTCTGTGTCCTGAGATGCACGTCACCAAGGCTGGGCTCAGTCAAGAGAATGACCTTCTCCATCAATCTTTGGCAGCCATCTAAGAACTCTGCACCTAAACCAGGCAGAAGCAGAAGCAGAAATTTCTCTCCAACTATTATAGAAGGAGGAAATCTCTGCTTCAAATATGAAAAAACCTGCTTGAGCAGACTGACATATACCATCTCCATTCATTTATACATCCTACTCCACGTATATTATTGGAAAGTCAAACCCGTCTGTATCCAAACGTTCAACCTACATTTTCGTACATCCATACACAGTCCCATGTCCATATAAAAACAAAAGTACATATTTGGTTTTAACTCAGAATTATCTCCCTACATGATTCTATTTATAGCCTAAAGATATTTCAATGATTAAAGTTTTCAAAGGCAAGGAAATGATAAAGCTAGATCAGTTATACACTCTTCGACACTCCTTCTGGCTTCAGAAATACTCTGTACATATGTGTATGGTATGGCTTTTCCATATGGCACCCACAGCTGGCATGGTATGGACCCAAGTGCCTTCTGCGTGATATGGCACAGAAGCTTAAGGGCTGGTGTCAGAACAGGTGCCCCTCGGGGCTCTGAGAAGCAAAGAGCTGTGCAGGAAACAACACACTGGAAGAGGTTGGGGAGGAGGTTAGTCCTTTTAAAAACTAGCCTGGTTTATATAGAAAGGAGTGCTGAATGCTTCCACCACGTTCTAATATCCACATAAATATAAAGGCTGTAATAGGACTTCTGCCCTGTACCAGGTTCTCTCTATCACAGTGCAGCCTTGCTAAGAAACAAGTTGCACTGGGAAACAACTAGCAAACTCGCTTCCTTTGAGGCTTGTGATGGCAAAAGGTCACTATGGTTCCTAAGCCTGCAACTGAATCTTACTTCACTTATGGGCATGACATATGCTTCTAGCACAGCTCTGTCCAGTAGAAATATAATGTGAGCGACCACTAATTTTAGCTTTTCTAGTAATCACGTTAGTTTTTTTTTTAAAAAAGATGAAATTACCTTCGTAATATTTTTACTTGTACCAATGTAGCCAAAATATTAATACTTCAAAGGCTCTGTAGCCACACATCACCATTAGAAAACACACCTCTAGGGGTCTAGGGGTCTCTTTGGTTCATTAGAAAACAACTTTTCCTGTTGAAGTTTGTTGAGGTGCATTAGAGAAAAAGTTACCCATGTGTGTGGTTTATATTTTGAGTCTAAAGGTCATAGTTGGTCACTGATCCTCTCCTCTATCAAATCACCCCATAGAAAAGCAGCTCTGACAAAAGTCAAAGAAAAAAAAGTTCTTCCAAGGCGCTAGGAGAGGATGCTGCAGCAGGGGCAAGGTTTTAGGGAGTCAGGTAAAAGGGCTCTTTGCTCACTTTTTCTTGGCTCTCCTCAACTATACAAGGCCAGTGTGGTAAAATGTGTCCCAGTCATGTCTCCTGCATGGGTCATGGTCCCACATTTGAAAAGTTAATCAGTACCAGAGTACATTCCAAGGAAAAGAAAGCATGGAGTGGGCCACTAGGTTAACTCTGTTTTATTTTTTATTTAGTTATTTTTTTGGCCATGCCATGCAGCATGTGGGATCTTAGTTTCCCAACCAGGGATCAAACCCATGCCCCCTGCAGTAGAAGCTCGTAGTCTTAACCACTGGACCGCCAGGGAAGTCCTGAAGTTAGCTCTGTTTTAGGTTTTGGCAAGAAGGGTTTCCTTCTTTCTGTCTTCCGTCTTGTGCAGCTGGCACGGTAAGAGTGGTTTGGTGCTTGCAAGGTCTCTTGGAAAGTCAAGTGGGAGCCAAGTAGGTCATTGGAAAAGGGCATCTTGAAGGAGAGATGGGCTAGCCTTTGGCCTAAGCCAACATGAAGGGCTAGGAGGTTCCCCAAGGCTCACACGTGGTCTAGTCCATTTCCCTAGGATAGGCGACCAGACAGGGATTTGGGGCCAAAGTCCAAGCAAGTGATTAAGAGCATGCATTGGTCTCACATGGAATGTTCTCTGTACAAATATCTCTTGGAAGTTCAACAAGGCAATAGACAGGTGGTCAAGGATTTGGGATCTTGGACATCTCTTAAAGGCATAATTAGTATTAGTTACAGCCAACAGCCAATGATCAAGAAGTCAATATTAAAAAAAAAAGTCAATATACTGTGCTTTTAGCAAAGCAGTTATCAGATGCTTACTTAATGGTGTTTTTTTTTAATATGGACAGATTAGTACTTCTAAATATATCTTACTGTATATAGTAAAATGAGAAGCTTTTATTGTGTTTACTCTCTGGTTGTCAAGCCTACCACTGTTTTAAACATCCCTGTATGTGCTGTAGCCCAAATCATTAATTACGTTCATAACAGAAATGTTATTGATGATATAAGCTATCGCTTTGCATACAATTTCTCACAGGAAATTAGCTATGTGATAATAATTAATTATAAAAAAATCCATACATTCAAGGAGGATATGGTACTCACACATATTATATAGAGCATATTCTATTGGAGTAAGCAGTAGACTGGCTAGGAGTCAGGGTGCTGAAGGCAGCTTTGACATTAGTTTACTTGGTGACCACTATGGACAGATTACTTCCTCTTTCTAGGACCCAATTTTCTCATGAGTCAAGTGAAGCGGTTGAATGAAGAGATCCATAAATAGGGAGACCATACATCTTGGTTTGTCTGGGACAGTCCTGGTTTATGCCTGTTGTCCTGGTATAATTATTAATAGCACCCCTTTTAATTCCAAAGGGCTCTAATTTGGACAATTATTTAGATGGTCACCCATCCATAACATTTTCAGTTCTCAAATCTGATACTCAGTGATCAGAGTTGCAAACTCAATTCCATATGTTTATACGGACCAGTAGATAATGCAAACAAGGGCAGCTGGTCAAATGTAATACAACTGGGAGCAGCTGGGCGTGTGGCAAATGGCATATTGTGTCTGTAGGGGCTGCTTCTACGCACCTCTAGCCAATTGTTGCCTCACAGAAAAGTGTCTTCAGGGTTGCAAATCTTCCTATTTTTCAAGATTAGCCAGACCCCAGATTTTTATGTGAAATATCCTGATTTTCAGATGTTGGTGAATTTATGCTGGAATCCTATATTTCTAAAAGTCATTTTGCTTCCAGCTTCTTGCTTAACAATTCCTAAAAAATGCTGTTGCCACGTAGAAATGCTCTAACTTTTCTTCCTATTCTACTCTATTCTGTCACATCCAATGAAGGTCCGATGTTAGACAGTCCAAACAATTGCAGTAAATACATTCCAGATTTCAGCAGCACTTTACCAACACTTGTGAATCACGGTCATTCTTCCAGGATTCAGTTAGAGTGGCAATTACAAGTCACTTTAATGTCTAAGAAAAGGATGGAAAACAGACCCAGCAAATAGAAAGCCAAATTTACTCTTTTCAAACCCCAGCTCAAACTATGAGTAGAAAGTACAGTTTTCACGTAAGCACTTCAAAGAGTTTTCCCCAAACCTTGCAGAATCCATTACTTTTAAGAAATTTCCACATGAATAGACCAAATGAGTCAGGCATACTACTAGTTTGTACACGCACACATGCAAGTGTCAGTATCATTCCATACGGTCACAAACATCATAGCCCAAAACATTCATGTATTTTGGGTTGAATGACGAGGGCAGAAACAATCACTTTGATAAAACAACTTACAGATTTTACCTATATAATTCCCTGTTTCAGCTGTTTTCTGCCACTGACACCTTGAAGTTATCCCCAACTGAACTCTCAGTACATATTCCTGAGAACAAGTTCACTTCTGGAATGTCTCCAATTCATTCATTCAACAAAGAAATGTATATTGTGCCTGGTGGACACGCAGAGAAGAACAAGACTTGATCCCTGTGCTTGAAAGCCTCAGGCTCGCCCACGCAGCTTGTCCAGCAGTGTGAGGCTAAGAATTCGGCTTTACTTCTCTGCTTCTGGGTCACATGACTTACCAAGGTCAAAGGACTTTCTTCCTGCCAAATTCCCTGTTTTCATTAGCTTTTTTTTTTTTGCATTTTTGACGTCAGGTTCCCCCAGTCATGAAGCCTTCCCCCAGAGACAGTCCTTGCCTGGTTTCCCACTCCTCTCCTACCCATGGCATTATCTTCACATATTTCACAACAAACCATGTCCCGGTGACATTTCCCCAAGGTTCTGATACCCTTTTCTTGGCCGGTCAGGCCCTCAATGCAGGATGTACTTACCTTCTTTACTAAGATAACCAGCTAATGAACTTCTCAATCTTCTGCTTCATTCAGATTCTTACCACACACAGTCTAGAAGACTCTGAAATATGTTCCGACAGAGCCGTGTAAGAATACTGCCGTAAGAGGCTGCATCCTCCTCCATGGTCCCGGTTTCATGAGAGCACTTGTCTCTCAGCTGCCGTGATTCCTTTACATGTGCCTCTGCTAGCAGGATGGAAACCCCGCTGCCTCCCCAGCAGCGTGGCATGAGGAGGTACCTCACCCATCAGGACCTTAAACTTTTCCCAGTAGTAAATCCCCATTGTTTTCTACGCTGGGCTTCTGATTTACTGCTCATGCTAGTGCCTTTTATCCAGCTCAAATGGACTCTTAATGAGCAGATGAAGGAACCATTCATTCATTCAGCACTACTCTATGTAATGGAGAACGTTTAGCACCCCTGGACTCAGGGCTCAATGCCAGGAGCATCCTCTACTCACTGGAATATCCCCAAATGCCATCTTGCCATCTCAGGGGATTGAAGCACTGCCTCATCCCACCCCCACAAGCTGAAAGCCACGAGGCTAGGGTATTTTCAAGGTGGCCATTACAGAGAGATACAATATGCGCCCCAAATTGGTTTTTGTCTCTAGTCTTAAAACTTAAATCCAAGCTCTGATCATTAGTCCAAGTTCTAGATGTAGGACAAACTTGTTTTCAAATCCTAGATCGGCTACTCAATTATTTGATGACAAAAGACACATTATTTAATGCATTGGACCTTATGAAAAGAAGGGAAAACAATACTTCCTTTGTCCTTGTGATGTCAACACTGCTGACAGCACAGTTATCTCCATTCATTTCTTTGAAACGTACTAACTTGGAGTCCTTTTCAGTTTTGCCAATATATCATACAAATGAACCTTCTGTTCGGGATGATCTAGAATGTTTTTCTTCCCCAGCCTCTTGAGGTTCCCTTCTTTTCCCTTCTGCTTAATGGACATCTGGGCTTCATCCCACTTCCAGGCTTTCCTAAGATGCCCTGGATCCATTTTCAGGGATGTACTGTATCCACCCGTGACCTCTCAGATCCTAACCCTTTAAAAGGTTTCTCTCCTAAATCTTTGAGGAGAGCAGATGTTTTTCTCTGGCCCTTTTAAGTGTAAAGTTGTTTCTATGGCTGTTTGGAATCCCCCCAAATTGGAAATTTCCCAAGGGCACACACATCCCTCTTTTTATTCTATATTCCCATGGCAACCATGCATTCAATAAATAAAGATTACGATTATCCATCACAAATGTGGATATAGCCTCCCTTTCTTTTATATGTAAACTATGTATTTAAGCATTTCACGTGTGTATTTCTTTCTTTGTCCCTTTCGTTTTAGCTCACTTTAAATTATAGTGAGTAATTCTCACAGTGAATTCTCTCCACAAAATGAGTAGTATCAGACCATCTACAATTAACTGTTAATAAATGCTTCAGGCTTTTCAGCAGTGATTATAAGCTTGGCCTAAGGCACTGACTTCTATTCACACAGAATTCTAAAATCAGATTGTATTGCCAGAAAGGATCTCCGAGGTCATCTAATCCATAACCCACTCCATGTTTTCAGGAACCTGAGGCTCAGAGAGCATAAGAATCTTACCCAAAGTCACACAGCTGCCTAATAAACCAGGAGTAGAACCTGGGTCTACTCACCCCCATCCCTGTCTTTTTTCCCCAGTATCTCACTCCCCCTCAAGCTTTGCTTATTCTTAATTTAGAAATGTTAGACATGTGCAGCATTTCTAATCTCCTAGTATCTGCAGTGAGCAACACAGAAATTTGTGTTTGTGGCATTACTGCTCTACTTACATAATTAAAGTATAATGTCTGGATATAGGAGTGTTGGAGATGGTTAACAATTTCAGCACCTTTTAAAGCTGTGACCAGAAAATGATTACTGAATACATCATAACACAGTATGAGCTAATTAAAAGGCATTCACCATGCTGCTATAAACTAATAAACAATAATAAAAATGATTGCAAAGCACTCTGCCTTTGCAAAGTGCTATAGTGATCCAACCCCCTAGCCCTCAAGAGTGAGTAGATGCAAAGTGTTATTAGTAATATAACGTGCTCAACTTGGCCTGAGATGAAATGACTAAGACAGTTAGATTTGATTCCAAAATGATATGGAGCAGGGTGGGATTTAATGGAGGGAGGAAATTGAGTTTCTTGGTGCCCAGTGTGATTTCCTGAGCTCCCTGTGCTCCAACCATCAGACCTGCACAGACACTTCAGATGCAAAGATATCAAGAACGGCTAGTTTCCTTAACCCAAAAAGCCCAGGTGGTCCACGGCAGCCACGGAGGGGCACACAGCTTGGTAGGTCTCGGGTTGTCAGAGTTCCTGCCCTTTCCTCCGTGGCCAGCCCCCTCTCGGTGTGAGGGGCGTGAGCACGGAGCATTTCCCAGAGCAAATTCTGAGGCACTGCACCGTGTGAACTCAGACCTGCACACTTGAATAGAGGCAGCTGGCTTTGGAGAAAAATGCCATGGCTGTCTCCTGACCGGCTTTCAAGGGCTGCCATTCTTTCTTTCCAGGGCTGAGCCGATTTTCGGCGACACCCGCTCTCCCGCGGGCCTCCAGGGCCTCCCCTCGGCGGGGACCGTCCCCTCCCTCCCGCGCACCGGCTTCGCATTTTTGCCGCCTCCCGGCTCTGTCGACTACAATGCGCCCGGCGGGCTGACCCAGCTGCTCCAGCTCCCGCCTGGGTAACCACGGCAACCGCGGGCTTCAGGAATGCTCACTAATTGAAGGCCGAGTTTCCTCCCACAGTGATGAGCAACAAGTGAAGCAAAAATAGTGAGGCGGGATAAAGGCTTCGAGGGAGCGGGGGAGGGAGGGGAGAGCAGTCGCAGAGCGGGACTGGGTGGCTGGGGGGTGAGGGGAGGGCAAACGGCGCCTTCAGCACCTCGTTTGTTCTCTTCACAACCCAGGGCAGTGAAGAACCTTAAAGGACACCGTTTACCCGTCAGAAATCTCAGCACACGTTATTCAGTGAACAACTGTTACTGCAAACCACCACCTCTTTGCTGGGCCCCTTTGCTTCCAGTAAATGAATGGAGATGTGCGCATCCCTAGGTCCCCATAATTAGAATGCCAGCTAACACCCAGGGTGCAGCAGGTGAAGGTGAGCTGAAACTAGTTTGATCCCAGCTCCTCTGGATCTTCTGTTCTCTTCAATCAAAAGGAGAACTTTCCAGGTGATCATCTCTAAAGATGGGGTGACCATCATACCCGTATGGCTGTTGTCTTGACATAAATTAGTAAAAGTCTCCCCTTTTCACTCTCAAGGGTATTCTAATTTGGACAATAAATGATAAGGTCACACTATCAAAAGTCTTTCCAGGCCCATCTAGATCCTAATCCAAGTCTTAAGTGCTCCCCAAACCCTTCCAGACTTCATCAAATGGCCTCTGTGACCTAATCCTTGTATTTAGGTTAGGTAGTAAACACCCTGTAATTAACTGAGAAACGGGGGCTTCCAACAGCTACCAAAACATAGCAACCAAAAGTCGGCATGCTGGGACAGAACACCCTGAAACCCACTAGCGGGAAGATTCCCACAGGGCTGATTAGGGTCACCACTCGCAAGGCACTGCACAGATGTCACTGAGAAAACATGAATCTATTAGTAATAGGATTGCCAATTAACAGATGGCTCATTAAAGCCTCTGCCCATGGAATGGGCTAAAAGAAAATCAGCTCTCTAGGAGGAGTCCCGGAACACAGAATTCCCTGAAGAGGGTTCCCTCAAATTAGGGATGACATCCTGGCAATGAGATGTGGGGTATAGGAAACGGTAGGAGAAGGGAACTGACATTTACTGAGTTCGTATTCTGTGTTATTTAATCCTCATACTAGGTCTTCCATGTGACTTTCATTTTCCCTCCCCCATTCTTACGGATGAGGAAACCGAGACTCAACATTGACTTACTGAAGGTTATATTGATGCACTGAGTCCACAGATATCTGACCCCAAAGCCCGTGCTCTTCACAGGGGATCTTATCCAGTAACCAGATTGACCTTTGGCCAAGATCAGGGTTTTGCAACCTTGGCACTATTCACATTTGGGGCCAGATAATCCTTTGTTGGGGGTAGGAGGGCCGCCCTGTGCGTTGTAGGATATTCAACAGCCTCCTTGGTCTCTATCCACTAGAATGCCATGGTACCCCACAAGACGGGACAACCACAATGTTTCCAGACATTGCCAAGTATCGTCTGGGTGGGGGTCCAAAGAGGCCCCTCTTGAGAATCAGTAGCCTAGATATTTAATATGAAATATAGTTTTAATCTTTTCTTGTATTGTTCTCTCATTGCTTCAGAAATATAATGCTTATCTTTACCAAAAGACAGTAATTTTCATAGGGACAAAACAGTGCCATTTTAAAATTTTGTATCCTCACTGTGCTAGGGACATAGTATGCAAAAGAGACTGGTTAAAAGTTAAATCATAATTCAAATGCAAATCACGCTTGAAGCAAAACTGACTCTATCGCATGGTGCCTATCAAAGAGCAAGGTTGCGATTATGCCGTGGAGAGGTCTGAAGGCCAGAAGAGGCTTCCTGCAAAGGGTAAAAGGCATGATCCCTAGTCTTTGGAACAACCCCAAACCCCACTCCACTGCTCAGATGGTAGAAAGTTCATTTTTGGCAGCCATTAACCAGAATCAGAGGCTAGTTGATGCCTGGTTGACTTTTCTGCCTCCTCCTTCTCCTCCACCCCTTCAACAGTTTTCTGGTTCTTCTCAAAACCAAAACCCACAGAGGCATCTAGGTAAGCTCAGGGCAGAGTAGGCCAGCTGGGAGAAAAGCCAGCGGGGCTGAGGCCTAAAAAGCTCCCTCCCATTATAAGTTTTGTGCCCCACCCCTTTCATGGGAGGCAGTGCAGTTATCTCAGGTCTTCAGGAAATCCGAAGATAGATAGGGTAGGTCCATCCTGCTAGAGGAATCAACTCCCCTTGACGTCTTTCATGTGAAGCCAAGACATCTGAAGTATAATCAAGTCTGCAAAGGAAAATGTGGGCACAGCCCAAATTGAAAGATATTCCAAAGGAGTAACCCCCAGATTTATGGCTAGAGTGTGACTCGGTAATTAATTCCTTCTCTCCCTTTTGCCAGGAGTCAACTTCTCTTTCTTCTCCTCCAATTCTTTCCCCCTCTTCCTCTGTTGTAAATCTTTGAGAGAAACAGCAGCAGCCACTCTCAGAGATCAAAGTTTGAGCAGGCAACAAAGACCTCCGAGGAGGAGGCTGTTGCCATGGGAACTCTCTGAGCTGAAGCCCTTTTAATCGGCAAATCTCCTGGTTAGCAGCACAGGCTAGGGCTGGTAAAGAGGAAGAGAAGGGGAGTCTTGGCAACAAGTAGCCTTTCTGAACAGCCAGAACTCCACCTGGGGGTGGAGGTAGGACAGGATTCAAATGGAGGCAGCACTGACACGGGGGTGAGTGCCTGAGTATTTCTGCACAGCCATAGAAACAGACTTCCATCAAAAATCCCTAAAGCCCATCACAAATGCCGAGATGTCCCCTCCCAAGAATTCCCTGATTTCTTATTATGTTCTTAATGGCTTTTTAATACTAATGGGCAGAAAGGTTGATTTTAGACCAGAATAACACTTTCAGGTGCAGTATTGTGAATAATGTGATTTTTTTAAAAAAAATTAATGCATGCCTGTTTCTCCACCTCTTGTCTGGGTAATATATGTTTACTTCTGGATAAGTCACAGGAGGAAATGGAAGGAAAAATAGAAGCACGACAGGAAAACAAAGGTAATTCTGTGGCATTACCTTCACATTCTGTGGCATTATTCTTCACAGGGAATAATCAATCCCAACTTAGCGCCTACTCACAAGGACCTGCTGGGAACAAGCCTATTTCTGGCCTCCTGAAATAGCATGGCATTTGGCCTAAAAAGAAGCAGAAATTGATGAATTCCACAAAATATTAACACTGTGTGTTTTTGCCTGCCTGGCATTCTTTTCTTCTTCATTTGGAAACAAATGTCCAACTTCTCTTTAGGAAGCTGGTCCTTTTACCCTTTTGCCTTCAATTCATAGGGTTCATTTGGGGCTGGTGGTACCCTACATGCCACCCCGCAACAACAGGACGTTTGCTGACACTGTGGAGAGAGGCAGTTTATCCTCCTGAGAGCAAAGGTGTTAAAGACCTGCTAGGGGCCAGGTTTGCAGACAGCCTGCCCAAGAATGCAGCTAACACAGAGGAGATAGAGATTCTTTAAAACATAATCTGAACACTGGGACTCAGCCATGCTTGAAGCTAGGAATACCCTTGGACTTATTGGTTACCTGAGCCAAAAAGGTCCCCTAAGCCAGTTTGAGAATCTATCCCTTGCAATTAAAAGAGTTCTGAAGAACACAATAGTTAGCTCTGATGGTGAGAGTTTGAAGAGAGATTTTCTTCTTTTTCCGTTTTGTTTGAAATTTTTATAATAAACATACCATTTTTTCTAAAACAGAAACAATATTAAAACAAAACAGGACAGCAGTATTTGGGGCATCACCCTATACAGAGAATTAGTTCTGCAATCTGTGGATCTTTTAGATAAAGGCAAAATTATAGAAAGAATGCTAAAGCCATCTTGCTTATCCTAATATTTTGGACAAGAGAACCTGTTCCATGTTGAAAGCTCATCAGAGAGGGAGTCTCTATAATCTCCTTCAACCAACCATAATTTCCAAAAATTGTAATTTACCATTAGGAAAGTCTTTACTTCTGAACACTCTCGGCTCATGTCTTGTTATTCTTTTCTCGGTCCAGAGGCACAAGTGTTCATCCAGCCATATTTCCACTGGGGCCCTTCCCCGCCTTTATCTCCTTGGCCCTTAAAAAACAAGCTACCACATGACACATCAGAAAGAAGGGGTCAGGCCCTTATATTGTGCATAGAAAGAAGTAAGAACAAGGCGAGCTGCTTTTAGATTTTAAAACAACAACTTCCCTACTTGAGCCTTCCTGAATGGTGAAGTCCTTTTCCTGCCAGCTGGAGCTGACCGAGGGAACTTTATTCCTATCCAAACAGTGGCATGGTTCCAGGTTATAAACAGACTGTTCCCGCCACTGATCCTAGACCAATGTCTAATCTCAGGGTGGCAGATTTCTGGACACTTCCACCTTCTGTGACTGTCTTCTGGTATGGCCCTACGATCCCAGACATCTGTCTAAATATTTCTAAGGTACCTGTCACTGTCATCTCAAAGCACCCTAAACACCACGTGCATTTCTACCTTCTGAATCATCAAAAAGAGACTAAAGAGTGTTCAGTATAGTGTTTGCATTTAGTGTTGAGTCAGCAGTTATCCTCCCATTTCTCTGAATCACATCTTTGGATATTTCTGAAACCTCTGAAAGAAGCATCTGAAGCGATCTGTAGATGATTCAGATGTATGGGGAAAAGAAGGTGGGTCATGCTCAGTGGGGAGGTACACAATCTGGACAAAAACAGCTATGTCTCGGAAGTGAGGGCCCAGGTTAGTGGTTATAGGCATTGGTTATAGGTTTCACTGAGAAATGAAATGAGATACTAAAGCAGATCTAGGACAAGTAAAAATCTTTACCTATGGCCTAAAGCAGCAACAACATTTTTAAAAACATGACTTATGCAGGGGAGCATTCTATAGCTTCTTAATATAGACAGGTCGTGTGGTATCGTGGAAAGAGATGAGGCTGGGAATCAAAACACTTGGGTTTGATCAAAGACACTCTTTTGGAAGGGGATAATAATTATAAAACCTGAACATTAATTTCTGCATTTGGAAAACAAGGGAAATAATGCCTGCTCTCGTACATTACAAGGTTATAATAGAAAATTTTTGCGAAGTCAAATTATTATCAGTGTACATTAATGTTAGTAGTAGATGTAGTAATGGCATCACTTTGGTGGATATTTATCGCTTTTTGGGGCATCTCACATACATTCTCCCTTTTTTTTGTAACAGTGCCCCAATTTAGTTTGGGGAATTAATTCTTCTGTGTATCTTGATGGACTAGCCACCAAGAGCCTCTAATCTCCTAATGCTAAGTAGTGGACACCTACCCAACTGGACCAGCTGGACTCTCTCTCCTGAGACTGATTCTTGAGTGAGGAAATGCAAGATCAGAAAAAAAGAGATGAGTTGATTTTTTTAATGTCCATGGAGCCCTAAACACGTTGTCTATTAATTCTTGCTACATAGACCCTGGAGCATCTCTGGCGGGGCAGGAATGGTGCTGTGTTCATCAAAACATTTTTACTTTCTTCCTGGACACAAACAAAATAACAGGAGAAGTAACCCATGTCACTGACAGAACTGACCCCTAAAAAGTCCCCCATGAATGACCTTCCTTACTTTTTCTTTCTGTGCAGCCGGGAGCAAAGTTCTCCAATACAGCAAACTAAAACAATGGAGAAGCCTAGACCCCTACGCCATACTTGGAAGGGAGCTGCCCAGGTAAAAGCCTCCTAACCCACATCTGACTATGACAAGATGACGTAATGAACTTCTATGGTGGCAAGTCACTGAGATTCGGGGGTTGTTTTTACAGAAGCTAGTAAGTGTTACCCTAATATATTATCCTTTTTGGAGACTGATTTTCCAGCCTTTCTTTCAATTTTGATATCCTTCCAGTGAATTCCTTTCCTGCCTAGGTTAGCCAAAGTCTACTTCTGTTGCTTTCAACCATAGTCCCAGATGGTTCTGTCACTAGTAAAAATTAAAATACCCAGATAAAGAATCATGACCGATGAGATTAAACCATGTTATATATCACTTGAGACTGTAGACATTTATTATATAAATACTTCATAAGTCAACAAATATATACTCAGCACTGATTAACATTTAAGGGTCACAAAGTAAATACTGGTTACAGATTCTGCCCATTTATCATTTTAAAAAAACATTCATTCAAGCTTCTTTATTCTAGACACTCTGCTAAGCATTGCAGATAGAAAGGTGAATGAGAACTGGTTCTTGTCTCTGAAGAGCTCATGTTCTAGGGCTATTGAGAAGCGTCCGATGTCGTAGGGGAAATCAAGACAAATATACATGCAGTACCCGTGTGGCCACTCACATGAAGTCAGACTAGAATATAAGACTGATAAGGTTCTGTCCTTGACCCTTTCCATTTTATATAATCTTCTTGAGTGACTCATCTAGTCTTTCATGGTTGTGACTATCATTCATGACTCTCAAATCTATTATCTCTAATCCTAGTTTCTCCACTGAGTTCCAGACCTGTATTTCTAATTGTCAGCAAGACATCTACACCTTGGTGTCCCACAGGCCTCTCAAATTCCACATGTTTTCTACATCTGTGACTATTTCTGTTTTGTAAATAAGTTCATTTGTACCATTTTTTTTTTTTTTAACCAAACTCATTCTCCTGCCTCTCCAACCTGCTTTCCATACTGTGGCCTCTCTCTCGGTTGACGGAACAGTTGGCTACCCAGCTAGCTAGAAACCATGGTGTCCTTTTGACTAATCCCTCTGTCTCATTTTTTTTAATGCATTAGTCACCAAGATCCATCAAGATCAATTCCATCTTAGAAATGTTTCTGTGTTGTTTGTTCTCAATTCATTACTCTGCTTCAGAATCTCATACCCTTTCACCCGTGCTGCTGTACCTCCCCATAACCCATCCCTCTGTTCTAGCACTCCTCTCTAAGGCATTGTCCACCCTGCTGCTAATTATTGTTTTGACCCTGAGATCTAATTTCATTCCTCTGTCCTGATCATCCTTGAAGAAGAGCTCAAGTTTCAGCTCCTTCAAGCCTCCATCAATAGTTTACCCTCGGGCTTCCCTGGTGGCGCAGTGGTTGAGAGTCCGCCTGCCGATGCAGCGGACACGAGTTCGTGCCCTGGTCCGGGAAGATCCCACATGCCGCAGAGCGGCTGGGCCCGTGAGCCATGGCCGCTGAGCCTGTGCGTCCGGAGCCTGTGCTCCGCAACGGGAGAGGCCACAACAGTGAGAGGCCCGCATACCGGAAAAAAAAAAAAAAAAAAGTTTATCCTCATTCTTGTGGAATTAGTCCTTTTAACCCTGACCTACTGCAAAAGACCACAGTTTATTCCTGCTGGCTTCCTTGTGAGTGAGCACCACCCTGTATGTTCTTGTAACCAACCTGTAACTCTTTTATCTCTGTCATGAGGACTGAATTACTGGGAGGTCATTTTCTCATTTATCAAGGTAGGCACATCACTCACATTCATCTACTTTTTAAACCAAGAATTTTCAAATTGAAATAAAACTCAAAAATAACTGAGTTGAACACCTTTTCCTATACATAAATGCCTGATATAATAACTCATAAAAAATCTTCCACCTTCTTAAGGATATAGAAATTACTACTCCTAAGAACACTGATTGTATCTTTAGATGTCTCTCTGATTGTTAACAGTTCTTTCTTTATTCTGAGATGGACTCACTCCCTTTGTAACTTCCTAGCCACACAGACAGAGTAGGTTTCCAATCTCTCTTCTATACAATTTCACTTCAGATATCTGGAGATATCCCATGTCCCCTTTCCCAAGTCCTCTTTCACTAGACCAAAACCCTCCCAATTCCTCCTACCATTCCTCATATTAAGTTCAGTGGCTTATGGAGGTTGTAATTAGCAAACTGTGGACTCCGTTATCTTCCCACTGAGGTCTTAATCTCCTTGAGGATGACTTCAGAAATCAGGTTGCTCTCCCAGTCTCATGTAAAAAGAATACCTAACAAATGGGCCTGCAGGATATAACCACCAAATAATTAGCATTTTTTAAACTGTGAGGGCTTTGAAAAATTCCATAAAGGGGTGTCAAGACCAAGAAGACTCAGAATGTTGCATTTGGAAGTAAATACAGTACTTCCTGCACCCAGAAAATTCTCATAGATTTCAAACTAACCCCTTTAATTAACTAACACAACTAGCATGGCAAATTTACCATGCTTTGAACATTTCTAATTATTTAGAATAAATTTCTAATTAATGTGGAATATAGCAGAATTACGTGTTTCTCCTCCCCAAGAACCCTAGTATGTATCTGTTTATCTCACAGATATGCTGCTTCTACTGTGATGAGCTGATTTGCAGCATCCCCACTTTCCCTTTATGGTTCTTTTTAGGGTAACACTGATTTCTGTTCTTATCTTTTCTTCCATCATTGTTGACCATTTTCATCTGAGTCTTCCTTTCACCCACCCTGTGGTGCTGAGGACAGCATCTTTGCCCAAGTTGCTTTGTATGTTTTGATCCAGAGCAATGCCCTTCATACACTTCAGCACATCCTCAGACAACAAGGCTTTCACTCTATTTATTTCCCCACATTTGCAGATCTGGGACCAAATTATTTAAAGTGGCTTTTACCTGGCCTCCTTTTCCTGCACAGGCAATTACTTTGCTGCAAATGGTTGCACTGGCCAAATAACTGTGTTCACAATTAGCTAATTGCAGGCTCAATGAGCCACTTGTTCCTTCAAACTTAGCCATTAGAGTTGTGTTATTAGGCAGAAATTTATCTTTTTATTCCCTACAGAGTCACAGCAGATCCCGAATCTGATTGCCCTGTAGTCTTCTACAATGTCAATATAAACCTTTTACATTTTTATTTCCTTTGGAATATATGTCGTATTTCCCATTCTTTTACAGATCACAGCAGTTAAGCTTCATATACTGGACTCATGTATTTGAGTAAACATGTATTTGAAATTTAATCTAACTGTCTAAAAAGGGCTAATTTTTATTAATTAAAGGGTTAATCATTAATAAATAATTATTACCTTAATCCATTTTGTAAACTATAAAATTAAGGCAAGCAGTACAGTTGATTTGTCAAAGTCATGATAGAGTAAAACTAAAAATCTTAAGCAAATTCCATTTTCTCCTGGGGCACTGTGTTTCCCACAGAGGGTAAAAATTAACCTTCAACCTCATTTGCTTCTAAAAGAAAGCACCTTAAATATTCCCCCCAAATTGTTAAGACCTGGTTTCTTGGAAGCTACAAAAAAATGTAAAATGGCTTCAAGGATTTACCTTTTATCCTACAATTAATGTTGTTCCTTTTCTTAATTTCTGTATGTTTTATTCTAAGTTTTTTGTCCAGCCAATATTTATAGAGCACGAAATATGTGCTCAATTTTCAGTTTCATACAAGGAGGTCATCTCCCACTGATATTCCTCCAATCCACAAAAGAGAAAAGTACCCAAAAGTAATGAGTTTTCATTTATGAAGAAATTAATATTAATAAGGATTAGATTATAGTTGCTTTGCGAATAACTTGGACACTTTTAGGTTTCAAGAAATTTGCCTTCCAATTAAACACTGTTACGTCTCCCCCATAGCTCTTTTCACTGAGCACCTTTTATTATTAAAAGTTTACAGCCATCTTTCCTTAGGATTGTCTTAAGTGGAGATAATTGAATGGGAAAAGATTCCTTTGTCTCAGGAGAGCCTAGCACACCAGCGAATTCTTATCTCTCAGCTGTCTCTACCCTGCTTCAAAGGCCTCTGGCATTTTTCTCAATCATTAGCATATGTAAAGAATAAGAGCAGAGAGAAATCAGGGTTAAAGGTGCAAGTGGAAAGGAGGGGAAAAAACTAAGAAAGCAGAAGAAACATTCAGGAAAATGGTAAAATGTGGGCCATAGACACCAAGAAACAAAATATAATAAATACAACTACTGCTCATAAAGAACATATTCTAAAACTGGTTTGTCTGTGCACCAAAGGTAAAGCCTGTACGTGCAACCTGCTAACACATGCAGGGAGGAGAAGCGAGAAGAGGGAACAGTGCAAGCAGTCTAAGATGAAAATGTTACTGAGGGTTGTCACTTACCCAACACCAGCAGTTCCACCGAGTCCTCGTTCTTGCCCTCCAGGTCATCAGGGGTGGTGATGATACAGTAATAGAGTCCGCTGTCTCCCCACATGAGTTTTCCAATTTGAAGATCTGCATCTGTTATCACAAAGAGAAGGACCGGGTCCTAAACTCTGTCCTCTGAAGAAAAACACTAAACAATGGGGGGGAGGGGAGCCCTTCTGGGTGTCTGTACTGTTATATTTCTTTACCCGGATGGTGTTTGACGAGATGTTTGCTTTATTTAAAACAAACAACGAAACAGTAATAAAAGCTAGCATCCCTAAGGGGTGAGAATTAGAGCGCCCCCAGAAACTGGTTTAGTTCCAGTCTGGTTTCTGGAATAGAAGACTGCTTTCAACCAGGTCTGCAGAGGCCCTTGAAAGCCAAGTAAATTCCAGAATTAACCTGGACTCCTGGAAATGAGCTGGGTTCACAGGAGTTCTTCAAAATTTGGAACTTTTCCTTGCCCAAAGCTGTAGGGGGCAGGAAAAAGGGTGGAACTGATGTAAAACTACCTGAGGCTTGGGCCATGGCATCTACCTGGCTCTGAAACTTGTACACATACATCCCATCTCCCAGCAGAGGAACTTCTTAGGGAAGTCTGCTTTCTGAGTTAAGGAAAGGGCAATAAAGGCTGGTGTCAAGGTGTGAGGTATTTGACTGAGAAAGCTTTCACTAGAACCCATTTCAATTCAGTTCTGATAATAAATTCCTCAGGCTGGAGGTCAGGCTCATGAAAGACTATTTCCAAAGCTCATCTCTGTCTTCTCTTGATATTACAAGCCTCCATCCTTCCTCTCCACGCCATCCCATTAAAGCAATTTGCTAGGTTTCTTGATACTCCCATCCCCCATAAAATCAAAGTCTTGAGGGATTGAAAGGGCACAAGGCTGACATCCTCTTGTATCTGGGAAGAATGGAACCAATCTTCCCTAGATTCAAAACAGAGACATTATTACCATGAACAATTGTGATCTCTCTGCCCCTGTAGAAATCTCCCAGGGTCACGGTTGAGCCCTGTTTGGAAGCTACCACTCGAACAGTCCTCCTACTGTCTAAACAATCCAAGTAGGGGTCCCATTCCAGGTTTCTTTTGCTGAGAGATTGGGCCCGGGGAGAAGACATGCCCAAGGATTCCCCCATGCGATCCTGGCAGTAGGACTTGAATTTCCACTGCACGACTGCAGGCTGATGGGAAGACGTGGAGAAGTGGCAGCGAAGCACAGTGGGCTGGAAGAGCATGGCCACCTTCTTCTTGTCGGGCACTGTGACCTGAAGGCCTCCAGCTATGGCTGCAAAATAGAATGAACATGTCCAAATGGTATCAGTGTCCTGGACCTCACCTCACATATCATAGGTGTGCCTTTCCACCTTACCTCCCTAACCTGTCTCTCCCCTTGTTTTCTCCATCACAATGAAGAGCATCAATATCTACCTGGTTGCCTTGTCCAGAAACCTGCCTTCACTCCCAGTGTCCAACTGGTCACAAAGTCGTGTCAACTTGACCTCTTAACATCTTTAATATTTCCTTCCCCTTCTTTAACCCCACTACCATTGCTTGTGTGTACGCTCTCCTCATTTCTTGCTGATAATTTTGCAATAATCTCTCGTCTGGTCTCCCTGCAGGCAGTTGCCCACATGCAGTCCATTCTCCTTGCTATAAGTTCAGGTTATCTTTCTAAATCTGACTGTTATGGCTCTCCTTCTTAAAACCCTTCACTCATCCTCCATGGCCTTCAGGATAAAACCCAAAGTTCTTGGCAAGGCATTTAAGGTGCCCCATCAACTATTCCTCCTCTGCCTCACATCTTGCAGCACCTCCATTTGAGCACCAACCTCCGATGATACCAAACTAACGGTTCCCCCAAGTGGGACGTGGTATATCACACCTCTAGATCTTGGCATGTGATATTTCTTGTTTATGGAATGCTTTTTCCTCACTTCTCTTCCTGAGAAACTCTTTTCCATCTGTCAAAACCAACTCAAAGGCTTCTTGTCAAGTCTTCTGTGACCAGTCAATCCATTTGTCACTTCCTCCTTTGTGCCATCAGTATCCCCAGCATTCTCCTCTAGACATTTACTATAATAATTTTGTAATAATTTTGTACTTATTTTCATGCCTCCATCAGACTTGTCGGGTCAGGTAAGGAATGTGTCTTATCTTGCTGTCCTGGGTGAAACCCATAGATACTCAACAGCTATTTGATAAATGAGGACAGTGAAGCCAGGACATATGACTTCAGGAGGAAGTGACTTCCCTTCCAGCTGGTGACCCAGCAAACAAGACAGAGATTAAGGGGAAAAGAAGGCTTTGAGAGGAATGGAGAATTTTGAATCAAAAGCAGTAGACTAAGTTCAAAAGCTTTGAAGGGTAATCCAAAAAAGGGTGGGGGGAGACTAGAAAGTAGATGAGAAGTTTAAGTGTTTAAAAAGATCAGTTTGAGGCTTGGTCCAAGAAAGAGAGGGAAATTTCAGTGAATGAAAGCCCAGGGGAGTGTTTGAGAGGCAAAGGGCTTCTATGAACTCAATGGTAAGATCTAGAAATTCCAGGCAAAGAGAACATAACTTCTTCAGGTGAATGGGAGAGTTAAGAGTTTCTAGCTTGATCTGAGGTTAGAAGCAGAAGTAGAATCACGATGAGAGGCAGAAAAACGGAATATGAATAGAAAGACATGATAAAGAGGTTCAGAGTTGAATCCAGGAGCCTGCCAAGCCAGCTTCAGGTAGCTTGAGGCAAAGAGTTTCACCCTAGAATTGCAGGTGGACTTGAGACATACAAGAAAGGGCTAGTTTCCAGGGGAAGCCTACTGTTCTTCACTATTGCCCATGGTCCCAATGACATCCCACAAAGCAAACTCACTCTCACAGCTCAAACATGCACTTATTCATGAAACCGTCTTTATAGAAGCTCTCTTAACAAGGGCAAGATACCATATTTGTACCTACTTCTGAGTTCCAGACCAGTGCCTCTCTTCCATGAAAGCACTGTGAAAACTAGGTTCTAATTCCTGTTAGGAAGAAAAGGTTTCTGCATTCTATGGAATTGGGAAGAGAATGCAACAGAATATTTGAGATTTAGTGTTTCGAACCTAAGTGCTCGATAGCTACTATGGAATAAATGAAGGAATGGGTGAGCAAATGAATGACTATTAACATGGGAATTTCTAGGACTTTGCAGAGAAAACGGGTTAAATGACTTATAAACAGCATAGTATAGTAAGAGAGCATTGGCATCAAAAGATAGGGCTTTGAATCTCATCTGGCCATTGTACTAATGGTGAGACCTTAATGAAGCCTCTTAAGCAATACTCACCTATAAAATGACCCTCATATTCCTTACTCAACAGTTGTTAACAACCCTTCTCTCTCTCTCTGGGCGCCTGCAGAGAGTGAACTCTGTAACAGAGAACCTTGACCATGACCAGTAGAGGGGAGATCTCAAATGCAAATCCTACCTCACCTTTCCTGCCTTTTGCCTCACCTCCCATTCTAAGGCTCCTGAATCTCGATGAACATCCACCACTAATAGGTTTGATTACAGCCAAATTATGTAGATCAGCCCCACTGAGGGGCAAATAATTCCTAGAAAAGAATCCCAGCTCAGAAAAGAACCCTATTTCCCAGGCTCCACTGCTTCCCTTCACCACCCCCAAATGTTGGTGTGGCTGATTCCACTCTTTCCAACTCACACACCTGGATGAGGAAAAGGCTTTTTTTTTTTTTTTAACAGTTTCTCCTTAAATTCTATTGCATTAATTTTTAACCTTGTAGTTCTTCTTCAAAACCTTATTCACGCTCCAGTTTTCCAGGTAACAAAATGGGACAGAGAGTTGAAGTGTCTTCAGTTAGCAGTGGTTGAGACTGGATAACCAATCACAGGCATTGTTCCCAGCACAATGCTCGGTAGTTGACCAACCACCTTTCTTCTCTGCTACCTGTTCAGGCTCTTCTTGGGAAATCACATTTCCTTAGCACTCCAAGATAAATGAAACCAGCAAAGGAGGCAGGTGCAGACAAAAGTGTTGGGGGGGAGGGTTGTTTTTGGTTTTTTTGAGAGAGTTAAGTATGGGGTTTTCTTCATTAGATGATTACTAAGAATAACCTCCTCCTCAGCTCTGTTCTCTGTTAATGGATTAGCTACTTGACCAAGCCATTCAGCTCCCTTAATTATTATTTTTTAAAATTGTGCACTCCCTTAATTATTAATAGAGGTTAGTCAATTCACAGCTTCTATGACACACACATAAGTTCATGTTCCAAAGAATAAAGAATATGTTTTCAGAAACATCTGCCTCTTTACGGCATGATAATTAAAGGCATGGATTTTAGAGTGAGTCCTAAGTCAGAATCCAAGCCCTACCACTCCCTAGCTGCATGACATAAGGCAAATTACTTAAGTCTTAGGACTTTCAGTTTCCTTACTGGTAAAACCAGAATAATAGTAACTATCTTATGGAGCTGTTTGAGGGTTAAATAAGATTTTATCCTGGGCTTCCCTGGTGGCGCAGTGGTTGGGAGTCCACCTGCCGATGAAGGGGGCGCGGGTTCGTGCCCCGGTCCGGGAAGATCCCACATGCCGCTGAGCCTGCGCGTCCAGAGCCTGTGCTCCGCAACGGGAGAGGCCACGTACCACAAAAAAAAAAAAAAAAAAAAAGATTTTGTCCTAAGCACTTAGGATAACACTGGTATACAGTAAGCACTCAATAAATGTAGCTGTTGCTGCTCCTGGAAGCTGGAAACCGAGGGTACCCTGAGTGTGTGTACACATACACAGAGATGTATACATATGCAGGTATAATGGAAACCTTGGGAATCTAAGCTAAGGATAGATCTGGATAGCTGGAGAGGACGGATCTAGGAATTTCAAGGAAATGTCAGTTTATTGGATCTTTGAGGACCATAAAAGTGAAGAGTTAGAGAGAAAGCTGAAGATGCCAATCCCTGTGTTAGCTCTAGAAGCATCAAAATGTAGGATGAATGCCACGCAGGTCCCAAGCCTGCCCAGGCCAAACCTATTAGGAACCCCATTCCCACTGGAGGGTAAGGTCTAGAATGCTCTTCTGGCCCTAACCCTGGGTTCTGGGCGAGGGCAGGTGTTTCTACACCCACTGAGCCACATGTCTTTCCCTCAGCCCGTGTTTATGTGAGACTGTGTTTCCACCTGATTTGCAATCCACTGGTACCAAAGCCTTGCCCTGAGTTCCATTCTGCTTGCCTGGGCTCTGATATAAGCCCTTCTCCTGAGGATTAGGTTTTGTTCCCTATATCCTCACACATGACTGATCCATATCTGAAACTGTAACCTTGCTATCCACCCAACTTCAAAAACTACCTCTCATGGGACACCCACTCCTACCCCAGATCGGGCCCTTCAGAGATAGTAGCTAATTTGGATGAGGACCAAGATTGACAGTTCCCCAGGGACACTGAGATTTGGCCTGGGAACACCCTCCCTCTGACTCCAGTTCCCAACAGATCTGCCCTGGGGCTAGGTTAGTATCCTGAACTTGGGTCTCACCTCTTATAGATGTTTTTTTGTTTTTCTATGTTACCACCTGTCAGATGCCAAAAACCTAGTACTTCTTATGCTGGAGTCTATACAGGCTAATAAGAATACCTTTGAATGCCAGGTAAATAAATTAAAAATTTTCAGCCTCTTTGTAATGTTCACCTGTGCATTTGATCTAAGAAATCTTATTCTCCCATGGTTCCAACTACCCGTTATGTCTCAGACCCTCAACTCCATGAGACCTCATCTTCATGTTTAACAGATACTTCAAATTAAACATATCTAAACTTTGTTCATCATCTTCTCTTTTCCCACCTCAACTCTTGCTTATAAACCAGTCTTTCTTGTCTCCCTAGCTCTTTTGCCAATATACTCGCTGTCCTATCATCGTAGATAGAACTCATAGCTTTGATCATCTCCTCTTTGGCTCTAACCATATTCAGTGGCCACTAATTCTAAATCTCTCTCAAATTTGACCCTTCTCTTTTCCCATGGTCACTCCTAGTGGGAATAAATCAAGTTTCTATTCCTTCTACCAGGAAGTGATTATGAAACACTTACTGTATGTTAGAAATTGTATTAAGTGCCATTCATGGAGTATCTTAATAAATTCTCTCCAAAAATCCTGTAAAGTAGGTATTATCATTACACCCAATTTACAGGTGAAGAAACTGATCCTCAGAAACTGTATGTATCTTGCCAAACACCTCAGGGTTAGCAAGTGACAGATTTGAACCCAGGCTGACTGGCCCCAAAGCTCTTACTATCACTTTACACAAGTCCTCATTACATTTTTGGTTTTATAATAGCCTCTTCAGTGGTCTCCCTACTTCCAGCCCAATGTACTCTCCACATTTTTTCTATCTAGAATATTCTTTTTTTTAAAAGACAGATCGAATCATGTCAGGCTATAAGGCCTCCAATGATTTCCCATTCCTTTTAGGATAAAACCCAAATGCCTTGACACGGCATGTAAGGTCTTCTCCATGATTTGGGCCCATGCAAGTTCCAGGCATACTGAGATGTTTTCCATTCTTTGACTATAAATATGTTATTCTCCCATCCTGGGGAAACATCAGGGCATGTAACTGAGGAGTTTCTGGGAGGTAGACTGAAAGAAGCACTGAGTGTGTGTCATGCACACACATGAACAAACACGTGCTGGCACAATGGGAAGGCTGGGACTCTGAGTCCAGGCAGGGGTGACACCATAAGGGACTTGTGTTTTTAAGCTCTTATAAGAACATATACAGGAATATGGAAAGAATCCATGTTTCATCCTACAAAATAAAGCAAGTATCCCAAAAAACTGGAAAGAGTGAAGTAAGTGAAGTATGTCCTATATCATACTATATAGAACACATCTGTAAAAATTAGGATTCCTGACTGAAAGAAGCACCAGAAGACATATTGAAGGTTGAAGATCACAGGTGGTTTTCTACATTTGCAGAGGAGGGAGTCATCATTCTTAGACCACCAGACCATTCCTTCTGTTTTTATTGTTCCCCTGATCCTCAGGAAAACCGCCCTTGGCTATCTAATACAAGTTCATTCAAAAACATGTTTTAAAATACAATGTTACATTCTGGGAACATAGATTTAAAAGACCAGTCTCTGAGCTTGAGAAATTCAATATAAACTTGGTTTCTAACTCTAAGGTCCCTGAGGGCAAGGACCAGGATTGGTTGATTCTGTACCCTCAGTATACAGCAAGCTCTATTTTATGGAATGAATATGTGGAATGAGCAAATGAACAAGTGAATCTGAAGGGCCTTTCTTAGCAGGTGGTCCTCAGTGCTGAGAATGGATTCTGGTCAATAACTAGGAAAGCTGCCTAAAAGTAGAGTGATGAGTGACAGCTCAGAGCATCAGCTCCCATCTCAGCTAGTCACCAGGGGTACCAAGTCACCAGGCCAGGGAGGATCAGCTCCAAGTGCAGACAATGTCTCACTGCATGTGGCAAAATAAGTTCCTGCCCCAATTCTCATGTAAAGAAAAGGATTCTATACATGACGAATTGTGTTCTTGCAAGGATAACAAAAGCAGTATCTACAGAAATGCCGTTCTTATTTTAGTACTTTCATTTTTTTCAAAGCAAGTTCCTTTTCCCCACTAGTTGTAAGCTATTCCTGCCAGCATCTTTGAGAGGCAGATCTATAAGCACAGCCCCATTTTAGAGAAACAAAGATTGCTGCTAAAGATCATGGAAAATTATCATCACCACAGACAGGCATCTTTAGAAATTTTGTATCAAGCTCACCCATCCCTTAACTCTTGAACTCCCAGAAGTGGGATTTGACCTCAGAATTGCCCATTCACCAGCATATCTTGGCTTTCAGACTCCTAAGTTTTTTCTTCATTCAGTATGACAATACACATCTTCCTTTTCCTGCCTTTAAGCTAGATCTTTAAGAAATTCATCTTTTTGTCCTCACGTTTTTAACATACTGTCCCAATTTCCTAGGACATTGTTTTAGGAACAATTAATGGGCAGGTTTTCTAAGTGTAAGAGATGAATAAGGAGTGTCCGAGCATCTCCACTAGGGTTTGGTCTATGGCGTGTCCATCCCTTAGTAGCAATGTCAGCATGGGAAGCAAAGCATTTTGGGAAATGATGACCCACAGGCTCAATTTTTAAAGACAAAACACAGCTTGAACCTTTTTTCCCCCAGAAGTAGAAACCATTCATCTTCTTGATATAGTTGGGTTAAACAATAAAATAAAAAAGCCTTTACCGGGCTTCCCTGCTGGTGCAGTGGTTGGGAGTCTGCCTGCCGATGCAGGGGATGTGGGTTCGTGCCCCGGTCCGGGAAGATCCCACATGCCGCGGAGCGGCTGGGCCCGTGAACCATGGCCGCTGAGCCTGCGTGGCGTCCGGAGCCTGTGCTCCGCAACGGGAGAGGCCACAACAGTGAGAGGCCCGCGTACCGCAAAAAAAAAAACAACAAAAAAAAGCCTTTACCAAGAAGAGTAGACATTTCCTTGCTGTTTGCCTATTCTCTAAGCCTAGTTCTCCAGATTGCCTATTAGTCCTGTAAGTTACTCTATTTCCTTTCAATAAATTTCTTTCCTGCTTAAATTAGACAGAATCAGTTTCTCTTGTTTGCTACCATAGTACCTAATGGCTTGATCCATTTTAGGGTTAGGGTGACCAGATGTACTATCTTGAGATAATAAAAAATATGACAGCATTCTTGCATGTTTTCTCCCCAAGACTCCTAAAAGGCATCAGTATCTCCCCCCTCTCCATGGGGCTAAAGTAGACACTGGTGCTGCCCTCGCCCAGGTGGGCATTGCTCATGGCCTAGTTATTATTTGCTGCCAATAACTCTAGCGCTTGTGCACACCGAGCTTGCCATTCATTAAGCATATGTTCTGTGTGTCCCATGGAGCCATGCTTTCCCATTCTCTGCCACCACTGTGCAGATGAAAGCAAGAAGCATATCTCCTTTCTGTCTGATTGCCTCGTCTTCCAGAGATCTGAAATGAGCTCGTGGGTAATGTCTAGCTGGCCCACATGCTGTTCCAATATGACTAAAGCAGTACTAAAAGAGGTCAGTCTCTACCCTGCAGGGCCAAGGTGCTTTGGAAGCTGTCCTGATTCATTCAGGTGGGTCAGACTTCTAGGATGGATCAGCCATTTGGACGGAGAAAGCTCCTGTATGAAAGCTCTTCTGCACTTTTATCAACTTGTTACCTGTATTTCCAGTTTGGATCTCTCACCCAAGCTCCAGACCCAAATATATAACTTCATTCTCCATCTGGATGTTATACAAGCACCCCAAACTCATCATTCTATAGATGGAGATGCTAACTGCCCCCTTCTTTTAGTAACAGAACTTCCCAGGTTTTAATCTGGCCAGCCAAGCCAGCCACATACTACATTTCCTAGCCTCCCTTGCAGCTAATTGTGGCCATGGGACTAGATTCAGGACAAAGGTATGTGAGGAGAAGTGATGCGTGTAATTTCCATGTCACCTCTCTAAAAATAAACTACTTGCCCTGACCCTCTGCTTTCCTTGCTTCTACTTGCTGAAGAGTAACTATCACTGGAGCAGTCTTGGGAGCCACATGTTGGGAATGGTAGACTCAGTCCCACTAGATCTCTACTGTTACAGGAGAGAGAAAAAAAGGAACAATTTTGTATGAGTTACTATATTTTAGGGTCTTTTTGTTATAGCATCTTAGGCTATACTCTAACTAATCTAATGAAAAAAACTGAACCTGTCTCTCCCTCCCTTACACGTTTCTCCTCCTGTATTAGTTCATGTCCACAAATGGCATCCCCAGCAGACCCAAGCCAGGTACCTGGAGGCATCTTTGATACTCCTGTCTTTCAGCCTCCACATCCAACCAACCCAGGACTATGGACTACTTCCTCCATCTCTGGTCACTCTGTCCACTTCTGTCATTTCCACTGCACCACAAGACTTCAGGATCTCATCATATCTTGCCCCTCTTTCTGTAAGGGTCTTCTAGCTGGTTTTTGCTGCAAGTCTGCCTATGTCTAATCTACCCTTCACACTGAGGTGCAAATGATATTTCGAAAATGCACATCTGATCACAGCACTCCTTTACTCTCACCCTTTTAGAGACTCCCTCTAGGCATTCAGAGGTAAAAGGGCTCATTTCAGATGGGGCCACTCTCTTCCATTTCTCCTGCACCACTAAATTCTCCAGCCATACTAAAATATTTGTACTTTTTGAAAAACATCATGCCCTCTTTTGATTGTTGGCTTTTGCACATGCTGTTTCCTCTGTAAATTTCCCTTCCCTCCGTCCCACTCTTTCTCTAGTAACTCCTACCTATCTTTCCAGACTTCCTCAGCTAGCACTTCCTGTAGATGCTTCTTCTTGCTCTTATTACAGTCATATTACCCTAGAGAATCACATCACCTTGCCCGAGAAGTTCCTATTTAGTCATCTGTCTCTGCCATTAATAACAAGCTCTCTCCTTCAGGCTTTTAAAAAGTCTGATACGTAGTAGGTACTCAACACATTTGTTGAATGATTTAACTCAGTTGATAGATTGTATTATTTGCTCCCATTTAGTTTTCCCTCCTCACTCTTAGATTGTTCCCTGGAGGTAGAGTACACTTACTACTCCAATGACTAGAGGCTTGGCCATGTGACATGCTTTGGTCAATGGAATATGAGTACATGTGCCATAAGACTTGTCCAAGCAGAAGCTTAAAAGGCATTTGTGTGGTTTGGCTCTGTGCCCTCCCCCTACCCACCTTGAGTCCTCCACCATGAGAACAGCATGCCTAGATAGTGGCTGCTCCTTCATCCTGGGCCTTGGAATAAGAAGACATTTGGAACTGAGCCAAGTCCACCAATTGGCTACAGTTGACCTGCAACTGACTGCAGCTCTCATATAACATGAGCGACTAAATGTTTGGTGTTGTGAGCTGTTGAGATTATGGGGTTGCTTGTTGCTGCATCAAAATGCTGACTAATATTCCTATTTGGGGTTCATAATAAGTATCGAGAGCTTACTATTTGCCAAATATTGTGCTACGAGTTGTACATAATTATTTTAATTATCACAACAACCCTATAAGGTAAGTTAGCTTCCCCACTTTAAAGCTAAAGAAAATAAGGTTAGTGTTCAAATCCAGGTCAGTTTGAGCCTCATGCCTCTCCCCCAACAGCCCCCTGACGAGCCAAGGGCAAAGGAGGAGTAATGATGCAGGATCCCAGTTGAATGTGAAGGTTCTACTCCTATTTTAGAGAACCACGTCCTGCAGGGCTCTAGCTGCTGTAGGAGAACAGGGAAGCAGCATGTTCTTCTGAGTTCTTCCTTGTTTCGTGGCCCATAAAGAGCTCTAGTTATCTAAAATGCCTTCTTTCATTCTCAGGAAGCCAAAAGCCATCTTGAAGACCAAGATTTTAAGCATATATATGCCACAGTGACATCCTGTGTAGCTCCTGGGTGCACAGTACCAGCCCCTAGTCCCAGAGGGGCTCTAACATGCCAGCAGTCTCTGCTGTCACAGGGTCACATCCACTGCTCTCCTGAGCCTCACTAGAGCACTCCTCATTCACTCTTTTCCTGTAGATCTTAGGATTTAATTAGAAATACTAAATGCTATTCTTTATCACTTCTCCCTGTAATATTTCCCTGAGTTCTATGAACTCTGAGCCTCACTACCCAATGCCCCATAACAGATACCATGTATGTTCCCTTAAATCAGGAGTTCCAGTTTTACCCACCTTAACCAGAAAATAATGTTTCTCTTGGATTCAGGCATTTGAAACAACCAAGTCATATGTAAGTCAGTGACACTATTTCTTATGGTAATCAGTAAGATACCATAGACTTAGACAAGTCATTTACTCCCTTTTATGTACAGGTAGGTAATATCAGCCTTACTTACTTAGAAGGATCAAAAGGGATAATGTCCATGAAAGCTATTTAACACATAGAAAAGAATTACAGTATCTAAATAAGCAAGAGCAACAATCAGATCATACTTTTCTTTATATTCCTGATTGGCGATAACTTGATATAAGAGCTAAAATAGTTGGAAGGGGTGAAGAGGTGAGTGTGTCCTGGAACAAGAAGTTGAGACTAGAAGGGACGTTCTAGGGCCATGTTGGCTAGAGTAGGATTCATCTCATCTAGCCCAAAGCACTTGCCTTGCTTCAGCAGTCCCCAGTATGACTACATTTAATTGTTCAGAGTGGACCCTATCCTGTCCACCAAGCACTCAGTGCTACTCCACTTGTTCCTCTGAAGATGGTAACAAGAGCTCTCCCTTTCCAGCTGCCATTTTTCATTCCAATCATTAGTGGTCAGGGAAAGGCTGAAGACAAATGGGGCTCCCTCCATGGCTCCTCACTAAGGATCTACTGCTTTGTAAGTTTGATTTCCAACTCATCAAAATTAAGTGGAGAAAAGTTCAGAACCATAGAATCTTAGAGCTGAAAGTGACCTAAGATGTGACCTCACTCAAAAGATTACAATACATGCAACCCCATGTTCACTGCAGCTTTATTTACAATAGACAAGATATGGAAACAACCTAAGTGTCCGTCGCTTCATGAATGGATAAAGAAGGTGCCATGTATATTTTTTATATGTGTGTATATATATATATATAATTTATATTTATATACATGTACACACAATGGAATATTGTTCAGTCATAAAAAAGAATAAAATCTTGCCATTTGTGACAACATGGATGGACCCTGAGGTCATTATGTTAAGTGAAATAAGTCAGAAAGACAAATACTGTATGATCTCACTTATACATGTAAACTTTAAAAACAAAAAAACGAGCTCATAGATACAGAGAACAGGTTGGTGGTTGCCAGAGGTGGTGGGTGGGTGAAGGGGGTCAAAGTGTACAAGCTTCCAGTTATAAAATAAATAAGTCCTGAGGATATAATGCACAGCACGATGACTATAGTTAATAATACTGTGTTGAATATTTGAAAGTGGCTAACAGAATAAATGTTGAAAGTTATCCCAAGAAAAAAATCTGTAACTCTATATGGTGATGGATGTTAACTAGACTTATTGTTGTGATCATTTCATAATATATACAAACATGAATTCATGTTGTACACCTGAAACTAATGTTACATGTCAATTATATCTCAATGAAAAATTAAATTACATGCCAAAAAGAAAAAAAACGGATCATAAGACCCCGATCCTATGGATATACAGTTAATTTGTGAAGAAGATGGGACTGGAACCCAATCCTCAAATCCCAGGTCAGGGTTCTTTCCACTAACCAAGTCCTGGTACTAATGCTACTAATGCTGTACTAAGCACTAGGTACTTGAACTAAGACCACAGCATGGTTCTAGCATAGTGTTGCTAGAACTAATACCCAAATCTGTATAAACTAGACATTCAGCAGAATCATGAATCTAAAGAGTAATGGGGATACTGAAACAACCCCCCTCTCCTAGTCTAGAGAGAAGCACCCAGGCTGAGCATGGTGGGACATGGAGAGGGCTGTGACAAGATGCTGGAAGAAGATGCTCCGGTATGAAAAAGGTCTCTTCCGTGGAGGAAAGTAGAACAGAGGAGGGAGAAAAATTGAAAAGTATACAGGATCGGAAAGGAGATGATGGAAATTAAGGTGTCAGGAATCTCTAAAAGCAACTCTTCCTTCTCCAGGGCTAATTACACTTTAACCCTCCATACCCAAGCCCATCCTCTCATGGTCACCACGCGTCTACCTGAATGCAAACCAAACCAGCCACTGTGTCTGGATACCTCCCTGCCTGCTGCAGGCTGGGTTAGAAGCCACCATGAGGCACCCACAACAGTTAGTGCAGATCTCTATCATGGCCTTTGTACAGGGTATTCCATAACTGTGTGATCACAGTTCCATCACCGGAGTCTCCACCATCAAACTGTAAGCTCCTTGAAGGCAGGGCTGTCTTATTAACCCCAGCACAATGCCTGGATGTGACAGTAACTCAGCAGCTGACTGTGCGTGAATAAATGTATTTACTCAGCCATCACCTCTTTGGGAGTTTGTTTCCGAGCTGCTCCACTCCCACCCCAGGTTTCAGGCACCTATGCCTCATCCGTGCTCTCGTAGCACCTGTGCGGCTCTCATGGCTCTTATCATAGGACCTCTTACCTCCATATCAAGATACCTGAAAACTCATTTGACTCACTGACTAGACTGACAACTCTTTGAGGGCAAGGACTGTGTCTTTTCTCTCTTTATTCTCAGCACCTATCATAATACTTAGAAACCACAGGAATTCAATACAGACTTGGAGAAAGGATGAATAAATGAATGAATACAACCAAAAGGGTACCAAAAGAAATGCTAATAGAACAAGCACTCTTCGTCACAGAGAGACCCAAAAGAGTCTCCAGGAAGACGAATTGCCCGCTCCCAGAGTGTCGCCACAGCTCTGGCGTTTCTTGCTGCCAGGAAGGGCTGAAACGCCATCCGTATTCAAGAACAAAGACAGAGTGAACCCTCCTCAAGTCCTATTGCTAGATGGCACCTGTTGCTAAAACAGCAGCTGGTAAGCATTTTGTTTTGTGCAAAACGACAAAGACAACAACAAAACAATTTATTACAGGAAGCGGCATCACAATGACAATGAGAAATCACGAGGCTAAATATACAGCAGAAAAAAATACAGAATTTTTGTAATGAAGGACGAGGAAGGAGCTGCTAGAGTCTGAGGAAAAAAGCTTGAAGTGTTGATTAGAAATTGCTCAGCCTGCATGAAAAGAGAGAAAACTAAGGGCCGGGGAGGGGGGGGGAGGAGAGGAAGAGATAAAGAGAGAAGAGAGAGAAAGGGAGGGAGAGGGAGAATGAATGTGGTTTTTTTCCTGGCTCTCTGACTCATTTTTAATCTGTCCTTTCCTTTCTCCCTCCCCTTCCACCACCCACTCAAGAGAGGATTCATTGATTGGGCTGGACTGAAATGTCTTACCTTTGCTCTGTGAACAATGAGTCTGAATCCATCTCATCCTTGCTGCTCCTCTCTCTTCCCTCCCTCCCTCTCCCCAGCCGCCATTGTTAGCTGCTTCACTTTGCTGAGGCTGAGGCTTGTCCACGGTGGGATGCGGGGGGAAGGGGAAACTGGAACCAGGGGATGCCAGTGGGATCTCTGGAGCCAGGCTTACTTGCAGAGGCTGGAAGTCCCAGCCCTCTGACAGCTGGGATGGCCCTGATAACTAACCTGTTGCCTGCTTCCAGGCAGGAGCAACCTCTCCAGGTGCGGATGGGAGAAAGCACAGACCAGATGAAGCAGCACCTCCCCTCAAGACAAAAACAACCCCCCCCCACACACACACACACACCACAAAGCTCAGAGAGTGCAAACAGGACTGGCCCGGGGTTTGGGAGGACTGGGTCTAGCGCCCGATCCAACACACACTTGCTGTGTGCACATTGCCTCTGTGGGCCTCCATGTGTATAAACTGAGAGGACTGAATTCGATGGTCCCAGGGACCATTTCATGAAAAGCTGTCAGCCATCTAGCAAGGGCTATATGTTCCCCTTCTGCCCCATGCCCTGCAAATCCCTAGAGAGCTCTGTTTGGGTATACCCCAGGGTGTCTGGAAGAGCACTTCTGACTTGGGGACCCCTCCCCAGATGCCTAGCGGACTTCAGGGAGGCGGTGATAAAGGTTTGAGGCCAAAGTTCCCCTCAAATATGATAATTGAGAAGTAGAGGCAAATTAAGGACGTTCAGAATCAGTGAGGGTGGAAGTAGAAGGCACTAGGAGGCCAGGGGAGTGGGGAGACATGGATCAGGCAATCCCTGAAATTAGAGATGATTCATATTTGAATAATGTGGGAGGGATGAACTCACAGCAGCCAAGAGAAGAGGCTAACTCTGCTGAGGGACCCCTCCCCAAACCTAAGCCCCGCAGGGGGCAAAAGCCAGTGTTAGGGACCCTTCATTAGGAATAGAAAGAAAAACTGAGGCAATCTATAATCTTATTCTGAAGCTAAGTGACATAGTGGTTTTGTCTTTTTTCTTAAATGTATTTTACCCTCTTTTAGTCACTTGCCTTAGATATTTTTATCTTGTTCCTCTTTTCCTACTGACTTGATTTTTCCCAGTCTTCAGTGCTCCCAGAGGGGGCACAACTTTGTTCTTGGTGCTATTTTCCATTTTCTCTCCTGCCCTTCACTACCCCATCTTGTCTTCACCACTTTTCTGCTCCCTTGTTCCTCTCCTCCATCACTTGGTTCCACCTTGCTTTGAGTTGTTGCCTCAGACCCAGTCCAGACTACCCAAGCCTTCCTAACCCCTCCACCTCCACCCAAGGCAGGGCTGCTCTGTGAATCTCTCAGGGCTGCCCATTCAGCCCGGCCACCTATCTCTCAACCTCACAGATCATCCTGTGGGAACGCGTGTTAGGAACCAGAGCCGTACCAGACCCCAGGAGGGTGGGGAGAAAGTTCACCAAAAGGGAGGGGGAAACACAGAGGTCTCAGCTAGAGGAAGTGACTCTAATGGCAAGGCAAGGCCCTACCTTCTGAATATCTCTGCAAATTATCTTTATTAGAGGGTGTTCCCACCTGTTTATGGGGGGAGGAAGGCTCTTCTCTTCTATGGGACCACTCCCCAAATGGTACCAAATGCGAGTGGGACCCTCAACTCCACAACCAATGAAGCCTCCATCCCCATGTCCTTCCTCATCCCCGCTCCCCTGCACACCTGGGAGCCACTGAAGAATGCCCCTGGGGCTCCCGGCTTCTCTAGGGAAGGAATTAAGAAGACACTCCTTTACTTCCAACCCCCAGAAAACCAGTTCTCTTAATTAATCAGTTTCCTCCGAGCTTTCATTTTTTTTTCCCAACCAGGCTTTCCCCAGGACTCACAGCATTACAAAGTCAAGATAAGACCGAGGAAGAACCGTTGTATGAAAGGAGAAATGCACACTGGAAAGAACAATCTCATATCTCGAATGAGTCAAAACACCTGCATCTCGATCCAGCTCACTTGATATGGGGTTTCTCCCCGCCTCCCCCATCATTCTAACACACACACACACACACACACACACACACACACACCCCTCCCCCCACTTACCACCAGCCTGCTAAGCAGCTTTAAGCACAATGGGGGGTAACTGGGGGTGCGGTGCGGTGGGCTAGGGTTAGAACAGTACCAGTACCGGAATACATATAAAGTTATCCGTCTCGGTAGAAAACGCCTCTTACCTGTTAGCCAGAAGAGAGCAACCCACGCCAGCAAGCCCCTGTCCATTTTCCCCAACTTCCCATCCAGATTAAGGAGTGAAGGAAGTGGGAAGCGACAGAGACGGAAGGATCGAGGTAACCGAGTGGCGGAGGCGACGGCGGGCGCGAGCGGACCCCCGGCGTCCCTGGGCGCCGCCGCCCGGGCCGCGCAGGCGGGGCCCCGGGCTGACCGCGCCGCCGGCGGCACGCGCGCTGCCGCGGGCTCCCGGGGTCCGCGCGGCGCTCGGCTGCGCCTTCCCCGCGGGCTGGCGCACCCGCACGCCCAGGCAGCTCGGCCCACCGAGCGCCTTCCGGCCACAGAGCGCGCCGCGCGGGGGAGCTCAGCCGCCGGCTCCTGGCCCCGCCGCCAGCCGCCCCGGGGCTACCAAAGTTTCTCGGTCACGTGCACGCCCCTGCGGGCCGCAGGTCAGCGCTCAGTGACAAAGTACAGGGGGGAGAGGGGGCGCGGGGGAGGCGGCAGGGCGGGCTGCGCGGAGCCGGGAGCGATCAGTGCGGCTGCTCCCAGCGAAGCCAGCGTTCGGAACCCGAGCCAGAAGCGGGGTTGGGGACTCGAGGAGGGGGAGTCTGGGTACGCACGTGGCCAGGGACATTCTGAACTGGGACAGAGGGACCTGCGGGGACTTGGCATAACTTGTTGGCAAGGGTGTGCGCTTTCGCTGACCCCCCTGTCCTGCCCCTCCGTTCGGTTCCCTTTTTGACAGTGCAAGGAACCGAGGGGCTCAGCAGAATTGGAAAAGGTAGGCGGGAATCCCTCGTCGAAACTTTCTCCTGTTAAAACATTATGAGGTTAAAGCATTATGAGATAAGGGCGTGCAGCTCTTTAACAGAAAATATGTAAAACCAGAATGAAATGAACAATTATACGGCTCACATTTGTACAACCTTTAATCGCTTCTCGGCCTTTTGGCTAAAATCAGGCGCATTTGTACAACACTTTACAGTTTGCAGGGCGCATTATCATGGATTACTCAGTTTCTTAAAAGGATCTTGTGTGTGTAGGAAAGGATTCTAAATGTATGTGTTTCGAGACAACCGAGAAATGTGTATGTTAACGAACATATTAAGCATCTACTAGGTGCTAAGAACCAAGGCTACAAAGATGAGGAAGAGAGACTTCCTGCCATTAAGGGGCCTCATCTTGGGGCCCGGAGAGGGAGGTAGATCAGCACATTGAACACAAAACACATACTGGTAGTAAAACAGAGCAAATGCTATGATGGAGATCTGGAGAAAGGGCCCTCAGAACATGAAGGAAGGAGCAGTTTAGTGGGGAGTGGGGGAGAGTGGGCAACACCACAGTAAAGAAGGGGTAACCTCCCAATTGGTATTTGCAGAATGGGCAAGGTTTGTGCTATTGAGGGATTGGGGGTGGAAAGGGGACAGGGCAGGGGGAATTCTGGGCAGAGGAAAGAAAGGAGACAAGGCAGAAAGGTAGAAAATTCCTCTGAAAACAGAGTGGTTCTAGGCTTGAGGAGAGTTCCTGGAGAGAGACTCTAGATGCTTAGGAATGAATGAATGTATATGTGAGACGGGGATGAGATGTGAACATCAGAAATGGTGAGAATTGACTCTGGTCTTTCATGGCTGCCTGACATCACAATTCCCTTCTTATTTTCAAGGAATCCCAACTATGGAAGCCAAAAAGTCTAGAGCAGTCTGCCCAACTGGGGACCCTCTCACTCAGAGCTTTTTGAACCTGGAGCACATGAGGCAAGAAGCAGAGTCAGCGGAGAATCAGTTTTGCTGCTGAGGTGGGCAGCTGGCGTCCAGTGTTCACAGGCCAGCCATGGCAGAGGTCAGGCCATCAGACTACTGTGATGTGTGGTTTTTGGCTGTGCTCTTGGTTGTGTAGCCTCTCTGAGTTCCAGCTCACTTTCTACACCTGGCTCTTCAGACTTCCTGGCAATTCTGTGAGCCACCCCATATCCTCTTGTAAATTCTCTCTTTGCTTATTTTGGCCAGAGATGATTTCTGAAGCTTGCAATTAAGAACCCTGACTAATATGCTGTGTGAGAGAAATTTGGAGGATTATTTTCTTTCATATACAAAAGAAGGAAGGAAGGAGGGAGGGAAGGAAGGAAGGGAGGGAGGAAGGAAGAAAGGAAGGAAGGAAGGAAGGGGAAAATCGAAATAAAGGAGATACCTAACATTTGTGGGTTTCCTATTAGGTTCTAGACACAGTCCTAGATGTTTCACAAGCTCTCTCGGTTAATCCTAATGAGGAAACTCAGGCCCAGAGAATTTAATTATCTTCTTAAGATCAGGTAGCTAGCAGGTGGCAAGGGTAGGATTTGAACTGAGATCTTGTGGCTCAAAGCATATTCCCTTTGCACTATAAAACTGACCTCTAGACCAGAGGATTGATATGATGATGTATTTGTATCATCTACAGATTATTTACACACATTTACTGTGTGTGTGTGTGTATATGCATATGTGCCCATGAACACAGAGCATAAGAGTTTGAATAGTGTTTAGTATTTAAGCATACATAACGATGGTATTTTATGCAAAACTTGGACATTAGAGTTGAGAAATTGGAAATGGGGGATGGACTGAGCTAAGGGAACCTGGATGTGCATGGAAAGTGGAAAGTGAGAGCCCACAGAAGTGAGCTTTGAATGTGTGCTTGGAGTTTGTTTGTCAGCAAGGAGTCAGGGCACTTGGGGAAAAGTTTGTGCCAGAGTGAATCATAGAAGGCAGGGGCCTTGTCCACCCTCCAGGGAATGTATTTTCTGTGTAGCACCCTGCATGTCTATCTTCTAGCTAGAGAGATACAGTTGATCAGCATCTTCCTGAGTGGGTGGAGCCTGGGCCATCCCTAAGGAGATGCTAAACTGGACTAAATCATGGTGTGTACCCCTCCCTAATGCATGTTATTACCAAGGTGACGGAGGGTTAAGAGGAACTTTAAGGGTACACCTGATGATCCAAAACATGCAGCCTAAAGGATGGAGGTAGGAGGAGGGTGGGACAATGGTATGATTTTGCTGTATTGGTGGAGGTAGCAGGATATGACAGCAGAACCCTGGTGCTCTTCCAAGTGTGGTGTTTGAACTTCGGCATCAGAATCACATAAAAGTGTTTGCTTAAATGCAGATTACCAGTCTCTACTAAAAACTATGAGATCAGAAATTCTGGGTGGGACCTGGAAATCTGCATTTTAACTGCCTTCCTCACATTCTTCTGAAGCTCGCTAATGTTTAAGAAGCATTACTTAATCACTTTTTTGTTTTTCTGGGAGGCTGTTGAGTTGATGTTTGCAAATGAGCCTCAGATTCAGATCTGGTTAAGCTCCAGTGGTCCGTTTATCCTGGCCAAATGGGACAGGACCCCCATAGAGATGAATTTTTCACCGCCAAGGGAAGGGTCCGGATCCCCAACACTTCAAACGTTCTGCTGCAACCAGAGACAAAATGTCAGAATATAGTCCTGTGTGGGACCAGATCAGGATTCCCAGGAAGCCACAGCTGGAATTGTATATGATGGGGAGTGGGTGTGGACTGACAGGCGGCTTTGCCAAAGTTGCACCCTTTAGAACAGAATTAGGACATGGAGAAAAGAGAAGTGAACCACCGCAAGGAGACAGGCTGGTAGCTGGTAGCAACCACATAGTTATAAATATAATGCAGCTGAATCCTCTTTAAAACATGATTTCATTGCAGGCACATAGGCATGCATGCGCATGAATTCTGCTGAACGTAGATCTTTTTAAAGCACACAGATAATATCACGTTTCTACTTCTCTCTGATCTGTTCTTCCAGGAGGAATCTATGAGGTGTGACTTTAAAACAGATACCATGTTTCTTACCTGAGTTTTGTCCCTCTTTCCTTCCCTTGTGCTACCTTTTCAGTTTGTTAATGTTCCCCATCCCCCATATCTTCAAAACCACCTGCAATGAATTATAATTTTTTTTAAAAAATCTAAATTAAAGTGATAAACTAAAATAAATAAACAAATACTGGAGACTCTAGGCACCCTGTACTGGAAACTGGAAACATTTTCAATCTGGAAGCCGTTTCATATTGCAGGATAAATTGTTTCATTAAGAAAATGCTTTAAAGAAAGGAAATGCAAATATAAAGCGCATGATGCCAAAGAATTTTAAAAAGCTCTACTGCCAAGAACAGTGGTAAGTATATAATAAGTAAAAGATTGGGAGCATGTACTGAAAATTTCACATACTGGAAGCAGATTTAACCCAAGAGCGTGCTGTCTCAGGCTTCAAATCAAACTGCGGTGGTGCAGTGGGGGCAGAATTCCATGATGTCTGCTTGCCCCGTGCTGAGGCCAGACCCCACCAACGGTGGGCGCCTCCCACCTGAGCTAGCTCTCTATGCTTTCCCCACAGAGGTCTATCCAAGGATAATGTGCAGACAAAAAGAGCAGAACATCAAACTACATTTAGGGCATGGTCTCAAATATGGAAAATGTATTTAAAAGAAATAATGGAAACAACAAAAGAGTAATAATGGTTATCTCAGATAGGATAGTCATTCATTTATATTTTCTTCTTTAGATTTTCTACATGCTCTAATAGTTCTACAATGAAGAAAGAGTTGCTTGGACAAAAGATACAGCTGTGCTACAATCTACTCAGTCTCTAGGACATCCCTGGAGGAAGGAGAGAGTCACCAGGAAGGTGTGACGGGTGTTTTATCAGGCCTGTATCTTTAGCCAGATACAAAGCCCCCAAATGTACACCTGCACTCATTCTGTCTCAATCATGAGCTGTTAATCAAGTTAATTATGAGCAGTTGAAGCCCTGGGAGCCCTTAGTGACTGACAGTTCATCCTATAATTTCTCTGTGAGTTACAGAGCCAAAGATGAAGTAAGGCTGCTTCTCTTTTAGGAGCCCTATCTCCAGTTTCTGCTTTTGTTTTTGTTTCAGTGTTAGCCTCCTTAGGAAACCAGCACAGCATCAACAGCCCCCCAGATTAGCAGCAGAGCAGATTCCAGTGATCAAGCAGCATCCTTTAGCCCAAAGGGGGAATGATGAAGGGGGCCTGTCTTTCTGTATTTTATCCAGGCTTTGGATTCTAGGTCTTGGCGATTAAGCCAGAAGATTGCTTCTCAGCCCTAAGCATTCTCCTAGAGGCCTTCTCCCCTGGCACAGGTCAAAGACAGAGCCCAAGAGAGGGAAGTGAGCCAGAATAAGTATGTCCTCCAATGACCTCACCCCCAGAAAACAGGCAGGTAAGGCAGCTGGAACAACAGAGTCAGAACACTGAACAGCGCGAAGGGAAGCAGCTCTAGCAACGGAAGGGTCATTTGCGGACCCTGGAAAGCTAGTGTTAAAGAACAGAAAGCTTGACCTTTGTGTTGGAGTTGTGGGGTGAGGCTCTCTCTTGAATCGTTAATTCCGTACACCTACCCGATTCTGAGTGGGTGCCCTATACACAGAGATGGTCAATATGTATTTCTGTCTAATTAATTACAACCTGTTCCAGGGCCTTCTTCCCTTTTCCTCATCTTCTCTTCTCTCTTGAATTCATTCATTTATTTATTCCATACACATTCACTGAGCACCTACTGTATTTTAGATACTATGCTGTCTAGAAATTCAAGATGAGTAGGAATTCAAAGATGGATGAGTCACAGCCTCTTCTGTCAAAGAGCTTACAGTTGAGTTGTAGCCGTGTGTGTGTGTGTGTGTGTGTGTGTGTGTGTGTGTGTGTGTGGTGTGTTGGGGTGGGGGAGAGACAGACACATGGCCTTTAAATGTGATAGTGTGACAGGGCCCATATTAGGACATGTTCTAGGTATGGTTTGGGAACAAAGGGAGAGGGGTCAGTTACCTGTCTGGAGTGCTGGTCAGAGATGTCTTCATGAAAAGGTGACCTCTGAGCTAAGTCTTAAACATGATCTGGGCAGAATTTCTAAAAGCAGAAATGGAGCAGGAGGTAGTGCAGATGCATAAGCAATGGGCCGAGATGAGAGTGGGGCCAGCTGCCAGGAATATGAGTCAGCAATGAGGCTGGAAAAGTTGGCTGAGGTCGGACCAAGGTGATCCAGGCTATCAGGTCTGGACTGAACTCTGCAGGCAATGGACCACCCATAAGGATATCTAAGCAGAAGAACAAGATCAGACCTGTATGTCAGCCAAGTTATTGTGGCCACAGGATGTAGGATGTATTGGTGGAAAGAGAGACAACAGGCAGAGGCCTCTTCCATGGGAGAGCTCATCACAAGAGCCCAAGAAGGAACAAGTACCAGAACTAAGCTATAGCGTGGCAGGAATGAGAAGCAAATAGTATGTAAGAGAGACATTACAGGGAGAGGGAGACACAAGAAGTAGAATCCACATGACCTGACAACAGGTTGCGTGTGTATAGACTGAGCAAGCCAAGGAATCACCAGACTTCAGGGGGCGTTATTCAAGAATGTGGTGTGCATTCAGGCAATATCTAGAGATGATGGGGAACTTGGAAATTCCCTTTTTTTGCTTTGGCAAAGCACCGTGTAATAAACATCCTTGAGCACCTATAATGAACAACTTGGAATACTTATGTTAAAGAAGAAGGGATCTCACAGAGGTCAGAGCCGCTCATGGGCTGTGTGGGCTGGGGAAGGCACTTTACCACTCTGAGCCTCAATTTCTCACTCTGCAAAATGGGGATGATCATTGAATCTATTTCATGGGGTTGTTATGAAGAGGAGAGACGAGATGACGCTGTGCAGTGTTTAGCAGGGAGTCTGACACGGTAGCTTTCAGTGAATGTTAGCTATTATTACTATTATTATTAGCACGGGTTGGAGGATGCATGTTAACCGTACTGCCAGGGCCTTAATTTAAACTAGCATCAGGACAAAAATAGCATGAGGAAAAACATTTTCCTAAAATGCTGTTTCTTTTGGGGTGGTTTCATAATGCTCAGCTGAAAATCACACCTCATACTTAATATTTAAAAAAAAAAAAGTAGAAGCCATCCAAATTTCCAATGGCTTCTCACCCCTTTAGACTGAAATCGAAAATCCTCACAGGGATCTTCTAAGCCCTGTATGATTTGGCCCAAGCTCCCTCTGCAATATCCTCTCTGCTCTCCCCCTTGCTCACTTCACTCCAACCACAGACTTACTTTGCTATTCCTTAAACACCCCTGACGTGTGCCCACCTTGGAGTTTTTGCACTTTCTACTCCCTTGGTCTGGAACGCTCTTTGCCTGACATCTTCATGGTTTGCTTCCTCACTTCCAGTGTTTGCTTAAATTTCATTTCTTCAAATAGAGGCTCTTCTGACCACCCTAAAATCGTCCCCTCCATCAGTTCCTATTCCCTTACCCTGTATTATCTTTCTTCATTGGACTTACTGTCCAATAAGATGTTCAGACATCTTATTATATACATAGCTGTTTATTTCTTTATTGTCTGCCTTCCTCATTATTAGGTTTGTTCTGTTCAACTTATTATCGTGCCTGAAATAGAGCCTAGCACTCAGCAGACTCTTAATATTTATTAAATGAATGAAGCACTTCCTCTCAGCAACTCTTCTCTTAGTTTCCGTGGTTTTCTCCCTGCTTCCTCAGACATTCCTTCTTCCTTACCTTTCCTGGGTGTTCTTTTTCTAACTGACTTCTAAATGCTGGTGTTCCTCAGGACTCCATCCTGGATCCGTTTTTTTCTCTCTTCACTCTCAGCCTAAGCAGTCGCATCTATTTCCATGAATTTAAGTACCAGCTTTATGTGGCTTACTTCCAAATTCTATCTCTAGCCCAGAACTCCAGACTTAGCCAATTGCCTGCTTGACATCTCCACTTGACTATATAATAGGCATTTCAAAAGTAACATGTCCATAACTGGATTCTTGATCCCCCCGGCCCCAGCAAAAACCTGTCCCCCTCTAGAATTTCTGAATAGGAAGATCAATGTGGTTGGAAAAAGGGAAAAACTGTTCTGTTTACGTAGGACTTAAGTAAAACTGGAAAAAAAATCAATTGTATCAAAGAAGGAGAGGAGGAGGTAATAGAATTATGAGGAGCTTTGGACCCTCTTTGGCTCTAGCACAGTCCTCGCTATTTTACGAAAAGACACCACTTGCCACTGGGTTACCCGAGTCGAAACCCTAGGATTCCTCCCTTTCTCTTACTTCTGCAGCCAATCCATCAGCTAGTTCTGTTTTTCCACAAAGTACAATTGAAACCGTCCTCACCTCTCCATTTCTGCTCCATGTCTCTGTTCTAGGTCATCATCATTTCACGTGGACTCCTGAAGAAGCCTCCTAACTCATCTCCTCGTGACCCTTCTTGCTGATTTGAACCTGTTCTCCGAGTAGCATCAAGAGTGACCTTCTTAAACTGTAAACTATATAATGACACTTTTTAAAAATCCCTTAAATGACCACCCACGTCATTAGAGTAATACTTGAACCCCTGACACTGGCCATGCCCAAATCTCTGCTGGTCACTCTATCCTCAGCATGCACCACTCTCCACCTGACTGGATACACTTCAGCAGCGCCAACCAGTCTTCCATCTGTTCTGAGGATTCAACAGATTCTTTATTGCATGAGGCCTTTTCATGTGCTGTTCCCTCTGTCTGGAATGCTCTTCTTTCAGCTCTTTGCATGACTAGCTCTGTACCTTTGCATCCTTGCTCATTTTAAATGGCACCTCCTCGGAGAGGTTTGCCTCCGATCACCTATTTAAACATTTAACAGTTAAATCCAAATATTATTTTGAATTTTTAAAATAAGATAAAGCGATCTTGGCCAAGATGGAGTAACAGGAAATGAATTTATCCAGCAGCCTGAAACAGCTAAAAAACTGGTTAAAATATATGAAACAATGTTTTCAGATACTGGACATCAGGAAGCAGAGATGAGTAATCCTTGAAAGAACAGAAACAGGGTTAACCCTGTGATTGCCCCAGGTTGTTGCCCAGAGAGAGGATCCAGAATGCAGCATCGAGAGGGGTAACCTAGGCAGAGTCCTGTGGTCTCCCTGGGTTAAGGAGATGGTGTTGGGTGTCTGGTAGGCCAGGGTGGCTAGAGTTCACAGGGCAGAGTACCAGACAGAGAGAGCAGCACGAAGAAAAAGCTCTGGAAATCTGCTGAGGATCTCCCTTGGAGCTCCAGCTGAATACTGATCAGTGCATGTGTGGGAGGAAACTATACAGTGCCAGGGAAAGAACAACGTGAAAGGATTAGAAGGAACAATCCTTGAAATTCACACAGGGCTAGAAATAGTCTGTGTTTCCATTAGCCAAAGTGGAAAAACCTCCAAATTCATGGGTTGTCAGGAAGAGTACTCAGAAGGGTGTTATATCAGCAGAGGAGAAAATTAGTCCTAAAGGTTGCTCTGATTCCGAATAACAAAGCATAAAAGCAAACCTCAAAAGGAGGAAAAACTAGACTAAAATTGTTTCCAAATAACATAACACAAAGCACAAGAATATTTATAAGAATACAAAAATATGCAGCATTCAACAGGGTAAAATTTACAACCGTCATCCAACCAAGCATTGCCAAGCTTACAGAGAAGCAGGACAAAATACAACCCATAATAAGGAAAAAAATCAACCAGTAGAAACAGACCCAGAAATGACAGATGATGAAGTGAGTAGGCAAAGACATTTAGTACTTATTATAACTATATTCCTTATTATAACTACATTCCATGTTAAAGGCAGAGGACAGATAGACCATGTTAAGTAGAAATATAGAAGATATAAAAAAGATTTAAATCAAATTCTGAAGATGAAAACTAAATGATTTGATACAAAAAATACACTAGATGGGATTAGTAACAAATTAGACACTACAGATGAAAAGATTAGTAAACATGAAGAAATAGCAGTAGAAAATGCAAAATAAAATGCAAAGAACAAAGACTGAAGGAAAAAAATGAAAAGAATATTAGTGAACTATGGGGCAACTTTAAGCAGCCCAAGGGGGGTAGTGAGGAAACTTTTGGGGGCGGATATGTTCATTATCTTGATGGTGGTGATGGTTTCACAGCCGTACACATATGTTAAAGCTCATCAAGTTGTATGCTTTAGATATACGTATTTAACTTACTGTACTTCCATCATGTCTCAACATTGGTATAAAAAAGCAGTCTGGAACTAAAATCCCAGATAATAACGTGGGAGATGGCAATGGGGTGGTGGAGCAGTGGGTTGGGATACTAAGTGAGGGGAAGCAATAGCTTTCTAAGCTTCTTGTCTATTTGGGAAGAATGGGTCTATTTGTCTAATAGGTAATGGGTACCTATTAACTGTATAAGTTGTTATAAAAATATGTTTTAAAACAAGTATCTTAAAAAAATAAAATAAAACAAGTGTCTTAAAAATATGGGTAGCTACTGAATGAAGCAAAATAGAATGCATAACTTGAAACCAATGTAAGAGAAAGTAGAGCAAAAAATAACTGATCAATTCAACTAAAGCAGAAAAAGGAAAAATAAGAAAACTAGAAAGATAGTAAACAGAAATTGAAAACACTTGAAGTTTTTTATTCAAGAAACTAGAAAAAGAACCACAAACTAGCCTGAAGTAATAGAAAGAGGGACTCTGTAAACTTAAAAGCAGAAATAAAAAGAAATAGGAAAACTGTAAAGTTCATCAATAAAACCCAAAGTTGTTTATTTTTAAGATCAATAAAATAAACTTTGGCAAGTATTAAGAGGAAAAAAGACAAGGTATAAATAACATTAGGAATTATATTTATTTTAAATTACAAGCAAATAGTTTATGCCAATAAATTTTGTTTTTTAAATCAACTTTATTGAAGTATAATTTACACACAATAAAATGCACACCTTTTAAATGTATTATTTGAGGAGTTTTGACAACTATATGCCACCTGTAATGACTACCACCACAATCAAGGTATTTCTGACAACCCAGGAGTTCTCTTGTCAGTTCTCAGTCAATCCCCTTTGTCTACCTCTTGGCCCTAGGTAACTGCTGATCTGATTTCTAAATGATAGTTTTGCCTTTTCTTGAGTTTTGTATAAGTGGAATCATACAGTATCTATCCTTTTATGTATGCCTTTTTTCATTCAGCAAAATTATCTTGAAATTCATCCATGTTGAATATCAATAGTTCATTGCATTTCATTCCTGAATAGCAGTTTACTATGGATATACCACAATTTTTAAATCAGTTCATCTCTTGGTGAACACTTGGGTTGTCCAGTTTGGGGCTCTTATAAATAGAGCTGCTATGAAATTCATTTCCAAGGGGATATATTTTTTCATTTCTCCTAAATGAATGGAAGTTCTTGGTCCTATGATAAATGTATGTGTAACTTTGTAAGAAACTGCCACTGTATGAAAATTCTAGTTGTGTCATATTCTTGCCAACATTTTACAGCAATATAAATGAAAACCTAAATGAAATAGACAATTTTATAAAAAGTAATGAATTACCAAAATTGGTTGAAGGAAAAGTAGGAAACCTGAAAAGACTAATAACCATGCAAAGTATTGAAATGGTAATCAAAGGTCAACCCCACCCTCCAAAGATATACTATGATCAAAGAGTTTTACTAGTGAAGTTCTACCAAAGTGTCCAGGAATAGATAATTCCATCTGTTGTTCAAAGTGAACAGAGAAAAAGATAGCAGTTCATTTTATGAGGCTATTACAACGCTGATACCAACATTTTGTAAGGATATCATGAAAAAACATCTGTAATTTAATATCACTTCAATCAAGGAAGCAAAAGTCCCACATTAAGTATGCTTTAAAAAATAAGCAATGCCAAGCATGATCAATAAGAGGTTATAGTAGTAGGAATGGTAGGATGCTTTAACGTTAGAAAAATCTAGCAATATCATTTATTGAGCTAACCAATTAAAGGATAAAACCATATGGTCATCTGAAAAGATGCACAAAAAGCATTTAATAAAATTTCAACTCCTGTTCTTGATTTTAAAACATATACATACAACACGTATACACATACTCAATAAACTGAACACAGATAGGAATTTCTGCGGGAAGCACATATTACTAGAAAATCCAAGAAAATCGATTGGCACTATTTGAACCAATTTGAGAGTTCAGCAGGGTGACTAAATACACAAGATTAACACTAAGATCAATACCTGCTCTACACACCAGCGTTAACTAATTAGAAAATATAATGGAAAAAAGAAATACATGTAATAGTTCCAAATATATTCTAGGAATAAAACAACCAAAAAATAAAGAAACCAGACCTTTATGAGGAAATCTATAAAACTTTATTCAAAGACATTATTTAAAATCTCAGCCTCTTACTGTATGTTTCCTTCCAAACACTTAAGAAAAACTGCGTTTTTAAGAACCATGTTCTTTGAAACAATAATGTCATTTAAGAATGGGGAAAACCCAAATCAAATCATACTGGTGGTTTTCATCATCTTACCCGCCTCCCTCATCCTTAGATTGTAAACTTATTGAGGGAAAAGATCGTTAGTCGTGTTCCTCACTCTGTCCCCCCACCCAATACCTTTCACAATTCTCAGCACAGATTTGGCCCCTTACAGCTGTAAAACATCGAAGAACCTGAAGCACTTGCTGGTCCTCTTTCTCTCTACCTATTTTGATGGATGTTACGCAATAATATACCGAAATTGCTCCAAGCCTTCCACGTGATAAGACCTCCGCCAACGACTCATCCCAGACAATCAGAATACTCCTCACCTGTGACCTCTCCCCGCCCCCACCCTCCCCCAAGGCCGCAAGAGGGGGAATCTTACAGTCTCGGGCTGTTTTTCTCCTGGCGAGGCCAATGCGCCTGCGCATCGTGCCCTGATTGGCTGAGAGCTGCGGACCTGCGCGCGCAGGCCTCCACCTCGGTTACTAAGAGCGTGAGCCGAACGAGGGCGGGTGGGGGTGGCACTGTCTCTGGCCCCCTTTGAGGCCTGTACCACGCCCACCATGCCTAACCGCAGGGCCAGTCGCAATTCCTACTATTTCTTCGTGCAGGAGAAGATCCCCGAACTACGGCGGAGAGGCCTGCCCGTGGCTCACGTCGCTGATGCCATCCCCTACTGTTCCGCTGACTGGGCGGTAAGGCTGGAGGCCAGTGAGCCCAGGGTCGGGCGGTTGAGCAAATGGGAGGGAAACAAGACTCGAGGAGGCCAGTGACCCCTGGGCCCCTCCTGGAGGAGGAGGGACACTCCCACCCCCACCCTTCCGCGGCTCAGGGCAACCGACGCCGCTTCCGCCTCCCTGTAATGTGCAGGCGTCTACAGGCTGGGCCCTGGGCAGTAGGCCCTCACTGCTGCTGCTTGTCTCCCCCTTCTATCTCCTCAAGCTCCTGAGGGAGGAGGAAAAGAAGAAATATGCAGAAATGGCTCGAGAGTGGAGGGCTGCCCAGGGAAAAAACTCTGGGCCTTCGGAGAAGCAGGTAAAGTTAGCCAGAGAAGAGCAGTCACCTGCCTTGCACGTAGGCATGCTCAGTAAATGCTGGATGAGTGAATGGCAATGGTAGATGACTGGGTGATTTGGGTGAATGCAAAGAAGAGTTTTTCATTTTTTTCCTCACGTAAGAGAATGCCTGGTAAAAAAAAATAGCAGGCTCCGGTACTAGGGCACACCTGGGTATCATTTGATGGTGAAGGCCAGGGAAAATCCCCTTAGAAAACCTGCACCCAGTTGACCGTGATTAGCAAAGGGAGCGTTGATATTTAGGGTTTGTACTAGATGACCTCTAAGGGTCTCTTTCAACTCCTTTATGATTTAAGAACCCTTTTTCAAATGTTTGAAAGTAGTTTGCTCCCCTCTCTATCTCTTTTTTTTCTTTCTTTGCGGTATGCGGGCCTCTCACTGCTGTGGCCTCTCCTGCTGCGGAGCACAGGCTCCAGACGCGCAGGCTCAGCGGCCATGGCTCACGGGCCCAGCCGCTCCGCGGCGTGTGGGAATCTTCCCGGACAGGGGCACGAACCCGTGTCCCCTGCATCGGCAGGTGGACTCTCAACCACTGCGCCACCAGGGAAGACCCCCTCTCTTTTTTTGAATGACACCTGGAACAAGGCCAGTTTCTGTGTTTAAAGTATGGAAATAACAAGATTTATGGATGTTTGTGAATGTTTGTGTCTTACAGGTGAGAGTTGTATAAAGTTTATTTGGGTTAATTTGTGTGTAGCAGGATGTTAAAGCACTAAATAAAATTTGTTGCTGATTCATATCAAGAAAAGGCAAGGTAATTGTGGAATTTCCCTCCTCCCTCTGTGTTCTTCCCATTCTTACATAGCAAAAATTCTATTCTTATTATAAACTGTTAATATTGGATTGAAATTCGAGAGAGTTTTGCTTGTTTTAGGTTTGAGAGATTTTTATTTTATGGCTTTATGTTTGAGTAGACGCTCTAATAAGTTGAATATGTACTTGCGAACCATAATTTTTTTTTTTTACTTCTCACTACGGTGTCTTAAGACATCTCCCCTCAAAATGAAAGCCACGTTGTATGTATACGTCATTGAGACTTGGAGTCAGCACAATCTGGTTTTTACTTTGAGTGAAGAACAAATAATATTAGAGTACTTTGGGAAATGTTTTTTTTTTAATAAATTTATTTTTTGGCTGCATTGGGTCTTTGTTGCTGTGCGCGGGCTTTCTCTAGTTGCAGTGAGTGGGGCCTACTCTTTGTTGTGGTGCGCAGGCTTCCCATTGCGGTGGCTTCTCTTGTTTCGGAGCACGGGCTCTAGGCACGCGGGCTGCAGTAGTCGTGGCTCGTGGGCTCTAGTTGTGGCGCGCAGGCTCAGTTGCTCCGCAGCATGTGGGGTCTTCCCAGACTAGGGCTCGAACCCGTGTCCCCCTGCATTGGCAGGTGGATTCTTAACCACTGCGCCACCAGGGAAGTCCTGGGAAATATTTTTTTGGCCACTGGACAGGCATGTATTGTGTGACCCAGTAGGATTAGTTTAGATTATCAGTAGTGGGCAAATGGCTTTCAGCAGTAATTGGAGTGGTTATTTACCACTCAGCCTTTTGATACAAAATATTTATAGATTTTTGCCATTGTCTGCCTTTGGGTGTTGGTTTTGTTGACGATTATTTATTTATATACTCATTGGGTTTATTGGCCTGGAGAGGTTACCAAAGTAATCTGTGGGTTGTTTTGCAGTTATTTTACTAAATTTAAATGTATGGTATAAAGTGCCCAGCAAGAGTTTAAGTATGTGGCCAATGATTACCTTTTTCTTTAGAAACCTGTTTCCACCCCACTGAGGAGTCCGGGCATGCTTGTACCAAAGCAGAATGTTTCACCCCTGGATATGTCAGGCTTGTCTCTAAAAAGTGATCAAGGTAGAGTAATCCTAAAATGTTTGCTTAGATAAATTTGGGTGCTTAAAATACTATGATATATTGATCAGTAAACGTGTGTTCTGTTCATTTTGATTCTGCCTTTCAAAGTAATTGACTACAGGTGTTTGAACACGATGGCACTAAAGTTGTAAAAGATCGGGTAATGTGCTTTCGTTGAAGTAACACGGGAGATTTTTTTTTTTTTGCAAAAATCTGGTCTCTTGTTTTCTACCACTTCATATGTTATTAAACATACTTTTTGGATTTAAGTGTTTATAGCTAGACACTTACATACACTTGTTATAAAAGTAAAGATAAATTGAGCTAGCCTAGATAAAAACATAGCTAATCAGAGTCCTTCCTATTCCTTCTGGCTGTTTTTTATTAAATATGTTCTTTGTTAAAAATTTAATCTTCAGCATCTTAAGTGTGGCCAATCCTGGTAAATAAGACCTCCTTACATTCTCACATTTCTTTCTTTCTTTAGAGAATCTAAGTGGTCTTGTGTATATTGGTAAAAAGTAAAGAGTGAACTAAATTGTCCATAGTTTATATCAGTTTTTCTACACTGATTGTACTTGGTTTTATTTCCCTAGCCCTTATATTTCTTGAGTATGGGTCACAGCTTTTCTTAAGTCATTCCTGAGATTCAGGGCTTATGTACAGCTAAATTACGTAGAGCTGGCTGCAAGTTTGAATAATTTTGTTACTTCATGCAAAGAGTGGTTACTACTTTAATCCTTGATAAGTGTAATTATAAAAATTGATTAATTTACCTGGTATAGCTGATTTATTTTCTCTTTTCCAGCTCATTTAGGGATATAGGAACACAAGGAGAAAGGTTCTAAAACTTTTGGTTTTGTCAAAGGGGTAAATGCGAAATGCTCATCTTTTTGTGTTTTCTTTTTTATTTTTTTTAAGCTGTCCTTGGAGGCATTTTTTATTTTTTGAACATTTTTAGCCATGGCGAGCTACCTCCTCACTGTGAACAGCGCTTCCTCCCTTGTGAAATAGGCTGTGTTAAATATTCTCTCCAAGAAGGTATTATGGCAGATTTCCACAGCTTTATAAATCCTGGTAAGTGGCCAGTTAGAGTAGATGCTAGATCTTTAAAAGTTGTTTTTTATATTGACCTTATTTGATAATAGTATTTTTATTAAAAGCAGTTGTGTAGGTAAGTTCTTAAAGTGTAACACAGGACTTCATAATAATTGGATGAAAAACTTTAGAACTAAGTGTTGACACAGAGTTTTTGGTTTAGTCTTTTAACCTCAAGTAAGCATTAGAGTTGGGTGGATAGAATGCTTGAAAAATGTGTAGACTGCTATTTGCTTATTTGCAGTCTTACATCTTAGAATTTCCTGAAAGCTTCTTATACCTTTGCTCTTTTCTTTACCCCATCCTTCACCTCCACAGTCACTAGTTTTTAACTTGCTATTGCTTTATAACCTTGAGCAAAGTACTTATCCTTTCTGAACCTATTAGCTCTATAAATTGGGGATAATGCCTATTGGAGGCCTGTTCTAAGGAAGACATGAGAAGGTATGGAAATAGCGTAGTATTTAATAGGCTCTCGGGTATTCTCACTATTTTTTCTTCCTCCTACTCCACCCCATCAAAAGCAATTAGTAATGAAGACATAGGAATTGATTCAGTTCCCAAGTTGGTAAAGAGTAGTTAAGGGAGTACTATACCTTTAAAGGTAAGTGGGTGGAATGTGTAGGGGGAAGAGTAAAGGAGAAGAGGTTGGGAAAAGAAGAATTTCATCTTCAGTTTTATCAATTGCTTTAAAATTCATTAGGACAGTCCAGTACTTTTCCTTGTTTTGAGATAACAAGAAAAATTTTCCTACTTAACACTTAGGAGAGTTGCTGCTTAGGACACATCAAAAAACTACTTTTTTCTGTACGGGTGTAAGACATTAAAAAATAGAATTTGGAGACTTTTTTTCCTCCAAGAAATACGTAAATACCTTGCTATATCAAGGGCCTCATGAATCCCTGTGGCCTCTTCGTGGACCCCTGGCTAAGATTCCTTTAGCACAAATTTTCTTTACCTAGTATTTCTTTCTCTGTGAGGAATAACCTGCTTTTTAAAGTAGCTTAGACAATATACCAAGATTCTTTGATAGTCATAATAGCTTTGGTTAGGAAAAAAGTCCCCTAGGAGGGTTTAATCTTCTGTAATTTCACATAGCAGTAACAAGTACCTATGTTATGATTTGGTTATCCTGTGGAATATTACTGTAGCACAACCGGAGAGCTTCCAGATTTCTGCTTCTCTCAATAAAATATTTTGTATTACAGGTGAAATTCCACGAGGATTTCGGTTTCATTGTCAGGCTGCAAGTAAGTATAAAGTAATGGGGTAGAATATAGGCATTGAATACGTGTGTACCTGGTTAAGATGCTGCTTTAAACAGACACATAAAACATTGATTGGGGGGAAGAATAACCTAAATTATTGTTGGAGAATCTTCATAGAAGTGGTAGATGGTGTATGTAATCCTCAAAAACTTTATAATTATATAGAATGAAAGGATAATATCCTTTTCCCTTTATGGAGATTGTGTTTTTACTTTCTTCTTTTTTTCTGCTTATATCGTTTGGCTTAAAGATCAGCGGCTTTTACCCGCCAGGTGCATAGGTAGGTCTTTTAACAGGTATCAGGTTACCTAGATTTAGGGCCATTCACAGGAATATCCATTCAAAATCAAGGGATAAAAAGTCGATACTGGGCCTCCCTGGTGGCGCAGTGGTTGAGAGTCCGCCTGCCAATGCAGCGGACATGGGTTCGTGCCCCGGTCTGGGAGGATCCCACATGCCGCGGAGCAGCTGGGCCCGTGAGCCATGGCCGCTGAGCCTGCGCATCCGGAGCCTGTGGTCTGCAACGGGAGAGGCCACAACAGTGAGAGGCCTGAGTACCGCAAAAAAAAAAAAAAAAAAAAGTTGATACTTCAAAAATAACAGAATGTTATACAGCAAAACAGCTATGAATTAATTTTTCAGATAAGGAAAACGGGTTTCTATTTTAAGTATTTTGCAACCAAAGGATGTGACTGTATATCTAAGCTCTTGTACTCTTTTCTAGAAACTAGATTTTAACCAGTTTCTTATTTGATTCAAATGAAAATCATGATAATAGGTTTGCTTTTTAAGTTTTATTCAAAATGTCAGTTTTTTTCTTAAAAATGTAGGCAATTAGCCAGTAGAAGTGTTTGAAATTAGAAATAAGTTTTTCAAATCTGCCATAACAAGCAGCTGTTTTGTAATACTTACATTGTTCTTTATAAGTGAAAAGAATATTTTAGACTCATTTTTGGTTCTGTCCTTTGAGTTTTTTCCAGTCTTAGTGAAAAATATGTCCTAGTCCTTTTTTTGTTTGCCTGGGATCAGGGCTGTAGGCCTTGGAACAAAGAGTTTAAGGCAATTTTTTTTAGTAAGTTTGTAGCTTTGAAAAAAATTCTGTTGTAACTTTGAGGTGTGAACCTAGCTAATCTCAAGTGTTACATTGTCTGAGGTTATTTGACAAAATAGGCAGTGGTAAAACCAAAAATAGAAACTTAGCTGGTGAATTAATTTCACATTTTTACTTAAGTTCCTTTTCTGGTTTGTTCATCTGATGAGTGCATTGGAATCTCTATGTGCCAGACACTCATTTGTGAGAATGTCCCTTTACTGTTCATTTTGTTTCTGATTAAATTTTAAAAAAAATTATTTTTAAAGGCTTATTTTTACAGTCTTTCCAAATTAACTGATTAACAGAAAGTGTGGTTCTTTTTTTTCTAACATTTTTATTGGGGTATAATTGCTTTACAATGGTGTGTTAGTTTCTGCTTTATAATAAAGTGAATCAGCTATACATATACATATATCCCCATATCTCCTCCCTCTTGTGTCTCCCTCCCTCCCTCCCTATCCCACCCCTCTAGGTGGTCACAAAGCACCGAGCTGATCTCCCTGTGCTATCTGGCTGCTTCCCACTAGCTATCTGTTTTACATTTGGTAGTGTATATATGTCCATGCCACTGTCTCACTTCATCTCAGCTTACCCTTCCCCCTCCCCGTGTCCTCAAGTCCATTCTCTACATCTGCATCTTTATTCCTGTCCTGCTAGGTCCTTCAGAACCTTTTTTTTTTTTAGATTCCATATATATGTGTTAGCACATGGTATTTGTTTTTCTGTTTCTGACTTACTTCACTCTGTATGACAGACTCTAGGTCCATCCACCTCACTACAAATAATTTCATTTCTTTTTATGGCTGAGTAATATTCCATTGTATATATGTGCCACATCTTCTTTATCCATTCATCTGTCAATGGACGCTTAGGTTGCTTCCATGTCCTGGATATTGTAAATAGAGCTCCAATGAACATTGTGGTACATGACTCTTTTTGAATTATGGTTTTCTAAGGGTATATGCCCAGTAATGGCATTGCTGGGTCGTATGGTAGTTCCATTTTTAGTTTTTTTAAGGAACCTCCATACTGTTCTCCATAGTGGCTGTATCAATTTACATTCCCACCAGCAGTGCAAGAGGGTTCCCTTTTCTCCACACCCTCTCCAGCATTTACTGTTTGTAGATTTTTTGATGATGACTATTCTGACTGGTGTGAGGTGATACCTCATTGTAGTTTTGATTTGCATTTCTCTAATGGTTAGTGATGTTGAGCATCCTCCCATTTACCATTGGAACAAAAAGAATAAAATACCTAGGAATAAACCTACCTAAGAAGACAAAAGACCTGTATAGAAAGGTCTTATAGAAAACTGTAAGACACTGATGAAAGAAATTAAGGATGATACAAACAGATGGAGAGATATACCATGTTCTTGGATTGGAAGAATCAACATTGTGAAAATGACTATACTACCCAAAGCAATCTACAGATTCAGTGCATTCCCTATCAAACTACCAATGGCATTTTTCACACAACTAGAACAAAAAATTTCACAATTCGTAGAGAAAGTGTGGTTCTTAGAAACAAACCTATTAAGGACTCTAGGAATGTTTTCTTGAGTTTTTTTTCAGACTAATTAAAACTGAGCACAATGTTTTTCATTCAGGAAACCTAAGATCCTTGGAGCTCACAAATTTAAGCATGTCTTAAATTGCCAATTTGATAACCCTGAGAAATGTGCCAGTTAAATAAGACAAATGAGTGTATTAGAGTGACAGCTATGTCGACATAATAACTAAAAATGCCCAGGCTAGTGTAATCAAGCTGATATTTAGGAAAAGACCGTGTTTCATACAGTAACACACTGAAGCAATTAAAATTTGACGTGGTTACAATTTGATTAGAAGTTAAGGAATGTGCATGTAGATGTTTCAAATGCTCCTGTGCTATCTGACCTTTTAAGAAGTAGTTACAAGTGAAATCAAGCGAAGGCTTCATGGGCATTATGGTTTAGCACATAATATCGAAGAATTTCAAGATTGGAAGAGATTTTGATACAGACTCCCCCCCCCACAACCCATATGTTCCTCTGAAGGGGAGTGCAGGTTCTGTATGTGTGTGTTGGAGTGGGGAGGAGGAGGTAGGAGGTTTGGGCCCATCTCATTCTCCCACACTTCCCCAGAGCAACTCTGCTTCTATCTATTTCACTAATTAATGATTTTTGAGAGAGAAGCTCTGCTTTAAAAGGAGCAAAGCCTTAGAAACTGCTTTTAGCTTCCTGTACAAAAGGTCTGTCAGCTTTTAAAATGAAGCTTCATACACAAAAACATCATAACATTCACTGAAGGTGGAAAGAGTATTAATGATCAGCAGTGCACCTGCTGATCAGTCAGCTGAAGAAATAGCACATTGCTGTTATCATTGAAGACCCCTGTATTTTTCCCTGATTTCATCCTCCCTCTTAAGAGAACCACTGTTCTGAATTTTGTGTTAGTTCCTTTGTTTTATGAATAATTTTATGATAAATACATATTTAAATGGTGTATTTAATTCTGCTTGAACTTTGATTTAACATATTGTGTATATTTCTTTACTTGTATTTTTTTTTTAACTCAACAGTGTCTTTTCCCCATTTTTTCATTGGATTGTTTTTCATCTTTTTTTGGTTTATGGAAGTTTATAATATGTTTTTATTGATTGTTTTAATTGTGTGCAGATACCTGTTTGCAGTTGGTGCCTTGCATTTTTTTAACTCTCTTTATGGTGTATTTTAGTGAACAGAAGTTTTTATTTTTAGTTCAGTAAATGTATCTTTTCCATCATGGTTGTGGGGTTTTTTGGTCTTATTTAAGATTTCCCTTCTACTTGAAGGCCATGAAGATATATTTATTTTCTTCTATAGTTCCAAGTTCTTATTCCACCTGGAATTGACTTATGTATGATGTGAGGAAAAGATTCGGTTCCGTTTTTTTCACATGTGGATAATCAGTTGTCTCAGCGTATTTTATTGAATAATCAATTTTTCCCCATATGTCGTGCCACCTGTATCATATCACGTTTCATTTTATGCATGAGTCTTTCTGATATCTTCTGTTCTATAGACCTGCTTGTTTTTTGGTGCCCATGTCATATGTTAAACGTGATATTTTGATCATATTTACTTGACTGTGTTCTTTTGGAATATTGTGGTTATTCTTGACTTTTTGCTTTTCCACATACAATTCAGAATCAGTTTATCATGCTTCACAAAAAGCTTGTTGAGATTTAGAATCTCAGGATTTGGAACCACAGGATTCTAATCTCAGGATTTGGGTTTTTCTTGAGGGGGTGTTTATGTATTTTTATATTTTTAAATTTTTAAATGTTATGCAATTTTTTTTTTTTTTTTTTTTTTTTTTGCGGTACGTGGGCTTCTCACTGTTGTGGCCTCTCCCGTTGCGGAGCACAGGCTCCGGACGCGCAGGCCCAGCGGCCATGGCTCACGGGCCCAGCCGCTCCGCGGCATGTGGGATCTTCCCGGACCGGGGCACGAACCCGTGTCCCCTGCATCGGCAGGCGGACTCTCAACCACTGTGCCACCAGGGAAGCCCCAAACGTTATGCAATTTTAAAGATCACTTTCTACTTACAGATACTACAGAATATTGGCTATATTCTCTATGTTGTACAATACATTCTTGATCCTGTCTTACAGCCAGTACTTTGTACCTCCCACTCCCCCACTCCTATATTGCACCTCTCCCACTGGTAGCCACTGGTTAGTTCTTTATATGTGTGAGTTTGCTTCTTTTATGCTATATTCGCTAGTTTGTTTTTTTAGAACCACATATAAGCGATGTCATGCAATATTGATCTCTCTCTGTCTGGCTTCTTCACTTAGCATAGTGCCCTCCAAGTCCATCCACGTTGCTGCACATGGCAGAATTGTGTTCTTTTCTGTGGCTGAGTAGTAGTCCTATGCATATATATATACCACAGCTGCTTCTTTAATTTTTATTTTATATTAGAATATAGTTGATTTACAACATTGTGTTAGTTTCAGGTATACAGAAAACTGATATAGTTATACATATGTCTATTCTTCTTCAGATTCTTTTCCCATATAGGTTATTACAGAGTATTGAGTAGAGTTCCCTGTGCTATACAGTAGATCCTTGTTAATTATCAATTTTATGTATAGTAGTGTGTATATGTTAATCCCAAACTCCTAATTTATCCCTCCCCCCCCACCTTTCCCCTTTGGTAACCATAAATTTGTTTTCTGAGTCTATGAATCTTTTTGTAAGTAAGTTCATTTGTATCATTTTTCTTTTTTAGATTCAACATATAAGGAATATCATATGATATTTGTCTTTGGCTTACTTCACTGAATATAATATTCTCTGCGTCCATCCATGTTGCTGCAAATGGCATTATATTATTCTTTCTTATGGCTGAGTATATTCCATTGTATATGTGTACCACATCTTTATCCATTGCTCTTTCGATGGATATTTAGGTTGCTTCCGTGTCTTAGCTATTTGAAATAGTGCTGCAGTGAACACTGGGGTGCATGTATCTTTTTGAAATATGGTTTTCTCTGGATATATGCCCAGGAGTGCAATTGCTAGATCATATGGCAGCTCTATTTTTAGTTTTTTAAGAAACCTCCATACTCTTCTCCATAATGGTTGTACCAGTTTACATTCCCAGCAAGAGTTTAGGAGGGTTCCCTTTTCTCCACACCCTCTCCAGCATTTACGGTTTGTAAACTTTTTGATGATAGCCATTCTAACGAGTGTGAGGTAATAACTCACTGTAGTTTTGGTTTACATTTCTCTAATAATTAGTGACGTTGAGCATCTTTTCACGTGCTTTTTGGCCATCTGTATGTCTTCTTTGGAGAAATATATCTTTAGGCCTTCTATCCATTTTTTTTTAACATCTTTATTGGGGTAAAATTGCTTTACAATGGTGTGTTAGTTTCTGCTTTATAACAAAGTGAATCAGCTATACATATACTTATGTCCCCATATCTCTTCCCTCTTGTGTCTCCCTCCCTCCCACCCTCCCTATCCCACCCCTCTAGGTGGTCACAAAGCACCGAGCTGATCTCCCTGTGCTGTGCGGCTGCTTCCCACTAGCTATCTACCTTACGTTTGGTAGTGTATATATGTCCATGCCTCTCTCTCGCTTTGTCACAGCTCACTCTTCCCGCTCCCCATATCCTCAAGTCTGTTCTCTAGTAGGTCTGTGTCTTTACTCCTATCTTACTCCTACGTTCTTCATGACATTTTTTTTCTTAAATTCCATATATATGTGTTAGCATACGGTATCTGTCTTTCTCTTTCTGACTTCACTCTGTATGACAGACTCTAGGTCTATCCACCTCATTACAAATAGTTAATTTCATTTCTTTTTATGGCTGAGTAATATTCCATTGTATATATGTGCCACAACTTCTTTATCCATTCATCCGATGATGGGCACTTAGGTTCCTTCCATCTCCGGGCTATTGTAAATAGAGCTGCAATGAACATTCTGGTACGTGACTCTTTTTGAATTATGGTTTTCTCAGGGTATGTGCCCAGTAGTGGGGATTGCTGGGTCATATGGTAGTTTTATTTGTAGTTTTTTAAGGAACCTCCATACTGTTCTCCGTAGTGGCTGTACCAATTCACATTCCCACCAGCAGTGCAGGAGTGTTCCCTTTTCTCCACATCCTCTCCAGCATTTATTGTTTCTAGGTTTTTTGATGATGGCCATTCTGACTGGTGTGAGATGATATCTCATTGTAGTTTCAATTTGCATTTCTCTAATGATTGATGATGCTGAGCGTTCTTTCATGTGTTTGTTGGCAGTCTGTATATCTTCTTTGGAGAAATGTCTATTTAGGTCTTCTGCCCATTTTTGGATTTGGTTGTTTTTTGTTATTGAGCTGTATGAGCTGCTTGTAAATTTAGGAAATTAATCCTTTGTCAGTTGCTTCATTTGCAAATATTTTCTCCCACTCTGAGGGTTGTCTTTTGGTCTTGTTGATGGTTTCCTTTGCTCTGCAAAAGCTTTGAAGTTTCATTAGGTCTCATTTGTTTATTTTTGTTTTTATTTCCATTTCTCTAGGAGGTGGGGCAAAAAGGAACTTGCTGTGATTTATGTCATAGAGTGTTCTGCCTGTGTTTTCCTCTGAGAGTTTGATAGTTTCTGGCCTTACATTTAGGTCTTGAATCCATTTTGAGCTTATTTTTGTGCATGGTGTTAGGGAGTGATCTAATCTTATACTTTACATGTGCCTGTCCAGTTTTCCCAGCACCACTTATTGAAGAGGCTGTCCTTTCTCCACTGTACATTCCTGCCTCCTTTATCAAAGATAAGGTGACCATATGTGGGTGGGCATATCTCTGGGCTTTCAATCCTGTTCCATTGATCTATCTTTCTGTTTTTGTGCTAGTACCATACTCTCTTGATTATTGTAGCTTTGTAGTATACTCTGAAGTCAGGGAGCCTGATTCCTCCAGCTCCGTTTTTCATTCTCAAGATTGCTTTGGCTATTTGGGGGCTTTTGTGTTTCCATACAAATTGTGAAATTTTTTGTTCCAGTTCTGTGAAAAATGCCAGTGGTAGTTTAATAGAGATTGCATTGAATCTGTAGATTGCTTTGGGTACTAGAGTCATTTTCACAATGTTGATTCTTCCAATCCAAGAACATGGTGTATCTCTCCATCTATTTGTATCATCTTTAATTTCTTCATCAGTGTCTTATAATTTTCTGCATACAGGTCTTTTGTCTCCTTAGGTAGGTTTATTCCTAGATATTTTATTCTTTTTGTTGCAGTGGTAAATGGGAGTGTTTTCTTGATTTCATGTTCAGATTTTTCATCATTAGTGTCTAGGAATGCCAGATTTCTGTGCATCAATTTTGCATCCTGCAACTTTACCAAATTCGTTGATTAGCTCTAGTAGTTTTCTGGTAGCATCTTTAGGATTCTCTATGTATAGTATCAGGTCATCTGCAAACAGTGACAGCTTTACTTCTTCTTTTCCGATTTGGATGCCTTTTATTTCCTTTTCTTCTCTGATGGCTGTGGCTAAAACTTCCAAAACTATGTTGAATAAGAGTGGTGAGAGTGGGCAACCTTGTCTTGTTCCTGATCTTAGTGGAAATGCTTTCACTTTTTCACCATTGAGGACGATGTTGGCTGTGGGTTTGTCATATATGGCCTTTACAATGTTGAGGACAGTTCCCTCTATGCCTACTTTCTGCAGGGTTTTTATCATAAGTGGGTGTTGAATTTTGTCGAAAGCTTTCTCTGCATCTATGGAGATGATCGTATGGTTTTTCTCCTTCAATTTGTTAATATGGTTTATCACATTGATAGATTTGCGTATATTGAAGAATCCTTGCATTCCTGGAATAAACCCCACTTGATCATGGTGTATGATCCTTTTAATGTGTTGTTGGATTCTGTTTGCTAGTATTTTGTTGAGGATTTTTGCATCTATGTTCATCAGTGATATTGGCCTGTAGTTTTCTTTCTTTGTGACATCCTTGTCTGGTTTTGGTATCAGGGTGATGGTGGCCTCGTAGAATGAGTTTGGGAGTGTTCCTCCCTCTGCTATATTTTGGAAGAGTTTGAGCAGGATAGGTGTTACCTCTTCTCTCAATGTTTGATAGAATTCGCCTGTGAAGCCATCTGGTCCTGGGCTTTTGTTTGTTGGAAGCTTTTTAATCACAGTTTCAATTTCAGTGCTTGTGATTGGTCTGTTCATAGTTTCTATTTCTTCCTGGTTCAGTCTTGGCAGGCAGGTTGTGCATTTCTAAGAATTTGTCCATTTCTTCCAGGTTGTCCATTTTATTGGCATAGAGTTGCTTGTAGTAATCTCTCATGATCTTTTTTATTTCTGCAGTGTCAATTGTTCTCCTTTTTCATTTCTAATTCTGTTGATTTGAGTCTTCTCCCTTTTTTTCTTGATGAGTCTGGCTAATGGTTTATCTATTTTGTTTATCTTCTCAAAGAGCCAGCTTTTAGTTTTATTGATCTTTGCTATCATTTCCTTCATTTCTTTTTCATTTATTTCTGATCTGATTTTTATGATTTCTTTTCTTCTGCTAACTTTGGGGTTTTTTGTTCTTCTTTCTCTAATTGCTTTAGGTGCAAGGTTAGGTTGTTTATTCGAGATGTTTCCTGTGTCTTAAGGTAGGCTTGTATTGCTATAAACTTCCCTCTTAGAACTGCTTTTGCTGTATCCCATAGGTTTTGGGTTGTTGTGTCTCCATTGTCATTTGTTTCTAGGTATTTCTTCCCTCTTTGATTTCTTCAGTGATCACTTCGTTATTAAGTAGTGTATTGTTCAGCCTCCATGTGTTTGTATTTTTTACAGATCTTTTCCTGTAATTGATATCTAGTCTCATAGCATTGTTGTCAGAAAAGATACTTGATACAATTTCAATTTTCTTAAATTTACCAAGGCTTCATTTGTGACCCAAGATACGATCTATCTTGGAGAATGTTCCATGAGCACTTGAGAAAAATGTGTATTCTGTTGTTTTTGGATGGAGTGTCCTATAAGTATCAATTAAGTCTATCTTGTTTAATGTATCATTTAAAGCTTGTGTTTCCTTATTTATTTTCATTTTGGATGATCTGTCCATGGGTGAAAGTGGGGTGTTAAAGTCCCCTACTATGAATGTGTTACTGTCCATTTCCCCTTTTATGGCTGCTAGTATTTGCCTTATGTATTGAGGTGCTCCTATGTTGGGTGCATAAATATTTACAAGTGTTATGTCTTCTTCTTGGGTCGATCCCTTGATCATTATGTAGTGTCCTTCTTTGTCTTTTCTAATAGTCTTTATTTTAAAGTCTATTTTGTCTGATATGAGAATTGCTACTCCAACTTTCTTTTGGTTTCCATTTGCATGGAATATCTTTTTCCATCCCCTTACTTTCAGTCTGTATGTGTCTCTAGGTCTGAAGTGGGTCTCATGTAGACAGCAAATATATGGGTCTTGTTGTTGTATCCATTCAGCCAATCTGTGTCTTTTGGTGGGAGCATGTAGTCCATTTACATTTAAGGTAATTATCGATATGTATGTTCCTATTCCCATTTTGTAAATTGTTTTGGGTTCGTTATTGTAGGTCTTTTCCTTCTCTTGTGTTTCTTGCCTAGAGAGGTTCCTTTATCATTTGTTTTAAAGCTGGTTTGGTGTTGCTGAACTCTCTCAGCTTTTGCTTGTCTGTAAAGGTTTTAATTTCTCCATCAAATCTGAATGAGATCCTTGCTGGGTAGAGTAATCTTGGTTGCAGGTTTTTCTCCTTCATCACTTTAAATATGTCCTGCCAGTCCCTTCTGGCTTGCAGTTTCTGCTGAAAGATCAACTGTTAACCTTATGGGGATTCCCCTGTGTGTTATCTGTTGTTTTCCCCTTGCTGCTTTTAATATGCTTTCTGTGTATTTACTTTTTGACAGTTTGATTAATATGTGTCTTGGCGTATTTCTCCTTGGATTTATCCTGTATGTGACTCTCTGTGCTTCCTGGACTTGATTAACGATTTCCTTTCCCATATTAGGGAAGTTTTCAACTATAATCTCTTCAAATATTTTCTCAGTCCCTTTCTTTTTCTCTTCTTCTGGAACCCCTATAATTCGAATGTTAGTGCGTTTAATGTTGTCCCAGAGGTCTCTGAGACTATCCTCAATTCTTTTCATTCTTTTTTCTTTATTCTGCTCTGCAGTAGTTATTTCCACTATTTTATCTTCCAGGTCACTTATCCGTTCTTCTGCCTCAGTTATTCTGCTATTGATCCCATCTGGAGTGTTTTTCATTTCATTTATTGTGTTGTTCATCATTGTTTGTTTCATCTATAGTTCTTTTAGGTCCTTGTTAAATGTTTCTTGCATTTTCTGTATTCTATTTCCAAGATTTTGGATGATCTTTACTATCATTATTCTGAATTCTTTTTCAGGTAGACTGCCTATTTCCTCTTCATTTGTTAGGTCTGGTGGGTTTTTATCTTGCTCCTTCATCTGCTGTATGTTTTTCTGTCTTCTCATTTTGTTTATCTTACTGTGTTTGGGGTCTCCGTTTTGTAGGCTGCAGGTTCGTAGTTCCCGTTGTTTTTGGTGTCTGTCCCCAGTGGCTAAGGTTGGTTCCGTGGGTTGTGTAGGCTTCCTGGTGGAAGGGACTAGTGCCTGTGTTCTGGTGGACAAGGCTGATTCTTGTCTCTCTGGTGGGCAGGTCCACATCTGGTGGTGTGTTTTGGGGTGTCTGTGGACTTATTATGATTTTAGGCAGCCTTTCTGCTAATGGGTGGGGTTGTGTTCCTGTTTTGCTAGTTGTTTGGCATAGGGTGTCCAGCACTGTAGCTTGCTGGTTGTTGAGTGAAGCTGGGTGCTGTCGTTGAGATGGAGATCTCTGGGAGATTTTCGCCGTTTGATATTATGTGGAGCTGGGAGCTCTCTTGTTGACCAGTGTCCTGAAGTTGGCTCTCCCACCTCAGAGGCACAGCACTGACTCCTGGCTGCAGCACCAAGAGCCTTTCATCCACATGGCAATTCTAATAGTAACTTTTACTTTTCGACCACTTCCCAAAATTGTAGTTCTCTTTTTCTGTGTAGCAGCTTTGGATGGTTCCTTCACCGATGGAGAAGTTATCCAGTGGTACTTTCGCACTGCCCTAGTCTCAAAGCTCTGTGTATGCTCTTTAGATGGTTAACACATTTACCCCAAGAGCAACGCTGCAAGCTTGGCAGGCCTGCCTCTGAGCTGGGATCCAGATACCAAATCTTGTTTACCCCAAGTTGTTGAATTTTTTCAGTTTTATCACATTGCATACTCTAGTTTGCTTCCTCTACTTAGCTTCCAAATATTGGTTGTTGGGTTTTTACCCTCCAGGAAGGAGATTGCAAGAGTCTTTTCTGGAGAAACTTCTGTGATCCTAAGCCCTTTTAAGTCAGGAACTGAGGGAGATTCTGACACTCTTCTTGCTGTAGTCACCAGCACCAATAGACACTGGCATCTGCACATCCTCTCCAAAGATGATTCATGGACAGCTTTATCTCTGCTAGTGTTGGAGGGTCTCCTGCAGAGGTGGGGGGTGGCTGTGGCTCACCTTGGGGACAAGGACACTGGCAGCAGAAGTTCTGGGAAGTACTCCTTGGTGTGAGCCCTCCCAGAGTCTGCTATTAGCCCCACAAAACAGCACAGGTAGGCTCCAGTGTTCGGTTGCCTCAGGCCAAACAACCTATCCATTTTTTTTAACATCTTTATTGGAGTATAATTGCTTTACAATGGTGTGTTAGTTTCTGCTTTAAAACAAAGTGAATCAGTTATACATATGTTCCCATATCTCTTCCCACCCTCCCTCTCCCACCCCTCTAGGTGGTCACAAACCACCGACCTGATCTCCCTGTGCTATGCAGCTGCTTCCTACTTGCTATCTATTTTACGTTTGGTAGTGTATATATGCCCATGCCACTCTCTCACTTTGTCAGAGCTTACCCTTCCCCCTCCCCATATCCTCAAGTCCATTCTCTAGTAGGTCTGTGTCTTTATTCCCATCTTACCCCTAGGTTCTTCATGAACTTTTTTTTTCTTAGATTCCATATATATGTGGTGGCATACGGTATTTGTTTTTCTCCTTCTGACTTACTTCATGCTCTATGACAGACTCTAGTTCCATCCACCTCACTACAAATAACTCAATTTCGTTTCTTTTTATGGCTGAGTAATACTCCATTGTATATATGTGCCACATCTTCTTTATCCACTCATCTGTTGATGGACACTTAGGTTGCTTCCATGTCCTGGCTATTGTAAATAGTGGTGAAATGAACATTTTGGTACATGACTCTTTTTGAATTATGGTTTTCTCAGGGTATATGCCCAGTAGTGGGATTGCTGGGTCGTATGGCAATTCTATTTGTAGTTTTTTAAGGAACCTCCATACTGTTCTCCATAGTGGCTGTATCACTTTGCATTCCCACCAACAGTGCAAGAGTGTTCCCTTTTCTCCACACCCTCTCCAGGATTTATTGTTTCTAGATTTTTTTTGATGATGGCCATTCTGACTGGTGTGAGATGATATCTCATTGTAGTTTTGATTTTCATTTCTCTAATGATTAATGATGTTGAGCGTTCTTTCATGTGTTTGTGGGCAATCTGTATATCTTCTTTGGAGAAATGTCTATTTCGGTCTTCTGCCCATTTTTGGATTGGGTTTTTGTTTGTCTTTTTGTTATTGAGTGCATGAACTGCTTGTGAATTATGGAGATTAATCCTTTGTCAGTTACTTCATTTGCAAATATTTTCTCCCATTCTGAGGGGTTGTCTTTTGGTCCTGTTTATGGTTTCCTTTGCTGTGCAAAAGCTTTGAAGATTCATTAGGTCCCATTTGTTGATTTTTGTTTTTATTTCCATTTCTCTAGGAGGTGGGTCAAAAAGGATCTTGCTGTGATTTATGTCATAGAGTGTTCTGCCGATATTTTCCTCTAAGAGTTTGATAGTGTCTGGCCTTACATTTAGGTCTTTAATCCATTTTGAGTTTATTTTTGTGTATGATGTTAGGGAGTGTTCTAATTTCATACTTTTACATGTAGCTGTCCAGTTTTCCCAGCACCACTTATTGAAGAGGCTGTCTTTTCTCCACTGTATATTCTTGCCTCCTTTATCAAAGATAAAGTGTCTATATGTGCATGGTTTTATGTCTGGGCTTTCTATCCTGTTCCACTGATCTGTATTTCTGTGTTTGTGCCAGTACCATACTGTCTTGATTACTGTAGCTTTGTAGTATAGTCTGAAGTCAGGGAGCCTGATTCCTCCAGCTCCATTTTTCGTTCTCAAGATTGCTTTGGCTATTCAGGGTTCTACCCATTTTTTGATTGGGTTGTTTATTTTTTTGATACTGAGCTGCATGAGCTGTTTGTAGATTTGGGAGATTAATGCATTGTTGGTCACCTCATTTGGAAATGTTTTCTCCCATTCTGTGGGTTGTCTTTTTGTTTATGGTTTCCTTTGCTGTGCAAAAGCTTTTAAGTTTAATTCAGTCTAATTTATTTATTATTTTTGTTTTCATTACTCTAGGAGGTGAATCCAAAAAGATATTGCTGCAACTTATGTCAGAGTGTTCTGCCTATGTTTTCCTCTAAGACTTTTATAGTATCCAGTCTTACATTGAGGTCTTTAATCCATTTTGAATTTATTTTTGTGTATGGTGTTAGAGAATGTTCTAATTTCATTCCTTTACATGTAGCTGTGTAGTTTTCCCAGCACCACTTATTGAAGAGACTGTCTTTTCTCCATTATATAGTCTTGCCTTCTTTGTCGTAGATTAATTGACCATAGGTGCATGGGTTTATTTCTGGGCTTTCTGTCCTATTCCATTGAGCTATAAGTCTGACTTTTTGCCAGCACCATAGTGTTTTGATGACTATAGCTTTGTAGTGTAGTCTGAAGTCAGGGAGCCTGATTCCTCCAACTCTGTTTTTCTTTCTCAAGATTGCTTTGGCTATTTAGGGTCTTTTGTGTTTCTGTACAAATTTTAAATCTTTTGTTCTTGATCTGCCATTAGTAATTTGATAGGGATTGCACTGAATCTGTAGACTACCTTTGGTTGTATAGTCATTTTGACAATATTGATTCTTCCAGTCCAAGAACACAGTATATCTTTCCATCTGTTTGTTTTTCATCTTCGATTTCTTTCATCAGTGTCTTATAGTTTTCAGAGTAAAGGCCTTTTGCCTCCTTAGGTAGATTTATTCCTAGGTATTTTATTCTTTTTGATGTAATGGTAAATGGGGTTGTTTCCTTAATTTCACTTTCTGATCTTTTGTTGTTAGTGTATAGAAATGCAAAAGATTTTGTGTATTAATTTTGTATCCTGCAACTTTACCGAATTGATGAGCACTAGTAGTTTTCTCATAGCATCTTTATGATTTCTTATGTATAGTATCATGTCATCTGTGAACAGTGACAGTTGTACTACTTCTTTTCCAACTTGGATTCCTTTCTTTTTCTTCTCTGATTGCTGTGACTAGGACTTCCAAATTATGTTGAATAAAAGTGGGGAGAGTCAACCTCCTCGTCTTGTACCTGATCTTAGAGGAAATGATTTCATGTTTTCACCATTATGATGTTGGGTTTGTTATGTTCCCTCTATGCCCACTTGCAGGAGAGTTTTTATCATAAAGGGTGTTGGATTTTATCAGAAGTTTTTTTCTACATCTATTGAGATAATCATGTGGTTTTTCTTCTTCAATTTGTTAATGTGGTGTATGACACTGATTGATTTGTGGATATTGAAAAACCCTTGCATCCCTGGGATAAATCCCACTTGATCGTGGTGTATTATCCTTTTAATGTATTGTTGGATTTGGTTTGCTAGTATTTTGTTGAGGATTTTTGTGTCTATGTTCATCAGTGATTTTGGCCTCTAATTTTCTTTTTTTGTGGTATCTTTGTCTGATTTTGGTATCAGGGTGATGGTGGCCTCATAGAATGTGTTTGGAAGTATGCCTTCCCCTGCCATTTTTTGGAAGAGTTTCAGAAGGATAGGTGTTAACTCTTCCCTAAATGTTTGATAGAATTCACCTGTGAAGCCATCTGGTCCTGCACTTTTGTTTGTTGTGAGTTTTTAAATCACAGTTTCAATTTCAATACTTGTGATTGGTCTGTTCATATTTTCTATTTTTCCTGGTTCAGTTTTGGGAGATTGTACCTTTCTAAGAATTTGTCCTTTTCTTCTAGGTTGTCCATTTTATTGGCATACACTTGCTTGTAGTAGTCTCTTATGATCCTTTGTATTTCCTTGGTGTCTGTTGTAACTTCTTTTTCATTTCTAATTTTATTGATTTGAACCCTCTCCTTATTTTTCTTTTTGAGTCTGGCTAAAGGCTTATCAATTTTGTTTACCTTTTCAAAGAACCAGCTTTTGGTTTCATTGATCTTTTCTGTTGTTTGCTTTGTCTCTCTTTCATTTATTTCTGCTCTCATCTTTATGATTTCTTTCCTTCTGCTAACTTTGGGTTTTGTTTGTTCTTTTTCTTTTAGTTGTTTTAGGTATAAGGTTGGGTTGCTTATTTGAGATTTTTCTTGTTTCCTGATGTAAGATTGTATTGCTGTCAACTTACCTCTTAGAACTGCTTTTGCTGAGTCCTATAGGTTTTGGATAGTCATGCTTTCATTTTCATTTGCTTCTAGGTATATTTTGATTTCCTCTTTGATTTCTTTGGTGATCCATTGGTTGTTTACTAGCATATTGTTTAGCCTCTGAGTGTTTTTGGTTTTTACATTTTTTTTTCTTATAGTTGATTTTTTTTAACATCCTAGTGTTGTGGTTGGAAAAGATGCTTGATATGATTTCAGTTTTCTTAACTTTACCCAAGCTTGCTTTGTGGCCCAGCATGTGATCTCTCCTGGAGAATGTTCCATGTGCACTTGAGAAGAATGAGTATTGTGCTGCTTTTGGATGGAATGCTCTATAAACATCAATTAAGTCTTTCTGGTCTAACGTGTAATTTAAGGCCTGTGTTTCCTTACTGATTTTCAGTCTGGATAATCTATTCATAGATTTAAGTGGGGAGTTAAAGTTCTTTACTCTTAATTGTGTTACTGTCGATTTCTCCTTTTATGGCTGTTAGCATTTGCCTTATGTATCAAAGCACTCCTGTGTTGGCTGCATATATATTTGTAATTGTTAAATCATCTTGGATTGATCCTTTGATCATTATGTAGTGTCCTTCTTTGTCTCTTGTAACAGTCTTTATTTTGAAGTCTACTTTGTCTGATATGAGTATTGTTACTCTAGCTTTCCTTTGATTTCCTTTTGCATGGAATACCTTTTTCCATCCTCTCACCACTTTCAGTCTGTATGTGTCCCTAGATCCGAATTGGGTCTCTTGTAGGATATATATATATATATATATAGGTCTTGTTTTTGTATCCATTCAGCCAGGGTGTGTCTTTTGGTTGGAACATTTGATCCATTTACATTTAAGGTAATTACCCATATGTATGGTCTTACTGCCATTTTGTTGGTTGTTTTGGATTTGTTTCTGTAGGTCTTCTTTCTAACCTTTCTCTTGTTCTCTTGTGATTTGATGACTGTCTTTAGTGTTTGATTTTTTCTTTTTTGTGTATATATCTATTGTAGATTTTTGGTTTGAGGTTACTATGAGGTTTTGATATAGCAGTCTATATACATACAAGTTTGTTTTAAGCTGCTGGTCTCTCAGTTTCAAATGCATTTCCAGTGTCCTGCATTTGTACTCTCCTCATGTCAGGATTGCTGGTTTTGATACCATATTTGTAGGTGGATGATTTCCTACCTTTATTGTATATTTACCTTTACTGGTGAGATTACCCGTTTGTAATTTTCTTGTATTCTGGTGGTCTTTTCCACCTAGAGAATTTCCTTTAGCATTTGTTGTACAGCAGGTTTGGTGGTGCTGAATTCTATCAACTTTTGCTTGTCTGTAAAGCTTTTGATTTCTATGTCAAATCTAAATGAGAACCTTGCTGGGTAGAGTATTTTTGGTTGTAGGTTTTTCCCTTTCATCACTTTAAGTATATTATGTCACTCCCTTCTGGCTTGCAGAGTTTCAGCTGAACAATCAGATGATAACCTTATGGGGATTTTCTTGTATGTTATTTGTTGCTTTTCCCTTGTTGCTTTTAATATTTTCTTTTTGTCCTTAATTTTTGTCAAATTGATTAACATGTGTCTCGGCACATTCCTCCTTGGATTTATGCTATATGGTACTCGCTGCACTTCCTGGACTTGGGTGACTGTTTCCTTTCCCATGTTAGGGAATTTTTCAGCTACTGTCTCTTCAAATGTTTTCTCAGGTCCTTTTTCTCTCTCTTCTCCTTCTGGGACCCCAATCATGCAAATGTTTGTGCATTTAATGTTGTCCCAGAGGTCTCTTAAACTGTTTTCATTTCTTTTCATTCTTTTTTTCTTTATTCTGTTCCGTGGCATTGATTTCTACTATTCTGTCTTCCAGCTCACTTATCTATTATTCTGCCTCATTTATTCTGCTGTTTATTCTTCCCAGTGTATTTTTCATTTCAGGTATTGTATTGTTCCACTCTGTTTGTTCTTTATATTTTCTAGCTCTTTGTTGAGCATTTCTTCTGTCTTCTTGGTCTGTGTCTCCATTCTTTTTCTGAGATCTTGGGTCATTTTTACTATCATTACACTCAATTCTTTTTCAGGTAGATTGCCTATCTCCACTTCACTTAGTTGTGCTTCTCGAGTTTTTATCTTGTTCCTTCATCTGGAACATATTCTTCTGCCATCTCATTTTGTCTAACTTTCTGTGTTTACGGCCCCATAGGCTTTAGGTTTGTGGTTCCTCTTCTGGTGTCTTCCCTGTGGTAGGTGAGGCTAGTCTAAGAGTCCTGTACAGGCTTCCTGGTGGGAGGGATTGGTGCCAGCTCCACTGTGTGTGGAGCTGGGTCTTGTCCCTCTGGTGGGCAGGGCTGTGTCAAGGGGTGTGTTTAGAGGCAGCTCAGGGCTCAGGAAGACTTTAAGCAGCTTGTCTGTTGGTGGGAGGAGTTGTGTTCCTGCCCTGTTAGTTTTTTTTATCTCAGCCATTAAACTTCCTCTTCTGGAATTAGCAACTTACTCCAGGGGGAAAACTGCCCCCAGAGCTAGACTCACCTCTCTGGATTTTATATTTTGCATCTTGATCTAATAATTCCTTGCTACTGCAGGTGCTATTGACATCCTAAATTTTTGTGGGAAGTTTGGTCTGAATTACTTGGTCCATATTTTACTGGAAGTAGAAGTATTCATCGTACAGTCTTTTAAAAAGCAGTCATTACTATCAAGGTCTCCAGCCTTATTAATAAACCACATTCATGAAAGGCCACGTAGGAATAGTGAAGACACTATATAGGCTCTTTCGCTTAACCTCGGTTTGAGTCCTGACTCCACTGTTCACCAGCTATTAACTTACTGCTAACTTTTGTGTTTCTCAGTTAACTTACTGCTAACTTCTATGTTTCTCAGTTATCTCTTTTCTAATATGTGTATATTGTCTACCTCATAAGATTATGGGATAAAATATGTAAAGTACCTAACCATAAGCAGGCTTGGTACAAGTGCTTAAATATGAGTTATCCACTACTCCCTTCCTGTACCCTTACTTCTATACCTACTCCATAATATTTGTCTTAGTCAAATTTTTAACTCCTACCTACTTTTTATTTCCTTCAGGTGATTCTAGTCACAAGATTCCTATTTCAAACTTTGAATCCGGGCATGACCAAGCAATGGTGTTACAAAACCTTTATAGATTCATTCATCCAAATCCAGGGAACTGGCCACCTGTCTACTGCAAGGTAATTTCAACATAAGAATTTCTTTTAAGTCATTACTTAGAAACCAAAAGATCCATGAAAGATACCCAAAGAAATAACTTTTGCCTGTGTATTAAAATATATATGTTCATTCTTATTTTGAATGTAATTAGGTATAATGCTTTTTCTTCTAAATCTCTGGTATTGGAGGGATTTTGAAGACTGCAAAAACTGAATGTATTTCAGCTTCGGTCAATCTCATGTTTTTAGTTCCTCCTTCTGAAATATCTTCAATTGTTTTTACTCTGAAGGATGGATTTCTAGTCTGTACACCTATTCTCCTAGGCAAGAGAATTGTTTGTTCAAAATTGTTTTTGTAGCAGTCCCTTGATCTTCCTTTTGTAATCTTTATTCTTTGTTTTGTCTAAGTTCTTCTAGGCTAGGTGTCATAGAATTGGGTTTTAACCTTACTGTTTATTAGTGTCACCATGAACACAAATCACCTTATTTATCTTTTTCTGAACATTGGTTTCTTCATTTGTTTACCCTAAGTCTCACTTGCTGTTCATAAAGTATATTAACATTGCTTTATGAGCATAACTGGTTATTATTAGCAGTATTTTCTAGAATATGTTGCTCTGTTTTACAGTTCTTGTTTAGTTGTCACAGACTGTTCAGTCTCTCCCTTCTCACCATCATTACCCCTCCTCCTTCCCCTTCCCCCAGTTTGAAAGGACCACATTAATTAAAAGTAACAGAAGATAGGAGAAAATAAGTTAAAATTTTTTTCCCTTCTCCAGTCTGATGATAGAGCCAGAGTCAACTGGTGTTTGAAGCATATGGAGAAGTCATCAGGTTAGTTAAACTGGGTCACTGCTCAAATGCATTTTAATATCTGTGTTTCCATTTTGATGTACATGTTCTGTGTACCTAAACTTACTAATTGTATGTATGTTTCTGTTTACCAATGGAAGAAATCAGGCAAGATCTAGAACTTCTCACTGTAGAGGATCTTGTAGTAGGGATCTACCAGCAAAAATTTCTCAAGGAGCCCTCTAAGACCTGGGTTCGGAGCTTCCTAGATGTGGCCATGTGGGATTATTCTAGCAACACAAGGTATTTATAGTGATTTTGTGATAGTGATACTGTTTTCTGAACTGAAAAAATATGGTATGATTAGTTTTTGCCTTTTTAAACAATATTTTCCTATGAAACTTTGGAATCATTGTATTTCCTTGAATATAAGATTTAATTGATTGTAAGGTACATTGTTACTTCGTCTATCAATAAAAACAAAAAAACTACCAAATAAACTGACAGTGCTTTATCACTTAGAATTTCTGTACTAATGAAAGAATATTTTGTATTTATTTGTATAGACACTTTATTACATAGAATTCTTGTAGTTATAAGAAATACAGATGTGAAATAGGGCTTTCGTGGTGGCGCAATGGTTGAGAGTCCGCCTGCTGATGCAGGGGACACAGGTTCGGGCCCCGGTCTGGGAAGATCCCACATGCCGCAGAGCGGCTAGGCCCATGAGCCATGGCCACTGAGCCTGCGCGTCTGGAGCCTGTGCTCCGCAACGGGAGAGGCCACAACAGTGAGAGGCCCGCATACCGCAAAAAAAAAAAAAAAAGTGAAATAAATTGAAAGTATATTTTTTACTTTGAAATAATTTTAGGCTTACAGAAAAGTTGCAAGACTCTAGTACAGGGAAGTTGTATGTACCATTCTCAGATTCTCTAACTTAATATTTTTATATATTTATAACTTTTTCTCTAAATATACATACACTGTTTCTTTTTCTCAGCCTCTTGAGAGCAAGTTGCTATCATGATGCCTTTTCACCCCTGAGTATCAATGTGTTGTTCCTAAGAACAAGGTCATGTATATTGCCACAATACAGTTATCAAAACAGGATATTGCCATTGATACAGTACTACTGTCTAATCTAAAAGCTATATTCATATTTTGCTAGTTGTTCTAATAATGTCTTCTATAGCCAAAAAAAAAAAAATTTAGGATCCAAGCCAGGACGACATGTTGCATTTAGTTATTATGTCTCTTTAGGCCCTTTAATCTGGAATAGTTCCTCAGTCTTTGACTCTCATGATCTTGACCTTTTTGAAGAGTACAGGCCCATTACTTTGCAAAATGTTTCTCAGTTTGAGTTTGCCTGTATTTCCACATGATTAGATTGAGATTATATATTTTTAGCAGGAGTACCACAAAAGTGATGTGTCTTCTCAGTGTGTCATATCTGGAGGCATCTGATGTCAGTCTCACTACTGACAGCTTTGATCATTTGCTTAAGATATTGTCTGCCAAATTTCTCTATTGAAAATTTACTCTTTTTTACCTTATAATTAATATTCTGTTGGGAGATTCTTTGAGATTTGGTAGATAATCTATTCCTCAAACTTTACTCTGCTAGTTTTAACATCCATTGATGATTTTTGCCTGGGTCGATTATTACTATTCTTGTGAAATGATGGCTTTCTAATCTGATTTTTTTTAATTTATTTTTATTTTTGGCTGCCTTAGGTCTTTGTTGCTGCATGCAGGCTTTCTCTAGTTGCGGCAAGCGGGGGCTACTCTTCGTTGTGGTTTGCGGGCTTCTCATTGGGTGGCTTCTCTTGTTGCAGAGCACGGGCTTTAGGCACGTGGGCTTCAGTAGTTGAGGCACTTGGGCTCAGTAGTTGTGGCACTCGGGCTCAGTAGTTGTAGTTCACGGGCTCTAGAGTGCAGGCTCTGTAGTTGAGGCGTACAGGCTTAGTTGCTCCACGGCATGTGGGATCTTCCCGGACCAGGGCTCGAACCCATGTCCCCTGCACTGGCAGGTGGATTCTTAACCACTGTGCCACCAGGGAAGTCCTTCTAATCTGATTTTTGCTTCTACATTTATTAGTTAGCATTCTACTGTAAGGAGCTTTTCCTCTTTGCTGACTTTTTTTCATTTATTTATGAGTATGGACTCATGTATTCCTATATCTTATTCAGTCGGCCATAATCTCTTATTAACTTATTTTTATGCTCAGATTGTTTCCTTTATGGCCAGTGGAAGTCCCTTCAAAGCAGTGGTCTCTTTGTTTGGGTTTTGTTGTTGTTGTTGTTGTTTACATTGCTGCCTCATTCTTTGAGTGCTTCTTTGCTTTCCAGCTCCATATATTTCAGGTTCATCTTGTACTTTTCCCTGCCTCAGCTTTGAATTAGCCATTTCTCCAAGGAGCCTTGATTCCTTTTAGTGGAAGAGTGTGCATTTAGGAGATAGAATCTGGGTGCTGGGTGTTCATTCCTATTAGACTGTCATTGATTCTAGTTCCCCTTAGTGGAAAGAGCTAGTAAATATATGTGTATACATACCTTTCATAAACATTTTTATGCAGCTAGGCTCACCTGCTTGCTCCTTCCTCTCTCTCTCCCTCTGTCTTTATCTCACCATGAGTTCATGCTGAACCTACAATTCCAATATAAAACCATAGAATTTTCCAGTTTTCCATTTTTGTGTTGCCCTTCTGAGTGGAAAAACCTGGTGCTCAACATTTTTGTTTGTCCAGTCCTAGAATGCATTAAGTTGTTTTAGAATTAAGTGATACCACTATTTTAAAAAAAGGCATATTAACAGTTTAGAATCTTCTTTCAGTTGTTTTAGTCTGAAGGTAGTCAAAATACTTTGTTCAGAAGTTATTGGAGTTGGTTCTTTTTTTCTCCTTCAATGTGGTTAAATTATTCATTTGAAATATAGTTAAGTCTGTTTGCTCGTTTTATTCCATTTTTGGTTTTGCCCATATTTGTTGGTTTTATTATATTTTGAATGTGGAATGTATTAGCATAGTTGAAACAAAGTATATTCAGAAGTATCACTCTTCAGTCTAGCTCCATAAAGTTCCTTGGATTGCATTAACTTTATAAATTAACTTGGAAAACTGAAACCTTTATATAATGTTGAATTCTGTTCAAAGGCAAGAGGTGTCTTTCCATTGTTCAGATCTACTTTTGGGTCTTTCAAGTCTGTTTTAAAATTTTTCTCACACAGATTGTGCCTATCTGGGACTGGTGAATTTTTGTGGGGCAGTTCCCACAAAAATTTCTCTGTTTCTTCTATGAAAATTGATTTGATTAGGCTTTCTAACTTTAATGGGATCAATTTTGGTAATCTGTAATTCCTTAGGAAATTATGCATTTTATATACGTTTTCCAAATTTGTTTAAAATTAAGTCTGCAAACTAGTCTTTTATAATTTTTAAAATTCCTTGTTTCACTGGTTATTTATCTCATTGTTTCTTATATATTTGTGCTTCTACCTTTTTCCCCTAAATCATGCTAGCGTAGTGCATTGTCTGTTTTTTTCAAAACAACAGTTTATTAGATCTGCTAATTTTCTGTTCTCTTCCTCATTTATTTCTGCTTCTATATTCTTGGTACTTTGTGGTTCTTTTTTTTAGATTTTTGGGCTCGTTATTTAGTTAATTTTGGGTTTTCTTTAAATTGTTAAGTGTTTAGTAGAGTTAATTTTCTCTTAAACATGTCTTGCAGTGCATCCCATAAGTTGTTGACGTAGTATTTTGTCATTTTTTAAAAAAATTCTGTAGTTTCAGCTCTCTTTAACCCAGGAGTTAATATGAGGCTTTTAAATGTCCAGATGGAAAGCTTTTTTGGTTTTTGTTAGTAAATTCTAGCGTCTTTGCATTGTGATCAAAGTATTGTTTGTAATATTTCTACCTTATGGAAGTTACTAGTGTTTTGCAGTTTTTTTGGTGACTAAATATATAATCAATTTTTGTGAATGTTTTGTGGGTATGTGAGAAGAATATGTGTTTATCTGGGTGCAACATTTGACAAGTATCCATAAGCTCTACATTATTATGTTTAAATTGCCTTATCTCTTTATATTTTGTCTACTTGATCTGTGTTATATTGAGAGTGCTGTGAAGTCTCATTACTACTGTTTCCGTGTATGTCTCATTATATCTCCTATAGCTATAAGTGCCTGTGTTATTTGATGCCTTTACAGAAAAAGTTTGCTGAATCTTGATCTAGTAGATTGATCAAGGGCTCTTGGGAATGGCAGTAACTCTGTTCTTGCATGTTTAAAATTTTTTCTGTTGGTTTACATTTTATTTCCTTGAGTTTCTAGAAAGTACAGCTGCATTGTTGTATTGCTTTATGTTGCTTCTTAGAAGTTTGTTCATTTAATTCTCTTGATCTTTTAAGTTATTTTGCTCTTTTTGCCTGGAGACCTTAAGAATGGTTTTTCATCTTTAAAGTCTAATAGTTTTACTGGACTGTTTCTCTGAGTATATTACTGCAGGTCAGTCTTCCCAGGTGTTTGGCAGGCCCTTTTAGTATGCAGAATCAGGTCTAATTTCTGGAGATTTTTCTTAGATTGTAGTTTAATATTCTATTCCATTTAATTTTTCTTAAGGTTGTCCAATTATGTATGATTGGTCTTCTTTACCTTTCATTATGGTTTTTCTGACCCTTATTTCTTCTTTCTTTAGTCTCTTATTCTCATGGTAGTTTTCTGTTTTCTTCAGTTTCCCTTACTAACGTCTCATTTGAATCTGTTCTTCCTTAGGCAGTTTGTAATTCAGTTCTTTTCCTATATGATTTTTATTTCTTTCCTGAGTTTTGTCAACTCTTCTTCTCTCTGTTGTTAGTTTTGAAGTTTCTTATTCAGGCCATGTTTTTGTATCTTCAAAATTTTTGTTTAAGGATATTTGAGTCATATATTAATAACAATGTAGAATGTTATGTTATACTGTTGTTTTATAGTTTTCGTCTTCTTCATGGTTTTTTGAGGGGTTGGGGATGGGGAGAGTTATCAACTATAGTGATTCTCATTTTCTGTTTACCTCTTGCAATGGCTTTCTGTTGTTCCTTTACATTGGTTTGAGATTTGTAGTTCAAGTGCTTCCTCTTCTGTCAGTGTAGCAAAGTAGGGTTTCTTAGAATGCTTTCAGGGTGGTGGCAGTGTCGTTGTGGGTCTTTCCATTTTTTTCCTGCTTTCTTTGTCCTGGAGAATCCTAAGTTTCCCCCTCTGTGCTTTTTTTCCCCCTTCACACAGTCTCTAAAGGACTCCTTCCCTTCCTCTTGCCCTCTGCTGCCCAGAAACAGTGCCTTCCAGGCTGCCTTCTAGAGTCTTCAGGCACTTTTAAGTCAGTTTCCTGTAGCCAGTGCTCTGATCTACCAGGATTCTGAATATTTATCAACCGTCTCATTGTGGGAATGGTTATAATTTAATCTTGGGCTCTCAATTTCCCTTCTCTCTCTTCCCCCATGTTTTCTGGGCTCCACCCTCTCTGTAAAGCTATATAGAGGCTTGGGTGTGAACTTGAGAAATGACTCCATTGGAAAGTAAGGATTTTCTTTTGGTAATTGAGTCTTGTAGTCTTGTAGTTATGCTTCTCTTAGTTATGCTGCAGGTATATACTTTGTTTTGTTTAATCTTGTTAGGCTTAAAAGTTTATGGATGATGTGTTAGGATATTTGGATTTATGTACCATTGCCTCAGCTACTGGCTAAAGTATTCCTAAAATTTCACATTCAGAATCATTCATTGTCCATGTTTTCATACATTGTTGTCTCTGTGCCATCCAGGGTGGTGATGTGGCATTTCTTAAAAGGGAATTGTACTTTTGTCTCCGGATTTTCTCCCGAGCCACTCACAGACACCTTTTCTGCAAGTTTTGATGCTGGTTCTTTCTTGATCTTAGCAGATGATACCAGTAGAAGGTTTCAGAGACAAACCAATACTTTCTCAATGGTTTATTGACTAAAATGTTGAAGGATTACAGTTGTTTGGTTATCCAGAATAATACTCAAAGATATATGCAGAACAGAAGCAGATTCACAGATATAGAAAACAAACTAGTGGTTACCAAAAGGACGAGGGTGGAGGGAGGGACAAATTTAGGGATATGAGATTAACAGATACAAACTAATATATATGCAATAGATGAACAACAAGGATATACTGTATAGCACAGGGAATTATACCATTATCTAGTAATAACCTGTAATGGAATATAATCTGCAAAAATACTGAATCACTAAGCTGTATACCTGAAACTAACATAATATTGTAAATCAGCTATACTGCAGTAAAAACAAAAATAAAAATAAAATACTACATACTACTGCTTTAAAAAATAATAAATTTGTACATGTTTAGGCAGTAGCAGTTGTAGAATACCTTAAATTGTATGATGCAGTCCAATAAATGCATTCAGTTAAAATGTGAAAAAATCATGTTTTAGAATAGAAGAAATGGTATTGAGTCTCAGAGTACGTATAGGCTGCAACAAGAGTAGAGTAGCAGGGCGTTCCCTGGTGGCGCAGTGGTTGAGAGTCCACCTCCCGATGCAGGGGACATGGGTTCATGCCCCGGTCTGGGCCGCAGAGCGGTTGGGCCCGTGAGCCGTGGCCACTGAGCCTGCGCGTCCAGAGCCTGTGCTCCGCAACGCGAGACACCACAACAGTGAGAGGCCCACGTACTGCCAAAAAAAAAAATAGAGTAGCTTTGGTGTAAGACATTTTTGGAGGTCTGTGCCATGGGATTTTATTAAAGATAGAACCTGTTACATAGTACTTTAAGAACTTTAATAATAACTGCTTTGGAAAGGATGGGTCTACCTTTTCCTGAGCTTCATAATATTGTAAGATTCCAATATATAGTATTTTACAAGGGAGTTTTGGTTGTAGCAGACAATAGGAACTATTGTTAGAATCTGTTAGTTAATATAAGCAGATAGGACTCTTTTCAAACACTGCTCTTAAACTTGTACTTAAAGGACATTAAAGTTTGTAATAAATTTTTGATAAATGTTGTCTCTAGCTCTAGGAGAAATGGGTGGGTTTTATATTGGTGAAATAGAATACAGTTACGCAAAAAGTATCAGAATCTTAAATAAGCAGGCTGTTAATGACTGTCATGTTACTTTGAAGGCTAGAGTATATAACCTTTATAGATACCCCATTCTCCTTGTTGCTTCCTGTCATAATTGTCCTTGGATTAATTCACTGTGACCTGCTGACTGAAACAAGGCAGCTTTTATTTAATCAACGAATATTTATTGAGCATCTCCTCTGTCCCTGTGAGCAGAGATTTGGGTTGAAGGAAGGACCTTTCCAAGAGAAGAAAATGGCCAAAACAGTGACTCGGGAATGAAAGCATAGAGACCGTTTAAGAAAAAAACAGTGAGTCAGTTTGACTAGAGCAAAGAGCATCTGTAACTGTCAGATGACAGTGGTTCCTGAGAAAGGGAAAGGCAGGGTTATCCTTGAAAAGGAGAAGAAACTTAGCCGTGAAATAAGAGGAAAAGAGATCACTGAGACCATTGGAAATCAAGAGGAAAAGCGTGTAAAAAAGGCCTTTATGCTGCACGTTATTTTAGTGAATGACGTGGTGGTGAAACTTTGGGAGTAAGTTGCGAACTTAGCAGACATATTCACTTACAACCTTATGTTACTACTTTGGAATGGAATTTCATAAGAGAAACGTTGGACATCATTCAAATCGAAGCTATATTTCAGGCTGCATAATGAATATTAATAGTGTAACAGAGTTTACAGAGCTGTTCTGATAACCGTTAGATTTTTAGAATATGAATCTTCCTTTGCTAGAAAATTCACTCATTTTGGGAAGATTTGGAGGAAGAGGACCAATAAGTATAAATAAAAACACATCCAAATAATGTCATTTTTAATAGTATAACTAGATTTGGAGACGTTTTTCCCTGGAGTCAGACTTTAATGGGTTTGTTGTAGTTTGTTTTAATACTGTGATACATTGTTAGTTTTTTAACTGCTTTCATTTAAAATATGATCTCCAGTGGAACATGTGTATATGAAGTAGGTACTCTGGGGATTAAGTTCTGAACAACGGGCAAAACTAACTGGAAATTTAAAATTACTTCATTCCACATGGGCATGTAAGGACTTAGATTTAGTTTTTTTGTTTTCTTATTGGAGTACAGTTGACTTAAAATGTTGAGTTACTTTCAGATGTACAGCAAAGTGATTCAGTTATACATATACATATATCTATTTTTGTAACATCTTTATTGGAGTATAACTGCTTTACAGTGGTGTTATTTTCTGCTTTATAACAAAGTGAACCAGTTATACATATACATATGTTCCCATTATCTCTTCCCTCTTACGTCTCCCTCCCTCCCACCCTCCCTATGCCACCCCTCCAGGCGGTCACAAAGCACCAAGCTGATATCTCTGTGCTATGCAGCTGCTTCCCACTAGCTATCTACCTTACGTATGGTAGTGTATATATGTCCATGCCTCTCTCTCACTTTGTCACAGCTCACCCTTCCCCCTCCCCATATCCTCAAGTCCGTTATCCAGTAGGTCTGTGTCTTTATTCCTGTCTTACCCCTAGGTTCTTCATGACATTTTTTTTCTTAAATTCCATATATATGTGTTAGCATACGGTATTTGTCTTTCTCTTTCTGACTTACTTCACGCTCTGTGACAGACTCTACTTCCGTACACCTCACTACAAATTACTCAATTTCGTTTCTTTTTATGGCTGAGTAATACTCCATTGTATATATGTGCCACGTCTTCTGTATCCACTCATCTGTTGATGGACACTTAGGTTGCTTCCACGTCCTGGCTATTGTAAATAGAGCTGCAATGAACATTTTGGTACATGACCCTTTTTGAATTATGGTTTTCTCAGGGTATATGCCCAGTAGTGGGATTGCTGGGTCATGTGGTAGTTCTATTTGTAGTTTTTTAAGGAACCTCCATACTGTTCTCCACAGTGGCTGTACCAATTCACATTCCCACCAGCAGTGCAGGAGTGTTCCCTTTTCTCCACACCCTCTCCAGGATGTATTGTTTCTAGATTTTTTGATGATGGGCATTCTGACTGGTGTGAGGTGATACCTCATTGTAGTTTTGATTTGCATTTCCCTAATGATTAATGATGTTGAGCGTTCTTTCATGTGTTTGTTGGCAGTCTGTATATCTTCTTTGGAGAAATGTCTATTTAGGTCTTCTGCCCATTTTTGGATTGGGTTGTTTGTTTCTTTGTTATTGAGCTGCATGAGCTGCCTGTAAATTCTGGAGATTAATCCTTTGTCAGTTGCTTCATTTGCAAATATTTCCTCCCACTCTGAGGGTTGTCTTTTGGTCTTGTTGATGGTTTCCTTTGCTGTGCAAAAGCTTTGAAGTTTCATTAGGTCCCATTTGTTTATTTTTGTTTTTATTTCCATTTCTCTAGGAGGTGGGGCAAAAAGGATCTTGCTGTGATTTATGTCATAGAGTGTTCTGCCTATGTTTTCTTTCCTCTGAGAGTTTGATAGTTTCTGGCCTTACATTTAGGTCTTGAATCCATTTTGAGCTTATTTTTGTGTATGGTGTTAGGGAGTGATCTAACCTTGTACTTTTACACGTACCTGTCCAGTTTTCCCAGCACCACTTATTGAAGAGGCTGTCCTTTCTCCACTGTACATTTCTGCCTCCTTTATCAAAGATGAGGTGACCATATGTGCGTGGGTTTATCTCTGGGCTTTCTATCCTGTTCCATTGATCTATGTTTCTGTTTTTGTGCCAGTACCATACTGTCTTGATTACTGTAGCTTTGTAGTATAGTCTGAAGTCAGGGAGCCTGATTCCTCCAGCTCCGTTTTTTGTTCTCAAGATTGCTTTGGCTATTCGGGGTCTTTTGTGTTTCCATATAAATTGTGAAACTTTTCGCTCTAGTTTTGTGAAAAATACCAACGGTAGTTTGATAGGGATTGCATTGAGTCTGTAGATTGCTTTGGGTAGTAGAATCATTTTCACAATGTTGATTCTTCCAATCCAAAAACATGGTATATCTCTCCATCTATTTGTATCATCTTTAATTTCTTTCATCAGTGTCTTATAATTTTCTGCATACAGGTCTTCTGTCTCCTTAAGTAGGTTTATTCTTAGATATTTTATTCTTTTTGTTGCCATGGTAAATGGGAGTGTTTTCTTGATTTCACGTTCAGATTTTTCATCATTAGTGTATAGGAATGCCAGAGATTTCTGTGCATTAATTTTGTATCCTGCTACTTTACCAAATTCATTGATTAGCTCTAGTAGTTTTCTGGTAGCATCTTTAGGATTCTCTATGTATAGTATAATGTCATCTGCAAACAGTGACAGCTTTACTTCTTTTCCGATTTGGATGCCTTTTATTTCCTTTTCTTCTCTGATTGCTGTGGCTAAAACTTCCACACCTATGTTGAATAAGAGTGGTGAGAGTGGGCAACCTTGTCTTGTTCCTGATCTTAGTGGAAATGCTTTCAGTTTTTCACCATTGAGGACGAAGTTGGCTGTGGGTTTGTCATATATGGCCTTTACAATGTTGAGGACAGTTCCCTCTATGCCTACTTTCTGCAGGGTTTTTATCATAAATGGGTGTTGAATTTGGTCGAAAGCTTTCACTGCATCTATCGAGATGATCATATGGTTTTTCTCCTTCAATTTGTTAGTATGGTTTATCACATTAATTCTTCTGTGTACATTGAAGAATCCTTGCATTCCTGGAAGAAACCTCACTTGATCATGGTGTATGATCCTTTTAACGTGCTGTTGGATTCTGTTTGCTAGTATTTTGTTGAGGTTTTTTCCATCTATGTTCATCAGTGATATTGGCCTGTAGTTTTGTTTGTTTGTGACATCCTTGTCTGGTTTTGGTATCGAGGTGGTGTTGGCCTCGTAGAATGAGTTTGGGAATGTTCCTCCCTCTGCTATATTTTGGAAGAGTTTGAGAAGGATAGGTGTTAGCTCTTCTCTAAATGTATGATAGAATTCGCCTGTGAAGCCGTCTGGTCCTGGGCTTTTGTTTGTTGGAAGATTTTTTTTTTTAACATCTTTATTGGGGTATAATTGCTTTACAATGGTGTGTTAGTTTCTGCTCTACAACAAAGTGAATCAGTTATACATATACGTGTGTTGCCATATCTCTTCCCTCTTACGTCTCCCTCCCTCCCACCCTCCCTATCCCACCCCTCCAGGCGGTCACAAAGCACCGAGCTGATCTCCCTGTGCTATGCGGCTGCTTCCCACTAGCTATCTACCTTACGTTTGGTAGTGTATATATGTCCATGCCTCTCTCTCACTTTGTCACAGCTCACCCTTCCCCCTCCCCATATCCTCAAGTCCGTTATCCAGTAGGTCTGTGTCTTTATTCCTGTCTTACCCCTAGGTTCTTCATGATATTTTTGTTTTCTTAAATTCCATATATATGTGTTAGCATACGGTATTTGTCTTTCTCTTTCTGACTTACTTCACGCTCTGTGACAGACTCTACTTCCGTACACCTCACTACAAATTACTCAATTTCGTTTCTTTTTATGGCTGAGTAATACTCCATTGTATATATGTGCCACGTCTTCTGTATCCACTCATCTGTTGATGGACACTTAGGTTGCTTCCACGTCCTGGCTATTGTAAATAGAGCTGCAATGAACATTTTGGTACATGACCCTTTTTGAATTATGGTTTTCTCAGGGTATATGCCCAGTAGTGGGATTGCTGGGTCATGTGGTAGTTCTATTTGTAGTTTTTTAAGGAACCTCCATACTGTTCTCCACAGTGGCTGTACCAATTCACATTCCCACCAGCAGTGCAGGAGTGTTCCCTTTTCTCCACACCCTCTCCAGGATGTATTGTTTCTAGATTTTTTGATGATGGGCATTCTGACTGGTGTGAGGTGATACCTCATTGTAGTTTTGATTTGCATTTCCCTAATGATTAATGATGTTGAGCGTTCTTTCATGTGTTTGTTGGCAGTCTGTATATCTTCTTTGGAGAAATGTCTATTTAGGTCTTCTGCCCATTTTTGGATTGGGTTGTTTGTTTCTTTGTTATTGAGCTGCATGAGCTGCCTGTAAATTCTGGAGATTAATCCTTTGTCAGTTGCTTCATTTGCAAATATTTCCTCCCACTCTGAGGGTTGTCTTTTGGTCTTGTTGATGGTTTCCTTTGCTGTGCAAAAGCTTTGAAGTTTCATTAGGTCCCATTTGTTTATTTTTGTTTTTATTTCCATTTCTCTAGGAGATGGGGCAAAAAGGATCTTGCTGTGATTTATGTCATAGAGTGTTCTGCCTATGTTTTCTTTCCTCTGAGAGTTTGATAGTTTCTGGCCTTACATTTAGGTCTTGAATCCATTTTGAGCTTATTTTTGTGTATGGTGTTAGGGAGTGATCTAACCTTGTACTTTTACACGTACCTGTCCAGTTTTCCCAGCACCACTTATTGAAGAGGCTGTCCTTTCTCCACTGTACATTTCTGCCTCCTTTATCAAAGATGAGGTGACCATATGTGCGTGGGTTTATCTCTGGGCTTTCTATCCTGTTCCATTGATCTATGTTTCTGTTTTTGTGCCAGTACCATACTGTCTTGATTACTGTAGCTTTGTAGTATAGTCTGAAGTCAGGGAGCCTGATTCCTCCAGCTCCGTTTTTTGTTCTCAAGATTGCTTTGGCTATTCGGGGTCTTTTGTGTTTCCATATAAATTGTGAAACTTTTCGCTCTAGTTTTGTGAAAAATACCAACGGTAGTTTGATAGGGATTGCATTGAGTCTGTAGATTGCTTTGGGTAGTAGAATCATTTTCACAATGTTGATTCTTCCAATCCAAAAACATGGTATATCTCTCCATCTATTTGTATCATCTTTAATTTCTTTCATCAGTGTCTTATAATTTTCTGCATACAGGTCTTCTGTCTCCTTAAGTAGGTTTATTCTTAGATATTTTATTCTTTTTGTTGCCATGGTAAATGGGAGTGTTTTCTTGATTTCACGTTCAGATTTTTCATCATTAGTGTATAGGAATGCCAGAGATTTCTGTGCATTAATTTTGTATCCTGCTACTTTACCAAATTCATTGATTAGCTCTAGTAGTTTTCTGGTAGCATCTTTAGGATTCTCTATGTATAGTATAATGTCATCTGCAAACAGTGACAGCTTTACTTCTTTTCCGATTTGGATGCCTTTTATTTCCTTTTCTTCTCTGATTGCTGTGGCTAAAACTTCCACACCTATGTTGAATAAGAGTGGTGAGAGTGGGCAACCTTGTCTTGTTCCTGATCTTAGTGGAAATGCTTTCAGTTTTTCACCATTGAGGACGAAGTTGGCTGTGGGTTTGTCATATATGGCCTTTACAATGTTGAGGACAGTTCCCTCTATGCCTACTTTCTGCAGGGTTTTTATCATAAATGGGTGTTGAATTTGGTCGAAAGCTTTCACTGCATCTATCGAGATGATCATATGGTTTTTCTCCTTCAATTTGTTAGTATGGTTTATCACATTAATTCTTCTGTGTACATTGAAGAATCCTTGCATTCCTGGAAGAAACCTCACTTGATCATGGTGTATGATCCTTTTAACGTGCTGTTGGATTCTGTTTGCTAGTATTTTGTTGAGGTTTTTTCCATCTATGTTCATCAGTGATATTGGCCTGTAGTTTTGTTTGTTTGTGACATCCTTGTCTGGTTTTGGTATCGAGGTGGTGTTGGCCTCGTAGAATGAGTTTGGGAATGTTCCTCCCTCTGCTATATTTTGGAAGAGTTTGAGAAGGATAGGTGTTAGCTCTTCTCTAAATGTATGATAGAATTCGCCTGTGAAGCCGTCTGGTCCTGGGCTTTTGTTTGTTGGAAGATTTTTTTTTTTAACATCTTTATTGGGGTATAATTGCTTTACAATGGTGTGTTAGTTTCTGCTCTACAACAAAGTGAATCAGTTATACATATACGTGTGTTGCCATATCTCTTCCCTCTTACGTCTCCCTCCCTCCCACCCTCCCTATCCCACCCCTCCAGGCGGTCACAAAGCACCGAGCTGATCTCCCTGTGCTATGCGGCTGCTTCCCACTAGCTATCTACCTTACGTTTGGTAGTGTATATATGTCCATGCCTCTCTCTCACTTTGTCACAGCTCACCCTTCCCCCTCCCCATATCCTCAAGTCCGTTATCCAGTAGGTCTGTGTCTTTATTCCTGTCTTACCCCTAGGTTCTTCATGATATTTTTGTTTTCTTAAATTCCATATATATGTGTTAGCATACGGTATTTGTCTTTCTCTTTCTGACTTACTTCACGCTCTGTGACAGACTCTACTTCCGTACACCTCACTACAAATTACTCAATTTCGTTTCTTTTTATGGCTGAGTAATACTCCATTGTATATATGTGCCACGTCTTCTGTATCCACTCATCTGTTGATGGACACTTAGGTTGCTTCCACGTCCTGGCTATTGTAAATAGAGCTGCAATGAACATTTTGGTACATGACCCTTTTTGAATTATGGTTTTCTCAGGGTATATGCCCAGTAGTGGGATTGCTGGGTCATGTGGTAGTTCTATTTGTAGTTTTTTAAGGAACCTCCATACTGTTCTCCACAGTGGCTGTACCAATTCACATTCCCACCAGCAGTGCAGGAGTGTTCCCTTTTCTCCACACCCTCTCCAGGATGTATTGTTTCTAGATTTTTTGATGATGGGCATTCTGACTGGTGTGAGGTGATACCTCATTGTAGTTTTGATTTGCATTTCCCTAATGATTAATGATGTTGAGCGTTCTTTCATGTGTTTGTTGGCAGTCTGTATATCTTCTTTGGAGAAATGTCTATTTAGGTCTTCTGCCCATTTTTGGATTGGGTTGTTTGTTTCTTTGTTATTGAGCTGCATGAGCTGCCTGTAAATTCTGGAGATTAATCCTTTGTCAGTTGCTTCATTTGCAAATATTTCCTCCCACTCTGAGGGTTGTCTTTTGGTCTTGTTGATGGTTTCCTTTGCTGTGCAAAAGCTTTGAAGTTTCATTAGGTCCCATTTGTTTATTTTTGTTTTTATTTCCATTTCTCTAGGAGGTGGGGCAAAAAGGATCTTGCTGTGATTTATGTCATAGAGTGTTCTGCCTATGTTTTCTTTCCTCTGAGAGTTTGATAGTTTCTGGCCTTACATTTAGGTCTTGAATCCATTTTGAGCTTATTTTTGTGTATGGTGTTAGGGAGTGATCTAACCTTGTACTTTTACACGTACCTGTCCAGTTTTCCCAGCACCACTTATTGAAGAGGCTGTCCTTTCTCCACTGTACATTTCTGCCTCCTTTATCAAAGATGAGGTGACCATATGTGTGTGGGTTTATCTCTGGGCTTTCTATCCTGTTCCATTGATCTATGTTTCTGTTTTTGTGCCAGTACCATACTGTCTTGATTACTGTAGCTTTGTAGTATAGTCTGAAGTCAGGGAGCCTGATTCCTCCAGCTCCGTTTTTTGTTCTCAAGATTGCTTTGGCTATTCGGGGTCTTTTGTGTTTCCATATAAATTGTGAAACTTTTCGCTCTAGTTTTGTGAAAAATACCAACGGTAGTTTGATAGGGATTGCATTGAGTCTGTAGATTGCTTTGGGTAGTAGAATCATTTTCACAATGTTGATTCTTCCAATCCAAAAACATGGTATATCTCTCCATCTATTTGTATCATCTTTAATTTCTTTCATCAGTGTCTTATAATTTTCTGCATACAGGTCTTCTGTCTCCTTAAGTAGGTTTATTCTTAGATATTTTATTCTTTTTGTTGCCATGGTAAATGGGAGTGTTTTCTTGATTTCACGTTCAGATTTTTCATCATTAGTGTATAGGAATGCCAGAGATTTCTGTGCATTAATTTTGTATCCTGCTACTTTACCAAATTCATTGATTAGCTCTAGTAGTTTTCTGGTAGCATCTTTAGGATTCTCTATGTATAGTATAATGTCATCTGCAAACAGTGACAGCTTTACTTCTTTTCCGATTTGGATGCCTTTTATTTCCTTTTCTTCTCTGATTGCTGTGGCTAAAACTTCCACACCTATGTTGAATAAGAGTGGTGTGAGTGGGCAACCTTGTCTTGTTCCTGATCTTAGTGGAAATGCTTTCAGTTTTTCACCATTGAGGACGAAGTTGGCTGTGGGTTTGTCATATATGGCCTTTACAATGTTGAGGACAGTTCCCTCTATGCCTACTTTCTGCAGGGTTTTTATCATAAATGGGTGTTGAATTTGGTCGAAAGCTTTCACTGCATCTATCGAGATGATCATATGGTTTTTCTCCTTCAATTTGTTAGTATGGTTTATCACATTAATTCTTCTGTGTACATTGAAGAATCCTTGCATTCCTGGAAGAAACCTCACTTGATCATGGTGTATGATCCTTTTAACGTGCTGTTGGATTCTGTTTGCTAGTATTTTGTTGAGGTTTTTTCCATCTATGTTCATCAGTGATATTGGCCTGTAGTTTTGTTTGTTTGTGACATCCTTGTCTGGTTTTGGTATCGAGGTGGTGTTGGCCTCGTAGAATGAGTTTGGGAATGTTCCTCCCTCTGCTATATTTTGGAAGAGTTTGAGAAGGATAGGTGTTAGCTCTTCTCTAAATGTATGATAGAATTCGCCTGTGAAGCCGTCTGGTCCTGGGCTTTTGTTTGTTGGAAGATTTTTTTTTAACATCTTTATTGGGGTATAATTGCTTTACAATGGTGTGTTAGTTTCTGCTCTACAACAAAGTGAATCAGTTATACATATACGTGTGTTGCCATATCTCTTCCCTCTTACGTCTCCCTCCCTCCCACCCTCCCTATCCCACCCCTCCAGGCGGTCACAAAGCACCGAGCTGATCTCCCTGTGCTATGCGGCTGCTTCCCACTAGCTATCTACCTTACGTTTGGTAGTGTATATATGTCCATGCCTCTCTCTCACTTTGTCACAGCTCACCCTTCCCCCTCCCCATATCCTCAAGTCCGTTATCCAGTAGGTCTGTGTCTTTATTCCTGTCTTACCCCTAGGTTCTTCATGATATTTTTGTTTTCTTAAATTCCATATATATGTGTTAGCATACGGTATTTGTCTTTCTCTTTCTGACTTACTTCACGCTCTGTGACAGACTCTACTTCCGTACACCTCACTACAAATTACTCAATTTCGTTTCTTTTTATGGCTGAGTAATACTCCATTGTATATATGTGCCACGTCTTCTGTATCCACTCATCTGTTGATGGACACTTAGGTTGCTTCCACGTCCTGGCTATTGTAAATAGAGCTGCAATGAACATTTTGGTACATGACCCTTTTTGAATTATGGTTTTCTCAGGGTATATGCCCAGTAGTGGGATTGCTGGGTCATGTGGTAGTTCTATTTGTAGTTTTTTAAGGAACCTCCATACTGTTCTCCACAGTGGCTGTACCAATTCACATTCCCACCAGCAGTGCAGGAGTGTTCCCTTTTCTCCACACCCTCTCCAGGATGTATTGTTTCTAGATTTTTTGATGATGGGCATTCTGACTGGTGTGAGGTGATACCTCATTGTAGTTTTGATTTGCATTTCCCTAATGATTAATGATGTTGAGCGTTCTTTCATGTGTTTGTTGGCAGTCTGTATATCTTCTTTGGAGAAATGTCTATTTAGGTCTTCTGCCCATTTTTGGATTGGGTTGTTTGTTTCTTTGTTATTGAGCTGCATGAGCTGCCTGTAAATTCTGGAGATTAATCCTTTGTCAGTTGCTTCATTTGCAAATATTTCCTCCCACTCTGAGGGTTGTCTTTTGGTCTTGTTGATGGTTTCCTTTGCTGTGCAAAAGCTTTGAAGTTTCATTAGGTCCCATTTGTTTATTTTTGTTTTTATTTCCATTTCTCTAGGAGGTGGGGCAAAAAGGATCTTGCTGTGATTTATGTCATAGAGTGTTCTGCCTATGTTTTCTTTCCTCTGAGAGTTTGATAGTTTCTGGCCTTACATTTAGGTCTTGAATCCATTTTGAGCTTATTTTTGTGTATGGTGTTAGGGAGTGATCTAACCTTGTACTTTTACACGTACCTGTCCAGTTTTCCCAGCACCACTTATTGAAGAGGCTGTCCTTTCTCCACTGTACATTTCTGCCTCCTTTATCAAAGATGAGGTGACCATATGTGCGTGGGTTTATCTCTGGGCTTTCTATCCTGTTCCATTGATCTATGTTTCTGTTTTTGTGCCAGTACCATACTGTCTTGATTACTGTAGCTTTGTAGTATAGTCTGAAGTCAGGGAGCCTGATTCCTCCAGCTCCGTTTTTTGTTCTCAAGATTGCTTTGGCTATTCGGGGTCTTTTGTGTTTCCATATAAATTGTGAAACTTTTCGCTCTAGTTTTGTGAAAAATACCAACGGTAGTTTGATAGGGATTGCATTGAGTCTGTAGATTGCTTTGGGTAGTAGAATCATTTTCACAATGTTGATTCTTCCAATCCAAAAACATGGTATATCTCTCCATCTATTTGTATCATCTTTAATTTCTTTCATCAGTGTCTTATAATTTTCTGCATACAGGTCTTCTGTCTCCTTAAGTAGGTTTATTCTTAGATATTTTATTCTTTTTGTTGCCATGGTAAATGGGAGTGTTTTCTTGATTTCACGTTCAGATTTTTCATCATTAGTGTATAGGAATGCCAGAGATTTCTGTGCATTAATTTTGTATCCTGCTACTTTACCAAATTCATTGATTAGCTCTAGTAGTTTTCTGGTAGCATCTTTAGGATTCTCTATGTATAGTATAATGTCATCTGCAAACAGTGACAGCTTTACTTCTTTTCCGATTTGGATGCCTTTTATTTCCTTTTCTTCTCTGATTGCTGTGGCTAAAACTTCCACACCTATGTTGAATAAGAGTGGTGAGAGTGGGCAACCTTGTCTTGTTCCTGATCTTAGTGGAAATGCTTTCAGTTTTTCACCATTGAGGACGAAGTTGGCTGTGGGTTTGTCATATATGGCCTTTACAATGTTGAGGACAGTTCCCTCTATGCCTACTTTCTGCAGGGTTTTTATCATAAATGGGTGTTGAATTTGGTCGAAAGCTTTCACTGCATCTATCGAGATGATCATATGGTTTTTCTCCTTCAATTTGTTAGTATGGTTTATCACATTAATTCTTCTGTGTACATTGAAGAATCCTTGCATTCCTGGAAGAAACCTCACTTGATCATGGTGTATGATCCTTTTAACGTGCTGTTGGATTCTGTTTGCTAGTATTTTGTTGAGGTTTTTTCCATCTATGTTCATCAGTGATATTGGCCTGTAGTTTTGTTTGTTTGTGACATCCTTGTCTGGTTTTGGTATCGAGGTGGTGTTGGCCTCGTAGAATGAGTTTGGGAATGTTCCTCCCTCTGCTATATTTTGGAAGAGTTTGAGAAGGATAGGTGTTAGCTCTTCTCTAAATGTATGATAGAATTCGCCTGTGAAGCCGTCTGGTCCTGGGCTTTTGTTTGTTGGAAGATTTTTTTTTTTAACATCTTTATTGGGGTATAATTGCTTTACAATGGTGTGTTAGTTTCTGCTCTACAACAAAGTGAATCAGTTATACATATACGTGTGTTGCCATATCTCTTCCCTCTTACGTCTCCCTCCCTCCCACCCTCCCTATCCCACCCCTCCAGGCGGTCACAAAGCACCGAGCTGATCTCCCTGTGCTATGCGGCTGCTTCCCACTAGCTATCTACCTTACGTTTGGTAGTGTATATATGTCCATGCCTCTCTCTCACTTTGTCACAGCTCACCCTTCCCCCTCCCCATATCCTCAAGTCCGTTATCCAGTAGGTCTGTGTCTTTATTCCTGTCTTACCCCTAGGTTCTTCATGATATTTTTGTTTTCTTAAATTCCATATATATGTGTTAGCATACGGTATTTGTCTTTCTCTTTCTGACTTACTTCACGCTCTGTGACAGACTCTACTTCCGTACACCTCACTACAAATTACTCAATTTCGTTTCTTTTTATGGCTGAGTAATACTCCATTGTATATATGTGCCACGTCTTCTGTATCCACTCATCTGTTGATGGACACTTAGGTTGCTTCCACGTCCTGGCTATTGTAAATAGAGCTGCAATGAACATTTTGGTACATGACCCTTTTTGAATTATGGTTTTCTCAGGGTATATGCCCAGTAGTGGGATTGCTGGGTCATGTGGTAGTTCTATTTGTAGTTTTTTAAGGAACCTCCATACTGTTCTCCACAGTGGCTGTACCAATTCACATTCCCACCAGCAGTGCAGGAGTGTTCCCTTTTCTCCACACCCTCTCCAGGATGTATTGTTTCTAGATTTTTTGATGATGGGCATTCTGACTGGTGTGAGGTGATACCTCATTGTAGTTTTGATTTGCATTTCCCTAATGATTAATGATGTTGAGCGTTCTTTCATGTGTTTGTTGGCAGTCTGTATATCTTCTTTGGAGAAATGTCTATTTAGGTCTTCTGCCCATTTTTGGATTGGGTTGTTTGTTTCTTTGTTATTGAGCTGCATGAGCTGCCTGTAAATTCTGGAGATTAATCCTTTGTCAGTTGCTTCATTTGCAAATATTTCCTCCCACTCTGAGGGTTGTCTTTTGGTCTTGTTGATGGTTTCCTTTGCTGTGCAAAAGCTTTGAAGTTTCATTAGGTCCCATTTGTTTATTTTTGTTTTTATTTCCATTTCTCTAGGAGATGGGGCAAAAAGGATCTTGCTGTGATTTATGTCATAGAGTGTTCTGCCTATGTTTTCTTTCCTCTGAGAGTTTGATAGTTTCTGGCCTTACATTTAGGTCTTGAATCCATTTTGAGCTTATTTTTGTGTATGGTGTTAGGGAGTGATCTAACCTTGTACTTTTACACGTACCTGTCCAGTTTTCCCAGCACCACTTATTGAAGAGGCTGTCCTTTCTCCACTGTACATTTCTGCCTCCTTTATCAAAGATGAGGTGACCATATGTGCGTGGGTTTATCTCTGGGCTTTCTATCCTGTTCCATTGATCTATGTTTCTGTTTTTGTGCCAGTACCATACTGTCTTGATTACTGTAGCTTTGTAGTATAGTCTGAAGTCAGGGAGCCTGATTCCTCCAGCTCCGTTTTTTGTTCTCAAGATTGCTTTGGCTATTCGGGGTCTTTTGTGTTTCCATATAAATTGTGAAACTTTTCGCTCTAGTTTTGTGAAAAATACCAACGGTAGTTTGATAGGGATTGCATTGAGTCTGTAGATTGCTTTGGGTAGTAGAATCATTTTCACAATGTTGATTCTTCCAATCCAAAAACATGGTATATCTCTCCATCTATTTGTATCATCTTTAATTTCTTTCATCAGTGTCTTATAATTTTCTGCATACAGGTCTTCTGTCTCCTTAAGTAGGTTTATTCTTAGATATTTTATTCTTTTTGTTGCCATGGTAAATGGGAGTGTTTTCTTGATTTCACGTTCAGATTTTTCATCATTAGTGTATAGGAATGCCAGAGATTTCTGTGCATTAATTTTGTATCCTGCTACTTTACCAAATTCATTGATTAGCTCTAGTAGTTTTCTGGTAGCATCTTTAGGATTCTCTATGTATAGTATAATGTCATCTGCAAACAGTGACAGCTTTACTTCTTTTCCGATTTGGATGCCTTTTATTTCCTTTTCTTCTCTGATTGCTGTGGCTAAAACTTCCACACCTATGTTGAATAAGAGTGGTGAGAGTGGGCAACCTTGTCTTGTTCCTGATCTTAGTGGAAATGCTTTCAGTTTTTCACCATTGAGGACGAAGTTGGCTGTGGGTTTGTCATATATGGCCTTTACAATGTTGAGGACAGTTCCCTCTATGCCTACTTTCTGCAGGGTTTTTATCATAAATGGGTGTTGAATTTGGTCGAAAGCTTTCACTGCATCTATCGAGATGATCATATGGTTTTTCTCCTTCAATTTGTTAGTATGGTTTATCACATTAATTCTTCTGTGTACATTGAAGAATCCTTGCATTCCTGGAAGAAACCTCACTTGATCATGGTGTATGATCCTTTTAACGTGCTGTTGGATTCTGTTTGCTAGTATTTTGTTGAGGTTTTTTCCATCTATGTTCATCAGTGATATTGGCCTGTAGTTTTGTTTGTTTGTGACATCCTTGTCTGGTTTTGGTATCGAGGTGGTGTTGGCCTCGTAGAATGAGTTTGGGAATGTTCCTCCCTCTGCTATATTTTGGAAGAGTTTGAGAAGGATAGGTGTTAGCTCTTCTCTAAATGTATGATAGAATTCGCCTGTGAAGCCGTCTGGTCCTGGGCTTTTGTTTGTTGGAAGATTTTTTTTTTTAACATCTTTATTGGGGTATAATTGCTTTACAATGGTGTGTTAGTTTCTGCTCTACAACAAAGTGAATCAGTTATACATATACGTGTGTTGCCATATCTCTTCCCTCTTACGTCTCCCTCCCTCCCACCCTCCCTATCCCACCCCTCCAGGCGGTCACAAAGCACCGAGCTGATCTCCCTGTGCTATGCGGCTGCTTCCCACTAGCTATCTACCTTACGTTTGGTAGTGTATATATGTCCATGCCTCTCTCTCACTTTGTCACAGCTCACCCTTCCCCCTCCCCATATCCTCAAGTCCGTTATCCAGTAGGTCTGTGTCTTTATTCCTGTCTTACCCCTAGGTTCTTCATGATATTTTTGTTTTCTTAAATTCCATATATATGTGTTAGCATACGGTATTTGTCTTTCTCTTTCTGACTTACTTCACGCTCTGTGACAGACTCTACTTCCGTACACCTCACTACAAATTACTCAATTTCGTTTCTTTTTATGGCTGAGTAATACTCCATTGTATATATGTGCCACGTCTTCTGTATCCACTCATCTGTTGATGGACACTTAGGTTGCTTCCACGTCCTGGCTATTGTAAATAGAGCTGCAATGAACATTTTGGTACATGACCCTTTTTGAATTATGGTTTTCTCAGGGTATATGCCCAGTAGTGGGATTGCTGGGTCATGTGGTAGTTCTATTTGTAGTTTTTTAAGGAACCTCCATACTGTTCTCCACAGTGGCTGTACCAATTCACATTCCCACCAGCAGTGCAGGAGTGTTCCCTTTTCTCCACACCCTCTCCAGGATGTATTGTTTCTAGATTTTTTGATGATGGGCATTCTGACTGGTGTGAGGTGATACCTCATTGTAGTTTTGATTTGCATTTCCCTAATGATTAATGATGTTGAGCGTTCTTTCATGTGTTTGTTGGCAGTCTGTATATCTTCTTTGGAGAAATGTCTATTTAGGTCTTCTGCCCATTTTTGGATTGGGTTGTTTGTTTCTTTGTTATTGAGCTGCATGAGCTGCCTGTAAATTCTGGAGATTAATCCTTTGTCAGTTGCTTCATTTGCAAATATTTCCTCCCACTCTGAGGGTTGTCTTTTGGTCTTGTTGATGGTTTCCTTTGCTGTGCAAAAGCTTTGAAGTTTCATTAGGTCCCATTTGTTTATTTTTGTTTTTATTTCCATTTCTCTAGGAGGTGGGGCAAAAAGGATCTTGCTGTGATTTATGTCATAGAGTGTTCTGCCTATGTTTTCTTTCCTCTGAGAGTTTGATAGTTTCTGGCCTTACATTTAGGTCTTGAATCCATTTTGAGCTTATTTTTGTGTATGGTGTTAGGGAGTGATCTAACCTTGTACTTTTACACGTACCTGTCCAGTTTTCCCAGCACCACTTATTGAAGAGGCTGTCCTTTCTCCACTGTACATTTCTGCCTCCTTTATCAAAGATGAGGTGACCATATGTGCGTGGGTTTATCTCTGGGCTTTCTATCCTGTTCCATTGATCTATGTTTCTGTTTTTGTGCCAGTACCATACTGTCTTGATTACTGTAGCTTTGTAGTATAGTCTGAAGTCAGGGAGCCTGATTCCTCCAGCTCCGTTTTTTGTTCTCAAGATTGCTTTGGCTATTCGGGGTCTTTTGTGTTTCCATATAAATTGTGAAACTTTTCGCTCTAGTTTTGTGAAAAATACCAACGGTAGTTTGATAGGGATTGCATTGAGTCTGTAGATTGCTTTGGGTAGTAGAATCATTTTCACAATGTTGATTCTTCCAATCCAAAAACATGGTATATCTCTCCATCTATTTGTATCATCTTTAATTTCTTTCATCAGTGTCTTATAATTTTCTGCATACAGGTCTTCTGTCTCCTTAAGTAGGTTTATTCTTAGATATTTTATTCTTTTTGTTGCCATGGTAAATGGGAGTGTTTTCTTGATTTCACGTTCAGATTTTTCATCATTAGTGTATAGGAATGCCAGAGATTTCTGTGCATTAATTTTGTATCCTGCTACTTTACCAAATTCATTGATTAGCTCTAGTAGTTTTCTGGTAGCATCTTTAGGATTCTCTATGTATAGTATAATGTCATCTGCAAACAGTGACAGCTTTACTTCTTTTCCGATTTGGATGCCTTTTATTTCCTTTTCTTCTCTGATTGCTGTGGCTAAAACTTCCACACCTATGTTGAATAAGAGTGGTGTGAGTGGGCAACCTTGTCTTGTTCCTGATCTTAGTGGAAATGCTTTCAGTTTTTCACCATTGAGGACGAAGTTGGCTGTGGGTTTGTCATATATGGCCTTTACAATGTTGAGGACAGTTCCCTCTATGCCTACTTTCTGCAGGGTTTTTATCATAAATGGGTGTTGAATTTGGTCGAAAGCTTTCACTGCATCTATCGAGATGATCATATGGTTTTTCTCCTTCAATTTGTTAGTATGGTTTATCACATTAATTCTTCTGTGTACATTGAAGAATCCTTGCATTCCTGGAAGAAACCTCACTTGATCATGGTGTATGATCCTTTTAACGTGCTGTTGGATTCTGTTTGCTAGTATTTTGTTGAGGTTTTTTCCATCTATGTTCATCAGTGATATTGGCCTGTAGTTTTGTTTGTTTGTGACATCCTTGTCTGGTTTTGGTATCGAGGTGGTGTTGGCCTCGTAGAATGAGTTTGGGAATGTTCCTCCCTCTGCTATATTTTGGAAGAGTTTGAGAAGGATAGGTGTTAGCTCTTCTCTAAATGTATGATAGAATTCGCCTGTGAAGCCGTCTGGTCCTGGGCTTTTGTTTGTTGGAAGATTTTTTTTTTTAACATCTTTATTGGGGTATAATTGCTTTACAATGGTGTGTTAGTTTCTGCTCTACAACAAAGTGAATCAGTTATACATATACGTGTGTTGCCATATCTCTTCCCTCTTACGTCTCCCTCCCTCCCACCCTCCCTATCCCACCCCTCCAGGCGGTCACAAAGCACCGAGCTGATCTCCCTGTGCTATGCGGCTGCTTCCCACTAGCTATCTACCTTACGTTTGGTAGTGTATATATGTCCATGCCTCTCTCTCACTTTGTCACAGCTCACCCTTCCCCCTCCCCATATCCTCAAGTCCGTTATCCAGTAGGTCTGTGTCTTTATTCCTGTCTTACCCCTAGGTTCTTCATGATATTTTTGTTTTCTTAAATTCCATATATATGTGTTAGCATACGGTATTTGTCTTTCTCTTTCTGACTTACTTCACGCTCTGTGACAGACTCTACTTCCGTACACCTCACTACAAATTACTCAATTTCGTTTCTTTTTATGGCTGAGTAATACTCCATTGTATATATGTGCCACGTCTTCTGTATCCACTCATCTGTTGATGGACACTTAGGTTGCTTCCACGTCCTGGCTATTGTAAATAGAGCTGCAATGAACATTTTGGTACATGACCCTTTTTGAATTATGGTTTTCTCAGGGTATATGCCCAGTAGTGGGATTGCTGGGTCATGTGGTAGTTCTATTTGTAGTTTTTTAAGGAACCTCCATACTGTTCTCCACAGTGGCTGTACCAATTCACATTCCCACCAGCAGTGCAGGAGTGTTCCCTTTTCTCCACACCCTCTCCAGGATGTATTGTTTCTAGATTTTTTGATGATGGGCATTCTGACTGGTGTGAGGTGATACCTCATTGTAGTTTTGATTTGCATTTCCCTAATGATTAATGATGTTGAGCGTTCTTTCATGTGTTTGTTGGCAGTCTGTATATCTTCTTTGGAGAAATGTCTATTTAGGTCTTCTGCCCATTTTTGGATTGGGTTGTTTGTTTCTTTGTTATTGAGCTGCATGAGCTGCCTGTAAATTCTGGAGATTAATCCTTTGTCAGTTGCTTCATTTGCAAATATTTCCTCCCACTCTGAGGGTTGTCTTTTGGTCTTGTTGATGGTTTCCTTTGCTGTGCAAAAGCTTTGAAGTTTCATTAGGTCCCATTTGTTTATTTTTGTTTTTATTTCCATTTCTCTAGGAGGTGGGGCAAAAAGGATCTTGCTGTGATTTATGTCATAGAGTGTTCTGCCTATGTTTTCTTTCCTCTGAGAGTTTGATAGTTTCTGGCCTTACATTTAGGTCTTGAATCCATTTTGAGCTTATTTTTGTGTATGGTGTTAGGGAGTGATCTAACCTTGTACTTTTACACGTACCTGTCCAGTTTTCCCAGCACCACTTATTGAAGAGGCTGTCCTTTCTCCACTGTACATTTCTGCCTCCTTTATCAAAGATGAGGTGACCATATGTGCGTGGGTTTATCTCTGGGCTTTCTATCCTGTTCCATTGATCTATGTTTCTGTTTTTGTGCCAGTACCATACTGTCTTGATTACTGTAGCTTTGTAGTATAGTCTGAAGTCAGGGAGCCTGATTCCTCCAGCTCCGTTTTTTGTTCTCAAGATTGCTTTGGCTATTCGGGGTCTTTTGTGTTTCCATATAAATTGTGAAACTTTTCGCTCTAGTTTTGTGAAAAATACCAACGGTAGTTTGATAGGGATTGCATTGAGTCTGTAGATTGCTTTGGGTAGTAGAATCATTTTCACAATGTTGATTCTTCCAATCCAAAAACATGGTATATCTCTCCATCTATTTGTATCATCTTTAATTTCTTTCATCAGTGTCTTATAATTTTCTGCATACAGGTCTTCTGTCTCCTTAAGTAGGTTTATTCTTAGATATTTTATTCTTTTTGTTGCCATGGTAAATGGGAGTGTTTTCTTGATTTCACGTTCAGATTTTTCATCATTAGTGTATAGGAATGCCAGAGATTTCTGTGCATTAATTTTGTATCCTGCTACTTTACCAAATTCATTGATTAGCTCTAGTAGTTTTCTGGTAGCATCTTTAGGATTCTCTATGTATAGTATAATGTCATCTGCAAACAGTGACAGCTTTACTTCTTTTCCGATTTGGATGCCTTTTATTTCCTTTTCTTCTCTGATTGCTGTGGCTAAAACTTCCACACCTATGTTGAATAAGAGTGGTGTGAGTGGGCAACCTTGTCTTGTTCCTGATCTTAGTGGAAATGCTTTCAGTTTTTCACCATTGAGGACGAAGTTGGCTGTGGGTTTGTCATATATGGCCTTTACAATGTTGAGGACAGTTCCCTCTATGCCTACTTTCTGCAGGGTTTTTATCATAAATGGGTGTTGAATTTGGTCGAAAGCTTTCACTGCATCTATCGAGATGATCATATGGTTTTTCTCCTTCAATTTGTTAGTATGGTTTATCACATTAATTCTTCTGTGTACATTGAAGAATCCTTGCATTCCTGGAAGAAACCTCACTTGATCATGGTGTATGATCCTTTTAACGTGCTGTTGGATTCTGTTTGCTAGTATTTTGTTGAGGTTTTTTCCATCTATGTTCATCAGTGATATTGGCCTGTAGTTTTGTTTGTTTGTGACATCCTTGTCTGGTTTTGGTATCGAGGTGGTGTTGGCCTCGTAGAATGAGTTTGGGAATGTTCCTCCCTCTGCTATATTTTGGAAGAGTTTGAGAAGGATAGGTGTTAGCTCTTCTCTAAATGTATGATAGAATTCGCCTGTGAAGCCGTCTGGTCCTGGGCTTTTGTTTGTTTGAAGTTTTTTAATCACAGTTTCAATTTCAGTGCTTGTGATTGGTCTGTTCATAGTTTCTTTCTGGTTCAGTCTTGGAAGGTAATACCTTTCTAAGAATTTTATAGGCATAAAGTTGCTTATAGTAATCTCTCATTATCTTTTGTATTTCTTCAGTGTCAGTTGTTACTTCTCCTTTTTCATTTCTAATTCTATTGATTTGAGTCTTCTCTCTTTTTTTCTTGATGAGTCTGGCTAATGGTTTATCTATTTTGTTTATCTTCTCAAAGAACCAGCTTTTAGTTTTATTGATCTTTGCTATTGTTTCCTTCATTTCTTTTTCATTTATTTCAGATCTGATTATAATGATTTCCTTCCTTCTGTTAACTTTGGGCGTTTTTTTGTTCTTCCTAATCTAATTGCTTTAGGTGCAAGGTTATGTGGTTTATTTGAGATGTTTTCTGTTTCTTAAGGTAGGATTGTATTGCTATACACTTCCCTCTTAGAACTGCTTTTGCTGCATCCCATAGGTTTTGGGTCGTTGTGTCTCCATTGTCATTTGTTTCTAGGTATTTTTTAATTTCCTCTTTGATTTCTTCAGTGATCACTTCATTATTAAGTAGTGTATTGTTTAGCCTCCATGTGTTTGTATTTTTTACAGATCTTTTCCTGTAATTGATATCTACTCTCTCAGCGTTGTGGTCAGAAAAGATACTTCATACAATTTCAATTTTCTTAAATTTACCAAGGCTTGATTTGTGACCCAAGATATGATCTATCCTGGAGAATGTTCCATGAGCACTTGAGAAAAATGTGTATTCTGTTGTTTTTGGATGGAGTGTCCTATAAATATCAGTTAAGTCCATCTTGTTTAATTTATCATTTAAAGCTTGTGTTTCCTTATTTATTTTCATTTTGGATGATCTGTCCATGGGTGAAAGTGGGGTGTTAAAGTCCCCTACTATGAATGTGTTACTGTCCATTTCCCCTTTTATGGCTGTTAGTATTTGCCTTATGTATTGAGGTGCTCCTGTGTTGGGTGCATAAATATTTACAAGTGTTATATCTTCTTGTTGGATCGATTCTTTGATCATTATGTAGTGTCCTTCTTTGTCTCTTCTAATAGTCTTTATTTTAAAGTCTATTTTTTCTAATAGAATTGCTACTCCAGCTCTCTTTTGGTTTCCATTTGCATGGAATATCTTTTTCCATCCCCTTACTTTCAGTCTGTATGTGTCTCTAGGTCTGAAGTGGGTCTCATGTAGACAGCAAATATATGGGTCTTGTTTTTGTATCCATTCAGCCAATCTGTGTCTTTTGGTGGGAGCATTTAGTCCATTTACATTTAAGGTAATTATTGATATGTATGTTCCTATTCCCATTTTCTTAATCGTTTTGGGTTTGTTATTGTAAGTCTTTTCCTTCTCTTGTGTTTCTTGCCTAGAGAAGTTCCTTTAGCAGTTGTTGTAAAGCTGGTTTGGTGGTGCTGAACTCTCTCACCTTTTGCTTGTTTGTAAAGGTTTTAATTTCTCCATCAAATCTGAATGAGATACTTTGCTGGGTAGAGTAATCTTGGTTGCAGGTTTTTCTCCTTCGTCACTTTAAATATGTCCTGCCAGTCCCTTCTGGCTTGCAGAGTTTCTGCTGAAAGATCAGCTGTTAACCTTATGGGGATTCCCTTGTGTGTTGTTTGTTGTTTTTCTTTTGCTGTTTTAATATGATTTCTGTGTATTTAACTTTTGACTGTTTGATTAATATGTGTCTTGGCATATTTCTCCTTGGATTTATCCTGTATGGTACTCTCTGTCCTTCCTGGGCTTGATTAACTATTTCCTTTCCCATATTAGGGAAGTTTTCAACTATAATCTCTTCAAATATTTTCTCAGTCCCTTTCTTTTTCTCTTCTTCTTCTGGAACCCCTATAATTCGAATATTGGTGCGTTTAATGTTGTCCCAGAGGTCTCTGAGATTGTCCTCAATTCTTTTCATTCTTTTTTCTTTATTCTGCTCTGCAGTAGTTATTTCCACTATTTTATCTTCCAGGTCACTTATCTGTTTTTGTGCCTCAGTTATTCTGCTATTGATCCCATCTAGGGTATTTTTAATTTCATTTATTGCATTGTTCATCGTTGTTTGTTTCATCTTTAGTTCTTCTAGGTCCTTGTTAAATGTTTCTTGCATTATGTCTATCCTATTTCCAAGATTTTGGATCATGTTTATTATCATTCTGAATTCTTTTTCAGGTAGACTGCCTATTTCTTCTTCATTAGGTCTGTTGGGTTTTTATCTTGCCCCTTCATCTGCTGTGTGTTTTTCTGTCTTCTCATTTTGCTTATCTTACTGTGTTTGGGTTCTACTTTCTGCAGGCTGCAGGTTCGTAGTTCCTGTCGTTTTTGGTGTCTGTCCCCAGTGGCTAAGGTTGGTTCAGTGGGCTGTGTAGGCTTCCTGGGGGAGGGGACTAGTGCCTGTGTTCTGGTGGATGAGGCTGGATCTTGTCTTTCTGGTGGGCAGGTCCACGTCTGGTGGTGTGTTTTAGGGTGTCTGTGCACTTATGATTTTAGGCAGCCTTTCTGCTAATGGGTGGGGTTGTGTTCCTGTCTTGCTAGTTGTTTAATATAGGCTGTCCAGCACTGTAGCTTGCTGGTCATTGAGTGAAGCTGGGTCTTAGCATTGAGATGGGGATCTCTGGGAGATTTTCGCCATTTGATATTATGTGGTGCTGGGAGGTCTCTTGTGGACCAGTGTCCTGAAGTTGGCTCTCCCACCTCAGAGGCACAGCCTGTCTCCTGGCTGCAGCACCAAGAGCCTTTCATCCACACGGCTCCACAATTTGGGATGATTCGTTGTTTATTCAGGTATTCCGCAGATGCAGGGTACATCAAGTTGATTGTGGAGCTTTAATCTGCTGCTTCTGAGGCTGCTGGGAGAGATTTCCCTTTCTCTTCTTTGTTCTCACAGCTCCCAGGGGTTCAGCTTTGGATTTGGCCCTGCCTCAGCGTGTAGGTCGCCGGATATTTGCTCAGACAGTACGGAGTTAAAGGAGCCGCTGATTCGGGGGCTCTGGCTCACTCAGGCCGGGAGGAGGGAGGGGCACGCAGTGCGGGGCAAGCCTGGGGTGGTAGAGGCTGGCGTGACGTTGCACCAGCCTGAGGCGCGCTGTGCGTTCTTCCGGGGAAGTTGTCCCGGGACCCTGGCAGTGGCGGGCTGCACAGGTTCCCCGGAAGGGGGGTGTGGATAGTGACCTGTGCTCGCACACAGGCTTCTTGGTGGCGGCAGCAGCAGCCTTAGCGTCTCGTGCCCGTCTCTGGGGTCCGTGCTTTTAGCCGCGGCTCGCGCCCATCTCTGGAGCTCCTTTAAGCAGCGCTCTTAATCCCCTCTCCTCACGCACCAGGAAACAAAGAGGGAAGAAGAAGTCTTTTGACTCTTAGGCAGGTCCAGACTTTTCCCCGGACTCCCTTCCGGCTAGCCATGGCGCACTAACCCCTTGCAGGCTGTGTTCACGCCGCCAACTCTCCCGGTGCTCCGACCGAAGCCGGAGCCTCAACTCCAGGCCCTGCCCGCCCCGGCTGGTGAGCAGACAAGCCTCTTGGGCTGGTGAGTGCTGGTCGGCCCTGATCCTCTGTGCGGGAATCTCCCCGCTTTGCTCTCCGCACCCCTGTGGCTGTGCTCTCCTCCACGGCTCCGAAGCTTTCCCCCTCCGCCACCCGCAGTCTCCACCCGCAAAGGGGCTTCCTAGTGTGTGGAAGCCTTTCCTCCTTCACAGCTCCCTCCCACTGGTGTAGGTCCCGTCCCTATCCTTTTGTCTATGTTTATTCTTTTTTCTTTTGCCTTATCCAGGTACATGGGGGGTTTCTTGCCTTTTGGGAGGGCTGAGGTCTTCTGCCAGCGTTCAGTAGGTGTTCTGTAGGAGTTGTTCCACGTGTAGATGTATTTCTGGTGTATCTGTGGGGAGGAAGGTGGTCTCCGCGTCTTACTGCCATCTTCCCAGAAGCCTCTATTCTTTTTCAGATTCTATTTCTCATATAGGTTATTACAGAGTACTGAATAGAGTTCCTTGTGTTATACAGTATGTCCTCGTTGATTATATATTTTACATGTAGTAGTGTATATATGTTAATCCCAGCCTCCTAATTTATCCCCCCTGCCACCTCTGCCCTTTGGTAACCATAAGTTTGTTTTCTAAGTCTGTGAGTCTGTTTCTGTTTTGTAAATAAGTTCATTTGTATCAATTTTTTTAGATTCCACATATAAGCAATATCATATGATTTTTGTCTTTCTGCTGGGCTTATTTACTTAGTATGATAATCTCTAGGTCCATCCATGTGGCTGCAAATGGCATTGATTCTTTATGGCTAATATTCCATTCTGTATATGTATCACATCCTCTTTATCCATTCCTCTGTCAGTGGACATTGAGATGGCTTCCATGTCTTGGGTATTGGAAATAGTGCTGCAGTGAACATTGGGGTGCATGTATCTTTTCAAAATATGGTTTTCTCTGGATATATGCCCAGGAGTGGTATTGCTGGATCATATGAGAGCTCTAATTTTAGTTTTTTAAGGAATCTCCATATTCTTCTCCATAGTGGTTGTACCAATTTACATTCCCACCAACAGTGTAGGAGGGTTCCCTTTTCTCCACACCCTCTCCAGCATTTATTGTTTGTAAACTTTCTGATGATGACCATTCTGACCAGGGTGAGGTGATGCCTCATAGTTTTGATTTGCATTTCTCTAATAATTAGTGGTGTTGAGCATCTTTTCATGTGCTTTTTGGCCATCTATATGTCTTCTTTAGAGAAATGTCTCTTTAGATCTTCTGTCCATTTTTTGATTGGGTTGTTTGCTTTTTTGACAGAGCTGCATGAGCTGTTTGTATATTTTGGAGATTAATCCCTTGTTGATCACTTCATTTTCAAATATTTTCTCCCATGCTGTGGGTTGTCTTTTTGTTTTGTTTATGGTTTCCTTTGCTGTGCAAAACCTTTTAAGTTTAACTAGGTCCCATTTGTTTATTTTGTTTCTATTTTCATTACTCTAGGAGATGGATCCATAAAAATATTGCTGCAACTTATGTCAAAGAGTGTTCTGCCTATGTTTTCCTCTTAAGACTTTTATAGTATATAGTCTTACGTTGAGGTCTTTAATCTGAGTTTATTTTTGTGTATGGTGTTAGAGAATGTTCTAATTTCATTCCTTTACATGTAGTTGTCCAGTTTTCCCAGCACCACTTATTGAATAGACTGTCTTTTCTCCATTATATGTTCTTGCTTTCTTTGTTGTAGGTTAATAGATCATAGGTGTGTGGGTTTATTTCTGAGCTTTCTATCCTGTTCCATTGATCTATAAGTCTGTCTTTTTGCCAGCAGTGTTTTGTTGACTGTAGCTTTGTAGTATAGTCTGAGGTCAGAGAGCCTGATTCCTCCAGCTCCGTTTCATTTCTCAAGATTACTTTGGCTATTCAGGGTCTTTTGTGTTTCTGTACAAATTTTAAATCTTTTGTTCTAGATCTGCCATTAGTAATTTGATAGGGATTGCATTGAATCTGTAGACTACCTTGGGTAGTGTAGTCATTTTGACAATATTGATTCTTCCAATCCAAGAACATGGTATATCTTTCCATCTGTTCATGTCATCTTCGATTTCTTTCATCAGTGTCTTACAGTTTTCAGAGTACAGGTCTTTTGCCTCCTTAGGTAGATTTATTCCTAGATATTTTATTCTTTTTTGATGTGATGGAAAATGGGATTGTTTCCTTAATTTCTCTTTCTGACTTTTCATTGTTTGTATATAGAAGTGCAACAGATTTCTGTGTATTAATTTTATAATTAATCCATTTTTGGATTCCTTTTATTTCTTCTCTGCTGTGGTTAGGACTTCCAAATCTATGTTGAATAAAAGTGGAGACAGTGGACAGCCTTGTCCTGTTCCTGATCTTAGAGGGAATGCTTTCAGTTTGTCACCATTGAGAATGATGTTAGCTGTGAGTTTGTCATATATGGCCTTTATTATGTTGAGGTATGTTCCCTCTATGCCCACTTTCTAGAAAGTTTTTATCATAAATGGGTGTTGAATTTTGTCAAAAGCTTTTTCTGCATCTACTGAGATAATCATGTTTTTTCTTCAGTTTGTTAATGTGGTGTATCACACTTACTGATTTGTGGATATTGAAGAATCTTTGTGCCCCTGAGATAAACCCCACTTGATCATGGTGTATGATCCCTTTATTGTTGGATTCAGTTTGCTAGTATTTTGTTGAGGATTTTTGCATCTATGTTCATCAATGATATTGGCCTGTAATTTTCTTTTTTTGTGGTATCTTTGGTTTTGGTATAAGGGTGATGGTGGCCTCAGAATGAGTTTAGGAGTGTTCCTTACTCTGCCATTTTTTGGAACAGTTTCAGAAGGATAGGTGTTAACTCTTCTCTAAATGTTAGATAGAATTCACCTGTGAAGCCATCTGGTCCTGGACTTTTGTTTGTTGGCAGTTTTTAAATCACCGTTTCAATTTCAGTGCTTGTGATTGGTCTGTTTGTATTTTCTATTCTACTTAGTCTTGGAAGGTTATATCTTAAGAATTTGTCCATTTCTTCTCGGTTGTCCATTTTATTGGCATACTGTTGCTTGTAGTAGTCTCTTATGATCCTTTGTATTTCTGTGGTGTCCACCATAACTTTTCCTTTTTCATTTCTAATTTTATTGATTTGAGCCCTCTCCCTTTTTTTCTTTTTGAGTCTAGCTAAAGACTTATCAATTCTGTTTATCTTTTCAAAGAACCAACTTTTAGTTTCATTGATCTTTTCTGGGTTTTTTTTTGGGGGGGTCTCTATTTCATTTATTTCTGCTCTGATCTTTATGATTTCTTTCCTTCTACTAACTTTGGCTTTTGTTTGTTCTTCTTTCTCTAGTTGCTTTAGGTTTAAGTTAAGGTTGTTTGAGATTTCTCTTGTTTCGTGAGGTAAGATTGTATTGCTATAAACTTCCCTCTTAGAACTGCTTTTGCGGTGTCCCATAGATTTTTGATCATCCTGTTTTTGTTTTCATTTGTAGGTATTTTTTGATTTCCTCTTTGATTTCTTCAGTGATCCATGGGTTGTTCAGTAGCGTATTGTTTAGCCTCTGTGTGTTTTTGTTGTTTTACAGGTTTTTTTCTTATAGTTGATTTCTAATCTCCTAGTGTTGTGGTCAGAAAAGATGATATGATTTCAGTTTTCTTAACTTTACCCAAGCTTGCTTTGTGGCCCAGCATGTGATCTGTCCTGGAGAATGTTCCATGTGCATTTGAGAAGAATGTGTTCTGCTGCTTTTGGATGGAATGCTCTATAAATATCAGTTAAATTCATTTGGCCTAATGTGACATTTAAGGCCTGTCTTTTGTTATTGATTTTTCTGTCTGGATGATCTGTCCATTGATGTAAGTGAGGTGTTAAAATCCCCCACTGTTAATTGTGTTACTGTCAATTTCATCTTTTATGGCTGCTACATCAAGGTTCTCCTATGTTGGCTATGTATATTTTTACAGTTGTTAAATCCTCTTCTTGGATTGATCCTTTGATCATCATGTAGTGTCCTCCTTTGTCTGTTGTAACCGTCTTTAAAGTCTATTTTGTCTGATATGAGTATTGCTACTCCAGATTTCTTTTGATTTCCATTTGCATGGGATACCTTTTCCCATCCTCTCACTTTCAGTCTGTATGTGTCCCTAGATCTGAAGTGGGTCTCTTGTAGACAGCATATATATAGGTCTTGTTTTTATATCCATTCATCCAGTCTGTCTTTTGGTTGGAGCATTTAATCCATTTATATTTAACGTAATAACTGATATGTTTTTGTTGCCATTTTGTTAGTTGTTTTGGATTTGTGTTTGTAGGTCTTTTCTCTTCCCTTCCTCTTTTTGTTCTCTTGTGATTTGATGACTATCTTTAGTGTCATGTTTGGATTCCTTTTTCTTTTTTGTGTGTATATCTATTGTAGACTTTTGGTTTGTGGTTACTGTGAGGTTTTGAAATAGCAGTATGTATATATATACACAATTGTTTTAAGTTGCTCGTCCCTTATTTCAAATGCATTTTCAATATCCTACATTTGTACTCTTCTCACAGTTGCTGGTTTTGATATCATATTTGTGTGTGAATGATTTCCTACCTTTACTGTATGTTTGTTTACCTTTACTGGTGAGCTTTCCCATTTGTACTTTTCTTGTTTCCAGTTGTGGTCTTTTCTTTTCTGCCTAGAGAAGTTCCTTTAGCATTTATTTGTAAAGCTAGTTTGGTAGTGCTGAATTCTCTTATTAGATCTTGCTTATCTGTAAAGCTTTTGATTTTGCCATCAAATCTGAATGAGAGCCTTGCTGGGTAGAGTATTCTTGGTTGCAGGCTTTTCCCTTTCAACACTTTAAATATATCGTGCCACTGCCTTCTGACCTGCAGAGTTCTGCTGAAAAATCAGTTGATAACCTTATGGGGATTCTCTTGTATGTTATTTGTTGCTTTGCCCTTGTTGCTCTTTTTTTTTAAGCATTGTAATTTATTTTTCATTGAAGTACAGTTGAATAACAATGTTGTGTCAATTACTGCTGTGCAGCAGTGACTGAGCTTCACACACACACACACACACACACACACACACACACCCCTTCTTTTTCGCATTCTTTTCCATTATGGTTTATCACAGGATGTTGAATATAGTTCCCTGTGCTATCCAGTAGGACCTTGTTGTTTATCCATTCTGTGTATACACCAGTTTGCATTTGCTAATCCCAAACTCCCACTCCTACCTTCTCCAACCCTCCTCTCCCTTGGCAACCACCAGTCTATTCTCTATGTCCCTGATGTTTGTTCTGTTTCATAGATAAGTTCATTTGTGTCATATTTTAGATTCTACCTATAAGGGATATCATATAGTATCATATAGTATTTGTCTTTATCTTTCTGACTTACTTCACTTAGTGTGATAACCTCTAGGTCCATCCATGTTGCTGCAAATGACATTATTTCGTTCTTTTTTATAGCTGAGTAGTATTCCATTGTATTTATGTACCATATCTTCTTTATCCATTCATCTGTTGATGGACGTTTGGGTTGTTTAAATGTCTTGGCTGTTGTGAATAGTGCTGCTATTAACGTAGGGGTACATGTATCTTTTGAAATTGTAATTTTGTCTGGATATATGCCCAGGAGTCAGATTGCTGGATCATATGGTAATTCTATTTTTAGTTTTGTGAGGAACATCCTATACTGTTTTCCACCGTGGCTACACCAACTTACATTACCACCAACTGTAGGAAGGTTCCCTTTTCTCCACACCATCTCCAGCATTTAACTGTTTGTAGACATTTTAATGGTGGCCATTCTGAGTGGCATGAGGTGGTACCTCATTGTAGTTTTTATTTGCATTTCTTTGATTTGCAGTGTTGAGCATCTTTTCATGTACCTACTGGCCATCTGTATTTCTTCTTTGGAGAAATGTCTCTTTAGGTCTTCTGCCCATTTTTTGATTGGGTTGTTTGTTTTTTTGTCTCCTTGTTTCTTTTAATATTTTCTTTCTGTCTTTAATTTTTGTCAGTTCTATTACTATGTGTCTCAGCATGCTCCTCCTTGGGTTTATCCTGCCTGGGACTCTCTGCACTTCCTGGACTAGGTGACTGTTTCCTTTCCCATGTTAAGGAAGTTTTCAATTATTATCTCTTCAAATTTGTTCTCATTCTGGACTCCTATAATGTAAAAGTTGGTGCATTTAATGTTGTCCCAGAGGTCTCTTAAACTGTCCTCATTTCTTTTTATTCTTTATCCTGTTCCACAGCAGTGATTTCCATCATTCTGTCTTCCTGCTCACTTATCCATTCTACTTCATTTATTCTGCTATTTATTTCATCTAGTGTATTTTTCATTTCAGTTATTGTTCAGCTCTGTTTATCTTTTAGCTCTTTGTTAAAACATTTCTTTTATCTTCTTGGTCTGTGCCTCCATTTTTTTTCTGAGATCTTGGTCTTTACTATCATTATTCTGAATTCTTTTTCAGGTAGACTGCCTATTTCCACTTCACTTAGTTGTTGTTCTGGGGTTTTATCTTGTTCCTTCCTCTGGAACATATTTCTTTGCCGTCTCATTTTGTGTAACTTTCTGTGTTTGTAGTCCCACAGGCTGTAGGATTGTAGTTCCTCTTGCTTCTAGTGTCTGCCCCCTGGTGGGTGAGGCTGGTCTAAGAGGCTTGTGCAGGCCTCCCAGTGGGAGGGACTGGTGCCTTGATTTAGATTTAGTTTTAACTTAAGCCTTCATTTTAGAGTTAGTTTTATGAATCATATTTATTGAATCACTTTTTGTAAAAGCAGTGGGGAATTCTTAATCTTATTTTTAGATAGCCTTCCATTCAGTTAAATAACAAGTGCAGATAATGGACTTTTTACACTTATTGTTTAGCATGTTTATAATTTCTAAGTGAAGATTTTTGCTAAGTTCAGAGAAGGTTTCTATTATACAGGTAGTACTGTTGAGTCTCGAATAACTTATGCACTCAGGGGAAAGATATACAGGTTTATAGTGGCTCTTGTCATGAAAGTATGTTGTTGGTCATTTCCTCTCCAACATCCCCTCTTGACGTCTTCACTCCAACATCCACTCCTCAGTGACACCTTTCCTGCCTACCTTATCTAAAATGTCACCCTTCTCTTGCATTTCATGTCTTTTTCTTGTTTTTCTCCTTCTTAGAACTCATCTAACTTACTATGTTATTATACCTACATATCTTTTGATCTGACTTCCCCATTAAAAAGTAAGTTTTGTGTGCATAAGAGAGTGTGTTTCATTCTGTACTGTATCTCTAGTGCCTAGGACAATGCCTGGTAAGTAGTATGTCCTCAGTAAATGTGTGTTTAATGAGTATATGTTAACTACACTCTATATATAGATTTTCTATATATATATAAATACATATATAGATTTTCAAGGTAAAATCTGTCTGTTATAGCTGCATGTTTGTAATGCGTCATGAATTTGCATCAGAGGAGGTAACATTAAAAACTTGTTTTTAAAAAAGTCTACTTTTTATATGTTAAATTAGAGACCTTAATCTTTGAGTAATAGTTGAAATCATTTAAGAAACTGACACTAAGGTAGAAATCTGGCACATAAAAACCCATAAGCAGTGCTGCTTCAGTTAGATGAGGATATTAAAGTCTTTTTTTTTTTCTGTACAGGTGCAAGTGGCATGAAGAAAATGATATTGTCCTCTGTGCTTTAGCTGTTTGCAAGAAAATTGCGTAAGTTGGAGAAAGGAGTTTCTTCCTAATGCTCTATTCTGCACTGACTTCTTTGCAACTTTGCTTGTTGTTGCTTTGGCATTCAGGGTGCATCACTGTTTACCTCTATTTCCACAACTGTCTTTTAAAACAAAGGTTTTTTTAGTAGTTATGTTACTTGTATTCTTCTGCCCATGTCACTACTTGTCTGGTGGTTACCACCTGAGCAATTTGAGTCTTCAGAAGCACCTATTGAAATTTTTTTCTTCTAGGATTCCTGTAGGAAAGTGAAGTTCCCTACTGTCATTAAGAACAGCACTTCCTTGTGAAGGTGTTGAAAACATATAGACCCTTTTCTCCTCATTTTGTAGGGAAAGTACCTGCAGCCTCAGTTCTGTGGAAGCTCTGGTAATCCCTTTACACAGCTGATGATAGTTGATCTGAGGATGAATAAGTGTTTCTAAGTTTTTGCCCTGTTGCTGTTGTTGCCTCTCCCTGCCTTAAATATTTGAGAATTCTGGTGCTCTTCCCCCTCATTCCCATTCACTTATAATGGATCTGAAATTTTATTTGGTAATCAAAGTATTGCTTACCAGTAATGACCAGTTTTATGATACGTACTGCTACCTATTCCCATTTTTTCTCCAAATCTCTAAATTTCTTTTTTCCCAATTTACAACAATATCTCACATGCTTTGTCAGAAATTTTTTAAATGTGAATGCTTTTAGAATGAATTAGATAAGATTCTGATAATAAACATTTTAAATTCCTTTTTAAAGATACTGCATCAGTAATTCTCTGGCCACTCTCTTTGGAATCCAGCTCACAGAGGCTCATGTACCACTTCAAGATTATGAGGCCAGCAATAGTGTGACACCCAAAATGGTTGTATTGGATGCAGGGCGTTACCAGGTAAGGAGCTCACTTTTCAGGGCTGCTAGTCTCTCAAGATCAGGCCTTTGTTTGGTTCTCTCTTCTGTTGAAAATTTTTTTTGATCCTTCATGGAATGTCAGTTTTTAATCCAGTTGGATCTTACAAAAAATCCTTTTTCTTCCTTGTATATTCTCCTACTGTACTTAACAAAGAAAATTAAAATTAGCATTAGTGTTTATACAAAACACATCCAAACAATTATTCCAAAAATTATGTGACACACATTTTTGAAGTAGATATTTTAAATATCTACTTCAGGATTTGATTAGAGGCTATCTAATTTCCCTACCACCCCTCTTCCCTCCTTGGTATTTACTTACTAGTAGGCCTCTCTACACTACCAAGAGCATAGCAATTAAGAGGATGGGCTCTTCCAAGTTAGAATTCCTAAATTTCACTTCAGGCTCTGCTACACCTAGGCTGTGTGACTCTCTGCAAGTTATTTGAACTTTCTGTGCTGATTCCGTATCTGTAGAACAAGAATAATAATAAGGGCTAGTAGTCGTTGTAGGATTAAATGCAGCAGTATATGAAAGTACTAAGACCTCTGACTTAGTAACATTTATTATCTACTATGTTCTATTTTTAAATAGTTAATAAAATAGTGAAAAGGGAACCCCAAAATGGAATGAACTATTGATAAAACAACTATTAGGATCAATCTCAAAGGCATTACTTACGCTTAGCAAAAGCAGCAGTCTCAAAAGGTTATGTAATGTATGATTCCGTTTATATGACATTGTTAAATACAAATGATAATGACGAAGAACGTACCAGTGGTTCCCAGGGGGTATGACTGTAAAGGGATAGGAAATTTTTGAGGTGATAGAATGGTTCTGTATCCTGATTGCAATGGTGGTTTCACGAATCTCTTGTACACACCAAAGAAGTCTGTCTTACTCCATGATAATTTTAAAAATAAAAAAGAGCTCTCCATATAATCTCTGGGCAAGACTCTTCTCTCTCCTGTCTACTGTTAACCCTTAACCCAGTGGTTCTCCACTAGGACCTATTTCGTGTCCTTCAGGGGACATTTGGCAACACTTGGATACATTTTTGGTTGTCACAGCTGGGGAGGGGGTGCTACTGGCATACAGCGGGTAGTTAGATACCAGTAAGTCTGCTAAACACCTGACTATGTACGGACAGCCTCCTGAGCAAAGTATTATTTAGCCTAAAATGTCAGTAGTACCCAGGATGAGAAACACTGCCTTAGCCCCATCATCACCATCTGTGTTGAGACTACCAGATTTTGTCTCATTACCCCTCTTTTCATGGTTCACATCAGTCACTAGTGGAAGGAAGCTCAGGATACCTAGATCCTTGCTCATCTGCCACACTCATCTTGTTAGGCTGATTCTGTTTTTAATCCTTCCCCAACTCCTGAAAAACTTTGTGGGTCTTCTCAATCTCAGTTATCAGCAAAATCTCATGTCTTCAACCTCCTCTTGGGAAGGTCTGTTTTCCTCCTTGGTTGTAACTAAAACTTGGCTGTCCTCTAAAGATACTGCTTCCCTGTTAGCGACACTTTTTTTTTCTCTCTCATTTATCACAGGCTTAGATTTGAAGTAGTTGTCCTTGTTTAACTTTATGGCCTCTAGACTTCTTTCTGCCTTCTCCCTAAAATCCCTAGGCTTTGAATCACATGCCATTCAGGCTGTAGTACCTGATAACCCCTTCTTGGACTCAATAGGCCCCTGAGTTGGTCATCCTCATTCTTAGAGCAACACTGAGCCAGGAGATCAAACAATATTCCTGGCAGAATTCTTGATTTCAGTTTCCCTATAGATGATCCTTCCAGCTGCCTGACATTTCAGTTCCTTGATTTGCCCTTCTCCAGTGATCCTGTCCCCTGCCATACATCAAGTATCCACTCCCGTGATCATATTCTAGGCCCCAATGGCATCTCCCCATAATCTCATTTTCAGGCATCCTACTCTCTGACTACCACTGTCTTTCTCTGGTACATCAGTGCCAACAGTTCTTTGATCTCTCCTGGGACCTTCAATTCATTGTATGCCTCCACTGTTCTGCCCTCCTTTGCAGGGTCACTGCATGGCACAACTCCAGGGGTACCATTCACACATAGACAGGTGCTTCAGCCTTGTGTCTCCTCTCCCCACCTTGCCCTTCACCTCCTTCCTTCCCAGCTTAGATTCCTTGCTCCATTATTTTCACTCACTTGCACTATGAACTCCACTGGCCCTTCATTCTTCATCATAGTTGGTTGACAAACACTAACCCTCATTAAATCAACTCTTCACCTACTGTTATATATTTGAAGCTAACCAAGGCTGAAAAGAAACTACCATACTGACTGGTGTTATTAAATATTCATCACCACCAACCTCAAGTGAGCCCTTAACCTTGCCTGGCAGTTGTCCATTTCTCTAGTTTGATTAATCTCCCACTCTCCTAGACAGTTATTTCTCATCTTCTCTCACTTCAAACTTCCATCACCTCTTCCTTCATCCTTGTTCTAGCTGATGCTCGTATCCCCTCCTTCTCTGAGAAGATAGAAGCAATCGAGGTTTTCCATATTCCTACCATTGCATCTACCATATACTCTAATGCATGAATTGTCTGTGTTTCTATCTAAGACCAATCCTTTTATTTCTCTGTTCTCATTCTCTTACCTACCTAAGGACATGGCTCTAATAATTTCATCAGGGTTTCTCTCTGTTCTGAGTCATTCTTATCAGGAAACCTGCTATAATCTCATATTAAAAAAAAAACACCCTTTTTTGGCCCTGTAATTTCCCCCTCAAAGATTGCCCTCTGCTCCCCTTCACAGCAGTACTCTTCAAAAGTTGATCAGACATTGGAAAAGTGGGTGTTAATTTGTATTTAAAGAGTAATTTGAAGTAGATGATCCGATAATAAACATGTTTTCCCCTGTTTTTTTTTTTTTGTTGTTGTTGTTGTTACTTATAGAAGCTAAGGGTTCAGAGTCCAGGATTCTCTCATTTCAGCTCTTCTAATCAGGAACAGAGATCAAACACACCCACTGGTAAGCATCTTATATTTAATAAGAAGGCACCTCAAAGAGTTTAGGGTCTTTTTATGATCCTGAAAACAGATGATCTAAGTTGGCTTTAGGGTATAAGAATCTTGTTGAATTGGGAGTTTTACTTGGCATAAGCACTTAATTTGGATATGTAGATTTTTGTATCACTTTGATAAAATTTAATTTATTCAGAATTTTGTTCAGGGCCTTTAAAATAAAACCTGTTACTTTTGTAGCAGCTGTAGTTTTATAGTTTTGATATGAGGGCGTCTTTTGGGGAAATGGTAAAGTTTAAAAGAGCTAGTGACATGAAATTTCAAATGGTCCCTGAAGAACTTCAATTAAGGTTTCCAGGACTTAAAAAGAATATTCTTGTTCAGCCTTTTTGCCTTTACTCTAAGAACTATCTCCCCTATTGACGATCCATTTAATCATGGCTTAGTGAAAAGGCCTGCAGTAGGATGAGTCAATTGAGGGATCTCTAAGACTATAAAACTGCTGTATTTCTTTTCTTGTATTTTTAATATCCTAGGTGACTCCCCATCTGGGGTGAAAACATCTGGCCAAAACAGCAGTGTTCGGGGAAGAGGGATTACCCGCTTACTAGAGAGCATCTCCAATTCCTCCAGCAATATCCACAAATTCTGCAACTGTGAGACTTCACTCTCACCTTACATGTCCCAAAAAGATGAATCCAAATCTTTCTCTTCCTTATCTTAATGATGATACTTTTTTCAATTTCTGGAAGAACAACGGACCCGACTTCCATTCTGACTACAGTCATATTAAACAGACCACATCAACAATAAATGTCACTACTCTAAAAACTACTTAATTTGTAAGGAAATTCTGTTTCATAGATTAAAAATAATTGTGGTTGGAGAAGATCTTGGCATTTTTGCTTTTTTCTTGAGGGCTTGTTCTACTTTCTGACTGTATTATGGGAATGCCATTAAAGTTTTGAGTCCTATAAGAATAAAACTAGCTTTTACAGAGTTGTGCTTTTGGGAATATTATATTTTGGTATCTTTTCTCTACCATAAAAGTATTAAGTATCTGTTATGAAAGGTTTTAAAATAGTTTTAATCTATTTCTTTCCATTATGGAAATGTGGAACTGTACCCTTGAGACCTGCAGCTGTTTTCATTGCAAATACCTAAGAAAAATCAGCCTTTAACAAAAATAAAGTTTTGCTACTTAGTCTTTGAAATATGCTGACTTTGGCAAAAGTCATTTGAAGGATGAGAAGCCAAAAAGAGATTATGTAATTTTCCCCAAATAACATGGCTAGATAGTGACCAGATTCCAGGTCCACTTGACCACAAATCTCTTTGCATATACTAAGTAGATGTATATGAAGTCAAGTATGTGCCCTGTTTGTGACTGGCTTAAACTGGCTCAGGTTCGCTACTCAGGCTGTTATATAGCCTTGGAGTAGGAGAAGAGATGTAGTAACCCTTTTTACTTGGAACCACAGTAAGACCATACATGGCAGTGGCAGAGATCGCATTCTAATTTAGGTCTGTTTGGCTCAAAACCCTAGAGAATCACTTGGTGTCTGTCGTAGGACTCTGGTTTATCTTAATACCCATATTCTCCTTTACTAACTACTGAGTACCTACTTTGTGGATATATATATGCACACATATACACACACACACACATATCATCTTGTAAAATCCTTAATAACCACTCTGAGGAAGGAGGTACCTCCATTTTACAGACACACACACAACTCGGATTCAGGTCGTATAGTTACTTTATGGAGGAATTGTTAACCAGGTCTGACTCCAAAGACCATGTTACCCATATCCACACTTTCACCTCCTGTTCATCTATTTCTGATAATCAGATCTTTAAACAAAGAATAGGTCATTGAATGTAAGTTTATATACTACATTTTCTACTAGCAGATTGGTTTTTAAATCTTACATATAAGCTTTGAGACCATTCTTTCTTCAAAATCACCATGACAGTAATTGGGTTGGCTTCAAAAGTGGAGGGAAGGGGCTTCCCTGGTGGTGCAGTGGTAAAGAATCCGCCTGCCCATGCAGGGGACATGGGTTCAAGTCCTGGTCCAGGAAGATCCCATATGCTGGGGAGCAGCTAAGCCCGTGAGCCACAACTCCTGAGCCTGTATGCTACAACCACTGAAGCCCGTGCACCTAGAGCCCGTGCTCAGCAGCAAGAGAAGCCACTGCAATGAGAAGCCTGCGCACTGCAAGGAAGAGTAGCCCCTGCTTGCTGCAACTGGAGAAAGCCCACGTGCAGCAGCGAAGACCCAATGCAGCCAAAAATAAATGAATAAAATAAATTTTTTTAAAATGTGGAGGGAAAGCCTAAAATTATAATTCAGAGCTATGGCCTTAGGTACCTAAGACTTGTTCTGTGCCATATGACTTTAATCCCGTGTTAATCAATCATTCAACTTGTATTTTAAAATTTTTTCTGGTTGTGCTGTACTTTTGAGGTATATTATAATATGTCAAACCAAAACAATTCAGTAGGCCCCACGTCTTTATTTTAGGAGAATAACTGGTCTTTCCCTTCAGAGATAATTAAAACTCTAAACTATATTAGTAGTAAAATTCAAATGGCTGTTTTCTCAAACTCCTGTCCTCTATTTTCAAAATTCTTTTGGCAGTAAATTCAAAAGTATTAACTACCCTTCAAGAAGACCTGATGAATGATAACATATCCTGGTTGAAGGTGATTTCTGCTGCAACTCCAGTAGCATTTTCTTTGTGTTATCTGACAATACTTACAGCTTTTAATTACTGTTGAGTTCAAGACCTATCTTTTACCCAATTACAAACTTTGCGGTGCCCATATTTCTGTATGAGAAAGGTGTTCAGTACATGTTAGAATCATTGGAAGTAATGGAGAAGGTATGCCAGAATTTCATTTCCACATCAAATGATAAAGTATTCCATGAGTAAAGGAGCCCACCTGTCTTATGAACTTCATTCCCATTCCTTTCCTCAAAACTAAGTGATTAACTTTGTTTAGTGAGCATGTTTTAAGGCTTTACTAACAGCTGGGTTAAAAATACTAAGAAGAATAAAGATGTTGCCCCTGCCTTCGAGAAACTCAGTTTCGTAGAAGCAGTAAACAATTAATGCAGTACTAAAATTAGTAGACACATAGATCAATGGAATAGAATTGAAAATCCAGAAATAATCTATATCAATTGATTTTTAACAATTGTGCCAAAACCATTCAATGGGGGAAATGATAGTCTTGTCAACAAATGGTACTGGGACAACTGGATATCTACATTCAAAAGAGTGAATTTGGACCTTAACCATTCACAAAAATTAACTCAAAATGGATGAAAGACCTAAACGTAAGAGCTAAAACTATATACAATTCCTAGAAGAAAATATGCGTAAATCTTCATGACTTCGGATGAGGCGATGGTTTCTTAATAGGACACTGAAAACACAAGTAACCAAAGAAAATTATATAAATTGGACTTCATCAAAATTAAGTCCAGAAAAAGTGTCCTTGTGTGTGTTAAAGGACATTATTAATAAAGTAAAAGGACAACCCACAGAATGGAAGAAAATATTGGGTTGGCCAAAAAGTTCATTTGGGTTTTTCCATGAGATGTTACCAGAAAACCCAAACTTTTTGGCCAACCCAACATTTACAAATCATTTATCTAGCAAGGTCTAGTGTACAGAATATATAAAGAACTTTTACAACTCAACAATAAAGAGACAATCTAATTTTAAAGTGTGTTAGGTGTCTCTCAAGGTCTTTTGAACATATTTTAAATTGGGTTCATTTTTTTATTGCTGAGTTTTGAGAGTTCTTTGTACAAGTAAGATAACAGTCCTTTAAATAAACAACCTAATCTTACACCTAAAGCAACTAGAGAAAGAACAAAGTCCAAAGTGAGTAGAAGGAAAGAAATCTTTAAAATCAGAGCAGAAATAGGAAGAAAACAATAGAAAAGGTCAATGAAACTAAAAGCTTGTTCTTTGAAAAAGTAAACAGAATTGATAAACCTTCAGCCAGACTCATCAAGAAAAAAAGGGAGAGGGCTCAAATCAATAAAATTAGAAATGAAAAAGGAGAAGTTACAGTGGACATCACAGAAATACAAAGGATCATAAGCAACTACATGCCAGTAAAATGGACAACCTAGAAGAAAGGGACAAATTCTTAGAAAGGTACAACCTTCCAAGACTGAACCAGGAAGAAACGGAAAATATGACCAGACCAATCACAAGCACTGAAATTGAAACTGTGATTTAAAAACTGCCAACAAACAAAAGTCCAGGACCAGATGGCTTCACAGGTGAATTCTGTCAAACATTTAGAGAAGAGTTAACAACTTTCTGAAACTTCCAAAAAATGGCAGAGTAAGGAACACTTCCAAGCTCATTCTATGAGGCCACCATCACCCTGATACCAAAACCAGACAAAGATCACAAAAAAAGAAAATTACAGGCCAATATCACTGATGAACATAGATGCAAAAATCCTCAACAAAATGCCAGCAAATTGAATCCAACAATACATTAAAAGGATCATACACCATGATCAAGTGGGGTTTATCCCAGGGATGCAAGGATTCTTCAATATCCACAAATCAATCAGTGTGATACACCACATTAACAAACTGAAGAATAAAAACCATATGATCATCTCAATCAATGCAGAAAAAGCTTATGACAAAATTCAACTCCCATTTATGATAAAAACTCTCCAGAAAGTGGGCATAGACGGAACATACCTCAACATAAGAGGCCACATATGACAAACTCACAGCTAACATCATTCTCAATGGTGAAAAGCAGAAAGCATTCCAAGATCGGGAACAAGACAAGGCTGTCCACTGTCTCCCCTTTTATTCAACATAGATTGGAAGCCCTAACCATGGCAATCAGAGAAGAAAAAGAAAAGGAATCCAAATTGGAAAAGAAGTAAAACTGTCACTGTTTGTAGATGACATATTATACATAGAAAATTCTAAAGATGCTATCAGAAAACTACTAGAGCTCATCAATGAATTCGATAAAGTTGCAGGATACAAATATAACACACAGAAATCTGTTGCGTTTCTATATACTAACAATGAAAAATCAGAAAGAAATTAAGGAAACAACCCCATTTACCGTCACATCAAAAATAATAAAATACCTAGGAATAAACCTACCTAAGGAGGCAAAAGACGTGCTCTGAAAACTATAAGACACTGATGAAAGAAATCAAAGATGACAAACAGATGGAAAGATATACCATGTTCTTGGACTGAAAGAATCAATATTGTCAAAATGACTATGCTACCCAAGTTAATCCACAGATTCAATGCAATCCCTATCAAATTACCAATGGCATTTCTCAACTAGAACGAAACATTCTAAAATTTGTATAGAAACACAAAAGACCCTGAATAGCCAAAGCAATCTTGAGAAAGAAATACGGAGCTGGAGGAATCAGGCTCTCTGACTTCAGACTATACTAAAAAGCTACAGTAATCAAGACAGTATGGTACTGGCACAAAAACAGAAAAGTAGATCAATGGAACAGGATAGAAAGCCCAGAGATAACCCCACACACTTTTGCTTAATTAATCTATGACAAAGGAGGCAAGAATATACAATGGAGAAAAGACAGTCTCTTCAACAAGTGGTGCTGGGAAAACTGGACAGCTACATGTAAAGGAATGAAATTAGAACATTCTCTAATACCATTCACAGAAATAAACTCAAAATGGATCACAGGGGACCTTGAAGATGGCGGAAGAGTAAGACGCGGAGATCACCTTCCTCCCCACAGATACACACCAGAAATACATCTACACGTGGAACAACTCCTACAGAACACCTACTGAAGGCTGGCAGAAGACCTCAGACCCCCCAAAAGGCAAGAAACTCCCCACGTACCTGGGTAGGGAAAAAGAAAAAACAGAGACAAAAGAATAGGGACGGCACCTGCACCAGTGGGAGGGAGCTGTGAAGGAGGAAAAGTTTCCACACACTAGGAAGCCCCCTTCGCGGGCGGAGACTGCGGGAGGCGGAGAGGAGAGCTTCGGGACCGCGGAGGAGTGCACAGCGACGGGTGCGGAGGGCAAAGCGGGGAGATTCCTGCACAGAGGATCGGTGCCGACCGGCACTCACCAGCCCGAGAGGCTTGTCTGCTCACCCGCCGGGGCGGGCGGGGCTGCGAGCTGAGGCTCGGGTTTCGGTTTCCGGACAGAGCGCATGGAGAGGACTGGGGTTGGCGGCTTGAACATAGCCTGAAGGGGTTAGTGCACCACGGCTAGCCGGGAGGGAGTCCCGGGAAAAGTCTACACCTGCCGAAGAGGCAAGAGACTTTTTCTTCCCTCTTTGTTTCCTGGTGCGTGAGGAGAGGGGTTTAAGCGCTGCTTAAAGGTACTCCAGAGACGGGCACGAGCCGCGGCTAAAAGCGCGAACCCCAGAGAAGGGCGGAAGACGCTAAGGCTGCTGCTGCCGCCACCAAGGGGCCTGTGTGCGAGCACAGGTCACTCTCCACACCCCTCTTCCGCGGAGCCTGTGCAGCCCGCCACTGCCTGGTTCCCGGGATCCAGGGACAACTTCCCCGGGAGAACGCACGGCGGGCCTCAAGCTGGAGCAACGTCACGCCGGCCTCTGCCGCCGCAGGCCCGCCCCGCACGCAGTGCCCCTCCCTCCCCCCCCCACCCGGCCTGAGTGCGCCAGAGCCCCCGAATCAGCGGGTCCTTTAACCCCGTCCTGTCTGAGCAAAAAACAGACGCCCTCCAGCGACCTACACGCAGAGACAGGGCCAAATCCAAAGCTGAGCTCCTGTGAGCTGTGAGAACAAAGAAGAGAAAGGGAAATCTCTCCCAGCAGCCTCAGAAGCAGCGGATTAAAGCTCCACAATCAACTTGACATACCCTGCATCTGTGGAATACCTGAATAGACAAGGAATGATCCCAAATTGAAGAGGAGGAATTTAGGAGCGAGATCTATGATTTTTTTCCCTTTTCCTCTTTTTGTGAATGTGTACGTGTATGCTTCTGTGTGAGATCTTGTCTGTATACTCTTGCTTCCACCATTTGTCCTAGGGTTCTATCCGTCCGTGGTTTTTTAAAAAATTTTTCTTAATTAATTTTAATAACTTTATTATACTTTACCTTCTTTCTTTCTTTCTTTCTTTCGTTCTTTCTTTCTTTCTTTCCTTCCTTCCCTCCTTTAGACAACAAATCACCCCAAATTGAGGAGGTGGTCTCAGAGAGCAAGATTTATGATTTTTCCCCCTTTACCTCTTTTTGTGAGGGTGTATGTGTACGCTTCTGTGTAAGATTTTCTCTGTATAGCTTTGCTTCCAACATTTGTCCTAAGGTTCTATCCGTCCCTTTTTTTTTCTAAATATTTTTAATTCAATAACTTTATTATACTTTATTTTATTTTTACTGTATCTTCTTTCTTTCTGTCTTTTTTCCTTCTTTCCCTCCTTCCTTCCTTCCTTCCTCTCTCCCTCCCTCACTCCTTTCTTTCCTTCTTTGTTTCTCTCTTCCTTCCTTCCTTCCCCCCTTTCCTTCTTTCTTTCCTCATACTTCTACTAATTCTCTCTACTTTTTCTCCCTTTTATTCTGAGCCGTGGGGATAAAAGGCTCTTGGTGCTCCAGCCAGGAGTCAGGGCTCTGCCTCTGAGGTAGGAGAGCCAACTTCAGGACACTGGTCAACAAGAGACCTCCCAGCTCCACATAATATTAAACGGCGAAAATCTCCCAGAGACCTCCATCTTAACACCAGCACCCAGCTTCACTCAACGACCAGCAAGCCACAGTGCTGGACAACCTATGCCAAACAACTAGCAAAACAGGAACACAACCCCACCCATTAGCAGAGAGGCTGCCTAAAATCATAATAAGGACACAGACACCCCAAAACACACCACCAGACGTGAACCTGCCCACTAGAGAGACAAGATCCAGCCTCATCCACCACAACACAGGCACTAGTCCCCTCCACCAGGAAGCCTACACAACCCACTGAACCAACCTTAGCCACTGGAGACAGACATCAAAAACAGCGGGTACTACGAACCTGCAGCTGGCAAAAAGGAGACCCCAAACACAGTAAGATAAGCAAAATGAGAAGACAGAAAAACACACAGCAGATGAAGGAGCAAGATAAAAACCCACCAGACCTAACAAATGAAGAGGAAATAGGCAATCTACCTGAAAAAGAATTCAGAATAATGATAGTAAGGATGATCCGAAATCTTGGAAGTAGAATGGACAAAATGCAAGAAACAGTTAACAAGGACCTACAAGAACTAAAGATGAAACAAGCAACAATGAACAATGCAATAAATGAAATTAAAACCACTCTAGATAGGATCAATAGCAGAATAACTGAGGCAGAAGAACGGATAAGTGACCTGGAAGATAAAGTAGTGGAAATAACTACTGCAGAGCAGAATAAAGAAAAATGAATGAAAAGAACTGAGGACAGTCTCAGAGACCTCTGGGACAACATGAAACGCACCAACATTCGAATTATAGGGGTTCCAGAAGAAGAAGAAAGAAAGAAAGGGCCTGAGAAAATATTTGAAGAGATTATAGTTGAAAACTTCCCTAATATGGGAAAGGAAATAGTTAATCAAGTCCAGGAAGCACAGAGAGTCCCATACAGGATAAATACAAGGAGAAACACGCCAAGACACATATTAATCAAACTGTCAAAAATTAAATACAAAGAAAGCATATTAAAAGCAGCAAGGGAAAAACAACAAATAACACACAAGGGTATCCCCATAAGGTTAACAGCTGATCTCTCAGCAGAAACCCTACAAGCCAGAAGGGAGTGGCAGGACATACTGAAAGTGATGAAGGAGAAAAGCCTGCAACCAAGACTACTCTACCCAGCAAGGATCTCATTCACATTTGATGGAGAAATTAAAACCTTTACAGACAAGCAAAAGCTGAGAGAGTTCAGCACCACCAAACCAGCTTTACAACAAATGCTAAAGGAACTTCTCTAGACACGAAACACAAGAGAAGGAAACGACCTATAGTAGCGAACCCAAAACAATATATAAAATGGGAATAGGAACATACATATCGATAATTACCTTAAATGTAAATGGACTAAATGCTCCCACCAAAAGACACAGATTGGCTGAATGGATACAAAAACAAGACCCTTATATATGCTGTCTACAAGAGACCCACTTCAGACCTAGAGACACATACAGACTGAAAGTAAGGGGATGGAAAAAGATATTCCATGCAAATGGAAACCAAAAGAAAGCTGGAGTAGCAATTCTCATATCAGACAAAATAGACTTTAAAATAAGGACTATTAAAAGGGACAAAGGACACTACATAATGATCAAGGGATCGATCCAAGAAGAAGATATAACAATTGTAAATATTTATGCACCCAACATAGGAGCACCTCAATACATAAGGCAAATACTAACAATCATAAAAGGGGAGATCAACAGTAACACATTCATAGTAGGGGACTTTAACACCCCACTTTCACCCATGGACAGATCATCCAAAATGAAAATAAATAAGGAAACACAAGCTTTAAATGATACATTAAACAAGATGGACTTAATTGATATTTATAGGACACTCCATCCAAAAACAACAGAATACACATTTTTCTCAAGTGCTCATGGAACATTCTCCAGGATAGATCATATCTTGGGTCACAAATCAAGCCTTGGTAAATTTAAGAAAACTGAAATTGTATCAAGTATCTTTTCTGACCACAACGCCATGAGACTAGATATCAATTACAGGAAAGATCTGTAAAAAATACAAACACATGGAGGCTAAACAATACACTACTTTATAATGAAGTGATCACTGAAGAAATCAAAGAGGAAATAAAAAAATACCTAGAAACAAATGACAATGGAGACACAACGACCCAAAACCTATGGGATGCAGCAAAAGCAGTTCTAAGGGGGAAGTTTATAGCAATACAAGCCCACCTTAAGAAGCAGGAAACATCTCGAATAAACAACCTAACCTTGCACCTCAAGCAATTAGAGAAAGAAGAACAAAAAAACCCCAAAGCTAGCAGAAGGAAAGAAATCATAAAAATCAGATCAGAAATAAATGAAAAAGAAATGAAGGAAACAATAGCAAAGATCAATAAAACTAAAAGCTGGTTCTTTGAGAAGATAAACAAAATAGATAAACCACTAGCCAGACTCATCAAGAAAAAAAGGGAGAAGACTCAAATCAATAGAATTAGAAATGAAAAAGGAGAAGTAACAACTGACACTGCAGAAATAAAAAAAAATCATGAGAGATTACTACAAGCAACTCTATGCCAATAAAATGGACAATCTGGAAGAAATGGACAAATTCTTAGAAATGCACAACCTGCCAAGACTGAATCAGGAAGAAATAGAAAATATGAACAGAACAATCACAAGCACTGAAATTGAAACTGTGATTAAAAACCTTCCAACAAACAAAAGCCCAGGACCAGATGGCTTCACAGGTGAATTCTATCAAACGTTTAGAGAAGAGCTAACACCTATCCTTCTCAAACTCTTCCAAAATATAGCAGAGGGAGGAACACTCCCAAATTCCTTCTACGAAGCCACCATCACCTTGATACCAAAACCAGACAAGCATGTCACAAAGAAAGAAAACTACAGGCCAATATCACTGATGAACATAGATGCAAAAATCCTCAACAAAATACTAGCAAACAGAATCCAACAGCACATTAAAAGGATCATACACCATGATCAAGTGGGGTTTATTCCAGGAATGCAAGGATTCTTCAATATACGCAAATCTATCAATGTGATAAACCATATTAACAAATTGAAGGAGAAAAACCATATGATCATCTCAATAGATGCAGAGAAAGCTTTTGACAAAATTCAACACCCATTTATGATAAAAACCCTCCAGAAAGTAGGCATAGAGGGAACTTTCCTAAACATAATAAAGGCCATATATGAGAAGCCCACAGCAAACATCATCCTCAATGGTGAAAAACTGAAAGCATTTCCACTAAGATCAGGAACAAGACAAGGTTGCCCACTCTCACCACTCTTATTCAACATAGTATTGGAAGTTTTAGCCACAGCAATCAGAGAAGAAAAGGAAATAAAAGGAATCCAAATCGGAAAAGAAGAAGTAAAGCTGTCACTGTTTGCAGATGACATGATACTATACATAGAGAATCCTAAAGATGCTACCAGAAAACTACTAGAGCTAATCAATGAATTTGGTAAAGTAGCAGGATACAAAATTAATGCACAGAAATCTCTGGCATTCCTATATACTAATGATGAAAAATCTGAAAGTGAAATCAAGAAAACACTCCCATTTACCATTGCAACAAAAAGAATAAAATATCTAGGAATAAACCTACCTAAGGATACGAAAGACCTGTATGCAGAAAATTATAAGACACTGATGAAAGAAATTAAAGATGATACAAATAGATGGAGAGATATACCATGTTCTTGGATGGGATGAATCAACATTGTGAAAATGACTCTACTACCCAAAGCAATCTACAGATTCAATGCAATCCCTATCAAACTACCACTGGCATTTTTCACAGAACTAGAACAAAAAATTTCGCAATTTGTATGGAAACACAAAAGACCCCGAATAGCCAAAGCAATCTTGAGAACGAAAAAAGAAGCTGGAGGAATAAGGCTCCCTGACTTCAGACTATATTACAAAGCAACAGTAATGAAGACAGTATGGTACTGGCACAAAAACAGAAAGATAGATCAGTGGAACAGGATAGAAAGCCCAGAGATATACCCACGCACATATAGACACCTTATCTTTGATAAAGGAGGCAGGAATGTACAGTGGAGAAAGGACAGACTCTTCAATAAATGGTGCTGGGAAAACTGGACAGGTACATGTAAAAGTATGAGATTAGATCACTCCCTAACATCATACACAAAAATAAGCTCAAAATGGATTAAAGACCTAAATGTAAGGCCAGAAACTATCAAACTCTTAGAAGAAAACATAGGAAGAACACTCTATGACATAAATCACAGCAAGATCCTTTATGACCCACCTCCTAGAGTAATGGAAATAAAAACAAAAATAAACAAATGGGACCTAATGAAACTTCAAAGCTTTTGCACAGCAAAGGAAACCATAACCAAGACCAAAAGACAACCCTCAGAATGGGAGAAAACATTTGCAAATGAAGCAACTGACAAAGGATTAATTTCCAAAATTTACAAGCAGCTCATGCAGCTCAATAACAAAAAAACAAACAACCCCATCCAAAAATGGGCAGAAGACCTAAATAGACATTTCTCCAAAGAAGATATACAGAATGCCAACAAACACATGAAAGAATGCTCAACATCATTAATCATTAGAGAAATGCAAATCAAAACTACAATGAGATATCATCTCACACCAGTCAGAATGGCCATCATCAAAAAATCTAGAAACAATAAATGGTGGAGAGGGTGTGGAGAAAAGGGGACACTCTTGCACTGCTGGTGGGAATGTGAATTGGTTCAGCCACTGTGGAGAACAGTATGGAGGTTCCTTAAAAAACTACAAATAGAATTACCATATGACCCAGCAAGCCCACTACTGGGCATATACCCTGAGAAAACCAAAATTCAAAAAGAGTCATGTACCAGAATGTTCATTGCAGCTCTATTTACAATAGCCAGGACATGGAAACAACCTAAGCGCCCATCATCGGATGAATGGATAAAGAAGATGAGGCACATATACACAATGGAATATTACTCAGCCTTAAAAAGAAATGAAATTGAGCTATTTGTAATGAGATGGATAGACCTAGAGTCTGTCATACAGAGTGAAGTAAGTCAGAAAGAAAAAGACAAATACCGTATGCTAACACATATATATGGAATTTAAGGGAAAAAAATGTCATGAAGAACCTAGGGGTAAGATAGGAATAAAGACGCAGACCTACTGGAGAACGGACTTGAGGATATGGGGGGGGGAAGGGTGAGTTTTGACAGGGCGAGAGAGAGTCATGGACATATACACACTAACAAACGTAGTAAGGTAGATAGCTGGGGGGAAGCAGCCGCAGGCACAGGGATATTAGCTCGGTGCTTTGTGACAGACTGGAAGGGTGGGATGGGGAGAGTGGGAGGGAGGGAGACGCAAGAGGGAAGACATATGGGAACATATGTATATGTATAGCTGATTCACTTTGTTATAAAGCAGAAACTAACACACCATTGTAAAACAATTATACCCCAATAAAGATGTTTAAAAAAAAAAAAACCATATGATCATCTCAATAGATGCAGAGAAAGCTTTCGACCAAATTCAACACCCATTTATGATAAAAACCCTGTAGAAAGTAGGCATAGAGGGAACTTTCCTCAACATAATAAAGGCCATATATGACAAACCCACAGCAAACATCATCCTCAACGGTGAAAAACTGAAAGCATTTCCACTAAGATCAGGAACAAGACAAGGTTGCCCATTCTCACCACTTTTATTCAACATAGTTTTGGAAGTTTTAGCCACAGCAATCAGAGAAGAAAAGGAAATAAAAGGAATCCAAATCGGAAAAGAAGAAGTAAAGCTGTCACTGTTTGCAGATGACATGATACTATACATAGAGAATCCTAAAGATGCTACCAGAAAACTACTAGAGCTAATCAATGAATTTGGTAAAGTAGCAGGATACAAAATTAATGCACAGAAATCTCTGGCATTCCTACACACTAATGATGAAAAATCTGAAAGTGAAATCAAGAAAACATTCCCATTTACCATTGCAACAAAAAGAATAAAATATCTAGGAATAAACCTACCTAAGGAGACAAAAGACCTGTATGCAGAAAATTATAAGACACTGATGAAAGAAATTAATGATGATACAAATAGATGGAGAGATATACCATGTTCTTGGATTGGAAAAATCAACATTGTGAAAATGACTCTACTACCAAAAGCAATCTATAGATTCAATGCAATCCCTATCAAACTACCACTGGCATTTTTCACAGAACTAGAACAAAAAATTTCGCAATTTGTATGGAAACACAAAAGACCCCGAATAGCCAAAGCAGTCTTGAGAACGAAAAAAGGAGCTGGAGGAATCAGGCTCCCTGACTTCAGACTATACTACAAAGCTACAGTAATCAATCAGTATGGTACTGGCACAAAAACAGAAAGAAAGATCAATGGAACAGGATAGAAAGCCCAGAGATAAAACCACGCACATATGGACACCTTATCTTTGATAAAGGTGGCAGGAATGTACAGTGGAGAAAGGACAGCCTCTTCAATAAATGGTGCTGGGAAAACTGGACAGGTACATGTAAAAGTATGAGATTAGATCACTCCCTAACACCACACACAAAAATAAGCTCAAAATGGATTAAAGACCTAAATGTAAGGCCAGAAACTATCAAACTCTTAGAGGAAAACATAGGAAGAACACTCTATGACATAAATCACAGCAAGATCCTTTCTGACCCACCTCCTAGAGTAATGGAAATAAAAACAACAGTAAACAAATGGGACCTAATGAAACTTCAAAGCTTTTGCACAGCAAAGGAAACCATAAACAATACCAAAAGACATCCCTCAGAATGGGAGAAAATATTTGCAAATGAAGCAACTGACAAAGGATTAATCTCCAAAATTTACAAGCAGCTCATGCAGCTCAATAACAAAAAAACAAACAACCCAGTCCAAAAATGGGCAGAAGACCTATATAGACATTTCTCCAAAGAAGATATACAGAATGCCAACAAACACAAGAAAGAATGCTCAACATCATTAATCATTAGAGAAATGCAAATCAAAACTACAATGAGATATCATCTCACACCAGTCAGAATGGCCATCATTAAAAAATCTAGAAACAATAAATGCTGGAGAGGATGTGGAGAAAAGGGAACACTCCTGCACTGCTGATGGGAATGTGAATTGGTACAGCCACTGTGGAGAACAGTATGGAGGTTCCTTAAAAAACTACAAATAGAACTACCACACGACCCAGCAATCCCACTACTGGGCATATACCCTGAGAAAACCAAAATTCAAAAAGAGTCATGTACCAAAATGTTCATTGCAGCTCTATTTACAATAGCCCGGAGATGGAAAGAACCTAAGTGCCCATCATCGGATGAATGGATAAAGAAGATGTGGCCCATATATACAATGGAATATTACTCAGCCTTAAAAAGAAACGAAATTGAGCTATTTGTAATGAGATGGATAGACCCAGAGTCTGTCATACAGAGTGAAGTAAGTCAGAAAGAAAAAGACAAATACCGTATGCTAACACATATATATGGAATTTAGGGCGAAAAAAATGTCATGAAGAACCTAGGGGTAAGAGAGGAATAAAGACGCAGACCTACTGGAAAACGGACTTGAGGATATGGGGAGGGGGAAGGGTGAGCTGTGACAGGGCGAGAGAGAGTCATGGACATATACACACTAACAAACGTAGTAAAGTAGATAGCTAGTGGGCAGCAGCCGCATGGCACAGGGATATTGGCTCGGTGCCTTGTGGCAGCCTGCAGGGGTGGGATAGGGAGGGTGGGAGGGAGGGAGACGCAAGAGGGAAGACATATGGGAACATATGTATTTGTATAACTGATTCACTTTGTTATGGGGCAGAAACTAACACACCATTGTAAAGCAATTATACCCCAATAAAGATGTTTTTTTAAAAAAATGGATCAAAGACCTAAATGTAAGGCCAGACACTATAAAACTCTTAGAGGAAAACATAGGCAGAACACTCTTTGACATAAGTCACAGCAATATCTTTTTGGATCCATCTCCTAGAGTAATGAAAATAAAAACAAAAATAAACAAATAGGACTTAAACTTAAAAGCTTATACACAGCAAAGGAAACCATAAACAAATCAAAAAGACAACCCACAGAATGGGAGAAAATATATGCAAAAGAAGCAACTGACAAGGAATTAATCTCCAAAATATACAAACAGCTAATGCAGCTCTATGTAAGAAAACAAACAACCCAATCAAAAAATGGGCAGACGATCTAAATAGACATTTCTCTAAAGAAGACATGCTGATGGCCAAAAGGCACATGAAAAGATGCTCAACACTGCTAACCATTAGAGAAATGCAAATCAAAACTACAATGAGGTATCACCTCTCACTGGTGAGGTGGCCATCATCAAAAAGTTTACAAACAATAAATGTTGGAGAGAGTGTGGAGAAAAGGGAACCCTCCTACACTGTTGCTGGGAATGTAAACTGGTACAACCATTATGGAGAAGAGTATGGATGTTCCTTAAAAAACTAAAAACAGAACTACCATATGATCCAGCAATCGCACTCCTGGACATATATCCAGAGAAAACCATAATTCAAAAAGACACATGCACCCCAGTGTCCATTGCAACACTATTTCCAATAGCCAAGACATGGAAGCAACCTAAATGTCCATCGACAGAGCAATGGATAAGGAAGATGTGGTACAGATATAGAATGGAATTTTACTCATCCACGAAGAATGAAATAATGCCATTTGCAGCAACATGGGTGGACCTAGAGATTACCACACTAAGTGAAGTAAGCCAGACAGACAAATATCATATGATATCACTCATATGTGGAATCTAATTTTTTAAAAGTGATACAAATGAACTTATTTACAAAACAGAGGCAGACTCACAGATATGGAAAACAAACTTATGGTTACCAAAGGGAAAGGGGAGGAGGGGGCGGGAATCAGGAGCTTGGGATTAACATACAGACACTACTATATATAAAATAGGTAACGAATAAGGACTTACTGTATAACATAGGGAACTCTACTTAATATTCTGTAATAATCTATATGGGAAAAGAATCTGAAAAAGAATGAATATATATGTGCATATATATATAAAACGGAATCACTTTGCTGTACACCTTAAACCAACATTATAAATCAACTATACTCCAATAAAATTTTTAAAAATATATGAGTCCTTTATCTGATGTGTCTTTTGCAAATATTTTCTCAGTCTGGCTTCTGACTCTTTTCATATTTTTTTTTGCAGAGCAGAATTCTTAATTTTAATGAAGTCTGGCTTAATGATTTCTTTCATGGATTGTGCCTTTAGTATTGTATCTAAAAGGTCATCACCATACCCAAGGACATCTAGGTTTTCTCCTTTGTTATTTTTTAAGGGTTTTTATCATTTTGTGTTTTGCATTTAGATATATGCTCCATCTTGAGTTAATTTTTGTGAAAAATCTAAGGTTTGTGACTAGATTTCACTTTTTTGCTTGTGGATGTCCAGTTGTTCTAGCACCATTTGCTGAAAAAAAACATCTCTTCTGCATTGTGTTGCCTTTGCTCCTTTGTTGAAGATCAGTGCACTATATTTATCTGGGTCTATTTATGTGGTTCTGTTCTGTTCCACTGATCTAATTGTCTATTATTTCAATACTACACACTCTTGATTACTGTAGCTTTAAAGTAAATCTTGAAGTAGGATAGTGTGTCTTCCAACTTTGTTCTCCTTCAGTACCGGGTTGGCTGTTCTGGGTCTTTTACTTCTCCATATATACATTAAAATCAGTTTGTTGATATCTACAAAATACCTTACTGGGATTTTGATAGGGATCACTCTGAATTTATAGATCAATGTTGGTAAGAACTGACCTCTTGACAATATTGAGTCCTCCTATCCATGAAAATGGAATATCTCTACATTAATTTAGTTCTTTGATATCTTCCATCAGAATTTTATAGTTTTCCTCATATATATCATATACATATTTTGTTAGACTTATATCTAAGGTATTTTATTTTTAGGGGGTACTGATGGAAATAATTTTTTTAATATTTAAAGACAATTTTTTTTTTTTTTTGGTAGTACGTGGGCCTCTCACTGTTGTGGCCTCTCCCGTTGTGGAGCATAGACTCCGGACGCACAGGCCCAGTGGCCACGGCTCACGGGCTCAGCTGCTCTGCGGCATGTGGGATCCTCCCGGACCAGGGCACGAACCCGCGTCCCCTGCATCGGCAGGCGGACTCTCAACCACTGTGCCACCATGGAAGCCCTAAAGACAATTTTTAAAGTAGCTTTATTTTTTTATTTTTTACTGTATAGTTGATTATAGTTTTAATTTTTTATTGTATAATTCCTATAGTTAGAAACTGTTCTGTTAGTTTCTGCTGTACAGCAAAGTGAATCAGTTATACATATATGAATATCAACTCTTTTTAAATTCTTTTCTCATATAGGTTATTGCAGAGTATTAAGTAGAGTTTCCTGTGCTATATGGTAGATCCTTATTAGTTATCTATTTTATATATAATGGTGTGTATATATCAATTCCAATCTCCCAAGTTATCCCTCCCCGCTTACCTCCTGGTAACCATAAGTTTGTTTTCTACATCTTTACAGGAGTTTTAGATTCACAGCAAAATTCAGAGGAAGCTACAGAGGTTTCCCATATACCTTGTGCCTCCACACATGCATAGCTTCTCCCCTGTTAGCAACATCCCCCATCAGAGTGGTACATTGTTTACAATTAATGAAACTACATTGACACATCATAATCATTCAAAGTCCATAGTTTACCTGGGGGTTCACTCTTAATGGTGTACAATCTATGTGTTTGGACATATGTAAAATGACATGATACATTATATATCCATCGTTATAATACAGAGTATTTTCACTACCCTAAAAATTCTCTGTGCTCTGCTAATGTGTTTTTTTTTTTTTTTTTTTTTTTTTTTTTTTTTTTTATGCGTTACGCGGACCTCTCACTGTTGTGGCCTCTCCCGTTGCGGAGGACAGGCTCCGGACGCGCAGGCTCAGCGGCCATGGCTCACGGGCCCAGCCGCTCCGCGGCATGCGGGATCCTCCCAGACCGGGGCACGAACCCGCGTCCCCCGCATCGGCAGGCGGACTCCCAACCACTGCGCCACCAGGGAAGCCCTGCTAATGTGTTTTTAATTTCAAATTCTGCTTGTTCATTACGGATATATAGGAAAGTGATTGACTTTTGTATATTAGTCTTGTATCCTGCAACTTTGTTATAATTGTGAATTTATAATTAAACTCACAGGGGTTTCTTTGGTCAATTCTTTTGGATTTTCTACATAGATTATTATGTCATCTGTGAACAAAATCAATTTTATTTCTTCCTTCCTGGCCTTTCTACCTTTAATTTCCTTTTCATATCTTATTGACATCAAAATATGAGGTAATAAGTAATCTTTCTGATGACATGAGTGTCAAAGGTAGAGGTTTTTGGGAGAAAGAAGATAGGTCTGAAAGAAGCAGTGAGGAACAAGGAGACACTACCCCAACTTCTAAGCCCAGTGGCAACAGGGGTGTGAGAGAAAAACGGCCAGCATTTGAGAAGACTGCAGGGGAAACTGTGCTTTCAGGGGCAATCCACATTTCAGTTATAGTAAGAAGATGAAGGGAGTCTTCAGAAAAAGACATTGAAATTAAAGCAGTTTTGCTGAACCATGAATTTTAGGGGGAATGATGGAAAGGTTCAGGAATTGGAGAAGAGTGGTAGAAGGGGCAGAATAAGGGATGTCAGGAACCTTGGAGAAATCTTGAGTGTGGGATTTGACCTAGGAATCTGGTGGTTCTTGTGATAACTGACATAAACAGGGCTCTAAAGGGCATGAGAAAGTTGGTCCTTGTGGATTCAAAGCAGATAGTGATGCTAAGACTATCACTGTTAGCAGATCAGGATGAGTGAGTTTCTGTGACTTTTCATTCATGATGATAAGAGTAAAGGGCTATGGGAGGTATGCTCCTAGACCCAGTACACTAGACCTCTGTTAAAGGAAGGGTGGTCACTCAAAACACGTCTGCCTCATTCCTGCATGGTGGGAATTCTGAGGAAGTTGTGGAAGGCCTGGGGGTAGAAGATGGGCACAAAGCTTAATGCAGGTAGCAGGACTGCTATCATTTGTCTGAGTCTGAGACCAGGAGCAAGGTGGAGAGTCTGAGCCTGGGCCTTTCACGTCTCAGGGGTCTGAAATAGTACCAGGTTGGTGAAACCCCCTGGACACTATCAGAAACAAATGGCAATCCTTTCTTAAGAAATGTTTGTCCAATTTAGTCCTCCAAGATTCCCTCAGATTAAGGTCAAGCAGTAAGCTCATTAAGCACATGAAACCTAGGAAAAGGTGAAACATTATGACAGCAGAAACAGCAAATAATGGAATTACTCATTCAGGTACTGCAGATACTGGAATGGTTAGATATGGAATATAGAACAGCTATGCATGAAATGTTTAAGATTCATTCACAAAGAGAAAGTAATAATTATTTGAATGAACAGGCATATTTGAAGAACAAAAAACAAAGGGAAGTTATAGAAGTGAAAAAATATAAATTGTTGAAGTGAAAAAAAAACTCAGTGGAAGACTACAGCTGAAAAAAAAAAGAAATCTGGAAGATAGGTCTAAGAAATTACCTAGAATGCAGCAAAAAGAGACAATACAATGGAAAAGGAGAGAAAGGTAGGAGATTTGGAGGAAAAAGGGAGTCTAATATTTGTCTAATTAGAATTTCCATGGAAGAAAGAATAGAGAGAATAAAGGAGAGGTGGTTTTTAGAGAGGTAATGGCTGAAAATTTTCAGAAATGATGAAAAACATGAATCCCCAGGATAAATTAAAAAACAAAAACTATCCTAGAGATATTGAAGGGAAATTCATGAACACCAAAATAAACTTCAAAACCAGCCAGAGAAAAATATTGCCTTCAAAAGGACAATGACAGCAAACTTCTAAAGCAGTAATGGCAATCAGAAGGTGTGAAATAGTATCTTCAAAACGTTGAGAGCAAAGAAACAATTGTTAACCCAGTAAAACTATCTTTGAAGAAAGAGGATAAGATAAACACATTTAGGGCTTCCCTGGTGGTGCAGTGGTTGAGAATCTGCCTGCCAGTGCAGAGGACGCGGGTTCGAGCCCTGGTCTGGGAGGATCCAACATGCCGTGGAGCAACTAAGCCCATGTGCCATGACTACTGAGCCTGCGCGTCTGGAGCCTGTGCTCTGCAACAAGGGAGGCCGCGATAGTGAGAGGCCCGTGCACCGCGATGAAGAGTGGCCCCCGCTCACCGCAACTGGAGAAAGCCCTCGCACAGAAACGAAGACCCAACACCGCCATAAATAAATAAGTAAATTTAAAAATAAATAAATAAATCACTCAGTCTCTTGCAGTCTGTACTATTAAGAAAAACACATTTATAGATTAAAAAAAAGAAAAGAAAACATCAAGAGAACTGCAATAAAGGATTTCTGAAAGAAAATGATCCTAGACAGTCTAAAGACACAAGAAGAAATGGCGAGGATATAAAATAACAGACATGTATGTAAACCCAAGCAAATATTGTTCATATAAAAAATTATAAGCATATTGTTTAATCCAGGGTGTTTATAAATGGACAGCACTAAAATACTGGGTCTATAATAACATGTAAGTCAGACAGGGAGTATGTTGAAGTTAAAGTGTTCTAAGTTCCTAGAATTGTTCACTAAAAGGTTAATATATTATTTGACACTAGATCTTATCAAATAGGTTTGGCAAAATGTCCAGGGTAACCACTGAGAGAACACAAACAGAGTGAATAATTTCTAAATTTATAAAGAGAAAACAACTGGAATACGGAAAAATATGATCAATAAAAAAATAGGCGTAAGGAAGATGGCGGAAGAGTAAGAGGCGGAGATCAACTTCCTCCCCACAGATACACCAGAAATACATCTACACGCGGAACAACTCCTACAGAACACCTACTGAACGCTGGCAGAAGACCTCAGACCTCCCAAAAGGCTCTTGGTGCTGCAGCCAGGAGTAAGTGCTGTGCCTCTGAGGTGGGAGAGCCAACTTCAGGACACTGGTCAACAAGAATGCTCTCAGCTCCACATAATATCAAACGGCGAAAATCTCCCAGAGATCTCCATCTCAACAACAGCACCCAGCTTCACTCAACAACCAGCAAGCTACAGTGCTGGACACCCTATGCCAAACAACTAGCAAAACAGGAACACAACCCCACCCATTAGCAGAGAGGCTGCCTAAAATCATAATAAGTCCACAGACACCCCAAAACACACCACCAGACGTGGAACTGCCCACCAGAGAGACAAGATCCAGCCTCATCCACCACAACACAGGCACTAGTCCCTTCAACCAGGAAGCCTACACAACCCACTGAACCAACCTTAGCCATTGGGGACAGACACCAAAAACAACGGGAACTACGAACCTGCAGCCTGCAAAAAGGAGACCCCAAACACAGTAAGATAAGCAAAATGAGAAGACAGAAAAACACACAGCAGATGAAGGAGCAAGATAAAAACCCACCAGACCTAACAAATGAAGAGGAAATAGGCAATCTACCTGAAAAAGAATTCAGAATAATGATAGTAAAGATGATCCAAAATCTTGGAAATAGAATAGACAAAATGCAAAAAACATTTAACAAGGACCTAGAAGAACTAAAGATGAAACAAACAACAATGAAAAACACAATAAAGAAATTAAAAGTACCCTAGATGGGATCAATAGCAGAATATCTGAGGCAGAAGAACGGATAAGTGACCTGGAAGATAAAATAGTGGAAATAACTACTGCAGAGCAGAATAAAGAAAACAGAATGAAAAGAACTGAGGAGAATTTCAGAGATCTCTGGGACAACATTAAACACACCAACATTCGAATTATAGGGGTTCCAGAAGAAGAAGAGAAAAAGAAAGGGACTGAGAAAGTATTTGAAGAGATTATAGTTGAAAACTTCCCTAATATGGGAAAGGAAATAGTTAATCAAGTCCAGGAAGCACAGAGAGTCCCATACAGGATAAATCCAAGGAGAAATACGCCAAGACAAATATTAATCAAACTGTCAAAAATTAAATACACAGAAAGCATATTAAAAGCAGCAAGGGGAAAATAACAAACAACATACAAGGGAATCCCCATAAGGTTAACAGCTGATCTCTCAGCAGAAACCCTACAAGCCAGAAGGGAGTGGCAGGACATACTGAAAGTGATGAAGGAGAAGAACCTGCAGCCAAGACTACTCTACCCAGCAAGGATCTCATTCAGATTTGATGGAGAAATTAAAACCTTTACAGACAAGCAAAAGCTGAGAGAGTTCAGCACCACTAAACCAGCTTTACAACAAATGATAAAGGAACTTCTCTAGACAAGAAACACAAGAGAAGGAAACGACCTACAGTAACGAACCCAAAACAATACAGAAAATGGGAATAGGAACATACATATCGATAATTACCTTAAATGTAAATGGACTAAATGCTCCCACAAAAGACACAGATTGGCTGAATGGATACAAAAACAAGACCTATACATATGCTGTCTACAAGAGACCCACTTCAGACCTAGAGACACATACAGACTGAAAGTAAGCGGATGGAAAAAGATATTTCATGCAAATGGAAACCAAAAGAAAGCTGGAGTAGTAATTCTCATATCAGACAAAATAGACTTTAAAATAAGGACTATTAAAAGAGACAAAGAAGGACACTACATAATGATCAAGGGATAGATCCAACAAGAAGATATAACAATTGTCAATATTTATGCACCCAACATAGGAGCACCTCAATACATAAGGCAAATACTAACAGCCATAAAAGGGGAAATGGACAGTAACACATTCATAGTAGGGGACTTTAACACCCCACTTTCACCCATGGACAGATCATCCAAAATGAAAATAAATAAGGAAACACAAGCTTTAAATGATACATTAAACAAGATGGACTTAATTGATATTTATAGGACACTCCATCCAAAAATAACAGAATACACATTTTTCTCAAGTGCTCATGGAACATTCTCCAGGATAGATCATATCTTGGGTCACAAATGAAGCCTTGGTAAATTTAAGAAAATTGAAATTGTATCAGGTATCTTTTCTGACAACAATGCTATGAGACTAGATATCAATGACAGGAAAAGATCTGTAAAAAATACAAACACATGGAGGCTAAACAATACACTACTTAATAATGAAGTGATCACTGAAGAAATCAAAGGGGAAATTTAAAAATACATAGAAACAAATGACAATGGAGACACGACGACCCAAATCCTATGGGATGCAGCAAAAGCAGTTCTAAGGGGGAAGTTTATAGCAATACAAGCCCACCTTAAGACACAGGAAGCATCTTGAATAAATAACCTAACCTTACACCTAAAGCAATTAGAGAAAGAAGAACAAAACAACCCCAAAGTTAGCAGAAGGAAAGAAATCATAAAAATCAGATCAGAAATAAATGAAAAAGAAATGAAGAAAATGATAGCAAAGATCAATAAAACTAAAAGCTGGTTCTTTGAGAAGATAAACAAAATAGATAAACCACTAGCCAGACTCATCAAGAAAAAAAGGGAGAAGACTCAAATCAATAGAATTAGAAATGAAAAAGGAGAACTAACAACTGACACTGCAGAAATACAAAAGATCATGAGAGATTACTACAAGCAACTCTATGTCAATAAAATGGACAACCTGGAAGAAATGGACAAATTCTTAGAAAGGCACAACCTGCTGAGACTGAATCAGGAAGAAATAGAAACTATGAACAGACCAATCACAAGCACTGAAATTGAAACTGTCATTAAAAATCTTCCAACAAACAAAAGCCCAGGACCAGACGGCTTCACAGGTGAATTCTATCAAACATTTAGAGAAGAGATAACACCTATCCTGCTCAAACTCTTCCAAAATATAGCAGAGGGAGGAGCACTCCCAAACTCAATCTACAAGGCCAACATCACCTCGATACCAAAAGACAAGGATGTGACAAAGAAAGAAAACTACAGGCCAATATCACTGATGAACATAGATGCAAAAATCCTCAACAAAATACTAGCAAACAGAATCCAACAGCACATTAAAAAGATCGTACACCATGATCAAGTGGGGTTTATTCCAGGAATGCAAGGATTCTTCAATATACGCAAAACAATTAATGTGATAAACCATATTAACAAATTGAAGGAGAAAAACCATATGATCATCTCAATAGATGCAGAGAAAGCTTTTGACAAAATTCAACACCCATTTATGATAAAAACCCTCCAGAAAGTAGGCATAGAGGGAACTTTCCTCAACATTACAAAGGCCATATATGACACACCCACAACCAACATCATCCTCAATGGTGAAAAACTGAAAGCATTTCCACTAAGATCAGGAACAAGACAAGGTTGCCCACTCTCACCACTCTTATTCTCCACAATTTTGGAAGCAATTAGAGAAGAAAAGGAAATAAAAGGAATCCAAATCGGAAAAGAAGTAAAGCTGTCACTGTTTGCAGATAACATGATACTATACATAGAAAATCCTAAAGATGCTACCAGAAAACTACTAGAGCTAATCAATGAATTTGGTAAAGTAGCAGGATACAAAATTAATGCACAGAAATCTCTGGCATTCCTATACACTAATGATGAAAAATCTGAACGTGAAATCAAGAAAACACTCCCATTTACCATTGCAACAAAAAGAATAAAATATGTAGGAATAAACCTACCTAAGGAGACAAAAGACCTGTATGCAAATAAAACACTGGTGAAAGAAATTAAAGATGATACAAACAGGGGGGACCTTGAAGATGGCGGAAGAGTAAGACGCGGAGATCGCCTTCTTCCCCACGGATACATCAGAAATACATCCACACGTGGAACAACTCCTACAGAACACCTACTGAAGGCTGGCAGAAGACCTCAGACCTCCCAAAAGGCAAGAAACTCCCCACGTACCTGGGTAGGGAAAAAGAAAAAACAGAGACAAAAGAATAAGGACGGCACCTGCACCAGTGGGAGGGAGCTGTGAAGGAGGAAAAGTTTCCACACACTAGGAAGCCCCTCCGCGGGCGGAGACTGCGGGAGGCGGAGGGGGCAGTTTCGGGACCGCGGAGTAGTGCACAGCGACGGGTGCGGAGGGCAAAGCGGGGAGATTCCTGCACAGAGGATCGGTGCCGACCGGCACTCACCAGCCCGAGAGGCTTGTCTGCTCACCCGCCGGGGCGGGCGGGGCTGCGAGCTGAGGCTCGGGTTTTGGTTTTGGACAGAGCTCAGGGAGAGGACTGGGGTTGGCGGCTTGAACATAGCCTGATCGGGTTAGTGCACCACGACTAGCCGGGAGGGAGTTCGGGGAAAAGCCTGCACCTGCCGAAGAGGCAAGAGACTTTTTCTTCCCTCTTTGTTTCCTGGTGCGCGAGGAGAGGGGTTTAAGAGCGCTGCTTAAAGGATCTCCAGAGACGGGCGCGAGCCGCGGCTAAAAGCGCGAACCCCAGAGGCGGGCGCGAGCCGCGGCTGAAAGCGCAAACCCCAGAGACGGGTGCGAGCCGCGGCTGAGACCGCGGACCCCAGAGACGGGCGGGAGACGCTGGGGCTGCTGCTGCCGCCACCAAGGGGCCTGTGTGCGAGCACAGGTCACTCTCCACACCCCTCTTCCACGGAGCCTGTGCAGCCCGCCACTGCCAGGTTCCCGGGATCCAGGGACAACTTCCCCGGGACAACGCACGGCGGGCCTCAGGCTGGTGCAACGTCACGCCGGCCTCTGCCGCAACGTTACGCCGCCTCTGCCGCCGCAGGCCCGCCCCGCACGCAGTGCCCCTCCTTCCCCCATCCCCCAACCCCCGGCCTGAGTGAGCCGGAGGCCCCGAATCAGCGGGTCCTTTAACCCCGTCCTGTCTGAGCGAAAAAACAGACGCCCTCCAGCGACCTACACGCAGATGCAGGGCCAAATCCAAAGCTGAGCTCCTGTGAGCTGTGAGAACAAAGAAGAGAAAGGGAAATCTCTCCCAGCAGCCACAGAAGCAGCGGATTAAAGCTCCACAACCAACTTGATGTACCCTGCATCTGTGGAATACCTGAATAGACAAGGAATGATCCCAAATTGAAGAGGGGGAATTTAGGAGCGAGATCTATGATTTTTTTCCCCTTTTCCTCTTTTTGTGAATGTGTACGTGTATGCTTCTGTGTGAGATCTTGTCTGTATACTCTTGCTTCCACCATTTGTCCTAGGGCCCTATCCGGCCATGGTTTTTCTTTTAAATTTTTTTTCTTAATAATTAATTTTAATTGTAATATATTTATTATACTTTACCTTCGTTCTTTCTTTCTTTCTTTCTTTCTTTCCTTCCTTCCTTCCCTCCTTTAGACAACGAATCACCCCAAATTGAGGAGGTGGTCTCTGAGAGCAAGATTTATGATTTTTCCCCCTTTACCTCTTTTTGTGAAGGTGTATGTGTATGCTTCTGTGTAAGATTTTCTCTGTATAGCTTTGCTCCCAACATTTGTCCTAAGGTTCTATCCGTCCCTTTTTTTTTTCTCAATATTTTTTAATTCAATAACTATATTATACTTTATTTTATTTTTACTGTATCTTCTTTCTTTCTGTCTTTTTTCCTTCTTTCCCTCCTTCCTTCCTTCCTCCCACCCTCCCTCCTTTCTTTCCTTCTTTGCTTCTTTCTTCCTTCCTTCCTTTCCTCCTTTCCCTCTTTCTTTCCTCATACTTCTACCAATTCTCTCTACTTTTTCTCCCTTTTATTCTGAGCCGTGTGGATGAAAGGCTCTTGGTGCTCCAGCCCAGGAGTCAGGGCTCTGCCTCTGAGGTAGGAGAGCCAACTTCAGGACACTGGTCAACAAGAGACCTCCCAGCTCCACATAATATTAAATGGCGAAAATCTCCCAGAGACCTCCATCTTAACACCAGCACCCAGCTTCACTCAACGACCAGCAAGCCACAGTGCTGGACAACCTATGCCAAACAACTAGCAAAACAGGAACACAACCCCACCCATTAGCAGAGAGGCTGCCTAAAATCATAATAAGGACACAGACACCCCAAAACACACCACCAGACGTGAACCTGCCCACTAGACAGACAAGATCCAGCCGCATCCAGCACAACACAGGCACTAGTCCCCTCCACCAGGAAGCCTACACAACCCACTGAAACAACCTTAGCCACTGGAGACAGACATCAAAAACAACGGGAACTACGAACGTGCAGCCTGCAAAAAGGAGACCCCAAACACAGTAAGATAAGCAAAATGAGAAGACAGAAAAACACACAGCAGATGAAGGAGCAAGATAAAAACCCACCAGACCTAACAAATGAAGAGGAAATAGGCAATCTACCTGAAAAAGAATTCAGAATAATGATAGTAAGGATGATCCGAAATCTTGGAAGTAGAATGGACAAAATGCAATAAACAGTTAACAAGGACCTAGAAGAAATAAAGATGAAACAAGCAACGATGAACAATGCAATAAATGAAATTAAAAGTACCCTAGATGGGATCAATAGCAGAATAACTGAGGCAGAAGAACGGATAAGTGACCTGGAAGATAAAGTAGTGGAAATAACTACTGCAGAGCAGAATAAAGAAAAAAGAATGAAAAGAACTGAGGACAGTCTCAGAGACCTCTGGGACAACATGAAACGCACCAACATTCGAATTATAGGGGTTCCAGAAGAAGAAGAAAGAAAGAAAGGGACTGAGAAAATATTTGAAGAGATTATAGTTGAAAACTTCCCTAATATGGGAAAGGAAATAGTTAATCAAGTCCAGGAAGCACAGAGAGTACCATACAGGATAAATCCAAGGAGAAATACGCCAAGACAAATATTAATCAAACTGTCAAAAATTAAATACACAGAAAGCATATTAAAAGCAGCAAGGGGAAAATAACACACAAGGGAATCCCCATAAGGTTAACAGCTGATCTCTCAGCAGAAACCCTACAAGCCAGAAGGGAGTGGCAGGACATACTGAAAGTGATGAAGGAGAAGAACCTGCAGCCAAGACTACTCTACCCAGCAAGGATCTCATTCAGATTTGACGGAGAAATTAAAACCTTTACAGACAAGCAAAAGCTGAGAGAGTTCAGCACCACTAAACCAGCTTTACAACAAATGCTAAAGGAACTTCTCTAGGCAAGAAACACAAGAGAAGGAAAAGACTTACAATAACAAACCCAAAACGATTAAGAAAATGGGAATAGGAACATACATATCAATAATTACCTTTAATGTAAATGGACTAAATGCTCCCACCAAAAGACACAGATTGGCTGAATGGATACAAAAACAAGACCCTTATATATGCTGTCTACAAGAGACCCACTTCAGACCTAGAGACACATACAGACTGAAAGTAAGGGGATGGAAAAAGATATTCCATGCAAATGGAAACCAAAAGAAAGCTGGAGTAGCAATTCTCATATCAGACAAAATAGACTTTAAAATAAAGACTATTAAAAGGGACAAAGAAGGACACTACATAATGATCAAGGGATCGATCCAAGAAGAAGATATAACAATTGTAAATATTTATGCACCCAACATAGGAGCACCTCAATACATAAGGCAAATATTAACAGCCATAAAAGGGGAGATCGACAGTAACACATTCATAGTAGGGGACTTTAACACCCCACTTTCACCCATGGACAGATCATCCAAAATGAAAATAAATAAGGAAACACAAGCTTTAAATGATACATTAAACAAGATGGACTTAATTGATATTTATAGGACACTCCATCCAAAAACAACAGAATACACATTTTTCTCAAGTGCTCATGGAACATTCTCCAGGATAGATCATATCTTGGGTCACAAATCAAGCCTTGGTAAATTTAAGAAAACTGAAATTGTATCAAGTATCTTTTCTGACCACAACGCCATGAGACTAGATATCAATTACAGGAAAAGATCTGTAAAAAATACAAACACGTGGAGGCTAAACAATACACTACTTAATAATGAAGTGATCACTGAAGAAATCAGAGGAAATTAAAAAATACCTAGAAACAAATGACAATGGAGACACAACGACCCAAAACCTATGGGATGCAGCAAAAGCAGTTCTAAGGGGGAAGTTTATAGCAATACAAGCCCACCTTAAGAAGCAGGAAACATCTCGAATAAACAACCTAACCTTGCACCTCAAGCAATTAGAGAAAGAAGAACAAAAAAACCCCAAAGCTAGCAGAAGGAAAGAAATCATAAAAATCAGATCAGAAATAACTAAAAAAGAAATGAAGGAAACGATAGCAAAGATCAATAAAACTAAAAGCTGGTTCTTTGAGAAGATAAACAAAATAGATAAACCACTAGCCAGACTCATCAAGAAAAAAAGGGAGAAGACTCAAATCAATAGAATTAGAAATGAAAAAGGAGAAGTAACAACTGACACGGCAGAAATAAAAAAAATCATGAGAGATTACTACAAGCAACTCTATGCCAATAAAATGGACAATCTGGAAGAAATGGACAAATTCTTAGAAATGCATAACCTGCCAAGACGGAATCAGGAAGAAATAGAAAATATGAACAGACCAATCAAAAGCACTGAAATTGAAACTGTCATTAAAAATCTTCCAACAAACAAAAGCCCAGGACCAGACGGCTTCACAGGTGAATTCTATCAAACGTTTAGAGAAGAGCTAACACCTATCCTTCTCGAACTCTTCCAAAATATAGCAGAGGGAGGAACACTCCCAAATTCCTTCTACGAGGCCACCATCACTTTGATACCAAAACCAGACAAGGATGTCATAAAGAAAGAAAACTACAGGCCAATATCACTGATGAACGTAGATGCAAAAATCCTCAACAAAATACTAGCAAACAGAATCCAACAGCACATTAAAAGGATCATACACCATGATCAAGTGGGGTTTATTCCAGGAATGCAAGGATTCTTCAATATACGCAAATCTATCAATGTGATAAACCATATTAACAAATTGAAGGAGAAAAACCATATGATCATCTCAATAGATGCAGAGAAAGCTTTCGACAAAATTCAACACCCATTTATGATAAAAACCCTCCAGAAAGTAGGCATAGAGGGAACTTTCCTCAACATAATAAGGGCCATATATGAGAAGCCCACAGCAAACATCATCCTCAATGGTGAAAAACTGAAAGCATTTCCACTAAGATCAGGAACAAGACAAGGTTGCCCACTCTCACCACTCTTATTCAACATAGTTTTGGAAGTTTTAGCCACAGCAATCAGAGAAGAAAAGGAAATAAAAGGAATCCAAATCGGAAAAGAAGAAGTAAAGCTGTCACTGTTTGCAGATGACATGATACTATACATAGAGAATCCTAAAGATGCTACCAGAAAACTACTAGAGCTAATCAATGAATTTGGTAAAGTAGCAGGATACAAAATTAATGCACAGAAATCTCTGGCATTCCTATATACTAATGATGAAAAATCTGAAAGTGAAATCAAGAAAACACTCCCATTTACCATTGCAACAAAAAGAATAAAATATCTAGGAATAAACCTACCTAAGGATACGAAAGACCTGTATGCAGAAAATTATAAGACACTGATGAAAGAAATTAAAGATGATACAAATAGATGAAGAGATATACCATGTTCTTGGATGGGAAGAATCAACATTGTGAAAATGACTCTACTACCCAAAGCAATCTACAGATTCAATGCAATCCCTATCAAACTACCACTGGCATTTTTCACAGAACTAGAACAAAAAATTTCGCAATTTGTATGGAAACACAAAAGACCCCGAATAGCCAAAGCAATCTTGAGAACGAAAAAAGGAGCTGGAGGAATAAGGCTCCCTGACTTCAGACTATATTACAAAGCAACAGTAATGAAGACAGTATGGTACTGGCACAAAAACAGAAAGATAGATCAGTGGAACAGGATAGAAAGCCCAGAGATAAACCCATGCACATACAGACACCTTATCTTTGATAAAGGAGGCAGGAATGTACAGTGGAGAAAGGACAGCCTCTTCAATAAATGGTGCTGGGAAAACTGGACAGGTACATGTAAAAGTATGAGATTAGATCATTCCCTAACACCATACACAAAAATAAGCTCAAAATGGATTAAAGACCTAAATGTAAGGCCAGAAACTATCAAACTCTTAGAGGAAAACATAGGAAGAACATTCTATGACATAAATCACAGCAAGATCCTTTCTGACCCACCTCCTAGAGAAATGGAAATAAAAACAAAAATAAACAAATGGGACCTAATGAAACTTCAAAGCTTTTGCACAGCAAAGGAAACCATAACCAAGACCAAAAGACAACCCTCAGAATGGGAGAAAACATTTGCAAATGAAGCAACTGACAAAGGATTAATCTCCAAAATTTACAAGCAGCTCATGCAGCTCAATAACAAAAAAACAAACAACCCAATCCAAAAATGGGCAAAGACCTAAATAGACATTTCCCCAAAGAAGATATACAGAATGCCAGCAAACACATGAAAGAATGCTCAACATCATTAATCGTTAGAGAAATGCAAATCAAAACTACAATGAGATATCATCTCACACCAGTCAGAATAGCCGTCATCAAAAAATCTAGAAACAATAAATGCTGGAGAGGGTGTGGAGAAAAGGGGACACTCTTGCACTGCTGGTGGGAATGTGAATTGGTTCAGCCACTATGGAGAACAGTATGGAGGTTCCTTAAAAAGCTACAAATAGAATTACCATATGACCCAGCAATCCCACTACTGGGCATATACCCTGAGAAAACCAAAATTCAAAAAGAGTCATGTACCAAAATGTTCATTGCAGCTCTATTTACAATAGCCCGGAGATGGAAACAACCTAAGCGCCCATCATAGGATGAATGGATAAAGAAGATGTGGCACAGATACACAATGGAATATTACTCAGCCTTAAAAAGAAATGAAATTGAGCTATTTGTAATGAGATGGATAGACCTAGAGTCTGTCATACAGAGTGAAGTAAGTCAGAAAGAAAAAGACAAATACCGTATGCTAACACATATATATGGAATTTAAGGGAAAAAAAATGTCATGCAGAACCTAGGGGTAAAACAGGAATAAAGACGCAGACCTACTGGAGAACGGACTTGAGGATATGGGGAGGGGGAAGGGTGAGTTTTGACAGGGCGAGAGAGAGTCATGGACATATACACACTAACAAACGTAGTAAGGTAGATAGCTGGGGGGAAGCAGCCGCAAGGCACAGGGATATTAGCTCGGTGCTTTGTGACGGCCTGGAGGGGTGGGATGGGGAGAGTGGGAGGGAGGGAGACGCAAGAGGGAAGACATATGGGAACATATGTATATGTATAGCTGATTCACTTTGTTGTAAAGCAGAAACTAACACACCATTGTAAAGCAATTATACCCCAATAAAGATGTTTAAAAAAAAAAAACAACAGATTAAATTAAAAAAAAAAGATGATACAAACAGATGGAGAGATATACATGTTTTTGGATTGGAAGAATCAACATTGTGAAAATGACTCTTCTACCCAAAGCAATCTACAGATTCAATGCAATCCCTATCAAACTACCACTGGCATTCTTCACAGAACTAGAACAAAAATTTTCACAATATGTATGGAAACACAAAAGCCCCCGAATAGCCAAAGCAATCTTGAGAACGAAAAACGGAGCTGGAGGAATCAGGCTCCCTGACTTCAGACTATACTACAAAGCTACAGTAATCAAGACAGTATGGTACTGGCACAAAAACAGAAACATAGATCAATGGAACAGGATAGAAAGCCCAGAGATAAACCCACGCACATATGTTCACCTCATCTTTGATAAAGGAGGCAGGAATGTACAGTGGAGAAAGGACAGCCTCTTCAATAAGTGCTGCTGTGAAAACTGGACAGGTACATGTAAAAGTACAAGATTAGATCACTCCCTAACACCATACACAAAAATAAGCTCAAAATGAATTAAAGACCCAAATGTAAGGCCAGAAACTCTCAAACTCTTAGAGGAAAACATAGGCAGAACACTCTATGACATAAATCACAGCAAGATCCTTTTTGACCCACCTCCTAGAGAAATGGAAATAAAAACAAAAATAAACAAATGGGACCTAATGAAACTTCAAAGCTTTTGCACAGCAAAGGAAACCATCAACAAGACCAAAAGACACCCCTCAGAGTGGGAGAAAATATTTGCAAATGAAGCAACTCACAAAAGATTAATTACCAAAATTTAGAAGCAGCTCCTGCAGCTCAATAACAAAAATACAAACAACCCAATCCAAAAATGGGCAGAAGACCTAAATAGACATTTCTCCAAAGAAGATATACAGACTGCCAGCAAACACATGAAAGAATGCTCAACAGCATTAATCATTAGGGAAATGCAAATCAAAACTACAATGAGATATCATCTCACACCAGTCAGAATGGCCATCATTAAAAAATCTAGAAACAATAAATGCTGGAGAGGATGTGTAGAAAAGGGAACACTCCTGCACTGCTGATGGGAATGTGAATAGGTACAGCCACTATGGAGAACAGTATGGAGGTTCCTTAAAAAACTACAAATAGAACTACCATATGACCCAGCAATCCAACTACTGGGCATATACCCTGAGAAAACCAAAATTCAAAAAGAGTCATATACCAAAATGTTCATTGCAGCTCTATTTACAATAGCCCGGAGATGGAAACACCCTAAGTGCCCATCAACGGATGAATGGATAAAGAAGATGTGGCACATATATACAATGGAATATTACTCAGCCATAAAAAGAAACGAAATTGAGCTATTTATAATGAGGTGGATAGACCTAGAGTCTGTCACAGAGAGTGAAGTAAGTCAGAAAGAGAAAAACAAATACCGTATGCTAACACATATATATGGAATTTTTAAAAAATGTCATGAAGAACCTAGGGGTAAGACAGGAATAAAGACACAGACCTACTAGAGAACGGACTTGAGGATATGGGGAGGGGAAGGGGTGAGCTGTGACAAAGCGAGAGAGAGGCATGGACATATATACACTACCAAACGTAAGGTAGATAGCTAGTGGGATGCAGCCGCATAGCACAGGGAGATCAGCTCAGTGCTTTATGACCAACTGGAGGGGTGGGATAGGGAGGGTGGGAGGGAGGGAGACGCAAGAGGGAAGAGATATGGGAACATATGGATACGTATAACTGATTAACTTTGTTATAAAGCAGAAACTAACACACCAGTGTAAAGCAATTATACCCCAATAAAGATGTTTTAAAAAATAAAGAAATAAATAAACTCACTCCCTGGGGGAAGCAGGAGAGAGGAAAAGAAAGAAAAAGCATGGAGTTGTGGGAAAGGATAAATAGCAAAAAGTGAAATGGTAGAATCAAGTGCAATACGTCAATAATTACCATAAATGTAAAAGAACTAAACTCACCAGTCAAAAGTTTGCCAACCTGGATTTTTAAAAACCCGGTTATATGCTGTTTACAGGCTATACAGTAGAAGCAAATTGGCAGAAAAAATGAAAAAGGATAATCAAGTACATATGTACCAGAGAAATACCAACCCCCAAAAAATGTGTTATTAATATCAAAGGAGGGTTTAGCAAAAATCATTCAGTTAGATTTTTTATATTTCCTGATTAATTCAGTAATTTTTTCTTCATTAATAGTTTCCAAAAATGCAAAATTAAAAGTAATAGAACAAAAGGAGAAATTGACAAATCTACCATCATGCTGTAAGATCTAAACGTGTCTTTGGTAAGTCAAGCATACTAAAAACCAGTAAATATATAGAATATTTGAAATTTTTAATTAAACTTGAACTAACAGACAATTTGTTAACTACATTTATTTCAAACACACATGGAATTTTCTTCAATGGTAATGGACCAAACTGTAAAACAAGTCTCAATAAATTTCAAGGAATTGACAAGTCATGTTCTTTCTCAATTATCAGTATATATTAAAAAAATTTTTTTGAATCTCATACATTTGGAAGTCATAATGAAATCCAAAAACTTATGACTAAATTGATAGTAAAAAATCTGCATAACAATTCTATTAAATACTACATATTACATTAAGAGAGAGGAAAAAACATGGCTTTAAATATATTGGAAGAAAAGAAGGGCTGAAAATTAAGCAACTAAGTAACTAACTTAAGAAGTTAGAAAATGAACAATATACCCATGAAAAGTAGGAGAAAGGAGAAAATAAAGAGTAAACATCAGTGAAATAGGAAACAAAGATACAACCGTGAGGTTCAACAAAGCCCAAGCTGGCTCTTTGAAAAGATTATTAAAATAGATGAAAAACTCTGATGAGATGCATCAAGCAAAAAAGAAGGCACAAACAATAATTAGGAATATAAAAGGAGGCATAAATCCAGACCAGCAGAGGTTAAGATGTGAAATAATACTGGAACATTTCATACCAATAAATTTGAAATCCTAGATGAACTGGAAACAAATTCCTAGAAAAATGTAATTCACTATAAGTGCTTTAAGAAGACATAGAAAGCCTACACTTCCTGTAATGGAGAAATTGAAACATTAATTTAAAACATTCTTAAGAATAAAATGCCAGGGCCACATAGTTTAACAGGTGAATCCTACTAAATTTTCGAGGAATATGTCATTCCAAATATATACAAAAATATATAGTCTGTGTCCAAGTTAGGTTTATTCAGGAGAGCAAAAGTGATTTAGCATTAGACAAATCTATAAATGTCATTCATCACATTAATATGTTCAAGGGAGAGAAGCATATTATCATTAGAATAGATGGACAAAGAAGTATTTGACAAAATTCAACACCCACTCATGATAAAACCTCTAAGCAAACTAGAAATAGAATTAGAACTTCCTTAGCCTGATGAAAAGCATCTACAAAAATTCTAAAGCAAGTACTATTCTCAATGGGGAAACTTTAAAAGCTTTTCCTTTAAACTCAGGAACAAGACAAAAAAAATGTACTAGGTTACTTCTATTCATCATTGTTCTGGAGTTTCTAGCAAGCACAATATAAGAAAGAAAATAAAAGCACAAAGTTTGGAAAGGAATAAATAAAATTGTCATTAGTCACAATATGATTGTCTACATAGCTCAAAGGAATCTGCAGATAAAAAGTAGAAAAAATAGGGAATTCCCTGGCTGTCCAGTGATCAGGACTCCATGCTTTCACTACAGTGGGCCCAGGTTCAATCCCTGGTCAAGGAACTAAGATCCCACAAGCCATGTGGTGTGGCCGAAAAAAAAGAAAAAGTAGAAAAAATAGAAGAGTTTAGTTGGCTATAAGGTCAATATAAAAAAATCAAATACATTTCTATATATCAGCAACAAATAGTTTGAAAAACATTTTTAAAAACACGGGAGGGGGTGGAGTCAACATGGCGGACTAGGAGGACACGGAATTTGCAACTCTGCACAACTAGGACACCTACCAGGCACTGGTGGGTGACCATGGACACCTAAGGGGACGGGAGGAACCCCTAGCAACTGTGTAGGATGTGGGGCATTGGGGGGAGTGAGTGGGGAGGAGAAGTGGAGGTGGGACGGGACTGGCACCCCTGAGGGGTGGCTAGGGGAGGAGAAGGGATCCCACGCCCAAAAGGGGGAAATTGGGGGACCATTGGGAGGGCAGAGGATCAAAAGGGAGCATGGCCAGTTTTCTGCTGCCCACTTGGGCCCCTGGGAGCCTGTTGAGATCCCAGGACTGATCCTCTGCCCACCTAGGCCCCCTCCAGCCATGCGGGTCCTGAGGGAGTGGGAAGGAGGGAAGGGAGAGCAAAAGTAAAGGCCGGACCTCCGGGACCCGGACCCCTGAGGGTGGCTGGGGGAGGGGAGGCATTCCTACACCCGGCGGGACCCACCGACGGTTTGGGGTCCAGCCGGGATGCTGGAGACCCTGGGGAGACGGGGTGTGTGTGTGTGGAGAGACGGAACAGAAGGTGGCCAGAGCTTTCCCTGTCCACTTAGGCGCCAGGGAACCTGTTGGTCTCCCAGGCCTAATCCTCTGCCCTCAGGGTCTCCCTCCTGTGGCGCAGGGCCCAAGCCCTGCCCCTACACCCCCACCCAGGGCCCTACCTCTACACTTGGAGATCCCCTCTGAGAACCCCTCCAACTGCACTGGGCCTAAACCCCACCCACACACCCTCACCAAGGACCTTACCTCCAAACTCCCAACTCCACACTCCAGAGGCCCTCCTTTGGAGGTGCTGCCTGTCTCCTTCCACAGAAGGTCCTAAGCAGATGTCCCACCCCACACTTGAACGTTGCCCCGCCTAGGCCCTACCCCATGCTCAAATGTCACCACCCACCCACCTAGGTTCCATCCCACCCTAAACCTCGCCCCTGCCTAAGTTCCACCCCTGCCTAAACTCCGCCCCCCATAGCCAAGGCTTTTTTTTTCCTCCTCTTTCAGATTGGGGTTCTGTTTTACCTTGTTGATTCATTTATATTTTTATTTTTTCTAATAAAGCTTTTATTTTTCTAGTTTTACTTTATGCTTTATACTTTGTTATTGCTCTGCTCCTTTTGGCTTGTTCCCCCCTCCTTGTTATTTTTTTTTTCTGTTGTGATTTTATTTTACCTTGTTGCAGTTGTTTCAATTATATTTTTCCTAATATATTTTTATCTTTCTAATTTTATTTTGTTTTTTAGCCTTTGTTATTGTATCGCTTTTTTTTTTCTTTTTTCTTTTTTTTTTTTTGCTGTACCACAGCTTGCAGGATCTTGGTTCCCAGACTGGAGGTCAGACCCAAGCTCCTGTGGTGGGAGTTCTGAGTCCAAACCGCTGGCCTAACAGAGAACCTCAGACCCCAGGGAATATTAATTAGAGTGAGGCCTCCTGGAGGTCCTTATCTCAGCACCAAGACCTGGCTCTATCCAACTGCCTGCAAACTCCAGTGCTGGATGCCTCAGGCCAAACAACCAGTAAGACAGGAGCACAGCACCACATATCAAAAAAAAAAAAAAAAAAAGTTGAAATGACAAAAAAAATGTTACAATGAAGGAGCAAGATAAAAACTTACAAGACCAAATAAATGAAGATGAAATAGGCAACCTACCTGAAAAAGAATTCAGAGTAATGATAGTAAAGATGATCCAAAAATCTCAGAAACAGAATGGAGAAAATACAAAAAAACATTTAACAAGGATCTAGAAGAACTAAAGAGCAAACAAACACCAATGAACAACACAATAACTGAAATTAAAAATACTCTAGAAGGAATCAATAGCAGAATAACTGAGGCAGAAGAATGGATAAGTGAGCTGGAAGATAAAATGGTGGAAATAACTACCAGGGAGCAGAATAAAGAAAAAAGAATGAAAAGAATTGAGCACAGTCTCAGAGACTTCTGGGACAACATTAAACATACCAACATTTGAATTATAAGGGTCCCAGAAGAAGAAAAAAAGAAAGGGTCAGAGAAAATATTTGAAGAGATTACAGTCAAAAACTTCCCTAACATGGGAAAGGAAATAGTCAACCAGGAAGTGCAGAGTCCCACACAGGATAAACCCAAAGAGAAACACGCCAAGACACTTATTAATCAAACTATCAAAAATTAAATACAAAGAAAAAATATTAAAAACAGCAAGGGAAAAGCAACAAATAACATACAAGGGAATCTTAATAAGGTTAACAGCTGATCTTTCAGCAGAAACTCGGCAAGTCAGAAGGGAATGGCAGGACATATTTAAAGTGATGGAAGGGAAAAACCTACAACCAAGATTACTCTGCCCAGCAAGGATCTCATTCAGATTTGATGGAGAAATCAAAAGCTTTACAGACAAGCAAAATATGAGAATTCAGCACCACCAAACCAGATTTACAACAAACGCTAAAGAAACTTCTCTAAGTGGGAAATACAAGAGAGGAAAAAGACTCACAAAAACAAACCCAAATCGATTAAGAAAATGGTAATAGGAACATACGTATCGATAATCACCTTGAATATAAATGGATTAAATGCTCACCAAAAGACACAGACTGGCTAATGGATACAAAAACAACACCCTTATATATGCTGTCTACAAGAGACCCACTTCAGACCTAGTGACACATACAGACTGAAAGTGAGGGGGTGGAAAAATATTCCATGCAAATGGATATCACAAGAAAGCTGGAGTAGCAATACTCATATCAGGTAAAATTAGACTTTAAAATAAAGATTGTTACAAGAGATAAAGAAGGACACTACATAATGATCAAGGGATCAATCCAAGAAGAAAACATAACAATTATAAATATTTATGCACCCAACATAGGAGCACCTCAGTACGTAAGGCAAATGCTAACAGCCATAAAAGGAGAAATTGACAGTAAGACAATAATAGTGGGGGACTTTAACACCCCCACTTACACCAATAGACAGATCATCCAGACAGAAAATAAATAAGGATACACAAGCTTTAAATGACACAACAGACCAGATAGACTTAATTGATATTTTTAGGACATTCCACCCGAAAGCGCAAGAATACACTTTCTTCTCAAGAGCACATGGAACGTTCTCCAGAATAAATCACATTTTGGGTCACAAATCAAACCTTGGAAAATTTAAGAAAACTGAAATCGTATCAAGCATCTTTTCCAACCACAACGCTATGAAATTAGAGACCAATTACAGGGAAAAACAGTAAAAAACAGATACACGGACGCTAAACAGTACACTGCTAAATAACCAAGAGATCACTGAAGAAATCAAAGAGGAAATCAAAAAAATACCTAGAAACACATGACAATGAAAACACGATGATCCAAAACCTATGGGATGCAGCAAAAGCAGTTGTAAGAAGGAAGTTCATAGCAATTCAAGCTTGCCTCAAGAAACAAGAAAAATCTCAAACAATCTAACCTTACACCTAAAGCAACTAGAAAATGAAGAACAAAGAAAACCCAAAATTAGTAGAAGGAAAGATATCATAAAGATCAGAGCAGAAATACATGAAATAGAAACAAAGAAAATAATAGCAAAGATCAATAAAATTAAAAGCTGGTTCTTTGAGAAAAACAAAATTGATAAACCTGTAGCCAGACTCAACAAGAAAAAAAGGGAGAGGACGCAAATCAATAAAATTAGAAATGAAAAAGGAGAGATTACAACTGACACCGCAGAGATACAAAAGATCATAAGACTACAACAAGCAACAATATGCCAATAAAATGGACAACCTGAAAGGAATGGACAAATTCTTGGAAAAGTACAACCTTCCAAGATTGAACCAGGAAGCATTAGAAAATATAAACACACCAATCACAGGTAATGAAGCTGAAACTGTAATTAAAAATCTTCCAACAAATAAAAGTCCAGGACCAGATGGCTTCACAGGTGAATTCTATCAATAATGTAGAGAAGAGTTAACACCTATCCTTCTCAAACTCTCCCAAAAAATTGTGAGGGAGGAACACTCCCAAACTCTTTCTATAAGACCGCCATCACCCTGATACCAAAACCAGACAAAGATATCACAAAAAAAGAAAATTATAGACCAATATCACTGATGAACATAGATGCAAAAATCCTCAACAAAATACTACCAAACAGAATCCAAAAACACATTAAAAGGATCATACACAATTATCAAGTGGGATTTATCCCAGGGATGCAAGGATTCTTCAATATATGCAAAATAATCAATGTGATACACCATATTAACAAATTAAAGAATAAAAACCATATGATCATCTCAATAGATGCAGAAAAAACTTTTGACAAAATTCAACACCCATTTATGATAAAAACTCTCCAGAAAGTGGGCATAGAGGGAACTTACCTCAACATAATAAAGGCCATTTAAGACAAACCACAGCAAACATCATTCTCAATGGTGAAAAACTGAAAGCATTTCCTCTAAGATCAGGAACAAGACAAGGATGTCCACTCTCACCACTGTTATTCAACACAGTATTGGAAGTCCTAGCCACAGCAACCAGAGGAAAAAAAGAAATAAAAGGAAAACAAATTGGAAACAGAGTAAAACTGTCACTGTTTGCCAATGACATGATACTACAGACAGAATATCCTAAAGATGCCACCAGAATACTACTAGTACTAATCAATAAATTTGGTAAGGTTGCAGGATACAAAATTAATGCACAGAAATCTCTTCCATTCCTATACACTAACAATGAAAGATCAGAAAGAGAAATTAAGGAAACAATCCCATTTACCATTGCAAAAAAAAGAATAAAATACCTAGGAATAAACCTACCTAAGGAGGCAAGAGACCTGTACTCAGAAAACTATAAAACAGTGATGAAAGAAATCAAAGATAACATAAACAGATGGAGAGATATACCATGCTCCTGGATTGGAAGAATCAATATTGTGAAAATGACTATATTACACAAAGCAATCTACAGGTTCAGTGCAATCCCTATCAAACTACCAATGGCATTTTTCACAGAACTAGAACAAAATCTTTCACAATTTGTATGGAACCACAAAAGACCCCGAATAGCCAAAGCAATCTTGAGAAAGAGAAACAGAGCTGGAGAAATCAGGCTCCCAGACATCAGACTATACTACAAAGCTTCAGTAAGCAAGACAGTACGGTACTGGCACAAAAACAGAAATATAGATCAATAGTACAAGATAGAAAGCCCAGAGATAAACCCACGCACATATGGTCACCTTATCTTTGACAAAGGAAGCAAGAATACATAATGGAGAAAGGACAGCCTCTTCAATAAGTGGTGCTGGGAAAAACGGACAGCTACACGTAAAAGAATGAAATTAGAACATACCCTAACACCAAACACAAAAATAAACTCAAAATGGATTAAAGACCTAAACATAAGGCTAGACACTATAAAACTCTTAGAGGAAAACATAGGCAGAACACTCTATGACATAAATCACAGCAAGATCCTTTTTGACCCACCTCCTAGAGAAATGGAAATAAAAACAAAAATAAACAAATGGGACCTAGTGAAACTGAAAGCTTTTGCACAGCAAAGGAAGCCATAAACAAGATGAAAAGACAATACTCACAATGGGGTAAAATATTTACAAACGAAGCAACTGACAAAGGATTGATCTCCAAAATATACAAGCAGCTCATGCAGCTCAATATCCCAAAAACAAGCAACCCAGTCCAAAAATGGGCAGAAGAGCTAAATAGACATTTCTCCAAAGAAGATATACAAATGCATGAAAAGATGCTCAACATCACTAATCATTAGAGAAGTGCAAATCAAAACCACAATGAGGTATCACCTTACACTGTTCAGAATGGCCATCATCAAAAAATCTACAAACAGGGCTTCCCTGGTGGTGCAGTGGTTGAGAGTCCACCTGCCGATGCAGGGAACACGGGTTCGGGCCCTGGTCCAGGAAGATCCCACATGCCACAGAGCGGCTGGGCCCGTGAGCCATGGCCACTGAGCCTGTGCGTCTGGAGCCTGTGCTCCGCAATGGGAGAGGCCACAACAGTGAGAGGCCCGAGTACCGCAAAAAATAAATAAATAAATAAATCTACAAACAATAAATGCTGGAGAGGGTGTGGAGAAAAGGGAACCCTCCTGCACTCTTGGTGAGAATGTAAATTGATACAGCCCCTATGGAGAACAGTATGGAGGTTTCTTAAAAAACTAAAAATAGAACTACCATACGACCCAGAAATTCCACTACTGGGCATATACCCTGAGAAAACCATAATTCAAAAAGAGACATGAACCACAATGTTCACTGCAGCACTATTTACAATCTCCAGGACATGGAAGCAACCTAAATGTCCATCAATAGATGACTGGATAAAGAAGATGTGACACATATATTCAATGGACTATTACTCAGCCATGAAAAGAAATGAAACTGAGTTATTTGTAGTGAGCTGGATGGACCCAGAATCTGTCATACAGAGTAAAGTAAGTCAGAAAGAGAAAAACAAATACCATATGCTAACGCATATATATGGAATTTTAAAAAGCAGTACTGAGGAACCTAGTGGCAGGGCAGGAGTAAAAAAGCAGAGATAGAGAACAGACTTGAGGGCACAGGGGTGGGGAAGCAGAAGCTGGGATGAAGTGAGAGAGTAGCACTGACGTATATACACTACCAAATGTAAAATAGCTAGCTAGTGGGAAGTTGCTGCATAGCACAGGGAGATCAGCTCGGTGCTTTGTGACGACCCAGAGGGGTAGGATAGGGAGGGTGGGAGGAAGGCTCCAGAGGGAGGGGATATGGGGATACATGTATACATATAGCTGATTCACTTTGTTGTACAGCAGAAACTAACACAACATTGTAAAGCATTCATACTCCAATAAAGATGTGGGAAAAAAATAAAAAGGGGGGAAAAGACAGCATTTACAGCAGCAAAAAAAAAAACAAAAACAAAACTGTGAGGTACCTAAGACTAAATCTGACCAAAAAACTAACCAAGACCTAGTTTTTCTATCTATAGAAAGACTCAATATTGTAAAGATTTTCATTCTTCCTGGACTGATCTGTAGATTCATGCAATTTCAATTAAAGTCCCAACCTTGTTTTCGTGGGACTTCACAGCTAATTCTAGGAAGATAGAGACGAAGAAAACCCTGGACACACCTATGGAAGAATAATATGGTAAGCAGGATGGGAGTTGCTCTGCCAGATATTTGATTATAAAACTTATTATAATGATAATTAGTGTTGTGAGATACTAAAGTAATAGCCAAATTAACGAATGGTACAGAATCACAAGACCCATGCATTTACGAAACCGGTATATGACCAAGGTAACATTTCTGACCAATGGGACTATTTAGAAAATTGTCCAGGGAAAATTGACTGATAAACGCATAAAGGGAAAAGTTGAAACCCTTCCCCACCTTATTCATAAAAAGCAATTCCACTTGGTCTAAGAATTTAAATATGAAAAGGAAATCTTTTAAATTTTAGAAGAAAATGTATAATAATATCTGAGGTTATAAGGATTGTTTGAACACACAATACAGAAAGAGTGGACTATAAAAGAAACTATTGCTAAATATGACTTCATTAATTTAAGAAACTGTGTTCATTACAAAAAAAAAAAACTACAGAGAATGTGAAAAGACAAGCCACAAACTGGAAATTATAAGCACAGAATCAAGACAGCAACTGCCTCTGGGGAATGGGAGTGAGAAAGCAGAGGAATGCATGTGTCAAATATTACATTTAAAGGGACAATAAGGAGCCAATTTTAATAGAGGCCTTTTGGTGACTAAAGCAATAGTAAAATAGCAAGTTACTTTCTCTCAAATTATGATATCTTAATCTTTAAGACAGTTTACACTAGTTGTTATGGAACGGGCTAGAGTTAATGGACTTCTATTTTAGAAAATAAAGGCAGGAGAGCTCTGTGTGCTATCTCAGTAAATCAGATGTCTTTATCAGCTGCTAAGCTGAAACTTTGTGTCCTTACTTAGCTTTAGGGAAAAAAAAAAATCTCAAAACTGTCAGTCCAGCTGCAGTTGGATGCCACCTTGGGAATTTATTCACACAGCACATCACAGTTTGAGGACTCTAAAAAGTTCCTTTCTCCACTTGCGATGACAGACAAGGATGGCAATTTAAATAAATTTGGCTTCCCAGGAGCTGAGAGGCAAGTCTGCCAGCAGAGTCTAAAGAGCATCTACCACTGGAATTTGCTAAAAATAACATACATTTTCTGTCTCCTGATGGCATACAATAGTGTTAAGCACAGCTACTTTAACACTGGAACAGATTACAATGGAGGGTGATGAGCGCTTAAAAAGGCTTTAACTAGTGACATTAGACCCTTGACTTTTACCAGATGCTATCAGGGCTCTTTGGGAACTCTTCAAGTTTTCAGGCACCTGCTTTTAACCAGAAAAAAAACTCATTGGAGGCCAAAATGCTGCTGAACATGACTTGAACTTGGAGATTAGGGCACTAGTTCCAATTCCATTTAAGTATACTTAAATAAAATACAAGCTACTCCTGCCTAAATTTCCACGAGCCCTGTCTTTCCAGCCCAGCCAGAACATAATCTCATCCTTGCCTCTCTTAGGACACCAAACGCTTTCCATCTTGTAGTAAAGCAGTGAATGGATATTTTGTCTCCTCAACTTGAGGACAAAAAGACATCCTTTTTAGCTATCATCACTACTATTATTTGGAATAGGTACTATATTTGCGTACAAATTCAGAAGATACAAAGGGTACATGGTAATCCCCACGCATGAAGTGCGTGACACCACTTGTGCCCAATGTAACCATGTACCCAATTCTGTTCCCCAGGGGCACCCAATATGGCCAGTTTCTTGGGTGTCCTTCCGAAATACTTTACACTTACAGAAACATACTAAACGTGCATGCATTCATATATCCTTTATCCTCGCTTTCAAAAACTAGAAATGATAGCATACTGTCCTGCATCTTGTTTTTTTCTACCTGGTGCATCTGTGAACTCATTCCATATCATTCTACAGAGTTTCTTCATGCTTTTTAACAGGTGCCTGTATTTGCACATGTATGTAGCAACACACCGCTGTATGGCGTGGCTTATCCCTACTCAGGTACAGTTAAGTCACTTCTTATCTTTTACTGTCACAAAAGCTGCATTGAATATCCTTGTATGTACATATGTAATTTTGCACATATGCAAGTACGTAAGAGTCCCTGTTTCCCCACACTCACCACATAGTATGTTCCCAAACTTTGATTTTCTCCAGTGTGATAGGGTTTAACTATGTTTAACTATGGTACAGCAGCATAATTTAAGTTCCATTTGTCTTAATGTGAGTGAGGCCGAGGATATTTTATATGCTTAAGAGCAATTTATATTTCCTTTTCTGCTAACTAAGCATTCCTATCCTTTGTCCACTATGCTACTGAGTTTGATTTTGATTTTCAGAAGCCCTTTATGACATAAATTGCAAATATTTTATCACAGCTTATATATTTTTTTCTTTTTGCGGTCTGCGGGCCTCTCACTGTTGTGGCCTCTCCCGTTGCGGAGCACAGGCTCCGGACGCGCAGGCTCAGCGGCCATGGCTCACGGGCAGAGCTGCTCCGTGGCATGTGGGATCTTCCCAGGCCGGGGCACGAACCCGTGTCCCCTGCATCGGCAGGCGGACTCTCAACCACTGCGCCACCAGGGAAACCCACAGCTTATATTTTTAAATCTTCTTTGTTGTTTTTGCCATGCTGAAATTCTTATTTTTATGTTGGTCAGATTTATCAGTCTTTTTTGTTTGGAGCTTTATATTATGTTTAGAAATGCCTTCGCCATATTGAGGTGAAAAATAAATGTATATACACCATACTTACTTCTCAGACTTCCAGAATTTCATTGTTTTATATTTTAATCTAAACTGTATCCTGGTGACAGTGTGAGATATGGATTCAGATTGTATTTCTTCCAGATGGTTAGCTGATTTCCCTGCATCATTTATTAAATAATCCATATTTCCACACTAATTTCAAAATAAAGATTTTTCATAAATTCCTATGTATATTTAGGTCTAATGCCTGACTTTCTGTTCTACTCTATTCATGTGTTCTTAGGCTCCATTTTATTTATTATAGCTTTACAACAAGTGTTTACATCTGATATGGCAAAGGAAGAGTTTTATTCATTTTTAATCCAACCTCTACCCTTTATTTCACTTTTCTACTTATTAATTCATTTATTTACTATTCAAACACCTTCTAAGTGCCTGGCATTATGCCAGGTGCAGGAGAGAAAAAGATTAACAGCAGTCCTTACTCTTAGGGAATTCACAGAGAAGTGGGCATATAGATGGTACCCAATCAATGTTCAATGAATGTCAAATACGTGCAGTATTAGTGGTTAAGAGTATGGGCCCTGGGCAGATAGTCTCCATTCACATCCGGGCTCCACCACTTACTGGCCGTATGGCCTTGGGCAAATTATTTGACTCTGTGCTTCTCTTCTAAAAGTGGTGATAATAACACCTACCTTATGGAGTTGTTACGAGGATTAAAAGAGTTAATGTACTTCGAAAATCCTTGGCACCATGTAAATTCTAGGTAAGACCATCTCACCTTGACGCCCCAGGGCCTTCAGGGGTCTCTGAATGCTCTGATGTCTTCCCCCAAGGCTCCTCCGTACTGGTTGGCAGAAATGTCACCATGGTCCAAGACCCCACCCCACCCCCCATGCACATGGTGGCTTTACCACCATCTGCCTTGAGACTATTGGGCGAATCTCACTGTGCTGTTTATTCCTGTTTGCATCATCCACCTTTCCCCCAAACCCTGGCCCCAAACACCAGACTCAGGTCATCCCTCTTCCCGCACAACGGAAGTCCCCTGCAGCTTTGTACGTTTCTTCCCTGACCTGATCTCTCAGCCCTCCCCATCTCATAAAACCCTTCCACTGGGCCCTCTGGAGCTCAAGGGCAGTTGTGGGCACACCCTCCTGTATATACACCACCTCTCCTCAGAACACTCCGTCCCGTCCCCGTCATGCTCTGTAGTCCCCTCCACTGCCAGCTGCTTCTCTCCCACCTTCCTCATACCCCGAGGCCTAGAGGCGAGGTGGGTGTTCCCTGTCTCCTCATTGTTCTTTAAACACCATTTTCCCACTCTCTTCCTCCTCCCTAAAAGCTAAACCCTAAGGACCTCTGGGCTTGAATGTCCCGTTGATAGATTGTCACTCACTATCCCTCCTTGCTGCTGTCATCTACCCCACCGGAGAACTCCCACTCATTCCTTGCCAATTTCAGCTCTGGGCTCACTGTCGCACTCTCCAATGCCACTTCTGCCATGGTTCTAGGTGATTTCAGTCTCCACGGAAATGATCTTTTCAAATCCTGATGTCTCAGTTCTTTGACATCCTCTCCCCAGTGAACTTGTCCTTTATCTCTCTTCAACTACCCCGCCCCTAGTCATATCCTAGTCCTTAGCACTCCCAATAACACAACCCTACCATACATTCCATTTCAAGTGTTCTGTGCTCTACTCACCACCTCACATTTTTAGCTCGCACCTTCTGGCACCCCAAGTTCAGCAATTCTTCTATTGCACATGGAACCTACAACCTGTTGATTCAGTCACCATTTCCCCCATCTCTTACCATGCTTTGTCTTCACTTTGCTTTTTACCAAACAAAGACCACAATCAAGTGTTATAATCACTCCCTTGAATACATTCTCACCTCCTTCACTCATCTCTTCCTCTTTTTTTTGGCACAGTTCAAATCTTTGCTAAACCCAATTCTGTGCCTACTCTATGTCCACACCCACACATCTGAATACGGCAGGAGAAAGACACACAGCCATGCTGCCCAGTCTCACTCTAAATTCATGACCCCCACCTCCGGGGGGCCCTTAGTGTTGCTGTATGTCCCTAGTCCCTCACTCTCCCACTGTTCTAGATGACTATACATTTTCTTCTTTCCTTAAAACTCTAAACCCCCTTCCCCATCCTCACTCCTAGCTTTATACTCCTAGATCTCCAACAAGCTCCCTGCGCCACATCTACCCAGTTACTGGCATCTGTCCCATACTTGTGTCCTCCCAACCCCAGCCTGTTTGAGTGGACGACTTGCTCATGACCCTCCTTAAGGCCAGCACCACTCCTCCAGGCTACAGCTCGTCCCTTTCACTCAGGGCATTGCACCTGTAATTCTCCTTCTTCCTTTGGTATCCTTAATGCTTCCCACCCTATTCAATCATACTCATTACTGTACACACTTGATATTATTTCTCCCATTAAAAATATAAAACAATCCTTGTACTCCTCTACTGCTCCATTAGTGGCTCCCTTTTAGGGCAAAGCTTTTCTTCCTTGCCTCAATTCCTCTCCTCCCATTGTTTCTTGAACCCAATCAGGCATTTGTCCCTCTCAGTCAACAGTGACTTTTCCTATCAAGGTCACCAGTGACTTTCATACTGCTAAACTGAATGGTCAAAGTCTCAGCCCTCCTCCTCTTAATTAACCAGCAACATGTCTTAGACACAATTGAAATAGGTTCTTCACTTGGCTTCCAGGATACCACATTGTCTTAGCTCTCTCCTGTCTTACTGATTGCTCTTCAGTCTTAGCTGCATTACCCACCTTCCTCAAAATTTTACACTTCCTCGAGGCTCAGCCTCCAGAAAGTATCAACCCCACTGACACCCTGATTTCAAACTTCTGGACTCCAGAACTGCGAGAAAATAATTTCTATTGTTTTAAGCCACCCAGTTTGTGGTATTTTGGATGGCAGCCCTAGGAAATTAATACATATTTCAATAAAGCTACTTAAAAACAAGCAAACAGGGCTTCCCTGGTGGCGCAGTGGTTGAGAGTCCGCCTGTCAATGCAGGGGACACGGGTTCGTGCCCCGGTCCGGGAAGATCCCACATGCCGCGGAGCAGCTGGGCCCATGAGCCATGGCCGCTGGGCCTGCGAGTCCGGAGCCTGTGTGCCGCAACGGGAGAGGCCACAACAGTGAGGGGCCTGCGTATCGCAAAAAAAAAACCCCAAAAAACAAAAAAAAACAAGCAAACAGACCTTTGACGGCTTTCCATCTCAAGTCACGAACAAGTCAAAATTCTTTCTTTAGCTACCCAGACCCTGCACTACCTCTTTGACCTTGCTTTCTACCCTCACCTTTGCTCTAGCCTCACTCTTTTCCTTGCTGTTCCGTAAGCACTGCAGGAACACTCCTGCATGGGGCCTGCGCCCTTGGTGGTCCATCTGCCTGCGATGCTCTTCCGTAGATAATCTGTGTAGCTCTCTCCTCATCTCCTTTAAGTGTTTGCTCAGATGTCATCTTCCCAGCGACCTCTTCTTCAAAATAAAAGTCCTCCAACATTCCCTAGCCCCCATCCAGATTTATTACCATTCACTATTGCATTTAGAAGCATTTGGCATACTTTGGGAATTCCCTGGTGGTCCAGTGGTCAGGACTCTGCCGTGCATTCACTGTCAAGGGCACAGATTTGATCCCTGATGGGGGAACTAAGATCCTGCAAGCTGCACAAGGCCAAAAAAAAAAAAAAAAAAGGCATCTGACATACTTTGTTTCACTAACTCAATTTTTCATGATTGCCTTTTCCCATCGTTAGAATGTAAGCTCCAAGGGAGCAGGGAATTTTTCTTCCTCTTTGTTCACTGCTGTTTTCATGTTGCCTGACACAGAGTAGGTGATCAATAAATATTTGTTGAATGAAAAAATGAATGAATGAGCTTACCTATTATTCCCTTTTTTCAGTCAAAATAATGGGGCCATCTTACTATTTGATACAGGGCTATTGTTTTTGTGGTCTTTTTACTCTTAATTATAGAAATTTTCAAACATATAAAAGTAGAGAGAATATATAATGTAACTCCCACCCTGATTGAACAATTATTAATAAAACGTGAACAGTTTCATTTTATCTATATCCCCACCCATTCCCCATACCTCTCAAGAGATGATTTTGAAGCAAATCCCAAATATCGAATCATTTTAATGTGTAAATATTAATATGTATTTCTGAAAGATATAGGGTCTTTAAAAAATACACAATATCATCACACCTAAAATTAATAATTTCATAATATCAGTGTTCATACTTCCCCAGTTGTCTTATAAATATTTTCTCTTTTGCATTTTGTTTTTCACTTTGATAGTTTGAATTGGGACACAAATAAGTATCATACATTCTGATTTGTTGATATGGCTCTTTTATTCTATAAGTTCCCTCTTTATTTATTTATTTATTTTTGTAAATTTTTGGTTGAAAAAGCCAGCTCTGTATTTTCCCATAGTTCACTTCCCATAATTGTACTGTAGTTTCTCATAGTCTGGATTTTGCTGACTGCATGGCTGCATTCCTAGGTGTCATTTAACATGTTCCTCTGTCCCCTGTATCACCTATGAACTGGTAATTAGATTTAGACACTTGGCACATTTTGATTCTTTTTCTCAAGTCTGCTTTACTGGTGGTGTTTGTACTTCAAAGAGGAGGAGCAGTCTCTTGTTTTCTCTCTTTTTAAGGGGTGATGATCATTGCAGGAATCTACCAGGTTAGTAGTGTTTGAAAAATAGCTGTATTCTATCATTCCCTCGCCCATTTTTTAGCCAAAATACTTCTACAAAGAGAAGCTCCTCCACATTCACCCCACATCAACTATCTGGTTTCCCTGATCATTTAGGAAAGAGAGGGCAAATGTTTCATTTACCTATTTTCAAATTAATGATGTGAGCTGTTCCTAGCATCTTCCAGAGGCGACGAGTTGTTGTGGTTATTTTAGCGTCATTATGAACGACAGATATAAGTATTTTTATGTGTTTTAATCTATTATAGTAATTATCTTTATTGTTGCTCAACTTGTGCTATCTTTGGCCAGTGGGAACTTGTTTAGATTGACTTCTGAATCCTATTAACACAATTCCAGTGGTCTATGATAACTTCCTTACTCTCTGGTATGACAAAATGTCCTAAACTTAACCTTGTACCTTTCGTGCCCTAGACCTGGATACAGCCCTTTCTCCAAAGAGCCCTATTTTCTTTTGCGGGCAACAGTATTTGTTTAAAGACGCAATCTGACCACTAGTGGTGCCTCACTGGTACTAGGTCAGTGTGCAATACAGAACTAACTAAGCAGAATTAGGTTATCCAAACCCCACGTATTCCAAAGAAAGGTTTGGCTCTTGACTGACTCCTAGGAGATAACCTCTGACTAATCCCTTGGAATATCCTGCCTGATAAGAATGTCTGTTTATTGAGTACTTTGGGACACACCAGGTAGCCTGTGCTAACAATGTGACTTATGGTGGGGGCCTTGGGCCACACAATATATATCAGTTGACCTCTGGAGGACATGCCTACATAACTGACCTCTAAAGTAAAAATCCTGACATCAATGCTAGAGCAAGTTTCTGTGGTTGGCAATACTTTGTGCAAGTTGCTATACATCACTGCTGGTAAAATTAAGTTTGTCTGTATGACTCCCTGGGAGGGGAAAACTGGAGGCTTGTCTCTGGTCTGCCCTATGTGCCTTTTTCCCTTGCTGATTTTAGTCTGTATCCTTTCATTGTCATAAACTGTAATCGTGAGTATAAGAACTTTGCTGAGTTCTGTGAGTTCTTTTGGAGAATCATTGAACCTGAGGTTGGTTTTGGGGACCCCTGCCTATAGTCGGGAACTGTGTCTGGGCCTCTTAAGTAGATAGAACTAGAAAATATGTATTTTTAAAATCTAAATACATCATGATTTCATGCTGATGAAGTACAGGTCTACAGGCTCTTAAACTCACTAATCTTGCATTTATATCTCCTTTAAACCACACCAAAAATATCTGGTTCTTAATGATACCAAATAATCACATTTCTTTAATCCTACAATACAAAAATCTGAGAATAGCAATACCAAATCTACCACCAACAATATGATTATTGAGAACAATGTAAGGCTTTGTTTTTGCTGTTGTTTTTGTCCTTAGGGTTAATTCCAGTGGAAATATATGATCAAATTACTGTTTTTACAGTCATTTTAGATAGTTCCTTTCTGTGCAATTATGCTGTTAACTGGATACACAGATATAATCACTTATTTTTGCTTTTTTAGGGATTACATTTTATTTAATTTAAAAAAATATGTATGTTTCTAAAGACAAATCTTTGGGACATTCCAAAAAAGCTCCTCCCCTTTCCCCTTTGTATATAATGATTTAAAATTTTTTATTAATCTTTTATTGGTTTTTATAACTTAAGCAAATACATACATGTATATCTATATATTATCTATATCTCTATCTGTAGATATATAGATATAGATATATAAATATATTCACATCTTCCCTTTCTTATAGAAATGGTAACATACTATATGTGTTTTTCTTCACCTTGTTTTTTTCTACTTAACAGTATACCCTAAAGAACCCTCCTACACTGTTGGTGGGAATGAAAGTTGGTGCAGCCACTATGGAAAACAATATGGAGGTTCCTCAAAAAACTAAAAATAGAGGTATCATATGATCCAGCAATCCTACTCCTGGGCATGTATCTGGACAAAACTATAATTCAAAAAGATACATTAAAAAAAGATACATGAACCCTTATGTTCATAGCAGCACTTTTCACAAGAGCCAAGACATGGAAATAACCCAAATGTCCATTGACAGAGGAGTGGATGAAGAAAATGTGGTATATATATACAATGGACTACTACACAGCAATAAAAAAGAATGAAATAATGCCATTTGCAGCAATGTGGATGGACTTAGAGATTATCATACTAAGTGAAGTAAGTCAGAAAAAGAAAGACAAATACCATATGATATCACTTATTTGTGGAATCTAAAACATGACACAAATGAACCTATTTACAAAAGAGAAACAGATTTGCAGACATAGAATAGACTTGTGGTTGCCAAGGGGGAGAGAAGTGGGGGAGGATAGACTTGGAGTTTGGGGTTAGCAGATGCAAGCTATTACATATAGAATGGATGAACAACAAGGTCTGATTATATAGCACAGGGAACTATATTCAATCCCTAAGATAAACCATAATGGAAAAGAATATAAAAAAAGAATGTATACATACGTATAACTGAATCACCTTGCTGTACAGCAGAAACTAACACAGCATTGTAAATCAACTATATGTCAATAAAAAAATACGTATGTTCAACAGAAAACAAAACAACAAAACAATATACCCTAGAGATCACTGCATTGTAGCCTTCCCTTTTTCACTGTATTGTATTTCATTGTGCAGCTGAAGCTGCTTATTTAACTGTTTTCTTGTTGATTCAGGTTGTTGCCAATCTTTTATCACAAATAGTGCTGTAAGAGTACCTTGTTTGTACATCTCATCATATTTTTGTAGTACGTTTTCAGGATAGTATTCTAAAATCTAGATTCTTAAAATATAAATTTCCAATGTGATTGCTGGGTCAAATGATAAATGCATATATAATTTTGCTAAATGTTACCAATTTCCCCTCTATCAGAGTTATTCTGCCATTGTGCATTCCTACCAGTTATGTATTCAGGTGCTTGTTTCACCGTCGCCTTGCCAAAAGAGTATGTGGTCCACATTTTGGATTTTTGTTGAACTTACAGGTGGGAAATGGTATCTCAGTGTAATTTTAATTTACATTTATCAGTGATGTTGAGCATCTTTTCACAGGTTAACGGTAATTTTCACGTTTTTTCAGTGCATTTTCTGTTCATCTCTGACGATGTTCTTGTCAGGATTTTCCTTATATTTCATATTATTATCTTATCTTTCTGCTAACAGCCTCAAATTCTAGCAAGAACAGTATACACCAAAGAACCCTCAGGTCCTGGTGTAACTACAATTGAAGAGTGGTATAGGGACCATGAAGAATCACAGATGACGTACAAGTATATGGACAAAAGTACAGATATTTTCAAATATTGGTTAAGGTTTTATATTATGAGATAAGAAATCCAATATTTCTTAGGTAATTAAGTTAACTTCCTTTACTCATTAATTCAGCAGGCATTTCTTGAGCACATGCTATGTCCAAACACTGTTTCAGGCACTGGAGATATAATGATGAATTTATTCTCCTACCTCAGGGAGCTAATGGAGAGAGAATGATATTATTCTCTTGATTCAGGCTGAAATATCACCCCTAAAGAATATATTCTTCTTTCATGTGATTTTCCCCATGTTTCCATTTGTGGTATCAAGAAATTGGGGATCAGCCCCACTAGTGGATAAATATCAGTGGTAAAATCCCTAGTGTCTGCCATAAAGATGACTTTCAGTGCTGGAAGAGGAACTTCGGCCTCATCTTGTCTCATTTGCTTCTTCTATTGAGGAAGGAAAAAAGATCCAGAGATCTTAACACTCCTCAAAGTCACACAGCGCCAGGGCCCCGGTTTTTATGTCTTACTAGGTTATTTTCACAGCATCAACCTTGTAGAGAAGTTAAAGGAGCAAAAATAACACAAACACAACCTACCCTTTGGTCTGCATCTAGTCTAGAGAATAATTCCTATTAATGGGGACCTGGGTAATATTTGGTGGTGGCGTTGCTTCTGCCAGGCTGTTCCCTAGCATGTCCCACCCTCATGTGCCAAGCCATAGAGCTCTCCTGGGTCATGGAACTGGTTCAAAGGGACTGCAGGATGTTTTTAATTACATGAGGGAGACAATAAAAGCCAGTTAGAGAAACGTGGGAGCAGGAAGATAAAAGTAACATGCTGAGAGAGGAGGAAGGCTGCTCTGAACTGATAAACCATATAGATTTTTCCCAAAGGGAAGGAGTAAAGCTCATGACATGTAGACTTGTATTTAAGCAACTAACCTTTCTTTAGGGGTTCTTGATCTCTCTGAAAGAGAAAGTTCTGCAATAAAGCCCAGGACTTAAATAGTTAGACTGTTTGGACTCTAGCTCTGTCACTAACCAGCTGCCTGAATCCTCCTTAAGTCACATCAACCTTCTGAGCCTCGGTTTCTTTATCTATAAACAGAGTGTGGCTGTCTGAGAGTGTGGATGTGAGGATGAAAATGGGTCATGTCTTTGAATATGCTTTCTAAAATTCAATGCTTCTTCCATTCCTGAACTGGCTATTCAAGAACTTCTGATACATCAGCTCCCTTCCCCCATACCCTCAAGCACATGTATATACACTGCAAGATATTTGGATAGGGAGACTGAGTAGCTGTGGTTCACTGAGGTGGATTTTTCTAGAAAGTGGCTCATTTAGCATTTCAGCATGGTCTTGGAAGCCTGCTTCTGGATCCTGGGTGAGATGAGACACTTTGAATCCACCTCACAAGGCTCCTGCTCCCAGGCGGCTGCAGTGTGTGCTCTTTTCAGAGCCATATGAGATAACTGCCCTTTAACAGAGTGAGCCCACCTTCTCTCTAGGCAGCACAAAAGAAAGCTCAAAAGCATCTCCTGTTTTGATTGCCAAGTGGGGGAGGGAGTGAAAGTGGCCTCAATTATGAGTCCAGGTGTCTCTACAGAAATACACTTCTGCCTCTCTGAGATGCTGACATCACTTTCTGCCGCATGTGTTTGCTGAGCTCCACGTTCTGGCTCCCTGGGAGGTCTGCATGTAGTCGGGGCACGCTGCCAGCCTGAAAGTGTGAAAGGTTCCTTAACCTGGCAGCAGACCAGGCTGACAGGTGTCTGTCAAGGCCTCTGGGAACCTGGGAAGTGAACTTTAGGTGGAAACAGAATGGCTTATCTTTCCATGGGTAGCCTTGTTTTGATTGAGGGGAAAAAAAATCATAGAAGATTGTCACACTGAGTAAACAATGCTCAGTTAAGACTTCCAACTGTGGAATACTTTGTGTAGATTTAATGAGGAAAATGTGAAATAGAAACATGTTGGGTTTGTTTAAAATACTTGAAAGAAGAATCTATAAGGGGTTGGAGACAAGCCGGCAGAGTAGAAGGAACTGAGCTCACCTCCTCTCATGAAAACACCAAAATCACAAGTAATGGCTGAACAACCATCAACACAAAAGACTGGAAACTACCAAAAAAGATATTCTACATCCAAAACAAAGAAGAAGCCACAACAAGAGGTTAGGAGGGGTGCATTCATGATATAATCAAATCCCATACCTGCTGGGTGGGCGACCCACAAACTGGAAAATAATTATATCACAGAAATTCTCCCTCAGGAGTGAGAGTTCTGAGCCCCACATCAGGCTACCCAGCCTGAGGGTATGGCATCAGGAGGAGGAGTGCCCAGAGCATTTAGCTTTGTAAGTCAGTGAGGGGTGATCACAGGAACTCCATACGACTGGGGAAAACAGAAAGGCCACACACAAAGTCTCATTTACACCAGTGCCCAGGGAAAAACCAGTGACTTCGTAGGCGCCTGGGCCAGACATAACTGCTGGTCTTGGAAGGTCTCCTGGGGAGGTGGGGCATGGCTATGGGTCACTTGTGGGGACAAGCACTGGTGGCAGTGGTACAAGGGAGTACTCATTGGTGTGAGTTCTCCTGGAGGTTGCCATTTTGTCACCAAGACCCAGCCCCACCCAACAGCCTGTAGGCTCCAGCGCTGGGACACCTCAGACCAAACAACCAACAGGGCAGGAACACGGCCCCAGCCACCAGCGGACAAGCTGCCTAAAGTCTTCCTGAACCCACAGCCACTTCTAAACACACCCTGTGACACAGCCTTGTTCACCAGAGGGACAAGACACAGTTCCACTCACCAGTGGGCAGGAACAAGTCCCTCCCACCAGGAAGCTTGCACAAGCCTCTAGAACATCTTCACCCACTGGAGACAGACACCAGAAGCAAAAGGAACTACAACCTTGCAGCCTAGAGAATGGAAACCGCAATCACAGAAAGTTAGACAAAATGAGAAGGCAAAGGAATATGTTTCAGAAGAAGGAACAAGACAAAACCCCAGAAAAACAAGAAAGTGAAGTGCAGATAGGCAATCTACCCAAAAAAGAATTCAGAGTAATGAGAGTAAGGATGATCCAAAATCTCGGAAAAAGAATGGAAGCACAGACCAAGAAGATACAAGAAATGGTTAATAAAGAGCTAGAAGGTATAAAGAACAGAGGAGAGATGAGCAATAAAATAACTGAAATGAAAAATACAATAGAAGGAAATAATAACAGAATAAACGAGGCAGAAAAACAGACAAGACAGAATAGTGGAAATCATTGTCATGGAACAGAATAAAGAAAAAAGGATGAAAAAAAATGAGGACAGTTTAAGAGTTTCTGGGACAACATTTAATGCACCAACATGTACATTATAGGGGTCCCAGAAGGAGAAGAGAAAGAGAAAGGGCCAGAGAAAACATTTGAAGTGATAACAGCTGAAAACTTTCCTAAAATGGGAAAGGAGGGCTTCCCTGGTGGCACAGTGGTTGAGAATCTGCCTGCCAATGCAGGGGACATGGGTTCGAGCCCTGGTCTGGGAAGATCCCACGTGCTGAGGAGCAACTGGGCCCATGAGCCACAGCTACTGAGCCTGCACGTCTGGAGCTTGTGTTCCACAACACGAGAGGCCGCAACAATGAGAGGCCCACGCACCGCGATGAACAGTGGCCCCCGCTTGCCACAACTAGAGAAAGCCCTCACACAGAAATGAAGACCCAACGCAGCCTAAATAAATTAATTAATTAAAAAGAAAACGGAAAAGGAAACAGTCAACCAAGTCCAGGAAGTGCAGAGAATCCCAGGCAGGATACACCCAAGGAGGAACATGCTGAGACACATAGTAATCAAACTGACAAAAATTAAACACAAAGAAAGTATTGAAATCGACAAGAGAAACACAACAAATATCATACAAGGGAATCCCCATAAGGTTTTCAGCTGACTTTTCAGCAGAAACTCTTCAGGCCAGCAGGGAGTGGTATGATATATTTAAAGTGATAAAAGGGAAAAACCTATAACCAAGAATACTCTACCCAGCAAGGCTCTCATTCAGATTTGATGGAGAAATCAAAAGCGTTACAGACAAGCAAAAGCTAAGAGAATTCAGCACCACCAAACCAGTTTTACAATGAATTCTAGAAGGAACTTCTCTAGGCGGAAAAAAAAAAGGCCACAACTAGAAACAAGAAAATTACAAATGGGAAAGCTCACTGGTAAAGGTAAACATACAGTAAAGGTAGGAGAACATCCACACACAAATATGATATCAAAATTACCAATTGAGAAGAGGAGAGCACAAATGCAGGATATTGGAAATGCATTTGAAATTAAAGACCAGCAACTTAAAACAATCTTGTTTATATATAAACTACTATATCAAAACCTCAAGGTAACCAGAAACCAAAGTTCTACAGTGGATACAAAAAAAAAAAAAAGAAAAAGGAATCCAAACACAACACTAAAGTTAGTTGTCAATTCACAAGAGAAGAGAACAAAAGAGGAAGGGAAGAAAAAGACCTACAAAAGCAAATCCAGGGCTTCCCTGGTGGTGCAGTGGTTGAGAGTCCGCCTGCTGATGCAGGGGACACGGGTTCATGCCCCAGTCCGGGAAGATCCCACATGCCGTGGAGCAGCTGGGCCTGTGAGCCATGGCCGCTAAGCCTGTGCGTCCGGAGCCTGTGCTCCGCAATGGGAGAAGCCACAACAGTGAGAGGCCCACGTACCGCCAAAAAAAAAAAAAAAAAAATCCAAAACAGCTAACAAAATGTCAACAAGAACATATATATGAAAAAATACCTTAAGTATAGATGGATCAAATGATCCAACCAAAAGACACAGACTGGCTGAATGGATACAAAAATAAGAGACCCATATATACGCTGTCTACAAGAGACCCACTTCAGATCTAGGGACACATACAGACTAAAAGTGAGGGAATGAAATAAAGTATTCCATGCAAATGGAAATCAAAATAAAGCTGGAGTAACATTACTCATATCAGACAACATAGACTTTAAAATAAAGACTGTTAGGTCTTCCCTGGTGGCGCAGTGGTTGAGAGTCTGCCTGCCGATGCAGGGGACACGGGTTTGTGCCCTGGTCTGGGAGGATCCTGCATGCCATGGAGTGGCTGGGCCCGTGGGCCATGGCCACTGAGCCTGTGCATCTGGAGCCTGTGCTCTGAAATGGGAGAGACCACAGCAGTGACAGGCCTGCATACCGCAAAAAAAATAAAAAAATAAAAACTGTTACAAGAGACAAAGAAGGACACTACATAATGATCAAGGGATCAATCCAAGAAGAAGCTATAACAATTGTAAATATATATGAACCCAACATAGGAGCACCTCAGTATATAAGGCAAATACTAAGAGCCATGAAAGGAGACATCAACAGTAACACAATAAGAGTGAGGGATTTCAACGCCCCACTTACATCAATGGACAGATAATCCAGACAGAAAAATCATTAAGGAAACACAGGCCTTAAATGAAACATTAGACCAGATGGATTTAACTAATATTTATAGAGCATTCCATCTGAAAGCAGCAGAATACACATTCTTCTCAAGTGCACATGGAACATTCTCCAGGAGAGATCACATGCTGGACCACAAAGCAAGCTTGGGTAAAGTTAAGAAAATTGAAATCATATCAAGCATCTTTTCCAACCACAACACTAGGAAATTAGAAATCAACTATAAGAAAAAAAATGTAAAAAACAAGAACACATGAAGGCTAAATAATATGCTACTAAACAACGATCACTGAAGAAATCAAAGAAGAAATATAAAAATACCTAGAGGCAAATGAAAGTAAAAACAGGATGATCTAAAACCTATGGGACACGGCAAAAGCTGTTCGAAGAGGGAAGTTTATAGCAATATAATCTCACCTCAGGAAACAAGAAAAATCTCAAATAAACAACCTAGCCTTACATCTAAAGAAAAGAAGAACAAACAAATACCATAGTTGGTAAAAGGAAAGGAATCATAAAGATCAGAGCAGAAATAAATGAACTAGAGATGAAGAAAACAATAGATATGACAATGAAACCAAAAGTTTGTTCTTTGAAAAGATAAGCAAAATTCATGAACCTTCAGCCAGACTTATCAAGAAAAAAAGGGAGAGGGCTCAAATCAATAAAATTAGAAATGAAAAAGGAGAATTTACCACAGACACCACAGAAATATAAAGGATAATAAATGACTACTACAACCAGTTATATGCCAATAAAATGGACAACTGAGAAGAAATGGACAAATTCTTAGAAAGACACAATCTCCAAGACTGAACCAGGAAGAAATAGAAAATATGAACAGACCAATCACAAGTACTGAAATTGAAACTGTGATTTAAAAACTCCCACCAAACAAAAGTTCAGGACCAGAGGGCTTCACAGGCGAATTCTATCAAACGTTTAGAGAAAAGTTAACACCTATCCGTCTGAAACTCTTCCAAAAACTGGCAGAGGAAGAAACACTCCCAAACCCTTTCTATGAGGCCACCATCACCCTGATACCAAAACCAGAAGAAGACACCACAAAAAAAGAAAATAACAGGCCAATATCACTGATGATCATAGATGCAAAAACCCTCAACAAAATAGTGGCAAACTGAATCCAACAAAATATTAAAAGGATCATACACCATGTTCAAGTGGGATTTATCCCAGGGATGCAAGGATTCTTCAATATCCACAAGTCAGTCAGTGTGATAATCACATTAACACCTTGAAGAATAAAAACCATATAATCATCTCAATAGATGCAGAAAAAGCTTTTGACAAAATCAACACCCATTTATGATAGTAACTCTCCAGAAAGTGAGCAACTCAAGCTTTCCTTGAATTTGCTATGGGAAATTGTCTTCAAACTTCTCTCACATCTGGAAAGAGAAAAATCCCTCACCCATGAGTTTCCACACTCCCATCAGGAGCTTCTATACAGGGGTACCCCAAGGGCCAAGAAATTTCACATGCTTTTTATATGAGCTACAACAGCTGCCTTTTCAATCAAATGTTCTCCAGGCTCTTAGTGTGAGAGTAATATATCAGACCCTTTTTCCTAAGAGAAAAACTAAAGTGTAACTAATAATTTGTTGAGTGCATACTATATGCTATGGGCACTTTCATATGCATTATCTCTAATCTAACAGAGAAATTTAAATGAAATATTTAAAAATATTCCATTAACCCAAACGAAGACAGGAAAAAAGAATTGTAAGAAGAAAAACCTAAACAAAACAGAATAGGAAACAAATAGCAAAAGGGTATTGTTTAAATTTAACAAAATACTTGCAAAATCTCTACACTGAAAACTACAAGATGCAGGATACAAAATTAATGCACAGAAATCTCTGGCATTCCTATACACTAATGATGAAAAATCTGAAAGAGAAATTAAGGAAACACTCCCATTTACCACTGCAACAAAAAGAATAAAATACCTAGGAATAAACTACCTAGGGAGAAAAAAGACCTGTATGCAGAAAACTATAAGACACTGATGAAAGAAGTTAAAGATGATACCAACAGATGGAGAGATATACCATGTTCTTGGATTGGAAGAATCAATATTGTGAAAATGACTATACTACCCAAAGCAATCTACAGATTCAATGCAATCCCTATCAAATTACCAATGGCATTTTTTATGGAATTAGAATAAAAAATCTTAAAATTTGTGTGGAGACACAAAAGACCCCGAATAGCCAAAGCAGTCTTGAGGGAAAAAAATGGAGCTGGAGGAATCAGACTCCCTGACTTCAGACCATAGTATAAAGCTACAGTAATTAAGACAATATGGTATTGGCACCAAAACAGAAACATAGATCAATGGAACAAGATAGAAAGCGCAGAGATAAACCCATGCACCTATGGTCAACTAATCTATGACAAAGGAGGCAAGGATATACAATGGAGAAAAGACAGTCTCTTCGATAAGTGGTGCTGGGAAAACTGGACAGCTACATGTCAAAGAATGAAATTAGAACACTCCTTAACACCATACACAAAAATAAACTCAAAATGGATTCAAGACCTAAATGTAAGACCAGACACTATAAAACTCTTAGAGGAAAACATAGGAAGAACACTCTTTGACATAAATCACAAAAAGATCTTTTTTGATCCACTTCCTAGAGTAATGGAAATTAAAAAACAAAAACAAATGGGACCTACTGAAACTTCAAAGCTTTTGCACAGAAAAGGGAACCATAAACAAGATGAAAAGACAACCCTCAGAATGGGAGAAAATATTTGCAAATGAATAAATGGAAAAAGGATTAATCAATATTAAAAAAACAAACAACCCAATCCAAAAATGGGCAGAAGACCTAAATAGACATTTCTCCAAAGAAGACATACAGATGGCCAAGAAGCACATGAAAAGCTGCTCAACATCACTAATCATTAGAGAAATGCAAATCAAAACTGCAATGAGGTATCACCTCACACCAGTTAGAATGGGCATCATCAGAAAATCTACTAACAACAAATGCTGGAGAGGGTGTGGAGAAAAGGGAACCCTGTTGCACTGTTGGTGGGAACGTAAATTGATACAGCCACTATGGAGAACAGTATGGAGGTTCCTTAAAAAACTAAAAATAGAATTACCATATGATCCAACAATCCCACTACTGGGCATGTACCCAGAGGAAACCATAATTCAAAAAGACACATGCACCCCAATGTTCATTGCAGCACTATTTACAATAGCCAGGTCATGGAAGCAAACTAAATGCCCATCAACAGAAGAATGGATAAAGATATGGTACATATATACAATGGAATATTACTCAGCCATAAAACGGAACAAAACTGGGTCATTTGTTGAGATGTGGATGGATCTAGAGACTGTCATACAGAGTGAAGTAAGTCAGAAAGAGAAAAACAAATATCGTATATTAATGCACATATGTGAAACCTAGAAAAATGGTGAACCGATGAACGGATGAACCGATGAACAGATGAACTGGTTTGCAAGGCAGAAATTGAGACACAGATGTAGAGAACAAACGTATGGACACCAAGGGGGGAAAGCCGCGGGGGGTGGCGGTGGTGGTGTGATGAATTGGGCGATTGGGATTGACATGTATACACTGATGTGTATAAAATTGATGACTAATAAGAACCTGCTGTATAAAAAAATAAAATTAAATTAAAAAAAATTTTTTTAAAGTAGAAACAGGATTAAATAGAAAGCTAGGTGTTATTATTTCTCATTTAAAGTATATTAAAAGAATTTTCTGGGGAGAAAAAGAAAACTACAAAACAGTGCTGAGAGGAATTAAAGAGACGTAAATATTAGGAGAGATATACTATGCTCATACACTGGAAGACTCAATATTGTTAATATGTCAGTTCTCCCCAACTTATTGATTCAGTGCAATCCCAATCAGAGTTACAACTATCTATTTCATAAATGTAAAAGTTGACTCTCAAGTTTATTAAAGGCAAAGGATCCAGAATAGCCAGAACAATCTTGAAGAAGAACTAAGTTAGAGGACTCTGATGTCAAGGCTTACTATAAACCTATAGTAATCAAGACAGTAGTACTGGCATAAAGACAGAAAAATAGATCGACAGGAAAGAACAGAGTCCAGAAATGGACCCAGACATATATGGTCAATTAATTTTTTGCAAAGGTACCAAGGCAAGGGGGAAAGAAAAGTCTTTTCAATAAATTTATTGAAAAAGTCTTTTCAATAAATGGGTAAACGTTTTAACAAACTTAAACTTCAACCCCTACCTCATAACACACTCAAATATTAATATGAGAAGAATCAAATATCTAAATGTGTATGCTGAGAGCATCGGTGGAGTAAAGGGAGTTTGGTCACAGCCAGGGAAATTGATCAAATAAAGAAATAAATGAAAGAAAATTGGAGTCTGAATTTTCACTGCTGGAAGAGGAATATACCAATATGGAAAGGGAGAAAACTCGAATGAACCATGTGGTGTGTTGGATTAGAATTGGTGGCATTGGTGTGAACTAATGGTCTTCAGTATAGAGAGGTGAATATAGATCAATACAGAGGTAAAGTAGAGGATAATGTGTGTGTGGAATAAATATATTTCATTTACTATATCTTTTCACTGCTGAGAGGGGCTCCCACTGCCAAATCTGGGACCATTAAATGTCAAAATAAATAATGATAGCAATGGGTCCTAGCCCGGTGGGTAAAATAGAAATGCTAGAGTCTATAGAAACTTAATAAGTTGATGAATAAACTAAAAGTTTAATGAGAAATGGGATGTTTCCATAGTCTCTAAAAACCTCTCAAGGAAACACTTTTTAATTGCAATGGGAAAACAAGTAACTTTAGAGTGGAGAAACTTTGCAGACACCACCTTCATCCTGTGATCAAAGTTAACATCATCAATAACAGGAAAACTGAAATCCTGTGCCAAGTAATAGGATGCAAAGAGAAGAACACAGCTTCATTTCTGTGATACGCTTGTCAAAGACGCAAGAATTGAATCACGAAGAAACATCAGACAAACCCAAACTGAGAGACATTCTACAAAATAACTGGCTTGTAGTCATCAGAAGTGTCAAAATCATGAAAATCAAGGAAAGACCGAGGAATTGTTCCAGATTGAAGGAGACTAAATATACATATCTAAATGCAATGAGTAATTCTGAACTAGAGTCTTCTCCTCAAATGGATATTCCTGGGGAAACTGGTGAAACTTGAATGAGGTCTGAGGATACTGATGCTGATTTCCTGATTTTGATGGCTATACTGTAGTTAGGCAGGAGAATATCCTTACGGGAAGAAAACATATATTAAACATACATATATAGGGTGATGGGACATCGTGCAGGCAACTTATTCTCAAATGATTCAGGAAAAGTCTTTTATAGAATACTTATTTTTTTGCAAGTTTGAGATTATTTCAAGGAAAATATTGTAAGGGGAAAAAGTCTAGTGGAGAGGTGCTATAGAATCACACCACCTTCCTGTGTTATGTTTGGCATATACATATGTGCTACCCTACAGCCTCCCCCAGCCAGCTACGACATGGTTGCAGGACCAGCCATATGAGGAATCAATCCCCCATTTTCTGGAACTGGAAAGACATCGAATGGTGCTTGTTCTTCAGGCCTTCAGAATACAGTATGAGTATTTCTGAAATTCCTTTTTTTGGAACATAGACTGGGTCACCTCTGAATGAGCTATAACTTTTTTAGAAGGCAGAATGAGTCTCTCTCCACCCCCTTAAGAAGGTGCAGGGGTGAGACTGAGGAGGATGAAGAGATCTAGTTCCTGGTAAAAATAGAATACTCCCAGTTGGTTATAGGCGAAGGCAGCTGTGTTGATTATTCTTCATTTGCACCTTCCTCCTTTCCCCCAAATCCATTCTCGTTCCCTTTCTTCTTTACTTTGTACTCCAGGAGGGCACATCCTGATCTCTTGCCATCTAGTTTCTACTTGGGTTCTGCCAACGAGGGGTGGGCAGGATGGGAGAGTGGGAGGAGAAATGGGCCATGGTGTTTCCTCCTCTGCCCACTCTCTGCACTGGCGCTGCTGCCGTGGTGGTGGCGGCATCTCTCCATGATTCCACCAGCTGCTGGAAACCCTCCTCTGTGCTTCTAGCTCTTGCTGGGTTCTGGAAGGGTTCACCCCCTTCTCTCCCCTGGTCCTTTCAGGCCTTGGGGAGGTGATGGCTTTCCCAGCAATAAAGAACTAGTTTCCTGCAATGAAAGACAAAACCTAAGCGATATATGATGGACTTAATGAAGAAGCTAAATATTCTGCACAAGTGGCTACATTTCCTTCCAAAAGTAGCTTCAAGTTAAGTAATTTTAAGAACTGATTCACTTTCCTTTATATTAAGCTATATGGGGAAACTGTGTACAGGGAAGGGACCGTGGAGTAGATGGTATGATTGTTCAGTATCTTCACTGTGTCTCCCTGAGGAGGACGAGCCCCTGCCCTATGACATGTGACTGTCTCTGGACAATGAAATGGGAGCAGAAGGGATAGTGCCTCTAACTCATCTTGTGAGTCTCTCATTTTTCTTTTTCCTTTGCCGTGAGACCAGAATTGTCCTGAGAGCTGAGTTTGTTACCGAGTTCAAGCTCATACTACTTATCGTATGATAGGCCGATAAACCAAGAGACAAGTTGTTGGGGCAAGGCATAGCGACTTTATTCAGAAAGCCAGTGAACCAAGATGGTGGACTTGTGTGCCCAAGTCCGCATGGACAGTATCTTGCCCGAATTAGCGGAGGGAGTAAAGTCAAACATTTCCTGGTTCCAGTCAGCCTCCAGAGGCTTTCTTCCTCCCTGCAGTCATTCACAGGTGGGACTGTTCAGGATGTTTCCTGTGAGCTAAACAAAAGAATTTTAGCTTAACGTTCATTACCTGGGAGGCAGGGTTCCCAGAGATGGGCCATTATGTATCGTTTAAGCTTATAGGCAATATCCCTTTAGTGATCAGCTTGTAATAGAATACAAAGATTCTTCCCTATTACAATTCCCCACTGTCAATATCCATCCCACAATCTTGTGGGAAAAGGGACAAGTGTTCTGGCTACTTCTGGAGGTGATGAATATTCCTTAGAATCTTTGGTCAGTCCTTTTTTATCTACCACTATTTGAACCTGGTGAAACCCCTTAACACTTTGTTGTCTAATTTGTACTTGAACTTGGGATTTTGGTTCCAGTTCCCAAGACATACACTCAATTCCTGTGCTAGTTATTTGAACAAAAGTAAACAAATTGGGTGACCCTTCTCCAGCTACAATGAAACTACCATCTACTTCAGTTGGATGGGCAAGACCTGCTGGAGGCAAACACATGAACAGAGGCTGGTAAAGTGTCCAAAGTTTTAACATAATTGGCAACTGCTAGGTCTTTTAAAGTATTTACGAGATTCTCTAGCCTGGGCAGACACCTGGAGTGGCCTACCATACAATACTTCAAAGGGGTTTAATTTAAGCCTGCTTCTGGGAGCCACTGATCTGTAGCGGGGCAACTGGCAAGGCCTTATCCCAAGTTAAATTAGTATTCATTTTCTTGGTTTTTCCTGTTGATTGCAGCCTCCAGGATGAATGTAGTTCCAACGCCTTAATCCAAATCAGGGGATAATTTTCTTAAGGAGGGTTTTAACTAATTAGAAGCTACTGATTTTAAAAACTAAAAATGTAGAACTTCCACATACAAAACAAATGGTTCACAAAACTTTCTTCTCTCCTTCTGAAGGTTTTACGATGCATTGTCATCATTAACCAGTCTTACTATAATTTAAATGGCCAATTGAGACAAACGGTTCTGACACCATTCTTCCACTGATTAAGACTGGGGTGGCAGGTATTGGGGATAACATTCATTTAGCCTTCTGAGCTTTCTGGGCAGACTTGGTGACCCTGCCAGTTCCCACTGCCCTTCTTGTCCACTGCTTTGATGACACCCACAGCAACCATCTGTCATGTCATGAACAGCAAAACGGCCCAGAGAAGGATAGTCAGAGAAGCTCAACACACACGGGCTTACCAGGAACCATATCAATGATGGCAGCATCACTAGATTTCAGGAATATGGAGCCATGTTCCAGCTTTTTCCCAGAATGATGATCAATCTTCTCCTTCATCCCAGCAGACTTGCAAGCAATGTGAGCTGTGTGACAATCCAGCACAGGTGCATATCCAGTACTGACTTGGCCTGGATGGTTCAAGGTAATCCCTTGAGCTGCGAAGCCAGCTGCTTCCATTGGCGGGTCATTTTTGCTGTCACCGGTTGCACTGCCACGACGGAACATTTTTGACAGACACGTTCTTGACATCGAAGCCCACATTGTTCCCAGGAAGGGCTTTACTCAAAGCTTCATAGTGCATTTCAACAGACTTTACTTCAGTTGTAATGTTGACTGGAGCAAAGGTGACCACCATGCCAGATTTGAGAACAGTCTCCACTGGACCCCCATGGACAGTACCAATACCACCAATTTTGTATATGTCCTGGAGGGACAGATGCAAGGAATACATTGGCTGGTATCTTGACAAGTCAGTCTATGGGAGAAGTGATCCTCTTGCCTCAAAGGACATTGCTTTAGATTAGGTGTCCTGACATCCCTTCTTAATGGGATTAGTATTGGCCATGTGTTACTGGCCTTCGCTGGGGTGCTGTGAGCACACACTTCTGGTCTTAACTTTTCGTAGACTTCAAGGGGTAGGGTGTGGGGGGAAGCTCTGTCTCCTTTCCTGGGATTTTTATTTTTTGCCAAATTTCTTGAGTTCTGTTTAAACTTTTGCTTTGGTTCCCCTTTTCAAAGGCCTGCCAAGATGCACTAATAAGTATTGCTCTAATTCCAGCATTTCTCCCTCACTGGGATCTCAGTTTGTTTCGTCTGTGGGTACTGCCAAGTGGGCTTCAGGTGTAGAGGATTACCCCTATAAAGGAGGGTGGTGATCTTTCCAATTAAAATATAAACCCAGCTGGCTAGTTATTTGCATTTAACCCCCTATGTGAGATAACAGCAATTGAAATTGTCCTGCCCTGGGAGTGGCTCCTGGCCCAAACTCCTGGCCCAAACTCCTGGCCCAAACTCCTGGCCCTTTTGGTTCTTAGATGGTGATACCAGACCAAGTCCCTGTGGCCCAGAAACTAACAGGATTTTCTAATTGATCCCTAAAAGGAGGGAAAGTCCTGAGCCCCAGGGTCAGGAATTGGGGCTGGAAAAGAATGGAAGGTGGAAAAGAATGGAAGGTGGAGGAAGGGGTGGCTATATTGGCATAATAGCCAGTGCAGCTGGGACACCTAGCTCAGCTGGAAGGAGTTAAGGTTTGAAGCAACATATCCTCACTCTCATTCCCTTCCTTTTCTTGTTTTCCCTGATGTAAGAGCACAAGTGCCTGCACATAAAGGATTTCATCGTTCTCTGCTTCTTCACAAAATAGCTATAGTCATTCAAAAGCCACTGTAAAGCTATAACTAGCAATTGATTATCCCTTCAGCATCAACCAACTGCGATTACAATGCAATTAAAAAGAAACTTGGTTACTGCTGTGACAAACAACTGAAGATAATTACTAATATTAGGACTGATATCATCTACCAGGATACACCAGAATTTTAGGAGTTCCATATAATGTCCAGAATATGTACATTAATAACGTTTACCCATATGATACAGTCCAAAGAGTTTTATCACAACTTATTTGACAGTGCTTCCCATTTCAACATACTGAATAAGCCCAGTTAGTTGAGTATTCCTCTCTCTGAGATGGAGAGAAAACAAATAGTTTGAGGTGTTCCAGGGATCCTTTGGAAAACTTCAAAGTTAGCTAGAGGTCAAATGAACCTCACCCAGAATTTGATTTGGGGGAAGTTTATCAAAATATCAAAAAGTTTTAACCAGCGATAATAAGATCTCAATGGCTAATACAGATCGCTTAAACAAATAACTCACAATTACTAAAAGCGGTTCGATATTTTAAGAAAACTTTGTCCTCTTAGGAAACCGATTCAGGTTTTGTACCACTTTACATTTAACATTCATTTTCTTAATTAAGTTCAATTCTTATCTTAGCCAATACTGATCATGTCACCTTTTTCCCTTCAACGAAAGGGATTTTCATTCCTCATACCTTCTGTGCTGAAAAACACACATCCTACATCTTTGCATACTGAAATGTTTCCCTTATGATTCTTAGCCTTAAAACCTTAATCTCTAGTGAAAACCAAGAAGTAATTGTAAACTGTTTGTCATATCAGCATTTTCTGATTGACAAACTTATGCTTCAGTCTTCCTCTCCTAAGAAGGCAAAAGTAGGTAAACTTAGACCTGGCCAGTAATATTCTATCCTATTTGAAATGACCCAGATAGTCAACAAATTCTCTTCATTTAACTTAGTTTAGTTTCAAGTTACGAAAATCTGGAAACACTGTTTTATATATACATTCTAAAAGCATAATTATTCCTACGGAGTTTACCTAAAACTCTTACCTCATTTACCTCTGTTTTATTTACTTAAAAGCTTTGTCGTATTGTTATTTTTCTTGCTGACAAACTTTGTAACAGGAATAGCGTCTTATTTGATTTCTAGTAAACCTAGGGACAATAGAAGTACTATAATTAATGTTGATGAGTCTAAAGACATGTCTGTATTAATCAAAGCAACAAGATTAAGTTAACTTTAACACCAGATATTAATTCAATACTGAATATTTCCTAGATCACATGAACCTGAAATTCATTCTGGCCAGTTTCTTTTATATTTGAGTATTTATATAAGCACTTGATTTCCCTTAAGCCAATTAAGTAGTTCTTTTACAAGTTAGTTTCGGCAATGCCACACATCTATAACAAGTACAAACACAAACAGAGACCTCATACTTCTCATTCCAAAATTTCAGCCATGAATCAGGTACAGCAATATAAAACCCAACAGTTACAGAAGAGGTTGGATTCGAATTGCATTTCTGGCAGATGGGACAAATCAAGGTCACCTGTCTAGATGACTAAACCCTTTTTACTAATATTTATGGAAAAGACACTTTTATTTGTAGCTTTTGGTGATTTTAGGAACCAAGTGGAAACTTTCTCTCCTTCCTGGGAATGTCCCACTCTTGGACAAGAACAGACAGCTTTTTTTTTCCTGTTCCTTTCTTCCATTTGACATCAGTAAAAGTTTTAAATATCACAGAACTGATTTGGCTGTAAATGGAGAAACAGTACCAAACAAAATGAAAGAAAAAACCCAAAGGACAAACAGAAAATTCTAAATGAACCCTCAAGTTGGGTCTTGGGTGTTTTACATATACCAATGACACAGGAGACCATAAATAACGTAATTAACACAGCAAGGGTAGCAGTACATGGTGCATGGGGTTCCGAGATAACCCTGCTAAACCCCTTGTGGAGATCCTAACAGATATTGTGGCCACACACTGTTACAATAAAATATCATCTTTCTCTCACCCATAGCTGTAATCAGATCACTTATCCAAAATGCGCCTCACAGGGCTTTAGGGATAGCTGAAATAGTCCCCGTTTTTAGAGACAAATTCAAGACAAAACACGAACTTCACATCCAAAGAAACAAATGAACTAGTACACACATCGGGTAAAAGTCCAACAACTCTTTCCTCTCTCCAAAATGGTACCCCACTCAAATGCAAAACAAATTGGCTTATTGCAGAGAAAAAGCCCCAAATGGAGAGGAATAAAGTTTCCAGCGGTACACACCGGAGCGACTTACCCTACTGTATAGAGCTGTCAGCTCCCAAATGTTGATTCCTTGCTCCTACATCCAAGCGCTGGGGCAGCCGGTGCTGCTTTGGGGAATTTTGAAGGGAAGATGTCCCCGGACAAGTGGCCCCAGCAGCTGCTAGGGCTTGATGTGAACGGGCAGCCATGAGCAGCAAGGCTCCTGGTGGGCTGTCCCTAAGTCTGTTATCAAGTCCAAGCTCAAACTGCTCGCTGCACGACAGGCCAATAAATCAAGAGAGGAGTCGTTGGGCCAAGGAATAATGGCTTTATTCAGAAAGCCAGCAAGCTGAGAAGACGGTAGACTCGTCCCCCAAAGAACCGTCTTGCCTGAGTTAGAACTCAGGTTTCATTTATACTAAAAGTGGAGGAAGTGAAGTCAAACATTTCCTTGTTCCCGTCAGCCTCCGGAGGGGAGGTGTTAATTTCTTCCTCCCTGCAGTCATTCACAGGTGGAACTGGTCAGGATGATTCCTGTGAACTAAACAAGGGTATTTTAGCTTAATGCTCATTACCTGCGAGGCAGGGTTCCCAGAAATGAGCTCTTATGTATCATTTAAGCTTATAGGCAATATCCCTTTACTGATTAACTTGTAATAGAATAAAAAGTTTCTTCCCTATTGCAGGTTGATCTTCAGCTTGGGTCCCAGAAGGAGGAAGATGTGGAGCAAGGCTGAGCTGACCTGAGACGGCATGTTATATGAGCAAGAAATAACCCTTTGTTATTGTGAACCACTGAGATTTTATGTCGTTACCGTAGCATAGCTTGGCTTAAGCTGGTTGAGAACAAAAGACACTTCCCTTGTGTAATTTTTAAAAAGAGGATCTTTTTAAAGGTCCTACAATATATTGTGGCCCTTTCCCACAAGTGGCAAAGGCAGGTATATCTATATACAGTTGACCCTTGAATAACATGGGGATGGGGTCCAATCCCTGTGCAGTCAAATATCTGCATATAACTTTTAACTTCCTAAAAACTTAACTACTATGCAGGGGACACGGGTTCGTGCCCCGGTCTGGGAAGATCCCACATGCCGCGGAGCGGCTGGGCCCGTGAGCCATGGCCGCTGAGCCTGCGCGTCCGGAGCCTGTCCTCCGCAACGGGAGAGGCCACAACAGTGAGAGGCCCGCGTAACGCATAAAAAAAAAAAAAAAAAAAAAAAAAAAAAAAAACTTAACTACTATTAGCCTACTGTTGACTGGAAGCCTTACCGATAACATAACAATACAGTAAACTAGAGAAAAGAAAATATTATTAAGAAAATCATAAGGAAGAGAAAATACATTTACAGTATTGTACTGTATTTATTAATACCATAACTTTACATTGTCTGTTTACAAGATAACTCATCTGACAGTACCTACATCAATATCATCTTATATGATACAAACGCTGTAGATGTTGTATGTACATGTTACTAACACCAAACATCAAAAATGAAAAGACAATGTGAAAAAGAAATTCATGTTTATTTACAAGTATAATGAATCATGTTTTGATAACGAAGAAGCAGCAATATGATTGCTTTACTGTAGCTAGTGTAATGTTTACAAGTGCTTCATGGTAGCCTAACCTATACACTAGTGAATGAATCATTAAAATGACATGTACACACTGCTATATTTAAAACGGATAATCAACAAGGACCTACTGTATAGCACAGGGAACTCTGCTCAGTGCTCTGTGGCAGCCTGCATGGGAGGGGAGTTTGGGGGAGAATGGATACATGGATATGTATGGCTGAGTCCCTTTGCTGTGCACCTGAAATTATCACAACATTGTTACTCTGCTATACTCTAATATAAAATAAAAAATTTAAAAAGAGATTAAAAGGAAAATATAAGTTTAATGAGAAAACAAAAAAGAAATCGCAATAGAGAAATGGTAAGTAAAAAAAATGTTTATGGTATCCAATATTACAGTCAAATCCATAGTACAGTATTGGAAACATTGTTACGTTTTTAAAAAACCCACACTTACCTGTGATGATAGGCTAGTAGGCAGTTTCTCCAATTATGAGAGAGGGAGAGGCATACTACATGGTAATGTAATTCTTTGAATACAAAGTAAGAAAACTGAAACATTATTAATTTCATATTACTGTAAATATCACTCACCTTATGCCTATGTAAGGATGGGCTACCCACTTCAGTACAAGTCTAACACATGATGTTCTACACGATGAATACTTAAGCAATGATGACGATGATGACACAAAAACTTCTCATACAGTTCTTGCCGTGCAGTTTTTAGATTTTCACACGAAGACACACACACAAACACAACAGATAAATCTATTGACAGTAGGGCATGATGATTATTTACTGTTCATCAAGGGGAGGTGGGTCATCATAAAGGTCTCCTCATCGTCTTCACATTGAGTGGGCTGAGGGGACAGAGGCGGAAGAGGTGGAGGAGATAGAAGCGGAGGCTGGAGTGACAGGCACATTTGGTGTAACTTTATGGAAATACACTGTAATTTCTGTCTGACTTTTCTGCTTTTTCATTTCTCTAAAAATGTTTCTATATGGTATGCCAATCCTTTTAATTCCTCTGGTGTGAAGTCTGTTAGCTTTTGAATTTCTCCAAGATCTTAATCTTGAAAACCTTCACTCCCCAACTTTTTTTTTTTTCCATATCCACAGTTTTTTCATGACATCCTTGATAGAATCTGTTGTAAATCCTGTGAAGTCACGCGCAACATCTGGACACAGTCTTCTCCAGCAGGGATTTATTGTTTCAGGCTCCATGGCTTTCATGGCTTTTTCTGTAACAACAATGGCATCTTGAATGGTGTAAACCTCCCAGAATTTCATGATGTTCTCCCTACTGGGGTTCTCTTCCATAGCATTGGCAATCATTTCCATAGAGCACGTCGATGCCTTGTGTTGCAGTCATGAGGTTCTGGGTGACCAGGGGCATTGTCCAATATCCAAAGAACTTTAAAAAGCAGTCCCTTACTGGCAAGGAACTTCATGATTTCAGGGACAAAGCATTGAAGGAACCAATCCAGAAAAAGTGTCCTTATTGTCCAGGTCTTCTACTTGTACAGCCAAGAGACTGGCAGCTGGTGTTTATATTTTCCTGTCAAGGCTGGGGGGTTAGCAGCTTTATAGATAAGGGCAGTCCTGATCATAAATCCCACTACATTTGCACAAAATAGTAGAGTTAGCCTATCCCTTTCTGCTTTAAATCCTGGTGCTTGTTTTTCTTCCTTCTAATAAATGTCCTTTGTGGAATTTTTCTTCCAGAACAGGGCACTTCCATCTGCATTAAAAACCTGTTCAGGCAGATTTCCTCTCTCCTCAGTGATTTTCTTCATGGCATCTGGGAACTCGTCTGCTGCCTCTTGGTCAGCAGAAGCTGCTTCTCCTCTTATCTTGATATTTTTTAAGCCACGCCTCTTTCTAAAATTAGAAACCATCCTTTGCTGGTATTAAATTCTCCAGCTTTCGATCCTTCACTTTCCTTTTGCTTTAAGTTGTCATGTAATGACTTCACTTTTTGTCGAATCACATTAGAGTCTACAGGTATTGCCTTTCTGATAGCAATCCTGAACACACATAAAAGCTGCACTTTCAATACTAGATTAAAAGTTGTTTTGCAAAAAGTGCAAAGTTTTCGAGCCTGCTGGAGTAGCTGCAGCAATGACGTCACGAATTTCCTTTTCTTTTTCTACAGTGGTCCTTATGCTGGATTTATTATTTTGAAATGGTGGGCAACCGCAGCTGCAGACCTCAATCTATGGTACCTATCAAGCCATTTAACACTTTCTTGTAATGTCATGACTTTTCTCTGCTTCTTGGGAGCACTTCCAGCATCACTAGTGACACTTTGTATGGGTCCCGTGGTGTTATTCAAGGTCTATGGTATTGCACTAAACACGATGGAAAATACACAAGAACCTTGAGATCACATTTGCTGTGACATGCAATTTCCTGGAGAGATAAACTGCTCACATCATGATTGATTAGCATCCCACAGCGTGGTGGACACTCGCTCATCATAATAGCAGCAGGAGGTGGCTATGAGATTATATACGTTAGTACAGTATGTACCATAGTTAATTTTATGCCATTATGATTTAATACTGTATCTTTACACTTGTTTAAATTTCCCTCTACTGGGTATGGCACCATGTATGGTTTGTGTTTGTGAGCATAAGTTTTGATACATTTTATCTTTTTTTATAACATATTTGTGTATATTTTATGATAGTGAATGATAAAATAGATTAGTACCTACATATACTTTCTGCATTCACGATATACCTTTTTCTTAATTTTTTTGATATTTCTAGGCTATGCGGTTTGTCTGCGAGTTTTTCAAATTGTTGCAGATCTCCAAAACTTTTTCCAATACGCTTATTGAAAACAAACTGCATACAAGTGGACCTGTGCGGTTCAAACCCTTGTTGTTCAAGGTTCAACTGTACTAACAAGAAAGCTCAGGTACAGAGAGATGCACATAGCCTAAAACCAACACGTGATAAAAATCAAATTTTTAATAGAGAGACCCCCCCCCCCCCGCCACCAGCAACACTACGGTGAGGCTGCCTGGATCATTTTTAAATTTTGATGAGTAGGTCTCTACAGAAATGGATACCCATGGGGCCTGAGGGTTTGAGGTTGATAACTATGAAACTTGGTACTAACAGCATGGACTTAACACCACTTGTATTTTCACCAGGATTGTTAATGTTTAAAAGTGATCAGGGGACTTCCTGGGTGGTCCAGTTGCTAAGATGCTGCGCTCCCAACGCAGGGGGCCCAGGTTTGATCCCTGGTCAGGGAACTAGATCCCACATGCCACAACTAAGAGTTTGCATGCTGCCTCTAAAGATCCCGCAAGCCGCTACTAAAGATCCCGCATGCAGCAACGAAGATCCCTCATGCCGCAACTAAGAACCAGCGCAGCCAAATAAATAAAATTAATTAAATAATTAATTTAAAAAAATAAAATAAGAGTGATCAGGTTACAAAGCTTTATTGGTGTGCTTCTAATACTAATTTTCTTTTAAGCCCTATTATTTTTAGCTTGTGATTTTGCAGAATGCAAGGTTTTTTAGAAATGCACATATAACGTTATATCCGAAATACCTGTATTATAGTAGGTAACTGCCAATTTTAAAACAAACTAACAAAACCCCCTAACTCCGTCTCCACTCCCACTTTTTCCCCATTCAGTCATCCTGTACATACACATGGGGTCAAGAGGAAATATGGTCAATGGGAAGAGTGTGGTCTTCAGAATCAGACAGAGCTGAATCTAATCCTTACTCTGATACTGACGTGCTATGTTAACTCAGATGACATTATCTCCCTGAGCCTCAGTTTCCTCATCCATAAAATAGAGACAGTAGACAAGCTTTTCTGGAAACTGGCCACAGGAGAGGTAATCTCGGTGAGCAAACTCAATAGCCAATAGCCAAGTGTCCATGAAGAGGCCTTTCCTGGGACCTGCACTTTCCAGTAGGGACCAGGCATCACCTCTGCAGATGCCCAGGGCCCTAAACCAGAACCTCCAGGAATAGGGTCAAGGCCAGAGAAGGTTTCAGAGTCGCCACAGATGACATGATTGGGTGTACACACTGCTACAGTGGGGGAGGGCTCCTTGAAGACAACCAACTTCCCTTGTTATGATTCCATGCCCAGTAAGCAACTGAGGACATGGTGCCCATAGGGTGAGAATGCCTGGGTCAGGTGGACAGAAGTCCATTCTACTTGACAACTGTAAATAGCAAATTGACACTCTGTGTTTATCCCAAATGCTAAAATTCACTGTACCTCAGCTTCCTCATTTGTAATATGGGCACAATAATAGGATTTATCTCATAGAGTTGCGGTGAGGATTATGAGATGTTCTATGGAAAGTGCTTGAAACAGTGGCTGGCTCAGAGCACCTGCTATCTAAGTGCTTGCTATTAGTATTGTACATCAGGCTCTGTGAGTCTGGTTAATGTGACTCTGCCTTTGAAAGCCAATGCCCTGTCAGAGTGCACAAAAGCAACTTAAGAACAAGACCCTGAACTGCGGCGAATTTACCAAGGTACATGTTGCCTGGCAGGGAACTCTCTGGGCAGCTAGAGTCCTTCTTTGGGTAATGATATGCATGCCTGACCTTGCCATATGCCTTAATATTTGAAAGTACAAGTGAGGATTGCATGAAAAACTGTCTCAAGTGCTTAACAAGTGTCTAGCAAACAATCTTCCCTCAGACAATGGCAGCCTTGGACTCTCTTCTCAAACACCGTTAAGACTTTGAACTGTCAGCTGGAAACCCTGTATTGGGAAGGAGGCTGTACTATTGGGCTAATGTTGACTGTAAGAGAACCTACAATAATCTGATTCTCACTGAGCTTCTAGATTGAAATAAATTCAGCAGGAGAGTGTAGTGTCACCAACCGATAATGTGATTTGGACCCAAGTAAGAGAGACCTGAAATGGAGGACAGAAGGGTCAGCGCCACCCCCATTCCACTTGTGAAACTCCTCGTTTTCCTTCAAGATGCAGCCCACACATCACCTCCTCTTTGAAGCTTTCCTGAACCCCTCCGGCTGAGTTAGTCCAGCCTCCCGCCACTGCGTTCTTGTGGCATCTTCTCCATTTCACATGCTCATGTTCCCGTCTGTCACCTCCATTGGAATGTAGCTCCTTCCGAGTAGTGACGTCATAGTGACCTTTATATCCCCAGCAGCCAGCACTGTGCTTGGCACGTAGTAGGTGCTCACAAAATATTTGTAGCTGAATGAATGCAGTTGGTCCCGATTTCCCTCGTTTTCGTGCCTAAGCCTGGAGCTAAGGTGGGTGAACCTTCAGAGCCCTTCCAGAGGCAGAGAGGTGAGCCAGGCCAGGATGGGGGGAGGTGGGTGCCTCCCTTCCACAGCTACCTCAAGAATATGTGTGTAGAACCTTGCACCAGGAGGGCTGGAAGGCACCCAAAGTATCTAGAGGACGAGGAGATGGCCTTGGGCAGGATACGAAACTTTATTCACTCAACAAACAGGTATCAAGTTTTGTGTCAACGTGCCAGGCCATGAGTAAGATTCAGTTCCTATTCTCATGAATCTCACAGGCTTAGGCAGACACAGACTGTGGTTATGACAGTACCGTGGGACAGGTGCTGGGATGGGGGGAGCACAGGGCACCACGGGAAGAACATGGAGGAGAGGACCTTGAACATATGGCAGGAGAGGGTGGCAGAGCTGAGCGCCGACTGTGGGGCAAGCTGCTTGGGGAGGAGTCACCAGGTCTCTGACAGCTGGAGCGGGATGGAGGTGGCGCTGCTTCCTCCCCTCTCTCAGGAGGGGCGCTATTTGGGGTGTAACTGGCAGGGGCCTCCCCAGCATCTTCCTTGAAGCATATGCCTGACTCCCAGGCACTCGGAATGTTCTTCCACAAACAGACAGGCTCTGTCTCGCCCCCGGCAACCACTAGCGACACTGCCTGACCCTATAGTGGCCACAGTCGATGGGACCCACAGGATCTGACCCTCTATTCCTCTCGCTCGGCTCTGTCACCTCACCTTACCTCTCCTAGGAAGCCCAAGAGGCCCACGGTTGGTCAACATAAGCCCACGAGACATAAGCTCTACCTTGGTATGAATAAAACCCACCTTAATGGACTTGAGGACATAGGGAGGGGGGAGGGTAAGCTGGGACAAAGTGAGAGAGTGGCATGGACATATATACACTACCAAACGTAAAATAGATAGCTAGTGGGAAGCAGCGGCATAGCACAGGGAGATCAGCTCGGTGCTTTGTGACCACCTAGAGGGTGGGGTTAGGGAGGGTGGGAGGGAGGGAGACGCAAGAGGGAAGAGATACAGGGACATATGTATATATATAACTGATTCACTTTGGTATAAAGCAGAAACTAACACACCATTGTAAAGCAATTATACTCCAATAAAGATGTTAAAAAAAATAAAAAATAAAACCCACCTTTAAAAAGAAATAAGAATCTCCACTGACAGTTTTATTACTACTGATGGCATTTTTTACTGAAGCAAAGAATTTAACAAAATATATAAAAATTATATTTCAAAAAATCACAGATAGACAACAGATTTACAGAATTGTTTTTATAATCATCCAGGAAAAAATGACAGTGTTTACTTACTAGTAAATTGCATTTGGGTAAGACCAGCCACTGGGTCACAAGACCCAAGCAGCCAGGACACTGCCTGAGCTCTTAGGAGCAGAAGAAATAATCGACCAACAGGGGAGAGGCTGTGGAAGGGGCAGCAGGACAGCCCAGCCAGCAAAGCAGAGGCGGCAGCCCAGCCAAGTCAGGAACGGGCAATGTCAGGGCAGGGGTTTGGTATCAGGAAACAGAGGTGGACACGTCAGTCACTCTGGTCTTAAGAGGAATCACTATGATCTGAGAAGCCAGGACCAGCTGCAAACTAGCTCCTCTGTGTGTGCTCACATGGGGGTGTGTTCATTTAAATTAACTCCCACTTAAATCATGAAACTAGCAAGTGGGTTTGGGTGGGAGTCATCTTTGTGTCCACAATCCCATCAGGGAGACCAGAGAGCGGAAGGCCCAACCTACCAAAGCAGTTTCCCCAATTAAGCTGGATTGAGCACCCGCTAGGAGTGCTAGGAGGGCTGCCGGCTGCGAGGACTCCGGGGAAAGCAGAGGGAGCGAGGCCCATGTCCTGTCCCCTGGAGCTCACCCTGTAACACAGGGGGAGAGACATGCTCAGACAACTGTGTCATGTGGCCCGTGATGGGCGTGGGACAAAGTAACAAGATTGTCTCCATCTGTGTGGGAGATTAGGATGGGGTTATAGAATTTGCTGGGATCTGAGATGGGCCTGGAGGGACAGGTAGGATTTGATAGGCAGAGATGGGAGCTGCGTAGGCATTCCCAGCCAAACAGAGAAAGCAAAGCCCCATGAAGGAGTGTGCAGTGGGAGCTGGGTGGCCCTCGCAGGGAGCATCTGGAATGTTCAGGAAAGTTGCGGGAGATGCGGCTGGAAAGGGAGCTTGAGGCCAACATGGGTCCAAAGCACCAAAGTTGCACAAATGAAGGGACTCCTTTACATACTCGTTTATTCTTTCATTCATTCAACAAAAATGTATTGTGCACAAAACCTCTGCCAGGAGTCGTTCCCCTGGGTGCTAGGCGCTCAGGTGGAGAGGGCAACTCTGGCCCTCCGGAGGCTGGCATCACTCCCACGGAGCGGGACAGGAACGCCATGGGGAGGCGGAGGCCGCTGCCTAGTCCAGGGTGAGGGTGGGGCCCTGAGCCGGGCGCAGCAATCAGAGGGCAGCTTCGAAGGTGAGCGCCCTTGACAAGCTGTCACAAGTGAGATCTCCTTGGCCAGGCCAAGCCAAGTCCTCCAGCAGCTGACATGGGGGAAGAAGCATCCCATCAATGACTGGGACCAAGGGTCAAAAAAGTGGGGCTTGGAAAGGACAGGGGAGGCATGGAGGCAGGAGGATGACCCCCTAATGCTCCCCCTGACCCCCTCCTGCAGCATGCCCTAGTCATCGGCCAGCCTGGTCAAGGGACTCTCGGCTGGGGCCCCTCTGGTCTTCATTCCTGTAGTCAGCCTTGCACTCCTCTTCCTGTCTTCTGGAAAGCTCTGTCAGCTGCTCTGGTGGCTCCTGGTAGCCCGCCCGATTCCTGCAGGCAGTGAGGACAGAGGGGAAGGGTTTGCCCTCACTCACTCAGACCTGAGGGAGCTGGGCTTAGTGCTCCCCACGGGACAGCCATCAGATCCCCCATCCCCACCCGTCCAGCGGCAAAGGGACGCTGGGCTGAAGGGCTGGGCTCAGAGTGGAAGCAGGGTGGCACGGACTTGAGCTGAGGGCATTATGGGAACAGGCTGGCTCTGCGAGGGGAGCAGGGAGCGGCCTGTTACAGAACCTCTGCACCCCCCTACCCCTGCCCTGGGCACCCACCGGAAGCCCCACCCTGAGATCAGAGACTGGAGAACTACAGGCCTTGGAGTCAAGTTCCAGACTGCAGTGCCACTTTAGGATTTGGGTGAATCATTTACTCTTTTCTCAGCTATAAAACGGGGCTGATAAAAGTTATTTTTTACTGTTACCAGCTGCCCCCTGGGGTGTTATGAGTGGAAGAGGCTGTGAAGAGCTGGGGTGCATCTTCCCAATGTGCTGAGACCCTTGCCAACGGGCTGCCCACCCCCGACACTCACGGCCGCGTGACGTCCGCATCCTCAGCCTTGCCAGTCTCCCGGCAGCAGCAGCAGTAGACGATGATGCCGATGACGATGAGTGCCGCGACCACGCCCCCCGCGATGCCCGCGTACAGGGCCACATTCATGGAGGCTGCGAGAAACAGAGCCGCACGTCCTGAACCCCAACCCCAGTCCCCAACGCGAGCCCCCAACACGAGCCGAGGCTCCGGGTGGTGAGCACGCCGGGGGTGAGGAACCACAGCAGCAGGCGTCTGGGAGGCGGGAGGTGGTCCCTCCCAGGCTCTGAGCGGCCCCAGTCACCCTCCCAGCCCAGGTGGCCGCGCTGCCTGCTTCTGGTAGCGTTCCATGAAAGTCACAGCCTCGTGGGAATGTGACCAGACAAGGGGGACACTCTTCAGGATGGAAGCGTTGACAAGGACAGATGGCCAACAGATTTGGAGCCAACAGGCTCCAAAAAAGTCCTCGGGTGTCAGTCATGCCAGCTCCTACTCTAGTTCATCCCCAAGATCATCAGGGTATCCCACCCCAAAAGGATGGGGTCCTGACTCTGTGGCAGCCCAGTCTGGGCACTTCCCCCTTGCCCCCTGAGCGACCCTAAGGGCAGGCAGGACCGAGCAGGTCTCCAGAAGCCAGCCTAAGGCACTATTTCCAAAGAACCCAGGGAACTGGACTGGCCTCCAGATGAGGGGAGCCTGGGACAGGATCATCTGGCCGTCACCTCAGCCACCCTGCCAATGGGAGACCCCCAAAGAGGCTGCCCAGTTCACCTCCATGTTGGTCCCTGTCAGCTGACTCTGGACCACCAGCCTGTCACCTCTGGCATTCGTCCTCCCTTCCCCCCCAGACTGCTCTTACGAGGTCTGACAGCCACAGTGATGTTGCAGGACTCCATCCCTACATCATTGCTGGAGGTGCAGATGTAGTAGCCCGACATTTCTGTGGAGATGTTCTTCAGAGAGAAGATCTGTCCTGTGACTGGGAAGGGAGAAGAGTCAGGCTGAGGAGACAGGCCACCGGAGTAGAGCGAAACGGCTAGGGAAATCCTAGGCAGATACAAGCACCGCCACTGAACGCGTCCAAGCCTCATCTGTAATATGGAGAAAATACCTACCTCTAGGGCTGCAGGAAGATTAAACCAGGCGGGCTGCACAGTTCTAAAGTGCTTAGAATTCAGGCAGGCATCCTGGGTTTGAAGCCTGGTTCTGCCACTTACTGACTTTGGGCAAGGAACTTAGCTTCATTGAACCTGTTTCTTTATTTATAAATAAAATAATAATAGTGCCTGCATCACACAGTAATTGTGAACATAAAATGAAGTACTAACAAATACAAACCCACAACCAAATGGCTGATGTATAGTAAGTCTTCAGGAAACATAATATACATTATACATTGCGTGCAAATGCTGTCTAATTAGACCATATAATTATAACCACTTTTATAATCTTCAGAAACAGAATTCCTTAGCTTGGACTCATGTGAAAGAAGGCTTTAGAATTTCAAGAACTCTGACCTCTGGATTTCTGTGTGTGAGTGTATGTGGTATTTGTATGGGGGTGTGTGTGTGTGTGTGTGTGTGTGTGTGTGTGTGTGTGTGTGTGTGGTGAGGTAGAGAGGAGGCAGGCTGTCGGTTTAGACTCTTCCTCTTCCTCTTCCACCATTTAAGGAAGCCATTTAACTTCTGTGAGCCATAGCTGCCTCATCTGGAAGTGGGAGGGAAAGCACCTGATTCTCCTGAATTCAGGACAATGGTCCAGATGTCTTCATGAGAAACCTTCCTGCTAAATCTATGATCCTATGGATTTCTTCACCTTGAAATGAAGAGCTTTATGCTTAGACAAATTTTTATGTCCTGTCCTCAAAGATGCTCTGTCATAACTGCTGTTTGGAGAGAAGAGTTAGAGACCTTTGTCCTCTAATTTGCTGCAGAGCCTGCCTACCCCACTATCAACAGGTGGTTACACTTCATCCAGCGGAGCTGTTCTAAACTGAAAATAGGATCCAGCCACTGCCCTGTTCAGACATTTCAGAGGCAGCCCATCGTCTTCAATAACAAGTCCAGGCTTCTTAATATGGACGTGACATTACAGATCTGGCCCTGGAAATCACTCCAGCTTAACCTCTTGCCAGTTCGCCTGGTGTCCAATCCTTTCCCTGCCCAATTCCACTCGGTTGCAAGATTGTATCTCAGTGTGGATTTTTCTTGTCTGGATGTGCTTCCTCAAATACAATGTCCTCTGATTCTTCCAACAATCTTGTATGGTAGATGGAACAAATATTTCTATCTCCAATATCATAGTGGTAACTGGAGAGGCTTAGAAAAGTCAAGTGACTTGCCCAAGGTCACAAAATTAAGAAATGACAAAACAGTAACAAAAATTCCATTTGAGGTCTAGAACTCCCTGGAGAAGTTGACAACTTACTTTAAAAACATTATAGGAAAGAGAACAGAGAGGGTGCTAAGGAGAAGAACATTCCAGGACCTTCCAGATCATAGATGAAGAAGAAACACAGTTCATGAGTAAGTGCCCTGTTGTGGTCACCAAAAGCACACCACAGAAGAGGATGTGGATCCAGGTGCCCTGCAGCACTACCTGCAGGAACAGGCTGTGTGATTTTAAAGGCTAGCATCGTACAGAAACACATCATTTATTTTCAAGACGAGGGCTCCCTAACCAAGAAACTTTGTGAACAAAATTCCATATTTGATGGGGCGACCAACAAACCTATCTTACACTGATGAGCCTGTGGAACTGCCAAGTACAGACTCACATTTTATGGGAATTGGTCTGAGAAGACACACCCAAAGGTGTGCTTATCCACATATCCACATCTATAGTATGAACGAAACTGGGCTTCTGGTTGGAGACAAGATGGCAGAGTAGACAGACTTGAGCTCAACTTCTCTCACAAAAACACCAAAATCACAACTAACTGCTGAATAACCATCAACAAAAAAGACTGGAGCTTACCAAAAAAGATATTCTACAACCAGAGACAAAGAAGAAGCCACAACAAGATGAGGTTCTCCCACAGGAGTGAGTTCTGAGCCCCACATCATGCTTCCCAGCCTGGGGGTCTGGCATCAGGAGGAGGAGGCCCCAGAGCACTTGGCTTTGAAGGCCAGTGGGGTTTGATTGCAGGAACTCCATAGGACTGGGGGAGATAGAAATGCCACTCTTGGAGGGTGTGCACAGGTCTCGTGTGAACTGGGACCCAGGGAAAAAGCAATGATTTCACAGAAGCCTGGACCAGACATACCTGCTGGTCTTGGTGGTGGGGGGGCATCTCCTGGGAAGGTGGGGGGTGGAACTGGCTCACTGTGGGGACAAGCACTGGTGGCAGAGGTACTGGGGAGTTCTCATTGGTATGAGCTCTCCTGGAGGTCGCCATTTTGCCACCAAGACCCAGCCCCACCCAACAGCATGTAGGCTCCAGTGCTGGGATGCCTCAGGCCAAACAACCAACAGGGCAGGCACACAGCTCCACCCATCAGCACACAGGCTTCCTAAAATTTTCCTGAGCCCACAGCAACCTCTAAACACACCCCTTGACACAGCCTTGCTCACCAGAGGGACAAGACACAGTTCCACTCACCAGTGGGCAGGAACCAGTCCCTCCCACCAGGAAGCCTGCACAAACCTCTAGAACATCCTCACCCACCACGGGGCAGACACTGGAAGCAAAAGGAACTACAACCACGCAGCCTAGGGAATGGAAATGGCAAAGGAATATGTTTCAGATGAAGGAACAAGATAAAACCCCAGAAGAACAACTAAGTAAAGTAGAAATAGGAGGTCTACCTGAAAAAGAGCTTAGAATAATGAGAGTGAAGACAATCCAAGATCTCAGAAAAAGAATGGAGGCACAGACCAAGAAGATACAAGAAATGATTAACAAAGAGCTAGAAGATATACAGAACAAACAAACAGACATGAATAGTGCAATAACTGAAATGAAAAATACACTAGAAGGGATTAATAACAGAATAATTGAGGCAGAGAATAGATAAGTGAGCTGGAAGACAGAATGGCGGAAATTTCTGCCATGGAACAGAATAAAGAAAAAAGAATGAAAATAAATGAGGACAGTTTAAGAGACCTCTGGAACAACATTAGAAACACCAACATTGGCATTAGAGGGGTCCCAGAAGGAGAAGAGAGAGAGAAAGGGCCATAAAAACCATTTGAAGAGATAATAGCTGAAAACTACCCTAAAATGGGAAAGGAAACAGTTAACCAAGTCCAGGAAGTGCAGAGAGTCCCATACAGGATAAACCCAAGAAAGAACATGTCAAGACACATATTAATCAAACTGACAAAAATTAAAGACAAAGAGAAAATATTAAAAGCAACAAGGGAAGAGCAACAGGTAACATACAAGGGAATCTCCATAAGGTTTTCAGCTGGTTTTTTAGCCAAAACTCCGCAGGCCAGAAGGGAGTGGCAAAATATATTTAAAGTGATGAAAAGGGAACACCTACAAACTAGAATACTCTACCCAGCAAGGCTCTTGTTCAGATTTGACAGAGAAATCAAAAGCCTTGCAGACAAGCAAAAGCTAAGAGAATTCAGCACCACCAAACCAGGTTTACAACAAAGCTAAAGGAACTTCTCTGGGCAGAAAAGAAAAGACCATAACTAGAAACAAGAAAATTACAAATGGAAAAACTCACCAGTAAAGGTAAACATAGATTAAAGGCAGGAAATCATCCATACACAAATATGATATCAAAATCACTAATCATGAGAAGAGAAGAGTACAAATGCAGGATATTGGAAATACATTTGAAATCAAAAGACCAGCAACTTAAAACAATCTTGTATATGTATAGTCTGCTATATCAAAACCTCATGATAGGAACTTCCCTGGTGGTCCCGTGGTTGGGACTTTGCCTTCCAATGCAGGGGGTGTGGGTTTGGTCCCTAGTGGGAGAACTGGGATCGCACATGCCTCACAGCCAAAGGGCCAAGGCATAGAATGGACACAGTGTTGAGACATATTCAATGAAGGCTTTAGAAATGGTCCACATCAAAAAAAAAAATCTTTAAAAACAAAAATAACCTCCTGATAACCGCAATGTATTGAAAATCTACAATAGATACACACACAAAAGAGAAAAAGGAATCCAAACAGAACACTAAAGTGAGTTATCAAATCACAAGAGAAGTGAACAAAAGACTAAGGAGGAAGAAAAGACCTACAAAAACAAATCCAAACAATTAACAAAATGGCAATGAGAACATACATATCAATAAATACCTTCAACATATATGGATTAAATGCTCCAAGCAAAAGACATAGACTGGCTGAATGGATACAGAAACAAGACCTGTATATATGCTGTCTACAAAAGACACACTTCAGATCTAGAGACACATACAGACTGAAAGTGAGGGGATGGAAAAAGATATTCCATGCAAATGGAAATCAAAAGAGAGCTGGAGTAGCAATACTCATATCAGACAGCATAGACTTCAAAATAAAGACTGTTACAAGGGACAAAGGACACTACATAATGATCAAGGGATCAATCCAAGAAGGAGCTATAACAATTGTAAATATATATCCACCCAACATAGGAGCACCTCAATACATAAGGCAAATGTTAACAGCCATAAAAGGAGAAATCAGCAGTAACACAGTAATAGTAGGGGACTTTAACATCATACTTACATCAATGGACAGATCATCCAGACAGAAAATCAATAACGAAACACAGGCCTCAAATGTCACATTAGACCAGATATGCTTAATTGATATTTATAGAGCATTCCATCCAAAAGCAACAGAATACACCTTCTTCTCAAGTGCACATGGAACATTCTCCAGGATAGATCACATGCTGGGCCACAAAGACAGCCTTGGTAAATTTAAGAAAATTGAAATCATATCAAGCATCTTTTCTGACCACAACACTACGAGATTAGAAATCAACTACAAGAAAAAAACTGTAAAGAACAAAAACACATAGAGGCTAAACAATATGCTACTAAACAGCCAATGGATCACTGAGGAAATCAAAAATACCTAGAGACAAGTGAAAACAAAAACATGATGTTTCAAAACCTATGGGACACAGCAAAAGCAGTTCTAAGAGAGAAGTTTATCGCAATACAATCTTACCTCAGGAAACAAGAAAAATCTCAGATAAACCACCTAACCTTACACCTAAAACAACTAGAGAAAGAAGAATGAAAAAAACCTAAACTTAGTAGAAGGAAAGAAATCATAAAGATTAGAGCAGAAATAAATGAAATAGAGATGAAGAAAACAATAGAAAAGAACAGTGAAACTAAAAGCTGGTTCTTTGAAAAGATTTTTAAAAATTGATAAACCTTTAGCCAGACTCATCAAGAAAAAAAAGGGAGAGGTCTCAAATCAATAAAATTAGAAATGAAAAAGAAGTAACAGCTGACACTGCAGAAATAAAAAGGATCATGAGAAATTACTACAAGCAGCTATATGCCAATAAAATGGACAACCTAGAAGAAATGGACAAATTCTTAGAAAAGCACAACCTCCCGAGACTGAACCAGGAAGAAATAGAAAATATGAACAGACCAATCACAAGACTGAAATTGAAACTATGATTAAAACACTCTCAACAAACAAAATTCCAGTACCAGAGGGCTTCATAGGTGAATTCTATCAAACATTTAGAGAAGAGTTAACACCTATCCTTCTGAAACTCTTCCAAAAAATGGCAGAGGAAGGAATACTCCCAAACTCATTCTATGAGGTTACCATCACCCTGATACCAAAACCAGTCAAAGATACCACAGAAAAAGAAAATTACAGGCCAATATCACTGATGATCATAGGTGCAAAAATCCTAAAGAAAATACTAGCAAACCAAATCCAATAATACATTAAAAGGATCATACACCATGATCAAGTGGGATTTATCCCAGGGATGCAAGGATTTTTCAGTATCCACAAATCAGTCAGTGTGATACACCACATTGACAAATTGAAAAATAAAAACTATATGATCATCCCAATAGATGCAGAAAAAGTTTTGACAATATTCAACACCTATTTAGGATAAAAATTCGAGAAAGTAGGCATAGAGGAAACATACCTCAACATAATAAAGACCATATATAATAAACCCACAGCTGACATCATACTGAACGGTGAAGAGCTGAAATCATTTCCTCTAAGATCAAGAACAAGACACGGATGTCTGCTCTTGCCACTTTTATTTTGGAAGCCACGGTAATCAGAGAAGAAAAAGAATCCAGATTGGAAAAGAAGAAGTAAAACTGTCACTGTTTGCAGATGACATGATACTATACATAGAAAATCCTAAAGAGGCTACCAGAAAACTACTAGAGCTAATCAATGAATTTGGTAAAGTAGCAGGATACAAAATTAATGCACAGAAATCTCTGGCATTCCTATACACTAATGATGAAAAATCTGAAAATGAAATTAAGAAAACACTCCCATTTACCACTGCAACAAAAAGAATAAAATATCTAGGAATAAACCTACCTAAGGAGACAAAAGACCTGTATGCAGAAAATTATGACACTGATGAAAGAAATTAAAGATGACACAAATAGATGGAGAGATATACCATGTTCTTGGATTGGAAGAATCAACATTGTGAAAATGACTATACTACCCAAAGCGATCTACAGATTAAATGCAATCTCTATCAAACTACCACTGGCATTTTTCACAGAACTAGAACAAAAAATTTCACAATTTGTATGGAAACACAAAAGACCGCGAATAGTCAAAGCAATCTTGAGAACGAAAAAAGGAGCTGGAGGAATCAGGCTCCCTGACTTCAGACTATACTACAAAGCTACAGTAATCAAGACAGTATGGTACTGGCACAAAAACAGAACGATAGATCAATGGAACAGGATAGAAAACCCAGAGATAAACCCACGCACATATGGACACCTTATCTTTGATAAAGGAGGCAAGAATATACAGTGGAGAAAAGACAGCCTCTTCAATAAGTGGTGCTGGGAAAACTGGACAGGTACATGTAAAAGTATGAGATTAGAACACTCCCTAACACCATACACAAAAATAAGCTCAAAATGGATTAAAGATCTAAATGTAAGGCCAGAAACTATCAAACTCTTAGAGGAAAACATAGGCAGAACACTCTATGACATAAATCACAGCAAGATCCTTTTTGACCCACCTCCCAGAGAAATGGAAATAAAAATAAACAAATGGGACCTAATGAAACTTCAAAGCTTTTGCACAGCAAAGGAAACCATAACCAAGACCAAAAGACAACCCTCAGAATGGGAGAAAATATTTGCAAATGAAGCAACTGACAAAGGATTAATCTTCAAAAAAGCAGCTCATGCAGCTCAATAACAACAAAAAAACAAACAACCCAATCCAGAAATGGGCAGAAGACCTAAATAGACATTTCTCCAAAGAAGATATACAGATTGCCCACAAACACATGAAAGAATGCTCAACATCATTAATCATTAGAGAAATGCAAATCAAAACTACAATGAGGGCTTCCCTGGTGGCGCAGTGGTTGAGAGTCCACCTGCCGATGCAGGGGACACGGGTTCGTGCCCCAGTCCAGGAAGATCCCACATGCCGTGGAGCAGCTGGGCCCGTGAGCCATGACTGCTGAGCCTGTGCATCTGGAGCCTGTGCTCTGCAGCGGGAGAGGCCACAGCAGTGAGAGGCCCGTGTACTGCAAAAAAAAAATCTAGGAACAATAAATGCTGGAGAGGGTGTGGAGAAAAGGGAACACTCTTGTACTGCTGGTGGGAATGTCAATTGATACAGCCACTATGGAGAACAGTATGCAGGTTCCTTAAAAAACTACAAATAGAAATACCATACAACCCAGCAATCCCACTACTGGGCATATACCCTGAGAAAACCATAATTCAAAAAGAGTCATGTACCAAAATGTTCATTGCAGCTCTATCTACAATAGCCAGGAGATGGAAGCAACCTAAGTGTCCATCATCAGATGAATGGATAAAGAAGATGTGGCACATATATACAATGGAATATTACTCAGCCATAAAAAGAAAGGAAATTGAGTTATTTGTAGTGAGGTGGGTGGACCTAGGGTCTGTCATACAGAGTGAAGTAAGTCAGAAAGAGAAAAACAAATACCGTATGCTAACACATATATATGGAATCTAAGAAAAAAAAAAAAAGGTCATGAAGGACCTAGGGGTAAGGTGGGAATAAAGACACAGACCTACTAGAAAATGGACTTGAGGATATGGAGAGGCAGAAGGGTAAGCTGTGACAAAGTGAGAGCGTGGCATGGACATATATACACTACCAAATGTAAAATAGATAACTAGGGGGAAGCAGCCACATAGCACAGGGAGATCAGCTCCGTGGTTTGTGACCACCTAGAGGGGTGGGATAGGGAGGGTGGGTGGGAGGGAGACGCAAGAGGGAAGAGATATGGGAACATATGTATATGTATAACTGATTCACTTTGTTATAAAGCAGAAAACTAAAACACCATTGTAAAGCAATTATACCCCAATAAAGATGTTAAAAAAAAAAAAAAAAGCCCATTGAACAAGAGCAGAGGCCAGGGCAGGAGGCCGTGAAGAGGCGGGCTCAACAAGAGCGTGAGAATGCTGCCAAATACACCTCTTTGGAGAAACTGTAATTTTTCATTGAGACGGAAAAAGAAATGGAAATTGCTGACTACTCCGGATATGTAAAGTAAGAGCTGCTAGGATTGTTGGTGCCACCTTGGGTACCAGCTGTTCTTCCATATATAGATAAGATAGGTATAAATTTCTCTATTTATTTTGATATATTTTAAAACAATAAAACTGAATAAATAAATGTAATAGAATTAATAGATGAGTAATAAACCTTTTGAATTTTGAGATGCTGCTAAAAAAGAAAGAAAGAAAATCCTAAAGATGCTACCAGAAAATTACTAGAGCTCATCAATGAATTCAAAAGTTGCAGGATACAAAATTAACACAGAGGAATCTCTTGCATTCCTATACACTAACAATGAAAGATCGAAAAGAGAAATTAAGGAACAGTATCATTTACCATTGCATCAAAAAGAATAAAATACCTAGGAATAAACCTACCTCAGGAAGCAAAAGACCTGCATTCTGAAAATAATAAGACACTGATAAAAAAATTGAAGATGACACAAACAGATGGAAAGATATACCATGTTCCTGGACTGGAAGAATCAGTATTGTCAAAATAACTATACTCCCCAAGGCAATCTACAGATTCAATGTAAAGCCTATCAAATTACCAATAGCATTTTTTGCAGATCTAGCACAAAAAATCTTAAAGTTTGTATGGAAACACAAAAGACCCCAAATAGCCAAAGCAATCCTCAGAATGAAAAACAGAGCTGGAGGAATCAGGCTCCCTGACTTTAGACTACAAAGCTACAGTAATCAAAATAGTATGGTACTGGCACAAAGACAGACTTTTAGATCGATGGAACAGGACACAAAGCCCAGAAATAAACCCACTCATCTATGGTCAATTAATCTATGACAAAGGAGGCAAGAATATACAATGGAGAAAAGACAATCTCTTCAATAAGTGGTTCTGGGAAAACTGGACAGCCACATGTAAAAGAATGAAATCATAACATTCTCTAACACCATACACAAAAATAAACCCAGAATGGATTAAAGACCTCAATGTAAGACTGGACACTATAAAACTCTTAGAGGAAAATATAGGCAGAACTGTGTTCGACATAGATCACAGAAATATCTTTTTGGATCCACTTCCTAGAGTAATGAAAATAAAACCAAAAATAAACAAATGGGACCTAATTAAACTTAAAAGATTTTGCACAGCAAAGAGAACCATAAACAAAATGAAGAGACAACCCACAGAGTGGGAGAAAATATTTGCAAAAGAAGCAACTGATGGATTAATCTCCAAAATATACAAACAGCTCATGCCGCTCTATGTAAAAAAACAAACAACCCAATCAAAAAAATTGGCAGAAGATCTAAATAGACATTTCTCCAAAGAAGACATACAGATGGCCAAAAAGCACATGAAAAGATGCTCCATGTCACTAATTATCAAAGAAGTGCAAATCATAGCTACAATGAGGTATCACCTCACTCCAGTCAGAATGGCCGTCATCAAAAAATCTACAAACCATAAATGCTGGAGAGGGTGTGGAGAAAAGGGAACCCTCCTACACTGTTTGTGGGAATGTAAATTGGTACAGCTACTAGGGAGAACAGTATGGAGGTTCCTTAAAAACCTGAAAATAGAGCTACCATATGATCCAGCAATACCACTCCTGGGCATATATCCGAAGAAAAACATACTTTGAGAAGTTACATGCACCCCAGTGTCCATTGCAGCACTATTTACAACAGTCAATACATGGAAGCAACGTAAATGTCCATCAACAGATGAATGGATAAAGAAGATGTAGTACATATATACAATGGAATATTACTCAGCCATAAAAAAGAATGAAATAATGCCATTTGTAGTAACATGGATGAACCTAGAGATTATCATACTAGGTGAAGTAAGTCAGACAAAGACAAATAGTATGTGATATCACTTATAAGTGGAATCTAAAAAAATGATACAAATGAACGTATTTACAAAACAGAAACAGACTCACAGACAGAAAAACTTATGGTTACCAAAGGGGAAAGGTTGGGGGGGGGAGGGATAAATTAGGAGTTTGGGATTAACATATACACACTACTATACATAAAAATGATAATCAACAAGGACCTACTGTATAGCACAGGGAACTCTACTCAATATTTTATAATAACCTAAATGGGAAAAGAATCTGAAAAAGAATAAATATATGTATATGTAAAACTGAATCACTTTGCTGTACACCTGAAACTAACACAATATTGTAAATCAACTATAATAGAAAATAAAAATTTTAAAAAAGGAAAGAAAAAAATTATAAAAGTACTGGATGCTCATTACAAGAATTTATACATGTATTACATTACACTCATTACAAAAATATATACATATTATACAAGAATTTATGACATAAAACTATTACTTCAATTCAGTCCAATGTTTATATTCTCATCACATCAGCTCAAAACAAGATGATGAGCGTCCCTGTCCTCTTGGCGTTTCCAGTATATAAAAGAAGACAGACATGAAACAATGGTGATTACAGGGTGTTTTATAGAGTTCAAAATGGAAGTGCAATTTGATCTTAATCTCACTTGAAGGGTCAGGGAAAGCTTCTACGAAGAGCAGAGAATAAAATAAAAGTCATCTGTAATATCACCAGCTGTAAATAACAGCCCTTTGATTTGAAGTTATTTTCTTCCAATCTTCTTCACATACACTTTCTTCAGATTCTTCCCTTGAAACCCAGCATGCTATTCTCTGGATACTCATTTTCTATAAAATGCTACTCCTTCTATCCTAGAATTCCATACCTTGGTGCATTTTCTGGAATACTGCTTACATGTGATGTTAATATATGTTACCGAGAAAGTGGTCTACGACCAAAGCAAGTTTAGAAATCATTGAGTTAGAGCTTCTGATGTGCTAATGAGCACTGGGCATCTCTAACAGGGGGTTTCGATATTAATGGTCTCATTTTCTAAACCAATTGGATTTTTATATTTTTAAGAGGCATCTTGAAGGAACACAAGAGCATTCTGGGAAATGCTCTATGACCCTGGGCAATGTTTCAGGGGTGTATAGCTCTTATCAGAGTCCCACTATTTTAGCACGTGAAACTCAGTCTATGTGTTAAATGTACACAGCACACTGCAGACAGATAGAAGGCAGAAGACCTCAGACTCCTCCAGGACCTTCCCAATTATCAGAGCCCAGCTTGGAGCTCCTGGCCTTGTTTAGGGTGTTGGAACATATGGCATCCTAGGCCAGAGTCAGCACGATCCTGCCCCAGTTTCTCAAAACAAACAATGAACATTAGAAGCTACTTTTGGATTAACCACTGCACACACATTGCCACAAGACCTGCTTTGATTCTGATCTGGGGCTCTCAAGCCCCTTTTCTTTTTGGAAAGGACCCAATAGTTCCTGAAATCTGGCTACAATGAATGTTTCCGCTGCGGTGGCGACACCTTGTGGTCAAGACGGGACATGCACAGGACAATAGGGCTCCCACATTCCTTCTGCTCCAGCTGGGGAGAAGTTTACCTCCAGAGAAGCCCTGGTCTGCCAGAGACACTGATGTCAAATTGACAAGACTTAACTTTCCTACCCCCCACCCTCCTTCCTTGACATCCAGATTACTACTCCTTCAGTACATGAATCTCAGCTGACTGGGACAGTTCAGAGCTATCACATATGTGATCTCCTCTTACTCTTTTCGTAGCCTTTCGGGAAGGCAGTATAATGATAGTCCCAGGTTTTCACATGAAGATATTAAGGGTCAGAGAGGTTGTGAGTGACTTAAGCTACAAAGTGGAGAATTCGGGACTCAAATCCTTGTGTGCTGATTCCAGATTTCCTGTTCTTTTTTCTGCTGGCTTGCCTCCACTGATCCAAGTCAAAGGAAGCAATATCTAATGTTGAGAATTCTGTCTTTAGATGTAGGAGGGTTGAGGAACTCTGCTCCCCAAATTGCCCACTGTGGACTTTTAAAATGTCTTAAAGGTCAGAAAGGGGTTTGGACTGACCCACAGAGGAAGAAGACACAACAGATGCTCTAGGGCCCCGTGAGGTAGGTGGAGCCAAAGGCTTTGAGAACCACGCCCACCTCACAGCACCATCCATTTGCAAGCTTGTGTTGTTATTACCATTAACCATGCTTTTCTGGGTCACTCCCAGGTCCCAGTTCTGACTCTGAGTAAATCTTATCTAGAGGCAAGGTAAATCTTTTCCAAAGTAACTAAGTGCATCTCCCTTTAACCTACTTTCATGCCCTCAGGTTTCTCCTCTTTTGGATCACTGAAAAACTAAGCTTTGGTTTCTAACAAGCAGAGAGTCTTTCCTGATGGAGGCAGGAGAGCTGTGAGTGGGGTGCCCGTTTCCTACAGGGCAGAGGCCAGCCTCCCTAGCCTGATGCACAGGCCCTGCGCCATCTCTCTTCGCCGCTTTTCTTACGGCAGTACCTCCCATCATTCCCACATGTGTGGTTCCTGTACTGTTCTCCAAGCTTGGCCTACTCATCCTTGAGGACCCAGTCCAGATAACAGCTAATAATTCTACCAGGCCCTGGCCTCAGTACTTTATATGTACTTTTATTTAATCTTCACAACATCCCTATGAAGTAAATACTAGTTTCATGCCCCTTTTATAGATGTACAAAGGAAGGCACAGAGAGGCTAAGTAACTTGCCAAGGTCACACAGCTAACAAGTGGCAGAGCCAGGATTCAAGCCCACGCCGTGCTCCTAACCAACATGATCTCTTGCCACTTCAAGTGCCCCCACCTTGAAGAAACCTTCTTTGACCCCTTTATGCATACGCTGGGTTCCAGCACCACTGGATACAAACTATTGCAGCATTTACCACCTTGTAACCCTCAGCTTGGGGCCCACCTGTACACACTTTGCTGGAAGGTCAGACCAACCAGTGTCCATGGCTGACCTTCTGCGACCATTGCTGGAGTCCCTGGGCTGTTCACAGGCCAGAGGAGAGCTGCCACGTGGTTTTGACACATTCAATAAAACTTGCCGACCAGAAATATGTAAACAAAACCAGAAGCTTGTTGAAATCCACAATACATCTTCTACTTTACATTGAATAGAGTGGGTTCTACTAATTCCTTTTTTACTTTTAAGAAGTTCTTGTTTTGCCCCCAGACAAATGAACAGTAGAGTGGTGACGTTCACCCTGGTTTGACCGGAGCCCCTGTCTGTGCATTCACCCAGCAAGGCTTGCTCTCCTGTCCCATCTCCTCAGAACCATTGTCTACATCCACTGCTCTGCCTCCCACTTCCTTTCCACCCACACTGGACAGAAAGTCCTCCCAGAAGTTAATCCAATGGGACCTTCCAGGCCTTGTCTTTCTTGATCTTCAGGAGTGGTGAGTGCAGCTGGCCAGGCAGCCAGTGTGCACAGGGGCCCAGGGATTCCACCGGGGTTTTCCCACATCACTTGGCTCCAAGGTAATGACAGTGGGATGTTTATACAGCTCTTTTTTTTCCCCTTTCTTTCTTTTTTTTTTTTCAGTTTGTTTCCTGACCAAAAGGTCAAATACCAAGCTGCCCTGTACAAAACCAGTCCCCTGCCAACCATAGCAGAACCTACCATTTCCTTCCCTGAGAATGTGGGATCCTTACAGCAGAATGTGGGGGTGAGTTTGGGGGATGGGGATCCCCAGGGGAGTCTGAGATGGACCTGCCTGGCTAGGGGATGGGAATAGGAAATTCCCCACCCTTAAGTGGAGCCATAGAATTAGACTTGAGGCCTTAAATGTATACTTTAGGACATAATCATAATCAACACTAAAATCCTACCTAGTGCTTTTGCACCGACTGGTTATCGATACTTGCTTACTCAAGAGAATTCAGTTATGGGGAATAAAGAAAACAAGTTAACATTTACTACGTTATTATTTCTCAAAACAACCTATGAGATAGGTGCTATTAAGAGAAAATGCTGCTTAGAGAGATGGTCCAAGATATTGCAGTGCCAAATGCAGGGTGGAGGGAAAGGGGCAGCCTTCGGCGTTGGGGGGGTGGCTGGCCTTCCTTGCTGACCCCGTTACCTGGTGCGACTTGACGCTCCTGGTGCAGGACATCATAACTTTTCCAGCTGTACTGAGGGGCTGGGGAGCCCTCCTTGGATTGGCAGGTCAGCTGGATGTTGCTCCCAATCACAGTCTCTCCCTCAATGCTGCAGTCTGGCTTGGAGGGTGGCACTGTGTAGGGGAGGGGCCAAAGAGAAGCCATGAATTAGTTGGCGCTTGGTGATAGCCACCCCCCCATCCCAAACACACACACAAACGAAAATACTGCCTTGTTTGTTTACAGGCAGAGAAATGTGGAGACCATTCTTAGCTCACAGGCTATATAAAACAGTCTGAAGCCTGGATTTGGCTGTAGTTTGCCTATCCTTGGTTTCAATGAAAGCCTCTCTCTCTGAAGCCCTTCAATGCTAACTTCTTAGGAATGTTCCCTTCACTTAAGCATTACCGTCTTCCCGTGCTTTGCTGGTTAAATGCAATTGTCACAAGTGACTGGGTGACAGGAGAGACCCCTGGTGGCAGCAGGGTTACGTGCAGGGTGGAGAATGAGGGTTGAGGGGATGGAGGGGCCGGAAGGAGCAGACACAAGAAAAGGAAAGCCCACAGAAAGAAGGTTACGGGACTGCCCTGGTGGCACAGTGGTTAAGAATCCGCCTGCCAATGCAGGGAACTCAGGTTCAAGCCCTGGTCCGGGAAGATCCCACATGCCACGGAGCAACCAAGCCCGTGCACCACAACTACTGAGCCCACGCCCTAGAGACTGTGAGCCACAACTACTGAAGCCCACCCGCCTGGAACCCAGGCTCCACAACAAGAGAAGATACCTCAATGAGAAGCCCACGCACCCCAACGAAGAGTAGCCCCCGCTCACCGCAACTAGAGAAAGCCTACGTACAGCAACGAAGACCCAACACAGCCAAAAATCATAAACAAATAAAATAAAATTTATTAACAAAAAAAGAAAGAAAGGAGGTTACCAAAACCAACTGACCACCCTCAACTCACAAGCCTAACCTGATCTCCCAGAATTCCTGAAGACCTTAAGCCAGGGTCTTTCACTCAGCACTGTTAGTTAACATACCGCTGTGTAGAGTGGTTTGTTCTACAAAACCTATCAGGCACCTACAGTCTGCCTGTCATTGCTGGGCGTGGGGATGACATAGTGAGCACTGTTTTCATGTTCAAGGAGTCCAGTGGGGGCAATAGACAAGTAATCAAACAAGGACCAGGCAGGAGGCAAGGATGCTGAGACAGGACAGGCACAACAAGGGACACTGACCCAATCACAAAGCCAATAGTGGACGTGATTGGTGGAGGGGAGTGGGCAGAGAAAGAGAGGGGAGGGCACTCCAGGCAAAGGGAGCAGCCTGTGCAAAGAAGCATCGAGTATGCCTGGGACTTCAGGTCATGTCCTTGAGGGTGGGAAGAGGACGACACCCGGTAGAGAGGACTATTACTGGAATTCCCCAGTGGTAGGCTTGTCCCCTCTGCTTCTTTCTTTATGTGCCCCCTTGGATGGCTTGCTTGCCCCAGTAAATAGCGCTGCCCTTTCTACAATCTAGACTGCACGTGTGCATGGTCACTGGGCATGGCGGGTGAATTCCAGTCTCTGTTTGGCCCAGAAGCTACCCAGGACACATGTCTCCCCTCTAGCGCTACAGCCCATGATATTTCCTCTCTGACACTGGCGGTGGTGGCTGGGTGTGCCCCACGTCTCCTGCTATCTTAGTGAGGGCCAGCCAGGCATGGGGTGAGTATGGGGCAAATCAGAGGCATTTCCTACTGCCACCCCCAATCGGACAGTCCCCGAACCTAAAAGGCCCCAGGTTCAAGGACAGGACTCAGGTATCCAGGCCCAGACCCACAGGACTGAAGCAGCCTGGGAAGGGAGAGGCTGCTACCTGCAGGCCACTCTCACAAGCTGCCCTCCCGTCCTCCCTGCTGACCCAGCAAGCAGGCACCTGGTGGACAGAGAAAGCGAGCATCACTTCCGAGGAGACCCGAACCAGGTCAGGGTTGCTAAGCCAAGCTTTATTTCTTGAGCTCTCCAGAGGGACAGGAATATCCCTCCCCACCGATCAAAACTGTCACCTTTGTTTCCAGGTACGCTTTTACCAGGAAGCTAAGCCTTTATTCCACAAAAAGAGAGCTGGCCACAAATATAATACCACCTTCAAAGTCTCACATTGACTCAGAGTCATGCTAAATGTGCATGCCTGGTAGCCAAGCCTTTCCACAACCGGGTTTCTTTGTAATACAAGCCAAAAAGGAGAGAGAAGGGACTGGGGCAAATGAGCACCTAGAGAAACACAGAAAACCATGCTGAACATATCCGAAGCCTAGCTTTCTTTTTTTAATGCCAATAGCCGTCCTTTGCCAGTAGGCAGTGGTTTTTTTGTTTTGTTTTGTTTTTAATATTTATTTATTTATTTGGCTGAACGGGGTCTCAGTTGCGGCATGCCAGTTGCCGGCATGGCATGCAAACTTGGTTGTGGCCTGTGGGATCTAGTTCCCTGACCAGGGATCAAACCCTGGCCCTCTGCATCGGGAGCACGGAGTCTTAGCCACTGGACCACCAGGGAAGTCCCAAGACTAGCTTTCTTATACCACCATTTGCTGAGGGAAAATTATTAAAAGCAAACCCTTAATCCACTCTGAGGCAGCAGTAGAGATAATGGCAAACAAGGACCAACCATCCCCTAAGAGACCCACCTTATGGAGGAATGTATCAGGGTTCTTTCCCAGGGCCCTTAATCTCGGCCCCCAAACTGCCTTCCCGGCTCACCTCATCCTAGGCACCCCCAGCCCTCGCTCAGTTCAGACCCCTCCCTGAAGCTCCCCTTCTCAGTTCCCACCGTCAAGAACAGCTAGGACCTTGAATCAGACAGATATAGTTCAGACTGCCCTTCTACCCGCTGCGGGGGGTGTGTGAGACCCGCGAGAACTCTTGTGGATCTCGGATTCTCAGTTGGTGCGTCCTATCTCCCCAAACCGAATGCAGATACCACCTGAATACTTATAGAGGGCGGAGTGAAGGGAGGGATCGGGGACCCTGTAGGTTCCCAGGCCTCTCCAAAGCCTGCGACTCCCGCCGCAGACGTCAGGGGGCGCCAGAGGCCGGGGAGACGACCTATCCTGCCCGGCGGCGCCAGGTCGCCGATACCCGGGCCAGGTGGTTTCCCCGCGGTGACCAAGAGGGCGCGCGCCCCGCCTCGGTCCGGAAGCTCCGTGTTCGCGCCAGTTTACTGTGAGGTCACGCAGCACGAGTGGGTGGACCCACATAATTAAAGCCCTTCTCCCTAAAATTAGCCCCGCAGCAAAGCCATTCGGAAAGAAAACTTAAAAAAAAAAAGGATTTTTACTGGGTTTCTTAACATATAGTACCCAATTATCTTTTTTTAAAGCAAAACATTCTTTTCACCGAGTTGCATAATTTCAGATTAAATTTGTAGCCTTTGCCCTTCGAGTTAACTAATTCCTCTCTTAAAATGCAGCTGGCCCTGAGAGGGGAGGGGAAATCGGGATATTCGCACCTGAGTGGGTTCCCGCTGCCTTCCCCGAAACCAGCTTGCTGCCAGAAGAAAGTAGGAGCTATTTAAGGCAAGCCAGAAGGAGACAGAATTAGCCCGAGAAGGACCAGGTGGGTCAAAGTGAGGGACTCAGCTGCGGGTGAATCAGGGCAAGGGGAGGGATGGGAGTGGGGTGGGTGACGGGACAGTGCAGAATACAGAAGAGAAACAGGAGAAAATCGCTCATTTTCTTGGCTGGGTAGTATCTCCCCCAGGAGCTAATGCAAATAAAATTAACCGCTATGCACGCAAAACGGTTTGATGCAACATTAATTACAATAGCTTAAATTGGAAACAGCCTGAGTGTCCAGTCCAGGGACAGAGGGACTCTGCGTCTGCTTGCTGGAGTGGCATGAAGCTTAAAGAACAGTAAGTGCTAAGATAGCAAGAAGTGTTAGGTGATGTGGAATGAAAAGAGAAAAGTGCCAGTCGTTAAGCTACAAATTCGGTTACGTACATAAATAAGCATGTGGATAGGATCTGGAAGAAAACATGGAGAAATATAAAACCCAGTGATATAGGTGAATGTCTTTCTTTTCTTGTTTCTTCTTCTTTTTTTAAATTAGTTTTTTAAAGAGGCAAGGGATCACCAAACACAGCTATTTGTTTATTTGTGTTTGGACTAAGGTTGTTGTAGCCGGGGAATAAGAACAGGACAGCAGAGCAGAAACAGGCTTCTTTCTAACAACCTTCTGTGCATTAGATAGTTTGACATAAGGAGCCCTCCACAAATAGGTAGAATCCCCTGATTCAATGGAGCCGGCAGAAAAACACATCATGGCACTCCACCTAGTCTGGGGCAACTAAAACACAGCTGTAAAAATGCTATAAGATGATAAAATGTGGTGGTGTCAGCCTTGTCCATGAGATTAGGGGAGGATGTTCCTAAAACTCTAAAAGCATCAGAGCTCCCCATGAAAACCCTGAAATAAACATCCATGCACTCACAGGGTGGCAGGGCTTCAGTGTCCCAGACCCTAAGCCGAGACCTTCAGTGTGGAAGAGCAATTACAGAATCTCAGTTTTCAATGAGTGATGTTTCCAAGATGGGTATGTCCTGTGGACAAATGAAGGCAATGGGCACATCCAGGGCTGGCATTGCTCTGCCCCTTCAACCTTCTTTCACTGGCATGGGCTCAAGAAGGGAAAAATACAAGTTAATGCCGTGACATGATAAAACATATTGGCAAGTCTACATCTGCCATAGAGTGAAAGAGAGAGTATACCGATAAGTAAGCCTAGAAGAGTTTGGGACTCATCCAGAATTGGAAGGGCTGCTGGTTGGGAATGGCAAACTTACAGGGTGGAACGGTGAAGGGCTTTGGATTTAATTTCCATCAAAGCTTGGACACCTTCTAGTGGTCATTTAACCTCTCAAGTCTCAGTGTTCCCGTCTATTAAATATGAGTGTTAATACCCACTTTCACAGATGTATTGCAAAGGTTAAATGAGATCATATCCATAAAGCACTTAGTGAGATGTCTGGCACATAGCAGGCCCTCAATAAATGATAACTGTTATGATTGTGAATTTGTGTTGTCTATAACAACTCTATATAGGCAAAGGTCATTGGAAGTTGATGGTAGTTTTCCCTCCATTTAAGAGGGATCCCTCTGGTTTTCAGAGCAGGAAGACACAGAGAGATTGGGTATTTGGTTACATGGAATGGGTGCAGTTTCCTGCCCTCCTCCTATACAACTAAGTAAACACCTTAATCCTCATTTGGCCACAGAAAGTCTGGAATTCTATCATTAGAGATTCACCAATTTTGAAGGTCAGAAAATCTGATATACCATCTTCCTTAATATCATTAAAATGTCATTCCTTTGCAAATTAAAATGCAAATTGAATATAATTCCAACCAACTTTTTTTAACTAAGCAAAGTGATTTTAAAATTAATATGAAAGAATAAAAGTGTAAAAACTGACAAAAATTTTTGGAAAAGTTTAGTAAGAGAAGATATTACCCAGCGCCAGACCTTAAAAGCCAACTACACAAATACTGATAACTCTAAATGTGTATGTGTCTGTGTGTCCATGCGTCTGTATGTCTGTGTGTCTCAACACTGACTACAGACAACAGACATACTATAATCAAAAGCAAATGATATTGGCATAGGAATAATCAAATGGTAAATGAATAAAATAAGGAGTAAAAAACAGCCATGTATTGTGTAAGAACTTAATATGTGACAAAGCTGGGATTCCAGTGGGAAAATAGTTGTTTCTTTGATATAATAAACGATGCTGATGTAATTGGCTATCCATTTGGAAGAAAACAAAGACCCTTAGAATCCTATGTTCAAAAATAAATTCCAGACAAAACAAAATCTAAGGATAAAAAATAAGACTTACAGACATAAGAAAAAACATTAAGTTCATTTTTATGACCTCAAAGGTGGTAGTGGGAGACCTTGTGCAAGACAAGAGACCCTAAATCCATAACGGAAAGCATCAGCAGGATACAGAGGGGACTTCTCCTGTGTCTCAGAATTTCCACTAAAACCTTCAGGTTGAGGCTCTGAATGGTAAGTGTCCTCAGTACTGAGGAGAGGCATGAGAAACATCCCAGTGACCTTCCCAAGAGCAAATCCTATGATTAACAGTTACCCTCACCCAGAAGGCTAGAGATTCATCTGAGAGGAGATTTCTTTTTTTCTTTTTTTTTTTGCGGTACGCGAGCCTCTCACTGTTGTGGCCTCCCGTTGCAGAGCACAGGCTCCGGACGCCCAGGCTCAGCGGCCATGGCTCACAGGCCCAGCCGCTCCGCGGCATGTGGGATCCTCCCGGACCGGGGCACGAACCCGTGTCCCCTGCATCGGCAGGCGGACTCTCAACCACTGCGCCACCAGGGAAGCCCGGGAGGAGATTTCTTTAAAGAGGATTCTCAGGAATAGGGATCCATGAGCATCTCCCCCCTTCTCTTAGGTGAAGGGAAGGAGGTATTTCCCCTCAACTCAGGCCCAGCTAGAGAGGAACCAATAGAATCCCGCATGGAGAATGGGGTTGTCTACTGTCGAGAGCTGGCATCCCTCACTCCTGGCTGAGGTTTGCTGAGGGACAGAAATCAGTAAGTCCCTGCAGTGCTACTCCTGGAGCATGAAGATGGAAGGGCTTTATAGATGTCCCTGGGTATCTGAGGACCCATCTGAGGTCAGACTATGGTGCGTGCCCCTTGCCCAGAGAAGCTGGCTGGAGCAGACTGCGATGGTGGGTTTAGGAGGGTAATGATGGAGGCTGATTCTTGTCATACTGAAGGGACTCAGTCCCAGAGAGCTGCTTGCTGGATCAATGCGAGCCCAGAGTGGACAGCAGAGAGCAGGAGTGAGTTGCCATAAGCAGGGGAGGGTGGAAAAGGGTGGTGGAGGTGAGAGTCTGGCCAGTGGGTGCACACACTACCTGTGTCAGGTGGATCCCTGGGGGATACTGAAGAACCCACTAATGCACCCCACAAAAGAAGCGGTAGTGGGATGTCTGCTATGATTGGGGTTAGCCAAGAGAAAATGGTAAGTGGCCTAGCTAGGTGAACATGGCCTTGCCTTTTTCCGTTTAACACTCCCTCCCTTGGCCATGACCTCAGAGGAGCCAGAAGTGGGGGTGGGAGGAGGTGGACCAAGGAGAGTAATAAAACAGACCCAGCCCTTATTCCACTGCTGGTCCCCAAGATTTAGGGGGTCAGCACAAAGTTAAGGAAAGGTGTGAAGCTTATTGGATGTTAAATTAAAATACTGACTTGGACTGAACTGGCTTTTTTTTCACCTAGCAAATTAACAAAATTTACAAAACTGAAAAAGATTGATAATATTCAGTCCTGGTAAGAATATAGGAAAACAGACATGATCACATAATGCTCATGGCAGTAGTAGTTGCTTTGGGGAAAAGTAATTTGCCGGTATGGAGTAACGTTTAATGAAGGCATAGTCCTTGACCTAGAAATTCTCCTTTTTTAAATTTGTATTTCCTTGATGCCTAATCATCATGGTAAATCCATGCACGGGAATGTATTCTATTAATAGGTAGATTTGTATACATTGATGTGGAGAAATGTTCATGAAACATTAAGAAAAAGTTACAGAATAATCTTTATAATATGATCTCTTTTTTTTTAAGAAAAGTAAAGAAACAGAAAGAAAGTGTGTGTGTGTGTGTGTGTGTGTTGAAAGGACATGGAGAAGAGTGTGGAAGAAAACACACAAGTACTAGCCTTGGCCACCTTGTTAGTAGGAGGGTACAAGGAGGAGATGGTTATTCTTTATTCAGGGCTTTATGGTGTGACTCACTGCAACGATTCAAAAACCCGGGCAGCCACCTTATGTAATTAAAAATAAAATCCCACTATGTAGTGTAAAGGGGACAAAATGAAGGAAACATGGTCCATTGCTCTGGTTTAAAGTATGGCTACCTCCACGGTGGGGGCCATTTCTTAGAGTGGACACAGGCTGGGTGCTCCCTAAAGTTTTTCCAATAACTGGTTGATGTTGAGTCAGGCGTCTACTTTCTCTTGGCCTCATCTGCAAAATGGAGATACTAAGAGTAGGTGATTGTTCAATTATTCCAAAGCTATAAACTCCAATAATAAGCTATTTGTGTAGAAAGAATGTTATCATGGGACATATGTCAGAAGCAGTAGAACCTGATCAATGGTGTGTTGGAGCCGAGGGGTGGGGAGATGGTGGTGTGAAGGGCTTCTACTGATTAGCTGAATTTAGGGCTGGGAAAGATGCCTGACCTGTAAGAGAGTCATTATTTGGCCCCCAACATCAAAGCAGGGCAGTGAGAGTCTTTACAGTAGGATCTAGGATTTCCCCTTTTCTTCTGTTTAGTAAGTTTGGCATGAAAAAGAGAGGAGCTGGTGTGAGGGAAAGAGCAGTGGACAGAGTAGGTACAGAATCTCCAAGGCTGACCCCCAGGGGCCACTCCAAATCAGCCCTGACCTTGGCCCTGGGGAGCTGTCTGCCCAGACAGAAGAGTATTTGGTTCCAGGGGTAGGAGAAGCACCCCAACCCCTGAGACAGACGGGGCGAGGGGAGGAGTCTTAGCTCCTGGTCAGGCATTGCTCCCTGGCTTTACCTTACCGGCAGGGTACCCCGCTCCTCTCACCGCCCCTCTTCCTACCACCCCAGGAGGGAGAAGGAGACACTCACCCAGCACCAAGAGGCGGACGCGTGACTTGGAGACACCACCCAGGTCCTTCATCAGTGAGACAGAGCATTCGTATGTGCCGTTGTCATCCATGGTCAACCGGTCAATGGTGATGGAGGCATCTGACTGCTGGACGTTGCCTGATACATTGGCGCGGTTCTGATAAAGTTCACCGTAGATGTAGGTTTGGGTCGAAAATGTCCAGATGAGCACCGTTTCCTGTGAGGAAGAAGAAATACCACTTGGTCTTCAGCCTAAGGCCCTGGCATGATGCCCCAGCCTGCCCTGACTACCCTCATCCACCATTCCCAGGCCCAGGTGTACTGACACACCAACCCTGCAGAACAAAGAGCTCTATACGTGGTGTCCATTTGTGGATTCCTCTCATGACGTATTTATATGTTTTTAGTGAAAATATTGAAAGCCCAGGGCAGGTAGGCAGTTCATACCAGAGGAGCACGTGTGAGTAAGTGAGGCTTTCACCTCTTGTAACCTCTGGCACCTCTTACCCGTTCCATTTTAGTTCATTGTCTGTTCTCAGACATTCAGTCAACCAATATTTATTGAACACCTACTACGTGCAGGCATTGTGCTAGGTAGCCATCCTTGGCTTCCAAGCCCCCTTTATTTATTTGACTCTGGCCTTTGGAATTTGTTTATTCATTGATATACTCTTATCATTTATCAAACAGAACATAGTACTGGCTAAGATCATTACTTTTGAACCAGACTGCCTCAGGTCAAATCCCAGTTCTGCCACTTACTAGTTCTATGACCTTGAGCAAAATGCTGACCTCTCTATGACTCCATTTCTTCATCTACAAAGTGGAGATAATGATAATAACACTTGTATCATAGGATTTTTGTGAGAGTTAAAGTAGATAATATACGCAAAGCGGATGGCATCAAGCCATGGGCTTGCTGAAGCCACCTCCGGTAAATGAGTAGAGAAATGGCAAGTCCCCAAGTTACTTCATTTGGAAAGGTCAGAGAGAGGTCAGAGAGATACGAGCAAAAGTCAAGACGAGGCTACCAGAAAGCCAAGGGAGGGAGATTCCAAGATAGGAAAGTGGTTGATAGCTGGAAAAGCTAGGGAGAAATGAAATAAGATGAGGACTGAATCAGCACGCTGAATTTAACAAAAGAGAAGCTGCTGGTGATTTCGGTGGAGCATTAGGGGAGGAAGGCTGACCATGCCGGGTAGGGAAGAGAGTGTGGAGACATAGTGTCGGGTCGGACACCTGGGCATCCTCTTTACGCAAATCAGGAAAAGGTGCTCTAGTTGTTGGACAGACACACCTTTGCCAAGCTAATGGCGGTCAGGCGCCCTGGGCTGGGTCCCCAAGTGCATAATCTGCCCAGCCACATACAACAGCCCTGGTAGGGGCAGATAACTCAGGAAGCTTGGCTGAGAAGGGGAGGAGCAACAAGGTGGGAGATGAGGACCTGTCTTGGGCTGTGGACCCATCTGTGGATGCTGGTCTTTCCCAGCTCACTTCTTTTCTGACCTACTGGCTCTGCCAAGGACTCTTCATGCCCCAACCCTCCTCCCAATCACAGCGATCCTAAGGCTTCCCCCTCCTGGGATCTCCCCCAAGTCACCCCCCAACCCTTGCTAGGACCTGTCACAATAATCTCCTTGAGGGCACAGGTTAAATCCCTTGCTCTGCAGCCTTGCTTGCTCTCAAGGGGATTGCCTCAAATCCTTTAGAAAGTAAGGGATTCATCAGTCAACAAAAGATCTTTAGTGTTTATCTCAGCACTCAGAAGCGTGCCTACCAGAGACCTAACGTCTTGTTTGCTGAATACATGTGACGGTGAAAGAACGTGTCTTCAGTTTCTACAAGCTAAAGGCAGCGGCTGCCCTCTCTAGGTTTTTTCCTGGGGTTCTGGAAACAGATAGGACATGTGCTCTGTCCCATCAGGGTGCCTTGGGCAACAGACAATAAGGTGTCTCAGGCCAAGATCTGCTCTCCTTTCTCATCGGCCCTGCTGCTCTAGGACTTGGGTGTCCTGGTTTCTTTTCTGTCAGGGAAAAAGCTAAATGCTTTCACTCTGAGTAGTTGGGGATCTAATGCCAGGCATGTGTGCATTTTAAAAGTAGAACTCACTTTCAAACTTACGAATAGGGACCTCCCTGGCAGTCCAGTGGCTAAGACTCCATGCTTCCACTGCATGGGGCATGGGTTCCATCCCACTGGGAGGAACTAAGATCCCACATGCTGCACACGTGGTCCAAAAAATATATATATACATATTATGAATAGATGTTCCCCTTCTTACAGTTAAAGAAATGTGGATTTAATCAATAATGAGATACTTTTTCACTCATCAAGTTGGCGAATATCAAATAGTTTGAGACTACTCTGTTAGAGAAATAGGTGCCTACACTGTTGTCGGTGAACATGAAGGTTGGTCTGACATCCAATGAAAGCAATTTGACATTATGTATCCGAATTTTAAATTCACGTAGCCTTTGACCCAGAAGTTCATTTTTAATAATTTATCTTATATATAAATATATATTTATAAATAATGACAATAATATTTAAAATATACCTAGAGACATATATATAAGGATGTTTATTGCAGCATTATTTGTAGCAGCAAAATATAGGAAACAAACCAAATGTCCATCATTGGTACGTATAGAGCATTCATAAAATGTGATACTTAATGAAAATATTTTAAAAAGAATGAGATAGATATAAATGTACTGACATATGGAAAGAGTTCCAAGGTATATTAAGAGGAAGAAAAGCCAAGTGGAGGACAGTATGCATGTAGTTTATATAAACATACATATTCATATACGTATATGTAAATATATGTCTATGTTTGTGTGTGCATGGTATACATGTGGAGCATCTATAGAAGTCCATCCCCAAATCTGGTAATAGTGGTTGCCTTTGGTGCGGGGAATAGGGGACTGGGATTCTAGGGTCAGAATTAGATGTATTTTCATGCGTGTGAATATATACATTCACATTTTCTTGAATTGGCGTAAAGAATCATTGGAAGGATACACAAGAAGCTAAATCTTAGCCAAAAGTGATATTCACAATACTGAATGATTGTAGCAGAGATACCAATCAATCAGATTAAATGCTGGCCCCAAAGAACCAGTACCAGTGAAAATTAGCCTTGCTGGGGAGGACGGAGAGATAGAAGGATTAGGGTGTGGAAACTGGGTAGATAGGACAAGAGGGGCAGGGATAGGAATGAGACTTCTCCATGTACACTATCAGGATGTTTTAATTTTTGAGCCATGGGATTACTATCTATTCCAAAATAGAAAATAAAATCTTCCCATAGTCCCCAAAAGAACCCAAACAGGAAAAAACTATAATAAAATTTGGCCTCGAGCGAGAGCGCTATGCTAATCAAAAGGAATGATACAGTTTAGGTCATTTGAGACTGACCAACAGAAAGATGTTTTGGGGAAGGTGACTCTTTCACACTAGAGGTAGCATAATATGGCCCTCCCTGGGTCCAACATTCACTGCTCCCTCCCCACCCATCCCAGCCTGGGCGCTAAGTAGGTTTATTCTGCCTAACATTTATTGAATGGCTTTGTAGGGCTTAGCCTCCAAGAGGTCATGGTCAGGTGGTACTCATGACGCTCCCAACTTTTTAAAGATCCTTACCGTATGACTCCTTAGAAGCTTGTCCCATTGGATAAATCCATCTCGGTTGAGGGAGGAAGTTTTGTAGGTGCATGGAAGGGTAACGCTCTTTCCCCGAGCAGCCCGAAGAACATCCTTTGGGGTTTCCACAGAGATGGCGTGGACAGTCACCCAGACTGGAAAAAAAGTGGGAAGTAACTGACATGGGCATTCATACTCATTCTCCACCGGATCTCTGAGGGAATGGCCAGTGACGCTCTTCCAGCCACAGCTAGACACACTACAACTGAGATCTCGGCCATGGCACACCAGCTGTTCTCCACCAGGCCCGGGGTGAAGACAAACACGTGTACCTTGGTTCACCCTGTCCCCATCCCACGGCATCTCAACAAAGTTAATTGCGTTGTGTGATGCGTAAAAGCCTGGCTCTGCGCCTCAGCCCCACCTCTTACACACTGTGTAAACTTTTGTCAGCCTCAGTTCTCATCCATAAAAAGGGACACTAGTATTCTCAGAGCTCTTGGGAGAATTAAACAAGATAACGTGTATAAATGCTCTGCTTAATGCCTGGCACATAGAACGCTCTCAATAAATATTTCCCACTGTCTTTTTGTTGTGATGATGATTTATTCATTTATTTAGCAAATATTTATGGAGTGCTTAAATATGGTAAGAAAGTTGATGAGTAAGATTAAGTCAAGGTAAAGAGAGAGAGGGTTCTCCCAGGGGAATTTATTCTGTATAAGTTTATCAGAAAAAAGATGAGAAAAAGAGTGTGGCCACATCAGTATCTCTCATCACATACATTCTTCTTGCCATGTGACTTTGACTCTCCTCCATCAAGAGGTCCATCCCTTGAATCTGGGTGGACCTATGACTACAGTGTGAGTGACGCCCATTAGGCAGAAGCTCTAGTAAATGGATTTCCTTCTTATATAGTCTGGATACCCTTTAAACTGCTGATTTTTATGCTGTTTCCCAGGGTGGGCAATTTCATACTCAGGCCCGTCAGCAGTATCCCTCCTCACTGCAGGTTGCTGTGTTGGGGATTGGGTTCCCATGGATACAACATCTCTGTCTTTCCTACCCATTTCTATGTTGTCCTTCTATGTGCAGTAGCTGTTTAATCAGCCCTCAGATTTCCCTCAGGAGGAATTGCTCTATATGTAGGTATAGATTCGGTGTGTCTGTGGGAGGAGGTGAGCTCAGCGTCTTTCTATGCAGCCATCTTGGGCCACTCCTGTACCAGTCCGTATTTAATGTCCACCACTTCTCTATGGCCATTTCAGGAAGTAGCATAGCATTGAGTCTAAATGCGCAGGCTCCAGAGCTAGAATGCGTCCATTGGAATTCCAGTTCCTTTATCTACTAAATGTATAACCTTGAGCAGTTTACGTAAGCTCTCTGTGCCAGGGTCCTCATTTGAAAAATGGGTTGTTTGGAGATTAAGTAACATGAAATGTGTACTTTGTTTAGAATGACTCCTGACCCATAATCAGTGCTCAACATATGACAGTTACATTATGTATATGTGTGTTCAGTATATTCTCTCTCTATATATTCATATCGAATTACTTCCACTTCTCATCCCATAGTCTTTTGTTGAGGCACAACCTTAGTTAGAAGTTAATCACGAGAGATAACCACCTACCACCACCATGGGTGAACTATCGTAAAGGAATAATAATTACTAATGATTATAACTAAAGAATAGATCAATTTTAGAGACCACTACAAAAGCGAGTAAAAGTCATTTTATGTTAATTTGTGAGGGAAGAGATTGAAATGAACGGATGAGAAAGAACTCATAAAGAAAAGGAAAAAATCTTGAACAAGTATAGAGCACTATTTAAATGCTATTTGTAAACCTGAGAAGGATCTTTAAAGGCTGATCTGGTGCCCTGAGGCACACTTACATTTTCCATAATCCTAGATGAGAATTTATCCTGTGTTTAAGACCTTCACGCCAACAGCCATCACTGGAAATCCTCCACAGCTAATCAAATCCTTCTCACTGATTCAGTTAGCATCCTCTTTTTCTGACATCACTGGCAGCAAAGACATCTGGCTTAACTTCTCAATAATTTCCCATCATGAACTCAGAGGATTCTGACGTTTGCAATCACCAACTTTCTCACCCGCAGTTCTGTAATAAACCCAGTTCCTTTCACCTCTTTCTATAGGCTTATTGTTTATTAGCTCTGCGGCCCTCGTGTTAACCTTCCCAAGGGTATACAAATTGGAGGAGCAGGTGCTCTCACCTGCAAGGAAGGAATCAAAATCTCACAGCACAATAGGGGTTTGCTGAGGAAGAAATTTTAACCACATACATTGTCCTAGAGAAAATGCCCAAAGGCTCTCAAGCAGAGTAGATGACTCTGTCCTTTGTGCCATGGGTACCACCCACGAGTACCTTCATCCTAGCACTCTCTCATGAGAGTTTACTACATATGGCAGAGTGGCCAAGAGCACAAACGCTGGAGCCAAACTGCCCAGGCTGTCATCCTCATTCTTAGTTTTCCTAGCTGTGTAACCTTGCACAACTTAATTAACTTCTCTGTGCCTCAGTTTCCTCGACTATAAAATGAGGATAATAATATTATCTAACTCCAGCGTTGTTGTGAGGGTTGGATGAAAACATATTTAGCATGCATGACCTTCATCCTGGCACATAAGCAAGAACTATGCCAGCATTCCATACTGTCACATCCTTCTCCTCTGCCACACTGTTTTTCCTTCCTTTTCATATCCTCAGGGCTCAGAAAACTGCCTAACACTTAGGAGATGCTCAAATAAGTGCTCTTGGACAGCAAACTGAATGAGTTCTAGAGAACTTAAGTTTAAAAGATGGGTAGGATTTGCAACCAGAGAAACTTGGTTGAAGAACTTACCTTACACATTGCTAGAAAATGTCAAAAAAAAAAAAATTAAATTAAGAACAAAAGGAGCCCGGAGAGGGGATGCCAAGTCGGCAAGTGGCCCCAGATGGAAATGGGAAAGGTCATTTAACCTCCCTAAGTGGGCGGGGTGTGAACAGACAGCTTGAAGCCTCCAGGATTGCTTGTAAATAATTAAGGCTTGTTAAGAAGATAATAAACTGTCTCTTGAGAGCTAACCAGAAAGCAATACATCCAAGGAGAATAATAAAATGCTCGATGGACTGGAGACTTTAGGCGTACACAGCACATCATGGGAACCCTTGGGAAACTGGCAGGAATGCCTCCATTTAGCAAAATCCATTTGCTCAGAGAAACCACATTCTTAGTTAGGGAGGAGGTGCCCGAGGCCAGAAGGGGCCCATCGCACCCCAGGACTAGATGTATGCTCTGACATTGAGAAAGAGCTGGTCTCTAGGGAAAGGGGCTCAGCTCACACACGCACGTGCATGTTGGTTTGTCCCCCCCCCCCCCCCAAGGTGGGAATGACTCCTGGAGGCTCTCAGACTGGCAGATGGGGGAGGAGGGATGGAGAGGTGGGGAGGGGGGTTAGAACGCCATGGATGTTTGAGGAACTCTTTGTTCAACATGGATCTTTAGGAATCTATGAATTCTGGTCAATTTAATGAATTTTTCCTAAGGCCCTAGTTTAGTGCAAGGCCCTGGAAAAATGATCAGAGGCATCTTCATGCCCCACCTCCTCCAGGAATCCACCTGGACCATCCCAGCCCTTACTGGCTTCGCTGAAGCGCTTCAGGGAGCGTGCACCCCACGCCCACGTCATTCTCACGTCAGTGTGGGTCTATGTGTGTGAGCCGTCTCTCCTCATCATAGGGCAGCTCCTTCCAGCAGGGTCTGTGTCTCAGACTTCTCTTATACCCATCGCTTGCTAGTTCCCACCCCAAGGTATGTACACAGAGCTGGGTGCTAATAAGACTTTACTGATTGAGTGGTTCATGACACAGTCCCTGCCTAGGAAGCAGTTAGCCAGCATCACTGTCAGCCGGCATCCTAATAGAACCTAATTAAGTGTTAAGTGCAAATGATAAGGAGTGAAGTGTAGGGGTTGTGGGGAGGGGTGGAGAGGGGAGGGGCCTGGAAGAAGGATTTTAATGGAAAGCCTTATTGAGGAGGTGGGACTTGAAATAGCCCCCAAGGGATTCAATTCACTATGTTGAACTTGTGCATAGAAGAGAGTAAAGCAGGATGCAAAACTGTACATGCAACAGTATCCTACTTCTACAAAGTCACAGAGGGGAAGCAAATTCTTAGAAGAAAATATACCGGATACAGGATTAATACCAGTGATCTCTGGATTCTGGGATGATGGGTTTCTTCTTTGTGTATTTTTATTTTCCAGATGTTCTGCAGCAGACATGCGGTACTCTTGTAACCATAAAGCCGTGTTACAATTTTGTATGTCAAGCAGGAAGTGAAGAAGTAGAGAGGTGAGGGCAGCCCATTTTGTCAAGGAGCTCACGTAACACAGGGAGATGGGAAAGCTGGAGCCAGAGGGCCATGAAAGGTCTTGAGAAGGTTTCTTTTGTCCCCTCTGGGATGGAAGATGGAGAGACTTAAGCAGGCTCCTAGGTTATAGGGATGGAACTCCCAGAAAGGAAGAGACTGAAAATAGAGGAGAAGCCAGATGGAGCAAGACCTCTGGCTGGGTGGGGGAGGGCATAGGTGGAGGACTAGCCTTGCCCACAGCAAGAGTCACCTGTTCCCTTGTGTACAGAGATAGAGAAGTCGGTGGGCAGGTGTGGAGCAGTGAGTTCTGACGGCGGGCCCTGTCCTCCACAATTTATGCCTCTCTCCCAGGAACTCTGTGACAGTCCTAAGTGGGAGCGTCTGTCTGTCACCATGTTCTGCCCATGCCAGGTGTTTATGGCATCCCTGACTCACCAGGGCAGAGAACGAGGAAGCAGCCCAAAGGTCCCTTGGTGGCAGGGGAGGAAGGTACCTCAGGAAGGAGGTGGTGTTAAGTGTTAAGTGCAAATGATAAGGAGTTGGTGCCCTGGGCAGAGAGGGCTGCTCCAGGGACAGAATGATCTAGGAGCAGAGACAAGCCCGGCAGGCAGGGAGGACATGGACACAAAACCTGAGTGCTGGGCTTCCCTGGTGGCGCAGTGGTTGAGCGTCCGCCTGCCGTTGCAGGGAACGCGGGTTCGTGCCCCGGTCTGGGAGGATCCCACATGCCGCGGAGCGGCTGGGCCCGGGAGCCATGGCCGCTGAGCCTGCGCGTCCGGAGCCTGTGCTCCGCAACGGGAGAGGCCACAAAGTGAGGGGCACGCGTACCACAAAAAAAAAAGAAAACAAACCGGAGTGCTGCCAAGGTGGGGTAGTTTGAGGAACAACTAAACTTTACCTCCAAGTCAAATATGTCCTCCACTGGCTGTCTCAGTACTGAAATGCCCACTGCTGAGTGAAGGCGCTGAAGCCCCTGCTAAAACACAAGTGCCCTCTGGGAGGGAGGGAAGACATGGTGAAGTGACTCTCTTCCTTTAACACGCAGGGCAAATCCATTTCCTTAATTAGCCCCTCTCATCCATCCATCCCTAGAAACGATGGGTAATGTTGATAGAAACAAATGCAATTAGGAAATTGAGGCTTGGAGAAAAGCAGGACAGAGTAAGAAGGAAGGGAAGAGAGACGGGATAAGAGATGCTGAGAGTAAACCAGCTTTGCTGCCTGGTGAGGATCAGAAGGGTAGGCACTCATTCATTAACACCCACCCAGCAAATGGCTGTTCCAGGGACCCTGACAGACTCTGCGGACAAAATGGCAAGCAGAGACAGACACAGTTCCTGCGTTCATGGTGTCTGATCCTCTGTGTGAGTCAAATGATAATAAATACATAATCACAGAGGCAAATGTAAAACCACCATGGTAACAAGTGGTATACATTCAATGACAGGATATAACAGAGTATTTGGGCATGAGGAGAGGTTGTCCTTAGGAAGGGCCTTTTGAGTTGACATTGGAGAATGAACAGGAGGGAACCACAAGAAAACGAGGGTTGTGACCTCCTGGAGGGGTGGGATAGGGAGGATGGGAGGGAGGGAGATGCAGGAGGGAAGAGATATGGGAACATGTGTATATGTATAACTGATTCACGTTGTTATAAAGCAGAAACTAACACACCATTGTAAAGCAATTATACTCCAATAAAGATGTTAAAAAAGAAAAAAGAAAATGGGGGAAGAGGTGAGTGGGGGAGAGAACTGCACTGCGCAGAGATCAGGGCACAGGAGAAGGTGGGCCACGTTCCAGAAACTAAAACAAGCCAGTGAGTAGAGATGGAACCAAAGGGGTGGTTTGGGGGGTTGTGATTTCCCCTGTGTGATATCCTTTAGCCTCCCATGATGACTCCAAATAAACACAGAGGCCAAGTACAAACATCATACTTGTGCCATCGGGGAAGTTTAGGACAAACTTCACTATCTGCCAAACTTCACCCCTCAAGCTTCTCCTACAAAGCAATTCCGAAGTTATACCGCTCCCAGTGCAGCCAGAAATATGGGATGGGCCCAAGTCTGCGAGGCCATGATAGCAATTGGAGTCTTTCTTTTTTTTTGCTATCTACCATTTATGATTTATTTCAAGCAGTTCTTTTGAGTACGAGAGTTCTTTTTTTTGGACTTTCTATAAGGGATACACTTTATTTTTTAACATCTTTATTGGAGTATAATTGCTTTACAATGGTGTTTTAGTTCCTGCTTTATAACAAAGTGAATCAGCTTTACATATACGGAGAGTTCTTGCATCAAATGAGCGAACACTCAAAGGAGGGAGAGACAAAAGGTACTTGTCAGTTAGAAAATCACTGATGTCTATCTTTCCATAATTAAATTAGGAGAAAAATGAAGAACCCACTGGTAGCGGGAAGAAACAAGAGTCCTCTAGAGTCGGGCATTTGGTGAGCTAGATATTCAGTTGCTGTGGATTTCCACTGTTTTTCCCCAGGCAGAACATACGGCAGAGACTTGGGAACGGAGGTACCTGAAGCCAGATTAGGCTTACATTCCGTAACTATGTTGCTTGCAGGGCTATTGTTACTATACTAGATGGCTGTGCCCCAGAGAAATGGGGTGCTGGTCTGTTTCCACAAATCTTTATCCCAGTCTTCATCTCAAGGAGGGCACTGCCAAGTGCTCTCAGCCAGTCTCTTGTCTAAGTTTCCTGGTTTGGTTGACAACATCCTGCTCAATACAACTTTTGTCGTCACAATTTGAGTATGATGATTGATTTCAGCCCAAGGAATATGGTGAAAGGGACAGGTAGCCAATTTGCAACATCAGCACAATTTGTCAGTTTCTTCCAATTTGGAAATGAAGGAGGCGAATCCAAGGGCACGCTCCAAACACGGATCCCTCCCCAGTAGCCTTCGCCCCACAGCCGTGTCCCAGCAACGCTCACTTCCGGTCCCTGATGTTGGGGGCAGGGTCCCCACTTCCTGTGCCCGGCAGTCTCGGTTCTGGTCACAGCGTGGGGCTGGGGGCTCGGCTGTGGGCATCGTGGTCGCCACCCTCCATGGGCCCCCTTCTCCAGCCCTTCCCACTCCTCAGTGCCCCTCTCCGCGGGGCCCATCCTCTTTTAGTCCATCCTCCTCTGGCCCCCAGAATGCCAGTGACCTTGCGGGAGTGAGACTTGGGCTGCCTTTCCTGGGCTTTTTGGAGGCCGTTTTAGAAAAGAGAACCAGGGCTTAGAAATGGGCACTGGGGGAGGCAGTGGGGTTGGTTAGAGGCCAGGTGTTGGTTGGAAAGAAGCCTTATTTGGGGAAGTTGTCCAGATAGAAAGTTAACTTAGATTTGGAGGGGAGAGAAAGGAAAATTATAAAGGAGAGAACTGGGCAGAACAGCCCCCAAAAACCAATCACCAAGGACAAGAATCTAGTTGTTTATGTTTAGCACACGTTGTAGAGTCTCACAATTTAAAGGTCAATAGTAGTATCTGAGAATGTTTGGTAAGATGGATGCCCTAGTTGGATTAAAGGGAGTTTTAGATTTGAGGAGAGAACTCAATGAAAAGAGTTGGAGAGGAAAAGAGGACCGGAAAGTTGTAACTTGATAGTAGAAAACCAAACATATACTGCGAGCCCTTGTTCTGGAAACTATGATACCAAGGGAAAAAAAAAAAAAAAAAAAAAGCATAAGCAGTAGTTCTTATCCCCAAGCTGCTTAGGAAAACAAGTCCCAAAGTGGGTGAAAGCTTAAATGGCAGTATAACAGAGGGTCAAAAAAGTGGTTGAGACTTCAAATTCAAATCAGGAAGAAATCACTGGGGCCCAAAGTTACCTAGGAAGGCTATATGGAGAGAAAGGACTTGTGATTTTTTAAGGTTAGACAGAAAGGAAGGTGTTGACACGACAGGTAGGTCTGATGATAATATTTTTCCAGACCAAGAAGTTCAGGATGTGATATGACAAACATTTTTGTAATGTTCAAGGTGTAAAGGTATAGGAGGCAGTCTAGGTGCTGAAATATTGGGATTTGGGGGAACATTTCAGTGGTTTATAGAGCCTAAACGTGACTTAGGAGAATCTAGCCTCGCCACATAAGTCTTATCCTAATAGTAATGGGAAATCAATGAAGAGCTTTAAGTAGGGGTAGTGACATGGTCATAATTTCATTTGAAAAGATCAGTTTGGCTTCAGGGTGGACAGCAGATAGGAGAAGGGATAAAACAGGCTCCCAAAGCCAGTTGGAGGCTATGGAAGTAGCTTAGGAGAGGCAGCTTACATCGGTGAGGTGGCAGAGGAAACAGAGAAAGGTGAACAGACTCAAGAGATGTTGGAGGGCTAAAATCATCAGGACATACTGATGACTTGAATTTGTAGCTGAAGGAGAAGGAGCTGTTAAGGGTGATATGGTGGCATCAAAATATGGTCCCAAAATACTTTGAAATTCCTCTGGTTACCAGGGGGTAAGGGTGGGGGGAGGGATAAATTGGAAGATTGGGATTGACATATACACACTACTATGTACAAAATGGATAATAAGGACCTACTGTACAGCACAGGGGACTCTTCTCAATACTCTGTAATGGCCTATATGGGAAAAGAATCTAAAAAAATGGATAAATGTATATGTATAACAGATTCACTTTGCTGTACAGCTGAAACTAACACAACATTGTAAATCAACTATACCCCAATAAAAATTTAAAAATAAATAAATACATTAATAAATAAATAGGACTCATATCCACTCCCTTGAGTCTGGGTTCTGTGATTTCTTGATCGATAGAATGTGGTGGAAGTATGGTAATAGATGCTGGATCAGTATCTGGGCCCAGACTTTGAGATACTGGCAACTTCCACCTTCTGTCTCTCTAGATGTTTGCTCTTATAATCTAGCCACCATGCTGTGAGGAAGCCCAAACTTCCCCATGGAGAAGTCTACAAAGAGAGGAACTGGAGTTACCCCCAACTTGCCAGCCAGTGAGCCGGCATTTTGGAAGTGGGTCCCACAGCCCCAGTCAAGTCACTCCAGTTGATACTGCAGGGAACAGGGACAAGCTGTCCCTGCCAAGCCCCATCCAAGTTGCAGATTTGTGAACAAAATAAATGTTTTTTATTATTGTCTTAAGTTACTAAGTTACCACTAAGTTAAGGGGTAGTTTATTACAGAGGAATAGAAAACTGTAATGGATGACTGTTGGGTTTGTGGCTTTCATTCCTGGATGGATGGGGTGTCATCTATTGATGTAGAGGTCACTGACAAAGACCCAGATATGGGGTCAAAGACCACGAGTTTGGTTTTCAGCTTGTGAGTTTGAACTGATTCTGAGATGTCTAAGTCGAGAAGTCATGCGGACTGTTGGATTTATGGTTCTATGGCTCAAGACAGAGGTTGGGTTTGAAGACAGAAATTTGTGAGTCAATTGAAATGGGTGTCAGCTAGAGATGTGGATGTGGATGTAGAAGGGGGTCTGAGTGCAGGGAGCTCTGCCATTTCATGGTGGGCTGAGGAGCATGAAGCTGCAAAGAAGACATGAAAGGGTTGGGCCAGGAATGTCGGGGGAGAACCAGGAGAGGGTGAATCATGGGAACTGACAGAATAGAGTGTTTCGGGAAAGAAGGAGGGATTAGCAGGGTGAGGAACTGCCAGGGGTACAAGCACCTGCTGAGCCAGGCGCACTTTCCCCCAGGCTTCCTTCCTGCTGACCAGCATCACAGTAAACAGCATCGCTGGGTCACCAAGAAGCCCTGCGATGGGACTCTGGAGGGCAAAAAGGCCAGATGAGGATCACAGCCATGCCCATGAACCAGCTCTTTCCCAGAGCCTTGTCTCTCAAACTGTAGTCCCTGGAGTAGCATCACTTGGGAGCTTGTTAGAAATGCGTAATCTCGGGACCTACTGAGTCAGTCTGTATTTTGACAAGATCCCCAGATGACTTCTATGCCCACGAAAATGTGAGAAGTTAACACACCAATGTAGAGGCTGGGCATTAACTCAAGGAAGCAGTGAGATGGTGCAAAACTGAGCTGCAAGTCGCATGCAGAGAATCAGCCCTAGTCACAGAGATGGCTGTTCATTAAGCCTATTTTTCCTCAAGGTCCAATAGGCAACTCTGAACCTAGACTTCCACATCAGAGTCACCTGGGTAACTTTTCAGAATCAGAGAGATGCCCAGATTCTGCCCCTCTATATTCTGATTCAGAAGGTCTGGGGGAAGCTGGGCATTTGTACTTTTACTCCCCAGGTGACTGTGATGGGCAGTCTGGGTTGCCAGCCATGCCCTAAACCATCACTCCTCCCCCTTTGCACACATACCCCTCTTAAGCTGACCATGCATTACGTCCTTCCCACTTCAAGGCTGGAGCTGGAGCATTTTAATCCTGATTTCAGCTCTGACAGGAAGACAGTGTGATTCCACAGGCACATGAGCCCCCCTGTGAGCACTGGCTTCTGAGTCGTGCTCAGGTACCAGCAGGTCATGCCCAGGCTCCAGGTGGGAGCCAGGTCCTGGGGACTGGTGTGGCAACGGGGCTCACAACCATGGAGCAGATGAAAGGCCAGGCTGCCCATCTTGTAGTGCACTTAACGGCTGATACCACTCTGGCTCTGGCCTGAATACCACCCTCTCGGGGTCAAGATGAACTGGGCACAAGGCCACTCTCTTATCTGATTCTCATCAGATGTACATGTCTGAGGCTGAGCCCTGTAACCCTCACAGCCTGGGCCAGGTCACTGCGTGGACTTAGACGTGCAAGTGACACTGGGTCACACTCTGACAGGGAAGATACCAGGGAGCTCCCCGAGCCTGTGTGACAAACAGGATCATGGCACTTCAGAGTGGACAAGTCTAAGGAATGTAAGGAAAATTATCCTGCTGGGGACTGTGGCTCTAACAAAGGCCCCAGGGGAGGGATTCTAAAATGGCATGACCAACCTCAAAAGGACAAGAGCTTGGAAACTTAGTTCCCATCAAAACCCCACCATGGATGAAGCAACCGTGAGCTTACTGAAACTTTTAGATGGGGGAGAAAAAATTTTTTTTTTCTCATCTGGAATATTTTGGGATGATGGATTCCCTTATTTCTCAGTGAAAAGCAGTACTTTCCTAAGTTTTTCAAATTTAAGCTTCGAGGTTTCCTCTAGCTGTAGGAAGATGGGGCTTTTTTGTTGCTGTTGTTTGTTTGTACTTTTTATCAAGTCTTCAAAGATTTTAGTGACTCTGGGCAGAGCTTCTCAGAGACTCTTTCCCCCTGGTGGGATCCTCTTTATGTATCTCTTTTCCTGCAGCTGTACCTTCCATCACATCAAATCTTTCATGGACTCTGGTGGCTGAAAAAATTCCCAGAGTGGAAGAGCCTTGGTCCTGTACACAAGCTGGGGTGTTTTCTCTAGCAGCCTTTGGGAGGGGTGACAGAATCCCTCATCCTCAGTGACCCTCATTCTCTTGGCAGGTGTCTGCCAGATCAGAGTGATGAGACAATTGATCACCAAAGTCTAGTTACTTTCCTATAATTTACACTTGCCCACACTAATAACAATAATAATAAATAACTGGCATTTACTGAATGCTTATTATGTGGCAGGCACTGTTCCAGGGTCTTTGTGATTTGATTCTGACTCCCCAAAATCCGATGAGTCCTGGGGTCTATTTTCATCAGCTTTGTTATGTTACTCTGCCCGGGACATCAGCAAAATTTAAGTTGTTACTGGGCAAGTTCAGATGAAGAACGTAAGTAGGGGGAAAGCCAGTATGACTTCTGGAACCCAACTTAAACTTAAACTCCACCTCCTCCAGGAAGCCCTCCCTAATTTCCCTGCTCTTCCTCTGGCATCCTCTCCTGAGCCATGGTGTGGGGAGGGCCACCCAGCTGCTTTTACATCTGACCTTTGAAGGCCTTCATTGCTCACTTGTACATAGCAATGACTATTTCACCCCAAACATTTCCACTTGGCAAACACATGCCCGGAGCTAGCCACCAAGCCCAGCTTCCCCGGCCCCACTGCTCCAGCCCCTTCCCCTTAGTGTAAAGTACGGAGGCAAAGGTGATGAGCCCCTGGTGCGAGGCAGGGCAGGCTGGGAGGGTGGAGGGAAGGGGGTGGAGGCAGAAGACACACTTTATCAGTGTGTCTGAACACAAACCCAAGAGCTGGTTGAGCTGGATGAGTTCACCCAGGGGTCACATGCCTTCTCACAGGAAGAGGTGAAATGTACTGCTCCAGGAAGTTCACAGTTAAGTCCACATTTCAATCTAAGCTGGGTGCACGTTTTGTTTTGTTCTGCTTTGTTTTTTTCCCAAGCCCAAATCCCCTCTTTTGATTCATGCATGGGTTTTGGGTTGCAGCCAGACTACAGATGGCTGGGCAGGGGGGAGACTTCTATGCCCTATAAAAGAGGATCAGAGGTCACTGGCCCAGCCCAGAAAGGGTGGTCATTTCCTTTCAGCCTCCTACCCTCTGGGCTCGAAGCACATCCTTGCAGTCTGAATCTGATGGCTGAGACAGGTCCCTCATGACTGCAATCATTCCAGACCCCTCACTCCTGTGGTACCTACACAAACTATGTGCTCAGTAAAGAGCTGTCTGAATGAAGGAATGAACCAAGTATGCCCTCTAACCTGATGACGAGGGCCCCTCTGCCCCAGTTAGATGGGCCTCCTGACAGGGCCTTTGAGTTTGACCCAACCCTTCCCCAGCACTGGGCTATTCTCCAGCCAAGAGCTCCAAGGTCATGTTTTGAGAGATGGGGCAGGAGGGGGAGCCTGGGGGTTTAGGAGAACCACCCTGGGCTGGCAGGCCAGCTGGCCTGGGCCTTGCCTGTAGGAGCTGAAAAGTGAGCTCTAACTCAGACCCTCCTCCATTCTGCCTCCCAGGCCTTGGGGCTCCCAAGTTTCCTGGTAGAACTCTTCACCTCTTCCTGTAACCAAGCAGGATTCCATGGGGACTTCCCAGGACAGACTCCTCTCCCCATGTCCTCTGCCTGTCTCTTGTTTGTAGAAAAGCTTTCGTCTCCCACACCTCCCCTGAGTCACAAAAGTCTGGATCAGGAATTAATGCAAAAATAGCAGTTGGGCCAGGAGAACTGGTAAGAATTTAAATAGTAAATCAGCCATACTGCAGTCACAGAATGTTTGGTTCCTCCCTGAAATACCTAGATAGCAGTATCTGAGGCACATTTCCTGAGTTGTTTTACATTTGCTAAAACCCCCAGAAAATGGAAGAAGTTACGTACTGGATGACCATGAGTATGCAGCTCCCAGACCTATTGGAGTCTGAGGATTGGTGATGTTAACCCCTGTGACACCATCCTGTTACCTCACCATCAACCAATCAGAGAAATGTGCACCCGCTGTTCACATACCCTGTGACTCCCCTCCCTCACCTTGCCTTTAAAAATGCTTCCCTGAAACCTATTGGGGAGTTTGGTTCTTTTGAGCATAAGCCATCTGTTCTCTTTGCATTGCCCTTGCAATAAAACTTTCTCTGCTCCAAACCCCGACATTTCGGTTTGTTTGGCCTCACTGTGCATGGGGCACACGAACTTGGATTCGACATGCCCCAGTTTTGCCAGATCCCTGAAGCCCACAATTTCTAATTGCAAGCTGACACAGAGAAAGACAAGTACTGTAAAATATCACTTACATGTGGAATCTAAAAAATACAACAAACTAGTGAATAAAACAAAAACGAAGCAGACGCACAGACATAGAGGACAAACTAGTGGTTACCAGTGGGGAGAAGGAAGAGGAGAGGGGCAAGATTGGAGTAGGAGAAAAAAAAAAGGATTATTATGGGATTATATGAAATCGTGTGTGTGAAAGTTTGCCAGTTGTAAAGCACTACAGAATTTTTTTTTTTTGTGGTACGTGGGCCTCTTACTGTTGTGGCCTCTCCTGTTGCGGAGCACAGGCTCCGGACGCGCAGGCTCAGCGGCCATGGCTCACGGGCCCAGCCGCTCCACGGCATGTGGGATCTTCCCGGACCGGGGCACGAACCCATGTCCCCTGCATTGGCAGGCGGACTCTCACCAACTGCGCCACCAGGGAAGCCCGCACTACAGAATTTAAAGAATCTTTCATTCAATGAGAAATAATATGTTTAGATTTAAAATGTGGCTGAATTTTAAAATAAATAAATAAATTGCAAGCTGATGAGATTCTCAGCATGTTCAAATACACTGAATTAAAGATAGTCCTGGGCTTCCCTGGTGGCACAGTGGTTGAGAGTCCGCCTGCCGATGCAGGGGACACGGGTTCGTGCCCTGGTCCGGGAAGATCCCACATGCCGCAGAGCGGCTGGGCCCATGAGCCATGGCCACTGAGCCTGCGCGTCCGGAGCCTGTGCTCCGCGACGGGAGAGGCCACAACAGTGAGAGGCCTGCGTACCGCAAAAAAAAAAAGATAGTCCTAAAATCCCCCCAACCCCCATCTCTCAACTTCCTAGCTCATTCTACTTCCTGTCGGTGCCCAGGACTCTAACGCCAAGACCTCCATCCTAACCCTTAGCACTCTGTGGGTCCTCACACAATGACTTTGCTATTTAGCACTTGATTTGGAGTCTACCATTATATCAGCGAATGTCTGGTTTTTCTTTTGTGGGGTTTCCATGGGGTTTCCCCATGTTTTGAGTTTGCAATGACCAGAGTATCAAGAGAGCTAAAGGGCTTTGGCCTTTGGAAAGGGTTGTTCTATTTCTAACTGGCTGTTTTTCGAAGGGTTTGAGTCTTCTCTTGCTCTGTAGATGATACTGGGTAAGTTGCAGCCTTTTTCTGCCTCAGTTTTCCTATACGTGATAACAGATGTTATCACTCTTACCACTGCCTCTTTCTCTGGTTTTAAGGCAAGAATTAAAATCTCAGGTAGTGAACACAAATCCTGGATCCACACATCCTGGCTTTTCTGGGACAACCCTGATTTTAAATATTTTTGTCCCAATTGTCAGATCTTATGTCTGATCTGATGATCTGATCTGGCATCAGAAAATATCGTTTTGAGAGCATTGTGAATTCCAGAAATGGGCTGAAATTTTATTTACTAATATGAGAATAAAAAACATTCTGATTCTGGGCACTGGCCTGGAACCTGCTTTTTGAACAACAGACGTGTCATTCTGCCCAGCAGGAATACAACTGTGTCATTGGAGGTCCTCCCTGGGGGAACTCTGGGGGACCCTCAGCATTCAGCCCCTGTCTCGTCCACCCCTGGGCACTACTCACCTGCACAGAGCATCCACAGCACGGGCTGCATCTTCCCCTCCATGGTCTTGCGTCCTCTCTGCCCCGAGTCCAGCCTGGCACTGGTGGGCCCCTGACTTTAACCAGTCTGGGCTGACAGGTTAAAGCTATGACAGCCTCTGGCCCAGTCAAGACTTCAATCCCTGTGGTTTCTCCCTTCCTGTCTACCTTTGCCCGGCCTGGCCCCCATGGCCCACCCCTCGGCTGGACTGACAGGTGAGCTCACCTGTGGGACTGGACTGCTCCACCCACTTCACCAAAGGCCCCAAAAGGAACATTCTCCACCTTCTCAGTTACCTCCCCTGCCTTCTCTCCACCTAGCAGGTGGGCAAAGTCCTGAGCTTCTCACTATCACGTGGGCTTCACCTATAAGGGACAGGAAGTTGCCGCCTCGTAATATGAAGGGAAATGATCTCAGAGGAAGGGTTTCAAAGCCAATTAAAAAAAAGGGTGTTAGTCACAATTGCTGAAATACTTCAAGGCATAATACGATCTGTTAATCTACTTCCCTTCCGGTCTACCTCACCACCACGCTAGAGACACAGTCATGAGGAAGACTGGAAATCTCTACCCCCAGAGAACTATTAATCTGGTCAGCGAGGAAGATAGTATACAAGCAACCAAGATAGTCAGAAATACAGTGACCAGTTTGTCTCAGTTTGCTTGGAACTCTCCCAGTTTTAAAACAGAAGGTCCTATGTCCCAGGAATGTCTCCATCCCAGGCAAACTGGGATGGCTGGTCACCCTACTTAAAGAGTGCCAGGGGCTTCCCTGGTGGCGCAGTGGTTGAGAGTCCGCTGCCGATGCAGGGGACATGGGTTCGTGCCCCGGTCCGGGAAGATCCCACATGCCGCGGAGCGGCTGGGCCTGTGAGCCATGGCCGCTGAGCCTGCGCGTCCAGAGCCTGTGCTCCGCAACGGGAGAGGCCACAACAGTGAGAGGCCCACATACCGCAAAAAAAAAAGAGTGCCAGTGCTATGGGGAGCATGACCTGGGAAATGACATAGATAATGAAATTGAGGCAGTGGAAGGGGTTCCACCTTAGACCTGGGTGATCAGAACAAAATGAGTATTATGATTCTATTTTACAAACAGGCTTCTAAGTCTCAAAGAAGTTAAATGGGTTCTCCAAGGTCACACAGCTAAGAAGCGGTTTTCTGATTTCTAGTCCACCAGGCTAGGGACCCAGATGTCACCCTCTGTGAGTTCCGGGGTGGTGAGTAAGGGTTTAAAGGGTATAAAGAAGACAGAAGCCCTCTTTCCTCTCTCCTCCTATGTGGTCCCCTCTTTATCTGCTGCCTCTCTTAGGTGTGCTGGCTCTCCATCTTTCCCCCACCTCCCACCCACCTTCTTCTTCCCTATCCTGAGGGTCTGTCATCTTAAGCCTCGCCCTGACTGATGCCACCCTTCAGTCCTCTGCCCCATTCCCATCCACTCTCCATCCCTCCCTCCTTCATCTCACCTCTTTCTCATACCACCTTTCATCTTCATGGAACCTTGAAGGCTGGAGGTGAATTGAACTCCCATGGTTACTCAGTTGTGGTCATTCTTCTACTCTTCAACAGACACTCACTGAGGCCCTATTTGACACCCAGGAGACAGGGGTTTGGCCATTGGTGATGCCATGTGCCTCCTCAGAGATGCCTTCCTGGACCACTCTACCCAAAGGAGCCCCCATCCCAGCTTTGCCAAGTTTCTGCGTACAACCCTGTTTTCTTTCTTCAAAGCTCTAACCACTATATGAAACGAATTTTTGCTACCCCAAAACTTTTTCCATGCCAACCGCTCTGGAATTCCTTCCCCCCACCGTATCTGCTGTTGTAGTCCAACATGTGCTTTAAAAGCCAGCTCATATATTATCTGTTCTTTCATGAAGCCTTTCCTGACTTCTTCAGCCAGAAGGGCTCTCTCCCTCCTTTGAACTCACACAGCACCCTGGATCTCTCTCGGGATACTAACTAACTACATTCTGCCTTCTGCCTGAGTTATTTTTAGTCTGTGTCTCATCCCTCCTAATAAACTGTGAGCTCATTGAGGGAGTGAACTATTGGGTTATTGGACTTTGCTTTGATCGTAATGATGGTGGGAATTGGTGTAGTGGAGTAGGGTGGGTTATGAGCACATTTGAAGTTTAAGAAGCTCATGGAAAGTTTATATCACCCGGGGTTGCCAATTGACCATCACCATGGGAGGTGAATGTGGGGCAGGGGTTGTGGAAGGGGAGCACAGCTGTCCGGTTCAGTATCCAGAGTCATCTCTGTCCAAAGAAATGGAGCCCTGGTCACAAGAAATGACTACCCTTTAGTCTCACCACGCTGCTCTCCCAACGTCTATCAGAGGACCCTCCCCGTTCCATATATCTGGTATTTTTTTTTCCAACCCCTTCTGTGCTGACATGGGGTTAAAGTACAATTTAATGTATTCTCCTAGATCTTTGGCTTTAGATTATCTTCAGGAAGCACTTTGAATAGCGGCCCCAGGCTGGAAGGCATGGAGAGAGAGCCCAAATCAAACTTTTTCTCTAGGCCTCTCTGTCTACGAAGAATGAACCTCTCCCAACTCTGCTGCTCATGTCAGTGTCCAGAAAATCAGGCAGGAGGGAAAGAGTTAAGTGGGGCCTGCTTTCGGGTCTGGGTCCTGAGCCTGCATTCCTTCCTCCCAGAGATCTGCCAGGCTGTGGGACCAGAAGCTAAATTTAGAAGCTGGCTAGGGTTTCCTGTGAACAGCTGTCCTGCCCCTCAGAGAAGGAACACGGGAGAGGGGAGGTCGGTCCCTCTCACTGGTCGGAGCTTCTGGCCATTTCGTCTGGGTCTCTCAGCCCTTGGGTGGCTGCCCCTTGGTGTGGAGATACAGGCAGATCAGCGGTGAGTGTGCTTCTCCCTTCATTTTGTCCTATGAGCCCAGGACTTACAAACAAAGGGGCAGCAGCTCTGCCCTGAGTGTCAGGGCCCAGCCATGTCTGGGACCAGGTCCTGGGGGATCTCGTATTCCTTAACAGGCTGTGGGATGGCGCCTGAGCCAAAGGTAGTGGCTCCTGTGGCCTTGGTTAGAGACGCTGAAGAAGGCATCTTCCCGGTAAAGACAAAAGATGTGTGTGTGTGTGTGTGTGTGTGTGTGTGTGTATGTGTGTGTGTGTGTATGTGTGTATGAGAGAGAGAGAGAGGGAGAGAGAGAGGCAAATTTCTGGTTCCCCTCACTGCTTTCTCGCTGGCATCTGTGGAAGGAGCCAAGTTGTCACTTCTTAAACCTTGCGACTCCAAGGTGGGCTGTTTACACGGCCGGGGTGTGCATCTGGGTGTCCTGATAACAGTAGCTGGATCAAGTCTGACTGGGTTTTCCTCATGGGTGATCTCCCCACCAGGCTATTAACATGTGGTGACTTTCCCATTCCTAGTTCCACTGAGGTGACATCACTGACACACCCTTTCCCCCAACAAAACCTCCAGAATCAGGTTTTCTAACTGCCCTTTTCATGCCAAACCTACAGGGGCTGACAGGCTGTCATGGCAACAAGTGGGGACCCAGAAGAGGAGCAGGTAGTCCCAAGTGAAGAGGATGAAGCCAATATGAGAGCCGTGCAGGCTCGGTACCTCCGGAGCCCCTCCCCCAGCCAGTAAGTGTGCACTTGCTGAGTTCTGCAGCCCTCCAACCATGGCGGGAGTGGGCTAGGGAGCGTGATGACAAGTGGGCCCCAGGGAGCCTGCAGCCACCACCTTAAATTCACTCATTCAGCAAACATTGTTGAGTACTTTTTATGTGTCATACTTTCTGGAGGAAGCAAACACGCACACAAACACACTGTAACATGGCATGGTAAGTGCTAGGATTAGCATGCCTAGGGTCTAGTGGTGGGGTGGGGGTGAGTGGGGGCGGGCAGGGAAAGGAGCACCCGGGCTTGGAATTGTCATAGGAGGCTTCCTGGAGGAGGTGATGCTGGACTTGAACCTCAAAGGATGAGTAGGAGTCTGGCAGTTCTCCCTGGATGATAGTGCTTGAGTTCCTAGGACTGAGGTTGGAAATGGGGATGGTAGACCACAGATCATAGTTGCTTTATTTTTTCTGTTTTTTGTTTGTTTGTTTGCGGCATGTGGGTCCTTAGTTCCCCAACCAAGGATCGAACCCATGCACGGAGTCTTAACCACTGGACCACCAGGGAAGGGTAGACCATAGATCACAGATAAGAGAACGCATCAGGACAGGAAGAGGACCCTAGGACCTCAGATCGTAGTACTAAGATAATTTTGTATCTGTGATCAAGCTGTGTCTTTCAAACTGGGATTTGTGCGTGCCTGGCGGTAAGTGGCAGTGTGCCCAGGGGTAGATGACCACATGCATCTTCCTGGAGGGTCTTTTTTATTCTGTGACAAGTAATTTTAAAGTTTCTTTTACATAAAATCATTGAGGATATATGATGACGTAGAATGAAAAATTTGTGTAAAATTTTAAGAAAAATCCTAAGGCATCAAAGACATGCTTCATTGCCTGCTAAAGCAGTAGTGTATGTGCCTATGCTTTTTCTTCTGCCATAAATAATAGTAGGGGATCTGACTTCTAATCTTAGCTCTGTCACCAAATTTATGTGAAGAACCACTTTAATTCTTGAGTCTATGCCTCCTTACGTAGAAAAAGAGAAGCAAAGACTCAGAATATCTCAAGGTAAGGTTACATCAGAGTAGCTCTGATTCTGCTTGACTTTCCTTTTCCTCATGTCTCCTGGGGTCTTGCTGGCTCCTGTTTCTCAGGACTCAAACAGGCTTCTCCTTTGGAGTGAAATGGGAGCAAAGGCTGCTCATCACCCAGAGGCCAAGGCACTTTGTCCAAATGAAGCCTGGGGACTTTTACTTTAAAATTGAGCCTTATGTTCTACTTAGAAAAACTGTTAGGATTGAGAGATTTAAACCTTTTTTTTTTCTTTTCCTTTTGGTACGCGGGCCTCTCACTGTTGTGGCCTCTCCCGTTGTGGAGCACAGGCTCCGGATGCACAGGCTCCGGATGCACAGGCTCAGCCGCTCCGCAGCATGTGGGATCCTCCCGGACCAGGGCTCAAACCCGTGTCCCCTGCATCGGCAGGCGGACTCTCAACCACTGCGCCACCAGGGAAGCCCCGGATTGAGAAATTTAAAATGTAGCCCTTCCCTCTCTACACTCCCAGACAAGGCAGAGGTAGTGTGTGGTCAGTCAGGGTAGGCAATGGCTTCGTGTAGTAGTTAGGATAACGCCAGCTGTAATAGCAAATGGACATTTCTTTCTCACTCAAATACATTTCAGAACAGGTACCTGAGCAGTGATTCAGGAACTGAGGCTCCTTCTAGCTTGTAGATCCTCCATTTTAAGGCTCGACTTCTAAAGTCACTGTGTTCGTCAGCACCAAGACAAAATGGGGAAGTGCACGAAGAATCTCTCGGGAGGATTTTATGGGCCAGGCCTGAAAACGGCCATTTTGCTTCCGCTCGTATTCCATTGGCTGGACCTCAGCAAGGCCATGCTTTCTTGTAAGGGAGGACGGGAAATGAGGTCCCTGAGCCCAGGGAAAAGAAGTGGGTTTGTTAACACACAGCAGTCGCAGCCCCAGTAACCCCTTTAGGCAGTTAATATTCGCGTTTCCTTTAATCCCACTCATAGAGCACGCTTATTGCCTCCCCAGGGAGACAGCCCCAAATCCCATTTACCAACTTCTGCAAAGTTCAAAGGCTAGGTTCTCTGGAGGGTATGCCTCCGCCCTCACAGGGCTGAATGCAGCTCCTCTTGGTCTGACCAGGATGACTGCAAAGAAACAAACAAAAACAAAAACAAAACTCCCATAGGATCAAAGGAGGAGTGGGAGATACAGCAGCCATCGGCCCATATAATTAATGAGGCTGTTGAGCGTCTTTGCCCCAGAAGTGGGGAGACCTCCTAGCTGTGACTTTGATGTGGCCCTTGGGGTGGAATTCCTTTGTCTGCTGTTCTCTGGGGCTTCCAGCTTCTTCCCCTGAGGCTTTTTCCTTGTCTGTTATTCTCCACAGCCACATCTGAAGCGAGGTTGGAGAGGGTGTCTTCCTTGGAGAGGGTGTCTTCCTTAAAGGCTGTATAGCTTTTACAGACTTGTCCTGCTTATGGAAACTTGGGGGTCCAAGGGCTGTTTTAAGGTTTATACCACCAAAGGCCTTTTTTTTTTAAAAAGGCTTTTTAAGTCTCATGGTTTCTTGGAAAATGTGATCTCTTCAAAAACTTAATTGGTTTCTGATCTACAGAGACCAGACAACTCCATGTGCCAGAAACCACACCCATAGTTCTTTCCCATAGATATAATCTTCGATCCTAATTTATTTCTTTGCTTTCTTGTCTACATGTTTCACTCTCAGCTTAATGACAGCTATCTTGAGAGATTATCTGAAACTTTACATTAGAGAGGGAAGTTCAGGATGCATTTGTAATTTCTAGTATAATTGTTAAAAGTTATTTAGAATGTACAGCCAACCAGCTAGTGAGGGGAGGATGCAATAATACAATATATAATCAATCCAAAAGAAGTCAAGAGAGGAGAGAAAAAAATAATATAGAAAAAGAATAACAAATAATAAGAAAATAGAAGGTTGGAAGATTTAAACCCAAATATATAAGTAATTACATTAAGCATAAATAGACTTAATATTGCAATTAAAAGAAAAAAATTGTCAGACAATTTTTTTTACAAGCCTACACACTTTTTGCAAGAGATACACCTTAAAAATAAAGATGTACAAAGGTTAACAAAGGATAGAAAACTTATACTACACTGTTCTGGTTACTATTACTCATAACTTCAAAACTTAGTGGCATAAAACCACCATTGTATTATGTTCACAATCTGGAACCTGGACAAGGTACAGTACTGTGGCTTGTTTGCTTCAAGATGTCTGGGGCCTCAGCTGGAAAGACTTGGAGACTGGGGGTGACTCAGCAGCTGGGGACTGGTGTCATAGAGGTATCCTCATATATTTGGCACTTCGCGTCAGGACCTCAGCTAGGCAATTGGCCTGAACACGTAACATGGTCTTTCCATATGATCTCTCCGTGTGGGCCAGTGTGGGCTTTCTCAGAGCCTGGGAGATAAATTCCAAGAAAACAGGACAGAAGTGCATTGATTTTCATGATCCAGCCTCATAAGTCACAGAAGGACCACAAAGGTTCAAAAGGAGGCAACATAGTCTCCACCATTCCACTGAAGGAGTATCAAGGTCACAGAGTAAAGAGAGCACGTGGGATGGGATACATTGTGGCCAACTTTGGAAAGTATCAGCCGCCATAATCTCAAACACTAAAGGAAAGCAAGCCAGTGAAGTGATTTATTGATATAAGACAAAGAAAACTTTAGGGTAGGCATTACTGGGGACAAAGAGGGATGTTTCCTAATAACTTAAGGTTCAATTCACCATATAATAGATATATTCATTTTAACTTTCTATGATCTGATAAAGTAGCCTCAAAATACGTAAAGGAGAAAATTGACAGAACTGAAGAAAAAATTAGAATTCACAATCTTAGTCAAATGTACATTTATCTATTTATTTTTTTGCGGTACGCAGGCCTCTCACTGTTGTGGCCTCTCCCGTTGAGGAGCACAGGCTCCGGACGCGCAGGCTCAGCGGCCATGGCTCACGGGCCCAGCCGCTCCGCGGCATGTGGGATCTTCCCGGACCAGGGCACGAACCCATGTCCCCTGCATCGGCAGCGGACTCTCAACTACTGCGCCACCAGGGAAGCCCAAATGTACATTTTTAAAAACATAACCTCAGCAACTGATAAAATGGGGCAAAAAAAAAAAAATCATCAAGAATATAAGATATGTGAACAAAACAATGAACAAAATTAACGTAATTGGCATTTATAGAACGTGTACCCAGCAACTGCAGGATATAGATTCTTATCACGTGTACTTGGAATTTTTACCAAAAAGATCATGCGCTGGGCCATACATATATCAACAAATTTTTAATGCTTGAAATCATACAAAAAGTGTTTTCTGACCTTTGCAGAATTAAGCTAGAAATCACTAAAAACAAAAATATACAATAGAAATTCCAAGAGTTTGCATCCAAGAGAGCAGGACGGAAGTGCATTGATTTTCATGACCTGGCTTTAGAAGTCACATGAAGGACCACGGAAGTTCAAAAGGAAGCAGCACAAGCTGCTCCACCACTCTATTGGAGAAGTATCAAGGTGACACTCTAAAGAGAGCAAGTTGGATGGGATATATTGAAATATATGGATAGCAGAAATTCAAATTAAATACTATTTAATTTGATACTATACTATTATTTGACACTAAGACTATTTACCACAGTTCAATACTACTCCATACTCGTCAGACTGCCTAAAATTTAAAGACCAACAAGAGCAGACATTAACGAGGATGTGAAACAATCAGGACTCTCCTGTTCATTGGTGGTAAGAGTGTAAATTAGTATAACCATTTGGAAAACTATTTCTTAGTATCTAAACACATGCTTGTCCTATGACCCAGCAGGCTCACTCCTGATACATACCTAACAGAAGTAAGTACATATGTGCACCAGAAGAGAAGTACTAATACTAGAATGTTTTAGCAGCTAACAGTCATTAAGAATATAGAATGTTTAGAGAGAGTGAACGGGAGGCGGAGCCGGGGGAGCTGCTCTTGTAGCCCCCGCCCCAGCCCTTGGCCCAGCTGCTTGAGGGGAGAGGAGTTACCGCCACTCTCCGGCATCAGAACTTACCATGATAGCTGTGACCTAAAATCCTCAGGAAGCCCTGGGGTCGTGGCCCAGAAGCACCCCGGAGAAGGAGGGTTGTGTGGAGCCCACCATGGTGGTGGTGCCTCCCTTAGGACTTTAGGACCCTCTGTGGACCCTGAAACACTTTTCATTCTCAGGACTCAGGGACTCGGCTGGGCCTGCCCCTAATGGTACCCACTGCCTCACAGCACACACTAGTCCTAAGTACACACAGCTCCCAAATCCAGCCCACTGGTCAGATCCAAGCCATGGCCCTCCAAGGGGTCCAGGACCCCCTAGGGATGGAGAGGACCCTGATCAGAGTGAGGCATCTTCAGAAGAGTCAGAAGTGGACCAGGAACTCTCAAGAGAGAATGAGGCTGGGTACCAGGAGGATGGGAACCCTTCTTTTCTTTCCATTCCACCTGCTTGTAACTGCCAGGGAACCCCTGGAATCCCTGAAGGGCCTTACTCTGAGGGAGGAGATAGCTCTTCTAGCAACTTTTGCCGGCATTGTACCTCTCCAGCTTTGGGGGAAGACGAAGAGTTGGAAGAGGAACCTCTTAAGTTTCCAAGTGATTTTTCACGTGTGCCCAGTGGAAAGAAATCTGCAGCCCGGAGACAATGGCACCGCGTTCCAGCCAAGGAGGATACTCGGGAGGGTGGACGCAGAGATCCCAGATCCCCTGGTCGACATCGGCTGGGTCGGAAACGGAGTCGGACAGATAAGCGCAGAGGACTGGAATTGTGGGGGGCAGAGGAACTGCGTCAGCTTGGACAGGCAGGCTTCTGGTGGCTGATTGAACTGCTGGTATTAGTGGGGGAGTATGTGGGAACTTGTGGCCATCTCATCTATGCATGCAGGCAGCTGAAAGGCAGTGATCTGGACCTATTTTGGGTCTGGGTGGGAGTCTGGGCAGGGCGGTTGGGGGGTGGGGCCCAGGTGATGTTCCAGTTTCTGAGCCAAGGGTTTTCCTATGGGGCAGCGCTATTCCCATTTTCTTAGGCTACTGGGTGCTTTGGCCCTTTTGTTGGGCTGTCTACAGTTGGGCTGGCGGTTTCTGGTAGGACCAAGTGACCAGTTAGGCTGGAGGGGTAAAGCCTCTTCTCTTGGCTGGCTTCTCCCGCCTGGCAGTGGAGCCTGATTCTGCTGAGAGAGAGCAGGCCGTGACAGCAGCTGGTAAGTATAGTTCAGTGGGGTTGGCTGGAGTTGCCTTGGGTCAAGCAGAGGACCAACAGGCAGGAGAATTCACCTGTAGCTAGTGGTCACTACTGCCAGCCTGAAGAGGAAGTGGCTCGACTGTTGACCATGGCTGGGCTTCCTGAGGATGAGCTAAACCCTTTTCACGTGTCGGGGGTTGAAGCCACAGCATCAGATGTTGAACTGAAGAAGGCCTATAGGCAGCCGGCGGTGACGGTTCATCCTGACAAAAATAATCATCCCCGGGCTGAGGAGGCCGTCAAGGTTTTGCGGGCAGCTTGGGACATTGTCAGCAACCCTGAAAGACGGAAGGAATATGAGATGAGGCGAATGGCAGAGAATGAGCTGAGCCGGTCAGTGAATGAGTTTCTGTCCAAGCTGCAGGATGACCTCAAAGAAGCAATAAATACTGTGATGTGCAGCCGTTGCCAGGGAAAGCATAGGCGTTTGAAATGGACCAGGAACCTGAGCGTGCCAGATACTGTGCTGAGTGTAACAGGCTGCATCCCGCTGAGGAAGGAGGCTTTTGGGCATGTTGGGCCTCAAGATCACCTACTTTGCGCTGATGGATGGAAACGTGTATGACATCACAGAGTGGGCTGGATGCCAGCGTGTGGGAATCTCCCCAGATACCCGCAGAGTCCCCTCTCGCATCTCATTTGGTTCACGGATGCCAGGCACCAGTGGGAGGCAGGGAGCTACCCCAGATGCCCCTCCCCCTGACCTTCAGGATTTCTTGAGCTGGATCTTTCAAGTATCCCCAGGCCAGATGTCCAAAGGGAACTTCTTTGCAGCTCCTCAGCCGGGCCCTGGGGCCACTGCAGCCTCCAAGCCCAACAGCACAGTACCCAAGGGAGAAGCCAAACCGAAATGGCGGGAGAAAGTGACGAGGCCCTTCCAGCGCTGACACCCCTTCTCTTTCCTCAAATCAATGTCAGGGAGTCAAAAGGGCTGTGTACAGCACAGGATGGAGTTGGATTTATTTTTAAATATTTTAAAAAGGGAAAGTTTTAAGCTCAGATTGTTCACTCAGTACTTACAGGAAGCTCTGGAACCTCTCTCTCTCTTCTACCAGCACCCGGGAACTGAATCTTGTCTTCTGACAATACCAGAGAAATAGGGGGTGGCTAGAACAAAGAACCTAGGGCCAGGACCTGTGCTGGATGATCTCTCCCATAGTAGTGTGGAAACTGGGCATTTCCCTGGGGTCTGTATGCCTTTGTCTTGTCTTTTGCTTCTACAGCAGATGACACTTTGCCCCCTCTTAAAAAAAAAAAAAGAATATAGAATGTTTAAACAACATGATAAACTGTCCAATTAACAGTAGGCTAGATAAATAAAGTCTGGTATATGATTTGAATACTGCCCTAGGGAATAGGCATTTTATTAAGTGCCTATCACTTCGATGTGATTGAGCTGCTCAGATTATTGGTTGGGGAGGGCACTCAGTGAGTGAGAGCTGGCTGTGAAGGTGGAAGGCGGGTCACTGCAGGGAAGACCAATTCTGCTGGTGTCAGAGTTGCATGTAAAGTGAGCCTGCCAAAGAATGAAAGCATTTATTAATAGAGACTTTCTAACAGCATTCAGTCCTTAGCCCTTCCAGCTGCCAGTCCCCTTCCTAGACAAAAACAGGCTCAACCTGAAAGCCCCACTTACATGCTGAGCTCCCTAAAAGCATGGTCCCACATACAGATCAAATTTTCTCTGGGTTCCCAGTGACTCTTCCTGAATCCTATCGGTTTTCATGTCCTTCTCGGTTTGTGTACAGTATACTCCTTAGCAACTTGTTTTTAGAAGCTGATCCCAAATCGGCTAGTCCTTTTCAGAAATTTTTAAGGAAGGCAAACACACAGTAACACTTCATGGACTATCCCTTCCTGCAATTATCATCATAAAATCTGAGGTATAAACAGTTGCATTGACTTTTGAGTCATCATCCAATCAATCCCACTGCATTACACAGAACCAGGCTTAAGCCAGCCCAGATGATTGAGTCTACAGTATCTTTAAAAATGAAAAGATAACGCACAGGCTGGGAGAAAAAAAATCGCAAATCACATATCTGATAAAGAATTCGTATCCAAAATATACATTAAAAAAAAAAATCTCAGGGTTTCCCTGGTGGCGCAGTGGTTGAGAGTCCGCCTGCCGATGCAGGGGACGTGGGTTCGTGCCCCGGTCCGGGAGGATCCCACACGCCGCGGAGCGGCTGTGCCCGTGAGCCATGGCCGCTGAGCCTGCACGTCCGGAGCCTGTGCTCCGCAATGGGAGAGGCCACAGCAGTGGGAGGCCTGCGTACTGCAAAAAAAAAAAAAAAAAAAAAAAATGGACAAAAGATTTGAACAGATACTTCACCAAAGAAGATACATGGAAGGCAAATAAACACATGAAAAGATGCTCAAAAGTCTTTGTCATTAGGGAAATGCAAATGAAAACCACCTTGAGGTACCATTACATACATACTTATTAGAATATGTAAAATTAAAAAGACCGACCATATCAAACATTAGTGAGAATGTGGAGTACTTGGAACAATCCCACTGCTGGTGGGAATGTAAAATCGTACAACCATTTTATAAACTGTTAGTTTCTTTAATAGTTAAACATACAGCTCCCTAAACACACACCTATATGATTCAGTCATTCTACTCCTAGGTATTTACCAAAGAGAAATTAAAGCCTATGTCCATATAAAGACTTGTACATGAATGTTCATAGCAGCTTTATTTGTAGTAGCCTGAAACAACCCAAATGTCCATCAACAAGTGAATGGATAAATACACTGTGGTGTGTTTACTCACTGGAATATTATTCAGCAGTGAAAAGGGATGAATTATTGATTCATACAACAACATGGATGAATCTCAGAATAATTACACTCAATGAAAGCAGTCAGACAGAAAAGAGTACATATGATTCAATTTACAGAAAATTCTAGAAAATGCAAATGAATCTCTGTAGTGACAGAAAGCAGATCAGCGGTTGTACTAAGGAGTACAGGGCAGGGAGTGGGTAGAGGGAGGTCTCACAAAGAGACATGAGGCAACTCTGGGGGGATGATGGCTATCACAATCTTGATTGTGGTGATGGTTTCGCAGGTGGATACTTACGTCAAACCTTACCAATCTGCATATTTTAAACATGTGCTGCATGTATAACAATTATACCTCAAATAAAGCTGTGGGGTTTTTTAAAGGTATGAAAAGAGAAATAAAACTCTCTTCTAGGAGGCAGTATGGTGATGTGACGTGGGAAGAATGTAAATGGTGTAATTGAGGCCAAAATTAAGGTCAGCTCTGCTCTCCCACTTACTAGCCATGAGAGCTTACATAAGCTGGTCATAAAATTGGAATACCAGTTTTACCCAGTAGTAGAAATAAAACAATATAAGATAACATATATTATTTATAATATATATTACATAAAAATATAACATACATTATTATAATATAACATATATATAGGCATAGTAGGTATTTAATAAACGGTGACTCTCTCCTCTTTTCCTTCCAGAGAAAGATATTTGACAACGATTTTTTTTCGGTAATTCATCCAGAAATTTTTATTTCACCAGAGTCCCACACACTGTAGTTCACACATCATGTTTCTCTAATTCTGCCACAAGCAAATACTGTATTCTGAGCAACTGATCATTACCCAAGTCTGAACAGTCCTCCCTGTACTTAATACAGGGAGGAATACAGGAAATTCCATCCTTCTTGTTTTATCTCTTTAGCGAAAGGCTTGAGCCTTTTAAAGATTGAATTATGTACTGAGTCAGCAAATATCCCACCAGCAGACTCTCAGTGCTAGCTTCTTAGGGCTACGGTAGCAAATTAGCACAAATTGAGTGGCTTAAAAACAATAGACATATATTCTCTCGCAGTTTTGGAGGCCAGAAGTCTGAGATCCAGGTGTTGGCAGGGACGCCCTCCCTCCAAAGGCTCCAGGGAAGACTCTGTCCTTGTGTCTCAGCTTCTATTGGCTCTGGGAGTTTCTTGGCTTGTGACGGCGTAACACCAACCTCTGCCTCTGTCTTCATGTGGCCATCTCTTCTCTCTTTCCTCGTGTCTTTTTTTTTTTTTTTTTAACATGTTTATTGGAGTATAGTTGCTTTACAATGGTGTGTTAGCTTCTGCTTTATAACAAAGTGAACCAGCCATACACATACATACGTTCCCCTGTCTCCTCCCTCTTGTGTCTCCCTCCCTCTTGTGTCTTCCTGAAGTCACATTTGGCACTGGATTTATGGTCTATCCACGATTATCTCTTCTCAATGTCCTTGACTTAATTACATCTGGAAATATCCTTATTCCAAATAAGCTTGCATTCACAGGTTCTGGGAGACATATCTTTGGCAGGGCCACCATTCAACTCACTATAACTTTAGACCCAGCCCTGGGGCAATATAACCGTATTCTTTTCTGTGGAACCAGGATAGGGCCTTGCAAAAGTCCACCCAGTGCTACAAACAGCCACTGCCAATCAACCAGAGTTAGTCAGGGGATGAAGTGTGTTTGCTGTCCTGGCAGGGAGTCTTAACATTTCCAGCATCATCTGTAAATCTCATCCTAGGGTGAATTAAGGACCTGAGAAAGGGGTGTAGACAGTGGATAGCGGTGTCAAGTCTTCATTTTTGCCTGACTTAGGCACTGACCTCAAACACCTTAAATTCAAACCTAGCTGCTGTGAGTCACTCTCTCTGGAGGAACACCTGCAGCTAGAGATTCATCCATCTCCCAAGGAGGCAAATTTCCCGAGGCAATTCATGAGTTAACATTAAAGTGTAAAACCCCCTATCCAGTGGGGCAACTTAACCTCCATCAGACCTCCCCAGTAACCCAGATGAGCACAGTTTAAAGTGTCAGTGTGCTTGTGATGCAAACCAGCCTCCAGACAGGCCTCCCTCCCTGATAGGAAGCCTCTGCCCCCCAAGCCCTCCCGTGCAGCTGGTCTGAAACCTACCTCTGCCTCTTCTCTTCCTCCTCAGCTATGACCGGTTTTCTCTTCCTCTCCAAATAAAGGATCAGACTTCTTTATCTTCTCTTTTTCTGGTGTGAAGAATGTTTTTCTGTTTTCCTTTAATTTTTTCCAAGTCAAAACTCCATTTCTTGCTCTGGCTTCAGATCTGAACTTTTCAAGCCTCTGCAGTGTTTCAGAACGCCTTGGTGATCTGGGGAGGCCACCTCTCTTGATAGCATTTTCCCTTCCACCTTTAGCAAAGATCCTTAGCTGTGCTCTGCTTGCCTTTCTTCTCACGAGGTCTGCGTGCCTGATGGTGGCAGTGGGGCAGGAGATGGGGGCATGTAGTGTCAGGTCTGTGTGTCCTCACTGTATGTCCTTGGAAAATGGCTCCTCCCACACACCCTTTCTCTTTTATATTTCTTTTTCCGTGAAAATTTTTCTGCCTTAGCTCTTTCATGGAGCCTGCTGGAAGCAGCTTGCTAAAAATCGATTTGCTTAACTGACTTCTCTCCTTCCTTGGAGGCTGAACTTTGCCTGTGTGGTCACTTTTACTGAAGCTCAGAAACCTGTTCCTTTTTTGCAAAAGCCAAATCAAGAAAGACACCCCCTCCTGGGCCTCCGCCTCCATTTTATTTCCAAGGGACTCATTGAAAGGAAGTGATTGGCTGTCAGGGGGGCTGGGTTGAAGGACCCTAATTCCACTCCATTCTGGGTCTTGACCACCTGGCAACTGGTTTAAAGAACTGGATTTCAAACTTTGCCAACGGTAGTTCACAGTGGGACATACCATTTACTCAGAGCATACGCATATAGGTATGTGTAAATTTTTAAAATGTTTCACAAAATTATACCTATCTTTACAATGGATGGTGCTATTCCCTATTCTATTTTTTTTCGTTTTTTTTTTTTTTTTTTTTTGCCAGATGCTAGGCGTGACCCATTGATTTTATGATACGCTAATGGGTCACAGTCTGCAATTTTGAAAAACACAGGTTTAAAGAAAGCTGCCCCGTCTCTGCTCCTGGTTAGGAAGTCCATCAAACTCTGCTTTATTGTTTCTCTTCAATTCACCCCCAAGGCTTTTTAGCTGCTGCTTCATGATCCTATGATGAGGTATATATCGATCCTAGAGCCTTTCTTTCCCTGCTGGTCTTTTTGAACAGCCAGTCCTTTCTGCTTTCCAATCACGGTGTGTCATCACACGCCATCTCAGGCATGCGGGTGGAAGCACAGACACGGTCATAAATCAAAACCTCTAGGGCCACTGTCTCACTGACCTTGCAAATATAAACAGGCCCACTTGTCCACATCTTACCCTCCTGCCTCCTCTCTTTCTCTGCAATCCTGCTTCTCGGTGGAAAACAACAGCAGTTTCTCAATGCCGCTGGGACATTGCTGTCCACTCAGGTCCTTTCAGGTCCTATCCCCACACCTTCTATATTAGACTCAGTAAACCATGTCTCTGGCAAAACAGTCTTAGGACTCTCAGGTTTACATCTCCTCCTCTCATAACAGGTTAACTCATAAAAGCGCTCAGAATTTACATCCTACCTTCAACACTGGAGGATGCCGAGCTGAGTTTACTGTTGCTCACATTTTTGCATCAGCAGCCAAAACAGATGCAGTGTGGGATTGGGGAGGGCATCTGATCTTAACCCACCCGCTTTGCTCAATCTTAAAACCTCCAACTTCTCGGGCTTCCCTAGTGGCACAGTGGTTGGGAGTCCGCCTGCCGATGCAGGGGACACGGGTTCATGCCCCGGTCCGGGAAGATCCCACGTGCCGCGGAGCGGCTGGGCCCGTGAGCCATGGCCGCTGAGCCTGCGCGTCCGGAGCCTGTGCTCCGCAACGGGAGAGGCCACAACAGTGAGAGGCCCGCGTACAGCAAAAAAAAAAAGAATGAAAACCTCCAACTTCTCAAGAGTGTACTGGGTGGTCTTCAAATGTGATTTCTCAGATTCACTGACCCATGAGCTGGTGTTCAGTCTTTACCACCAACAAGGAGGAAGGATGTTTCCCCACCGTTTTTATTTTCAGATTTTAATTTCATATTCTCCCCTATCAAACTTACAGCCTCAGAGTTTAGGTATATTCAGGACAGGTTATCAGTTCCCGGTATTTGTCATGTGAAACCAAATCCACACAATCTGAAGTCGATGCTGTTTGGGGAAAATGGCAGGATCAAAGGCTCGCAGAAAGACAGAACCAGGTGGGGACCCCAGGGGACACCATCTGCTGACTTCTGGCTCGGGTCTTTCTGTACACCTGACAGGTGAGGACTTCTGTATCTCTCTTCAGTCTGTGCCTGTAACTTCCTCCAGGGGAGAGCCCTGGAGGCCTGCAGAGGAACAAAGAAAACTGACCTCTGCGAGAAGTGAGGGGCCATGCCCGGAGGAAGCCCTTATCATCCCCATAGTTACATGAGAGTTCTTGGTTAATTACCCTTTCAGGGTTTTGTTTTGATTCCCCCTGCCAAACCTCATTTTTAAATGACCCTTAAGAAACAAAATAATTATTTTTATTAAAGATAGTATAAATAATATTAATTATTAATAAATCAAAGAATAAAACTCCCTTAATAAATATTGTTGAAATGGAAATGTGGCTCACATTTATATAAAATTTCAGGCTCTGACTCTAGTGTTATGAAATGTTGATATTTTAAAGCCGAGACTGCCCTGAATCCTGGGCCCAGAATATCCCCAGGGTCTGACACTATCCCGACACTATTGTTGGGACTTACATTCATATTGGTATTATTTTGTTGTTACCTCCCAATTGCAACAAATTGAGGTCTGTCACTGATTATTTACTAGGTTCTGTATTACTATCAGGGAGAAGAGTGCCTTAGCATTTGCTCAGAATTCACTTGGAATAGCGTTGCTGCTGTCATCTACTGCTGCATAACAAATTACCCCAAAACGTAATGACTTAAGACTATAATTTTATTTTGCTCCCCTTTTTATAGGTAGGAATTTGGACAGGACGGGGCAGCTTGTCTGTGTTTCACGTGGTGTCAGCTGGAGTGGCCCAAGGGGTGAAGGATGACACTCTAAGAGGCTCACCCTCATGGCTGACTGTTGGCTGGGAGCTTGGCAGGGAGTGTTGACCAACAGCCTTTCCAGCTTGGTGGCCTTGGGGTGGTTGGTGTCGTCTGACTTCTAATATGGCAACTTAGGGCTTCCGAAGAGAGAGCACTGAGAGCCAGAAGCAGGGAGCTGCCCTTAAGGCTCAGGTTCAGACACTGGCTGTGTCACTCCCATCATATTCTGTTGTGTGAGAGCAGTCACAGAGACCACTCAGATTCAAGGGAAATGGACATAGACTACTATTCGAGGAGTGTCAAAGATGTGGGGCTACCATAGGAAAAAATTCCTAATTGCCAATATAGGCCTCCGAGATTGTATACATCTTTGCCTCAGGAGGGCAGAGAGTGAGCACGGACAGAACATAGCCAGGACCCTGGATTTGCTCCTGGGTTTGCTACTAGCAGCCCGGTAAGATGATGAGCCAGTAGCAAATACTTGATAAATACCGTTGTGTTGTAATTAGTGTACCTGCCACATTCCCTTAAATGTGGTACTGTACTGAGGACAAATTCAGTCAGTGAATCAGAAAATATCTATTAAGCAGACATTAAGCTAGGTTCTGGGAACCCAACAGCTCACAAAATACCCTAAAAGTCCTAAGACTATTTTGCCACAGATGTGGTTTAATGAGTCTAATAAAGAAGGTGTGGTCTCTGCCTCATAGAGGGTATAGTCTTGCATAGGAAACAGAATTTATCAAATTATTTCATAAACAAATGTAAAGTTACATCGAATAGAAGTGCCATAAAGGAAAGGTGTATGGGGCTTCCCTGGTGGCGCAGTGGTTGAGAGTCCGCCTGCCGATGCAGGGAACGCGGGTTCGTGCCCCGGTCCAGGAAGATCCCACATGCCGCGGAGCGGCTGGGCCCGTGAGCCATGGACGCTGAGCCTGCGCGTCTGGAGCCTGTGCTGTGCAACAGGAGAGGCCACAGCAGTGAGAGGCCCGCGTACCACAAAAAAAAAAAAAAAAAAAAAAAGGAAAGGTGTATGGTGCAATGAGAGGTGGAGATCAGGGAAGACTTCCCTAAAGAAATGATGATTGAACTAAGATCTGAATGATCGGTGAGGCAGAAGAGGACTGACCATCCAGGCAGCGGAAATGGACTTCTGCAAAGTGCCTGGGCAAAAGGAAACTTGGTGGGGATGGGAAGCCAAAGAAGACCAGTATACTGGAAAGGAGTGAGCCTGAGGGAAGCCAGTGCAAGCTGAGGCTGGAGAGTAGAAAGGGGCCAGAGACTGCAGGGCCTTGGAGACCATCAAGTTTGATTCCCAAGGTGATATGTGGACACCTTGCCTGGTACCTAGAATTCTGTCCATGCATCCAGCCACCTATCTGTTCATCCATATACCCATCTGTCCACTCACATTTCACTCAGTCATCAAAACCTGCCTGGTTACTCACCTTCCATATGCTGGAGGTACAGGGATAAACAAGACTACCTAAGCTGGACCTTTATAGAACTTGTGTATACCCCAACCAGGTGTTCTATTCTTTATTACCTTTACCAAGCAACCAGACCTCTAAAAAGCTCTCTAGTTTTAGTATCCAAGGATATTATCTCACAAACCTCACCCTTAATTCACCCTCACTCCCCGGTCATGCTTTTGAAAATGCATCTTCTGGTCACAAGGAGTACTTGGGCTAGATCGGGAATGATCTGACACAACAGCTCTTGGAAATCCCTCAGGAACTACCAATGATGATACAACATTGTGCTGACCTGCATGGGCAGGTCTAGCCACGTCCTGGTTAGAGTCATAGGCTACTCCTTTTTTCTGTCAAAGACATTTCTTTTTTCATAGCCTTGCTGGCTCTGATCACATCATTTTCCCAAGGGGGAAATCTGATGTGGATGCTTACTGCAAGGGAATTATTCTGCTAATCAATTCAACTAAACTTATCGAATTCCAAGTTAGCTCCATTCAGTTCAGCTGGACTCAACTCAACTCAACCCAATCCATCCATCCATCCATCTATGCTTCCAACAAGTATTCTTTAAGTACTTTTCTGTCAAAGTCTATGTTGGGCCTGGGGATCCAGCTGGGGTTTCTTCCACCAACCAACTCACCTCCCCTTTCCAATCGAAATGGTATCAGGTACTGTGTGGAGAGAAGACTGGACTCAGACGGCACTGCTCTATTTTTGCAACTTAGCCCTGCCACTTATTTACTGCCTCGGGCAATTTTGTTAACCTCTCTGAGCCACAGTTTCCTCACCTTAAAGCAGGAATAATAATACCTACTTTATGGGAGTTTTGTCAGGATTAAATTTATAAAAGGCACTCAAAAATGGTATCCAGGGATTTCCCTGGCGGTCCAGTGGTTAAGACTTTGCCTTGCAATGCAGGGGATGTGGGTTCAATCCGTAGTCGGGGTGCTAAGACCCCACATGCCTTGTGGCCAAAAAACCAGAACATAAAACAGAAGTAATATTGTAACAAATTCAATAAAGACTTTAAAAATGGTCCACATAAAAAAAAATCTTTTAAAAAAATGGTATCCTGGACTTCCCTGGTGGCACAGCGGTTAAGCATCCACTTGTCAATGCAGGGGACATGGATTTGAGCCCTGGTCCGGGAAGATCCCACATGCCGCGGAGCAGCTAAGCCCGTGAGCCACAACTACTGAAGCCCGTGCGCCTAGAGCCCGTGCTCTGCAACAAGAGAAGCCACCGCAATGAGAAGCCCGCGCACCACAACGGAGAGCAGCCTCTGCTTGCCGCAACTGGAGAAAGCCCGCGCACGGCAACGAAGATCCAACGCAGCCAAAAATAAATAAATTTATAAGAAAAAAAAATGGTATCCATACCCAGCACAGTGGAAGAACACAGACCAAGGAACATCACTGGGAAATTTCTAAACACTGCAAACCAAAGAAGATCCTACAGGTTTCCACAGAGATAAAATAGGTCAATTACAAGGGTCAGGAAACACATTGACTTACGACTTTTAAAAGCAAAACGATAATGGACAAGTTTCTAGTTCTGGGTAAGATGGCAAACACACCCTCCACCTTGACTCTCGCATGGATTGCCCTTATAAAATCTGGACAGAAGGCTACAGCAGCTGTTTGAGGACTCTGAAAAGTAAATAGTTTCAGGCAGATTGAGGAAGAAAACCAGAATCCAAACTACTACCAAATCAGCAGTGTGTGTGTCATGTTTTCCTCTGGAATACACAATCTTGACTCAAGGCAACGTGACAATGATGGCAGCAATAGCGTGAGGTGCCTAAGAAATGAAATATTATTCAGCAATAAGAAGGAACAAATTATTATTGTATAATTTTATATTTTATTATTATAAAATATAAAATTATTATTTAATTTATTAAATAATAATCTATTGATAAAATTATAAATTTATAAAATTATCATATTTATAATTTTATATTTTATTATTTTATAATTATGAAATATTCAGCAATAAGAAGGAACAAATTATTATTGTATAATTTTATATTTTATTATTATAGAATATAAAATTATTATTTAATTTATTAAATAATAATCTATTGATAAAATTATTATAAATTTATAAAATTATATTTATAATTTTATATTTTATAATTATGAAATATTATTCAGCAATAAGAACATGCAATAGAAGAGATGACTCTTAGATGCATTTTGCTAAGTGAAATAAGCCAGATCCAAAAGACTACTGTATTACTTCATTTATTTAACCTTCTGGAAAAGGCCATACTATAGGGAAAGAAAACAGAGCAGTGATTGCTAGGGGATGAGGTGCAGGGAAGTTTTGACTATAAAACGAATGGGGCATGATGGAATTGTTTGGAAAAAAAAAAAGTATCCATTAAGTCCTCTCGCCTTTTTTTAATCCTCTCTGGACATAAAGGGAAGACTAAGTAAAGAAGACCCAAAGCTCACCACAACACCTGGAAAAGAGGAGAACCCACTGGGGAGGAGGGCACCCACCACTGTAGTATGGTCCTAAGCCTTGGTTTTGCCCTTGATTCACCATGATCCTCAAAGATCCCTTTGGACACCTCTGCTGAATTCTTTCCGGGAAATTGACATTTACCTAAATTACTCTATTGCATCCCTGGGCTTAGGCTGGTCCTGGATTTCTTGTGTTCAAAATCAGGACTGTGCAGTTGAGCCCATCTCTATGTTTCCCTCGGTGCTGTGTCAGCCCTTCATCATCAGCCCATGCCCTTTAAGCAGGGAGAAGATACGGGGCATGGAAGGACTGGTGGCAGCCTACCCAGTCCACCAATCCAGCAGGACCCTGCTGGAAGCCCAGTTAGGGACATCCTACAGCATTGATAACAGAGGAGCAGGGACAAGAAAAGAAAAAGGAGCAGCAGTACATCCAAGGGTAGGAACGCACAAAGAAAGTGAAGCCACGTCAGCGTGAGTTCTCCCCGATCTCTTCCCTCCACAACCCAGGCTACCACGTCCTTAAACATCAAGGTGACATCTCTGTTCTAAAAATAAATAGGCAAGTAAGCCATAGCATACCCAGCATTCTGCATTCTTGGGTTCCCTAAACTTAGGAAGGCATTCCCTTTATCTCATTGTTTTCCACTTGTGGCTATTATCAGACCTAGGTTTCTTATCTGAAAAGATTGCCTCCCATTCAGATGCTGCCCAGAGTCATCTCACGTGAATGTCCTCCTCTTTTAGGTACTCGATGGTCTCAGATGCAGAAACAGAAAGCATTTTCATGGAGCCCATTCACCTCTCCTCAGCTGTTGCAGCTAAACAGATCATCAATGAAGGTGATGCCATCAGCTGGGTGGGAGGAGGGAGAGTCCAAGGGTCATCTGGAGACTCTCGGAGGGGGGCCACTGGAAGGTGTCAATGTGCTTCTCACACGCTTCCCATCACATTAAGAGGAGCGGATCCAAAGAAGGCAGTTCCTCCAAGCCCTCCTCATCAACATTCATGGGACAGAGGTGGAAATTATTATGCCTCAGTGTGCACAGTTCTCTAGGCAACAGACTGGGAGGCAGCTCCAATCTGCCCCCAGGGCCCCTCATTCGGTTTTTCAGTTAACCTCAGGGGCCCTGCGATGGCTTATGCCAGAGATGCAGACCTGAGAGCCTAAGAAATAGCATCCAGAGAGTTCTGTTCAAAGGGATGTCTAGATTTAAATCTGCATTTCCACTAGTTCTTAAAGATGGTTTTTAAACTGAAACATGAATGGGGAGGAGGTAAGGAAAGGTGGGGTGGCAAAAGATGTTAATATTTACACAAAAATATTTAGAGCAGAAAACGTACTACATTTCATTCAAGGACACTCATTCCAATTGGATGGATTTTTTCTTTTCCTAATCAATTTTGGGCAAATAATCCTTCACAGTTTCGTTCCTCTCCTTTCTCCTCCTCCCTTTGCACTTGGTGTCTCTCTCACTCCGGATGGGTGGGGTGAGATAAGGCAGTCCTGTTAATTACACAGGGCCCACCTGGCCTTTGGCCTTAATCTGGCATCCACAGCTGGTGGCCGTGATCACTTCCCTAGTGGTGAGAACCAAACACGCTACTCCTCCATGTAGCCCCAGGTCTTGCTTAGTCCCTAGGCCCTTTGTGTCCCCACCAGGGTCCCTGAGGACATCTGGATCTCCTGAGCAGTGAGATATTTTACAGATGTCGCTTGTTGATCTGGGAACCCTAGGAGGCCCCATCTTCTCAAGTAACTTACTTTTTTCTGTTTTCTTTTATCACCCTACCTGGGGTCACTGTTACCTTGCTCCAAGTCAGGCCAAGGTGTCTTGATCCCAGTCTAGTTCTTTCTAAATTGCTTCCAGCACCACCCTAACTCTGGAAGTTCTTTTTCCCTCCTGTGTGGTTGGGAATTTCCCTAACCTTCCATCTTGCAACACCCTTGCGTTGCACTTCACTCTCTGGACAACTCTCCAGGCTTTGGCTCTTGATAAGTAAAAGTCCAGGTTTAAGGGTTGTGAGAAAACCATGTCCTCTCTCTGAAAGCTTCACTTTCAGGTCTATGGGATGCTAGGGACTTTCAGCATTTATACTGTGACCTGAAGCTGAGCAATGCCCTTTTTTTTACCCTAAGCCTTTCTAGGCATTAAGCCTACGTTTCATTAGTCCAAGTGGCTGAAGGATGGTGGGGGAAGAAAAAAAGAATAAATTACAGAAAAAAGGAAAATGTACCGAGTGATACTTCAAAACATTGCCCTACTCAGTAGTGATTAGAGGGGTAAAAATGGATGTCGAAGAACCCTCCAATTTCAGGAAAGTCTGCATACGCCACACATCTGACAGAGTGCAAAGGAGAAATGTCTGGGCTTTACTCTCTTCTGAAGAAGCCTCAGCGAATAGAAATAAACGGGAGGGATTGATGCGGCTGAAGCGTGGAGCAGAGACCTAGGGAAAGTAGGAGCTCCCAGTGGGGATAAGGGGCTGGGACATTTGTTTTTAAATTGGAAGGGGAAGAAATCAAAACAATAACCTGCTATATAAATAGCCGAGGAAGACATTGCTGTATATTTTAATGAGGCAGTGGGGAGTTGTTTTGTTTTGTTTTGTTTTTCCATGTAGTAGAGGAAAGATATCTAAGTAGGGGAGGGAAAGAGAGGAGCTTTTACATTTGCCATGTAAGACCGCAGGAGAGCCAAGAGTGGTGGAGAAAATAGGAACGCTTCATCTATTTTTAAGCAAAATAGAGCACTGGGATTGCAGAGGTTTTCTCCTTCCTGCTTTTGAAACGGATATCAAAGAACATTTAGAGCTGAGACCTGTGCAGGGATGTGGGTGCACATCAGGTGGTTTAGATGAGGGTGGAGAGGAGACGGAAGCTTTAGGGAAATGAAGTTGCCAGCCCTGGGCAGAACCCAGGACTCCTGGATCCGCAGACTTGAGCAGCCCGGCTTACAGACACCTGCTCATTCTGTGAAGGGCGGGGCCACGTCTATTGCCAAACGTGGCTGCACTCTTCACCCACGAGGGAAAGAGGTGGTGCCAGCAAGAGGGTATGGCCGACACAGAGGACACTCCTTTCCTACTTACCTTCTTTCTCCCTCTCTCTCCTCAGTATTTTTGGGCTACAAAGTGAAAGGAAAGGTTTTGCTCTCTTGTATACCTTCTTAGAGAAAGGAAAGATCTTACCTTCCTCCAAATTTGATAATTTGGGAGCAAATACATTAGGAGGAGAAGATAAAGTTTCACTCGAGAGGCAGGTGAATAGAATTTGAATTCATTCGAAATTTGAGCTTTTCTGGGCTGTTGTCAGAAAGGCCCCGAGTGATGTTTTGTGACTGGCATCAGAGCTCATAGGAAACGTTTGCCACCTGTCAGAGAGCTGGGAGGCTGAGGACCACAGGCACCCACACTCTAGTGGGGGAAACAGACAATAAATTAAATAAGTAAATTAAAGGTGTATTAGAAGGTGACCTAGCATAAGTGACTGCTGAAAGTTTCACTTTTCCCAGTTATTTGCCTTCCATGTGTAAAGGAGTCAAACTAATAGAATGAATTATGTTACTAAAGAATGCCATGTATTCATCTGGTAAATGCTTCTAAGCATCTAATTTGTGTGGGTCACTGTGGGATTTACAAGTATAAATTGGGCATACACCAGCTACTTAAGGACCTCGGTCTAAGAAATTATCAGCCAGCTTTAGACAAATACGGGAGGAAATGAGGGAAACTGATGTCTCTTCTCCCACCCCAGTACACCTATGCTGCTGACCCTGACTACAAGTGTCCAGGCCAATGCAGGCTCCTCCTGGTCCCCATTAAGTCCTTCCTGGCAGATCAGATCCTGCTGGATCTAAATGAATTCAGCCCATACGCAGAGTCCTGGCAGCAAATGGGCCAAGAGTGGGTTCTCCCAAGGAGCAGGGAAGGCCCTCCTCTTTGATGAGAACGCTTCCTTGTCCCCCTAGAACTCAAGCCGCGGGGGCTCAAAGCTGAGGCAAAGTGTCCAGGCATGCTGGAGTCTGCCGAGCAGCTGCTTGTGGAGGACCTGTACAACCGTGTCAGGGAAAAGATGGATGACACCAGCCTGTACAACACTCCCTGCATCCTGGACCTACAGCGGGCCTTGGCCCAAGACCGCCAAGAGGCTCCCTGGAATGAGGTGGATGAGGTCTGGCCCAACGTCTTTATAGCAGAGAAGTGAGTCTGATGTCTGGTGGGGGGGAACCATGATCCTTTGTCCTACCACTCTGGGTAGTGCCTGAGATGAAAGTCCCCCAACTTTGACCAAAGGCTCAATAGCTCCCTCCAGCAAACTGTTGTTGGCTGACTACTTTCCCAGCCCTGAACTTGGAGAACGGCCCCACCCACCCACCTGCACACGGAGATCCCCGGGCAAAAATGCTGGCATGACTGCTTACCCTCCAACCCTCTGCCAGGGCTCTCTATCATAGCCTGGCCCCTCCAGGTGCCTTTTCTGGGCCTCCCTTCCTGCCCAGAGCCTTGCCAACACACGCCTCACTATCACCATCATCCCATGACATCCATGACAACCACATAATGGGACATTTGGAGCCATTGACAATATTGATTTTATATATATTTACCAACTTATGAAAGTGTCCACAATATATTGAGAAGATAAAGAGGTTATAAAACAAATATATATAATATGATGCTAACTGAGTAATATATAGAGTATGTGTGTATGTCTGTGTGTGTATGTGCTTTTACATAGACAACAAATTGGAAACAAATGTGATAAAAAGTTTATAGTACTTCTCTCTAGGAGGTGGTTCTGTAAGTGATTTCCATTTTCTTCTTTAGGTTTCTTTTGAATTGTACAGATTTCCTACAGTAAACATGTGTTATTTTTATAATAAGAAAAAAATGTTATTCTTCAAAAGTTTATCAGTGGTTTCCAGAACAAAACCCGAAACAGCTCTCTCACATCCTGGTGCTTTAGTTGTGGTCTTGCCGGTGCATAATTGGTAGCAATAGGCTGGTTTGTGAAATTCGTTTTGCTGATCTATCGGCTACTTAATAAGATCTTTTCCCAATGTAATTACCCATATATCTAGATGCAAGGGAGGGAATCTGGGGTCCCCAGGGCAGGCAGTAGGGAAAATAGCTTTGGACAGTGGGTCTTGTACTCCACTGTGGTGTAATTGGTTGCCCGGGACCTGATTCCCAGAGCTGAGCACCAAGTCCTGAGTGATCCCTAATTAGCTCTGTAGACCCAGAAACATTCACATTGTGATCAACAGGGACCCTGGGCATCTCCAGATATCACCAGCTAAAGGCTTCTGCTCCTTATTGGGCAACTGTCGTCAGGGCCTCTTTAAACTAAGCTCTATTTATTCCGCTGCAATAAAAAGAGCTCTGGGGGCTTCCCTGGTGGCGCAGTGGTTGAGAGTCCGCCTGCCGATGCAGGGGACGCGGGTTCGTGCCCCAGTCCGGGAAGAACCCACATGCTGTGGAGCGGCTGGGCCCGTGAGCCATGGCTGCTGAGCCTGCGCGTCCGGAGCCTGTGCTCCGCGACGGGAGAGGCCACAACAGTGAGAGGCCCGCGTACCGGAAAAAAAAAAAAAAAAAAAAAGAGCTCTGAACTAGAAACCCTGAACCCCAGTTCTTATTCAGAGTCTTTTTCTTTGAACAAGTCATAAAAGCTATCTGATTCAATTTTACAGTCTTCAAACGGGAAGGGGATATATGTATACATATAGCTGATTCACTTCATTGTACAGCAGAAACTAACACAACATTGTTAAGCAACTATACCCCAATTTATAAAAATGGGGGGGAAACAATAATAATAATACCTATAAAACAAAAAGAATAGTTGTCCTGTCTACCTCTTAAGTTTATTATTAGGAGAAAATAAACTAATGCATATGAAAGCACTTTGAAAAATATAGCATGCCATATCAATGTGAAGCACACATTTTATTATTATTTTTGCCTGCCACTTCTGTGTCTTGATAACTGTGCATCCCAAAGGCATGGAATTTTAGCCTAGAGGTCTCTGGGCCAATCAAAGCTTTCCTTACACGTCAGTCTTGTTCTCTTCTTTCTCCTGTCCTCCCTTGCCCAGCACCCCGTCCCTTCTCTCTCTCGCCAGATCTAAGTCACCGGTGCCTTTTTAAAACAGTATTTCCAGTGAGCCCCAGACACATGGGTGAGCAGAGAAGGAGGTATTCACCCAGCTGTGGCCCTCCTGACCTGGCTGAAGCGGGCTTCCAATCTCAGTGGTAAGGCACCTTTCTAGTTCTGACTATGGCAAAAAATGCCTCTGCCTCTTTCCCTTCAGGAGCGTGGCTGTGAACAAGGGGAGGCTGAAGCGGCTGGGAATTACCCACATCCTGAATGCTGCTCATGGCACTGGCGTCTACACTGGGCCTGAATTCTACACTGGCCTGGAGATCCAGTACCTGGGTGTGGAGGTCGATGACTTCCCTGAGGTGAACATCTCCAAGCATTTCCGGAAGGCAGCTGAGTTCCTGGATGAAGCCCTGCTGACCTATAGAGGTGAGGCGGTCTGTCTGCTCCAGGCTGCTGGAATTCCACAGGGGGAGGAAGGACAAAAGGAATGTTATGAAAACCTGCAGGTTATCTGCTGTCTGGAGGTCATCTGTCTTAAGACAGTTGTTGTCTCATTCTAGGACAAGGGGAAAGGAATGGACCATCATTCATCCAATAAGTAATTATTAAGGGCCCAACACGTGCCAGGTGCTATTCTTGGCATTGTGGTGAAAGATATAGATAAAGCTTCTGGCCTTTGATACTTACCTTGTAGTGAAGGCAGAAAAAATTAGAAAGAAAAGAGAAAGAAAAAGAAAAATGTCAGATACTGATCAGTGTGAGGCAGAGATGAGAACTGGAATGATATGTGGGAGTGTCTGGCTAGCTCCCTCAGGTAGATAGCTAGCGGGAAGCAGCCGCATAGCACAGGGAGATCAGCTCGGGGCTTTGTGACCGCCTGGAGGGGTGGGATAGGGAGGGTGGGAGGGAGGGAGATGCAAGAGGGAGGAGATATGGGAACACATGCATATGTATAACTGATTCACTTTGTTATACAGCAGAAACTAACACACCATTGTAAAGCAATTATACTCCAATAAAGATGTAAATAAATAAACAGAAGAAAAAAAAAAAGAGTGGTTGAGAAGGCCTCTCGGAGAAGGGGGCGTTTAAGCTGAGTGATAAGAAGGAACTAGCCATGGAAAAATTGGAAGAAGAACATTCCTGGCCAAGGGACGTGCCAGTGCAAAATTCCTAAGGTGGAATAAGCTTGGTGTATTCAGGAATCACAAGGCGAGTGTGGGTTAGCCTGGTAGATAAGGGTGGCAGGGGTCCATCGTGCAGGAAGTTGAGGACCAAGGTAAGGGAGTTGAAAGGCACCTTGATCTGATCTGCATTATGGAAAACTCACTCCCTGGGCTTTGAAGGCAAGACCGGGTGGGAGGGGAGGGGAGAGTGGGAGTGAGGAAAGCAGTGCTGAGGCTGTCACTGTAGTCTAAGTGGGATAATAGGAGACTATCTAGAGAGTTGATGGGACATCCATCTCAATGAGGATCTCAATGAGGAGAGGCTGAAACCAATGCAGTGAGAGCAGGTGGGAGTTCAGGATCTGGTGCCCAAAAACCCATGCTTCAGTCCAGGATTTGCTATGTTCTCTCTATACAAGGAACCGCCGTTTCCTTATCTATAGAACAAATAGATCTAATTTTCCTAAAATTGCTGTGAGGATTAAAATTGTAAAAATGCATATAAGGGCTTACTTCGCATAGAACTGGGTAAATAATAAATGTTTAAAACGTTACAGGGCTTCCCTGGTGGCACAGTGGTTGAGAGTCCGCCTGCCGATGCAGGGGACACGGGTTCGTGCCCCGGTCGGGGAGGATCCCACATGCCGTGGAGCGGCTGGGCCCGTGAGCCATGGCCGCTGAGCCTGCGCGTCCGGAGCCTGTGCTCCGCAATGGGAGAGGCCAGAACAGTGAGAGGCCCGCGTACCGCAAAAAAAAAAAGTTGCAGCCATTACTATAATGAATGTTATTAACTATTCCTGGGAAGGACATTTCCTATCATCACCAATGGCCAAGAAGGGTAATTTTTAATGGATACATATATATATAGAGAGAGAGAGAGAGAGGAAAAAAAAAAGAGGGAGAGAGAGAGACAGAGAGGGGAAATATTTTTATATATGTATACATTTTTATTAAATTATAATTTATAAATGTTATGTATATAATAATTATATAACTATATAAAATGATTTTCTCCCCTTTTCAATGCTTAAAAAACCTACTTTTAAGAACGTATTTCTTCTGACAAAAGTGGACTTGTCTGCCAAGGGTCTGTGGGAGATGGGATTTCTTCCGCTGCTTTGCCGGGTGCTGACGGCCACTTCTCGGCCGAACGAGGGAAGCCATAGCCGCGGCAACCGGCCGGCGGGGCTCGAGCAGCATCCCGGGCGAGTGAGGCGGCTCGCAGAGCCGAAACGCATCCCCAGAAGCGGGTGAAGCTGCCCGGAGGGTGGCGGCGTGGCAGGGAGGCGGCGGGCTGGGCGTCCAAGAGCTGCGAGGCCGGAGCAGGCAAGTGTCCTGTCTCGGGGAGAGGGAGACGGCAGCACTCCCTCCAGGGCAGGTTCTCCCCACGACCCAAAGCGGTGCCGCAGGGCCTGCGGGCGAGCGCAGCAGCTCTGCCGGGTCGATCGGGTGGTCCCCATCACCTGCCCGGCCTGTGCGTCCTGCAGACCATCTCCTCTCCCCTTGCTGCTATCAGCTGCCTTCAGGCTCACCCTCCCTAGTCTCCGCACCCCCGCGAGGCAGGGAAAGGACGGTATATCCTTTACAGTGGTTGTAGCCTTTGTGGGCACTTCCTACCCCGGGGGCAGACAGCTGTCACCATCCCTGGAATTAACCTCCTGAGCCTTAGTTTCTGTGGTTTTTCTCCACTCTCGGATGCTTCCGAGTCAGTTCTTAACAAGGAGGAAGGCAAAACATACCCCTGGCTCTGAACATTTTACATAATAATCACAATGACCCCTTGAGAAGGTATTTACATTTTGCAAATTGGGAAATCCCGCTCATCAGGTTAAGTGATGGCCACCGTGAAACAATTAAGATTCCTTTGATTGCCAGTAAGTAGAAAGCATCTGAAACTACTTAACAAAATGCAACAAAAGCATTAATTACAGCAATACAAGGAGAAATCCAAAGACAGGAAGGTGGCCCCAGGATGGTCTGGAACAAGCACTGGACAGCCTCAGGACTCTTGGTTCCATCACCGCTTTCTACTTCAGAGAGCATGGCCCACCACAGGCCTGACAATAACCGCTAACTTCCTGCCTCAGTTCCATTTCCACGTTCCCTGGAGAGAAAATTCGTTTGTCAGACTCTGGTCCTTTGTCTACCCTAAATTCTATCCACAGTGGCAAGGGGGGTGGCTTCTGGGCAAGTACTTCTCATTTTCCTGGGGTGCAGAGAGGGGGAAAGTTCTGAGGAAAAGCAGAATTATGAATTGGGAGGATACAAAACAAATGCCTGCCATATAAAGGCATACTGAGAGTGTGAGAGAACTGGAACCCAGCCTTACTCAAGTCCAGGGCTCTCTCCACTAGCTGTACTCGTCAAATCTTTAAGCACATCTAGACAGACCACCCCGCCCCACGTCCCCCCGCCATCAGCCCTGCTGCTAATCAAGACGGCAACTGCAAATTAGAAAAAAGACCACCTTCCTCAAGCCTTTTTACTGCTGGAGAGTTTTCATAATAACCAAACAAATCAACTTTGACTTCAAAGTTAAAGGCGTCCCCTCGAGTTGTGTCAAGCATAAGCTGTACATTAGTGTGGCCTTGTGCCTAACAGAGGAAATAAAAAATCCTTTCGTTGCTCTGGGTGAATTGGGTGGGGCCCCAAGTCTGACCTACCCAGCTCTCCCCTGTCCCTCAGGCTGCCCCTGACATTCTTCAGAGGAATCCCAGGTGTAAGGAACATAGCACGGAAAAGAATGGCACCCCAGCCTGGCCTCCACCAGACTGAGTCTGATTGTATTTGATGCCCTTATGAGCAAGCCTAGCTGCCTGTGTCCTGAAGTGTCCTGAAGTGAGCTGGCCTAGTAACCACCTCCAGAAGAAGTGAATGAGACCTTGGTACTAATTGTAGTAAATTGTGACCTGGTCGGCCAGTTAAAAGGGGATCCTTGCTGAGGGACAGCTGAGCCCTGAGCTGGAGGAGGGAGGGGATAAGACATTGAATCTGTAGATGCTCTTTTAGTGGCTTTGATTCTGCTTGCTTACCTCCCCCTAGTGGCTGCTGGCCCTTGGCATGAAGGCCTTTCAGCATTATTGGACCTCAGGGCCCTCAAGTCTTGCCTTGGTCTCTGGCCTTCTATGTGACAAAGACATGGTCTTAACTGGTACTAAGATATAATAATAGAAGTCACCCCCAGCCCATATTGTAAAATAGGACTCTTAACTGATTTAACAAATATCCCCGAAGACTGTTGACAAATAGATTGATGACAGCCTGGAGGGAGATCTCTAGTGGTCCCAGAGTGCATTTTAAACAGTCATAGAATGAAGGCATGTTTGTCATGTTTATGAAGGATGCAAAGCAGAGGGGGAAGCTGGGGAATAACTGATCTATTGAATGGTAGAATTGAGACTTGCAAAAGCTTCTGTTAGCCTATAAGAACAGGCTATAACTACCAAAAACATCAATAGGAATTTGTAGAGTTATCTTTATGTTTTAAGAATGCTGCAAGATAAGAGAGACGTGGCTTGATAGCAGTTTTTTTTAGAAGGCTTTATAGGTTTCAATTGATAAAAAAGATAATTTGAGTTCACTGTGTGATGTATCCACCCACATTGCAAGCTCAGATGGCATCAGTGAAGACCCAGTGCCCAGAAAAAGAGTGGCGAGGGGCCCACTCTACTCTGTATGGGTCAGTCCAAACCTGAAATATCTTGCTCCGTACTGACACAACTTCCTTAGGAATAAAACTGATAAATTCAAGTTTGACCTAAAAAGAGTGGCAAGTATAGTAATGGAACATGAAAAAATGTTTGACTAATGATTGAAAGACCTAGAATAGCGAGGAAAAGAAAAAAGAAAAAGGAAAAAAAAAAACTCTAGTGAAGACTATGATCGTGATTTTCTTAAAGATTTTTGTATCGGGCTTCCCTGGTGGCGCAGTGGTTGAGAGTCCGCCTGCCGATGCTGGGGACACAGGTTCGTGCCCCGGTCCGGGAAGATCCCACATGCCACGGAGCGGCTGGGCCCGTGAGCCATGGCCACTGAGCCTGCGCGTCCGGAGCCTGTCCTCTGCAACGGGAGAGGCCACAACAGTGAGAGGCCCGCGTACCACAAAAAAAAAAAAAAAAAAGATTTTTATATTAAAGATCTGATTCATACAGATATATTTATTATTTACCTTTGTACGTCAAAGCAGGAACATTAGGTGCCTGTTACAGAAAGTTATCTTTTGCCCTAACATGTGAAAGAATTTTCAAAAAATTAGAATGACATAAATATGGAATGAGAGGGGTGTGTGTGTGTGTGTGTGTGTGTGTGTCTGTCTGTCTATCTGTCTAAGATACTGAGCTCTCTGTCACCGGAAGCATCTGGCAGAGTCTGGATGATGGATTATCCAGCATCAAGGAAGTTGTAAAAGGAATTCTCAAGGGACTTGTGGTCCTTTCCAACACTGAGATTCCACTTCTCTGTGATTCATTCATCTCAGGCTCATTCCTTTTCTTCTCTATTCTTTTATTTTTCCTCCTTCTGATGCTCAGTCTGGTGGAGAGAAAGTGCACTCCAGTGTTTCAAAAATGGGGACAGTGGTTAGTTCCTTTCTTCCCCACCCACTCCCCACTCCCTGCTGTGTTCAGAAAATGCGGAAGATGCTCCCTCGAGCACAGGGCAGTGTCAGTGCTCTGTGTGACATCTGGAATATGGGGGCAATGATTCTTGTGCCCCATGGGACTTAAGCGTGGATGAATATGAGATGCCAAGGAAACGTATTAAATCCAGCACATCAAAACAGCTCTTAAAAAAAATATACAAGTGCCGTTACATCACTACCTCTTGTGTTTTCTTCTCAGGGAAAGTCCTGGTCAGCAGTGAAATGGGCATCAGCCGCTCAGCAGTGCTGGTGGTCGCCTACCTGATGATCTTCCACAATATGACCATCCTGGAGGCCTTGATGACCGTGCGCAAGAAGCGGGCCATCTACCCCAACGACGGCTTCCTGAAGCAGCTCTGGGAGCTCAACGAGAAGCTGATGGAGGAGAGAGAAGAGGACTTTGGCAGGGAGGGTGGAGAAGAGGAAGCGGAGGAGGGCGAGGACGCAGGGAGCACGGTTGGGGCCAAAGTGCACGCCCTCACCGTGGAAGAGGAGGATGACGCCACCAGTCACCTGAGTAGCTCCTCCTTGGGGGAGGCCAGCCAAGCCTCCAAGCCCCTCACCCTCATCGATGAAGAAGAGGAGGAGAAACTCTACGAGGCGTGGAAGAAGGGGCAGGGTCTCCCCACGGGCAAGGTCCCCCGGGGCGGCGACGACAGGAGCTCAGCCTCCTCCGGCCAGAGTGAGCAGGAGCCCGAGAATGAGGATGTGGAGAGAATCGTCTGGGAGTGGCAGAGCCGAAATGAGAGGTACCAGGCAGAGGGGCACCGGAAGTGGAGTAGGGAGGAGGAAGAGGAGGAGGAGGGTGACGACGGCTCCTTTGTGAGCAGAAGACGGGGGCACGCGACGAGTGAGAGCAGCACCTCTGACAGTGTGAGCAGCCGCGACATCCGGGTCCTGAAGCAGCAGCTGGACCTGAACCGAGGCGGGAGACGCCGCTCTGACTCGGTGTCCACGGAGAGCACCTGGGACACGTGGAACCAGAGGCTACTGGAGATTGAGAAGGAGGCTTCGCGGAGGTACCACTCCAGGAGCAAGAGGGAGGAAGGAGACGCCAGCTCGGAGGTGGGGAACGGGACGCGGGAGGATGACGAGGAGAGTGTGTCCTCTGAGGCCAGCTCCTTCTATAACTTCTGCCGCAGGAACAAGGACAAGCTCACTGCCCTGGAAAGGTGGAAGATCAAGAGAATCCAATTTGGATTTCACAAGAAAGACTCGGAGGCAGGAGACGGCAGCAGTGAGCAACGTGCAGAGGAGGCCGAGGGGGAGAAGAAGAACCTCTCTGACGTCAACCTGTCCGCCTACCAGGCCTGGAAGCTGAAGCACCAGAAGGTGGGCAGTGAGAACAAGGAGGAGGTGCTGGAGCTCAGCAAGGGAGAAGACTCGGCCTTGGCCAAGAAGAGGCAACGGAGGCTGGAGCTGCTGGAGAGGAGCAGGCAGACACTGGAGGAGAGCCAGTCCATGGGAAGCTGGGAGGCAGACAGTTCAGCTGCCAGTGGGAGCATCCCCCTGTCTGCATTCTGGTCCGCAGCCCCCTCAGTCAGTGCTGGTGGGGACACAGTGTCGGTGCTCAGTGCCCAAAGCCACAACTCCCATCCCTCTCAGGCCCTAAGCAATGCAGGGGGATGCTCAGCCTCCGCCCCCACCACACCTCTACCTAACCTGCCAGTGGGGCCCGGAGACACCATTTCCATTGCCAGCATTCAGAACTGGATTGTCAACGTAGTCAGCGAAACTCTCACCCAGAAGCAAAATGAAGGGCTGCTGTTGTCCCACTCACCATCTGTTGCAAGCATGAAGGTGGCACCAGCAGCCAGCTGCCTGGGGGATGACCAAGTCTCCATGCTTAGTGGCCAGAGCAACTCCTCCCTGGGCGGCTGCCTGCTCCCTCAAAGCCAGGCAAGACCCAGCTCCGATACGCAGTCCATGCTGTCCACCCACGTCACACGGAGCTCGAGAGCTGAGGGTACTGGGAGCAAAGTGAGGGGGACCAGCAAGCCCATCTGTAGCCTCTTTGCTGACAGTGTTGACCTAAAGGAGCTTGGCCGGAAGGAGAAGGAGATGCAAACAGAGCTGAGGGAGAAGATGTCTGAGTACAAAATGGAGAAGCTGGCCTCTGACAACAAACGCAGCTCCCTTTTCAAGAAGAAGAAGGTCAAGGAAGATGAGGATGATGACGTGGGTAATAGGGATGAGGACACTGACAGTGCCATAGGGAGCTTCCGGTATTCTTCCCGCAGTAATTCCCAGAAACCCGAAACAGACACCTCCTCTTCCCTGGCTATCTCTGATAGTTATGGAAGTGGCAGCAGAGCTGGCAAAGAGATGGAGAGCAGTATTAATAAGTGGCTCAGTGGCCTCAGGACAGAGGAAAAATCTCCTCCCCAAAGTGATTGGTCTGGAAGCTCCAGGGGGAAGTGCACCAGATCTTCCCTGCTCTGGGAGACGGAGTCTAAGTCTTCCAGTTACAAGTTCTCCAAATCCCGGTCAGAGGAGCAGGACACCTCCTCCTACCATGAGGCCAATGGCAACTCTGTAAGAAGCACTTCACGGTTCTCTGCTTCCTCCACCAGGGAGGGCAGAGAGATGCACACGTTCTCCAGGTCCATGTTCAGTGAGACCTCAAGCTCCCGAGAGGAAAGCCCAGAGCCCTACTTTTTCCGCCGGACCCCTGAGCCCTCTGAAGGGGAAGAGTCCCCAGAACCACGGCGTCCGAATTGGGCCAGACCCAGGGACTGGGAAGATGTGGAAGAGTCATCCAAGTCAGATTTTTCTGAATTTGGAGCCAAGAGGAAATTCACCCAGAGCTTCATGAGGTCTGAAGAGGAGGGAGAGAAGGAGAGGACGGAAAAGAGAGAGGAAGGGAGGTTTGCTTCAGGGCGGCGGTCCCAGTATCGGAGAAGCACTGACAGGGAGGAGGAGGAAGAAATGGACGATGAAGCCATCATTGCTGCCTGGAGACGCCGGCAAGAAGAAACCAGGACTAAGCTGCAGAGAAGGAGGGAGGATTAAGCTGGGCAAAGTGGATCTGGGAGACACTGAGAACACAGGGAGAGGCCATACGGCTTAGCACAGGGCTCAGGGCATACATTGCCACAGCCCATCAAGGGACAAGGTTGTGGAGAGGATCATATGGAGGGGCAGAAGTGAAATGAGAGGTACCAGGCAGAAGGGCACTGGATGTGGTGTAGGGAGGAAGCAGAGGAGAAGGAGAAGAGACATAAATGTAAGGTCCCAATGAGGGGCAAGCTGACACCATTTCTGTTGCCCAGTGTCCTCTAAGCTTTGGTGCTTTACTTGTATATTTGATTTTGTTCATCACAGACTAGAAAGATAGGCTTGCAGAGGCACTATAGTTTGTTGGAGACTCCAGCTTACATCCAAGAAGGCTGTGAATACACAACATCGTTCTATATGTAGAGGTTCTATTATGAGGCCCAGGAAACCTATCCTGTGGCATGTCTCACCTCTCCCAGCAATGCTGAGTTCCGGTTGTTTCTTTTGAATGTTTTGGATCTCCATTAAATTGATATGTTGTCAAATATTTCTTCTTCATTCTGGTCACTTTTAGCTCTTTGGATATTAGCAGAATCCCAATTTAAGAGACAGATGTGTTACCACGAGCCAGCCTCACCTTGTGCTGCAAAAGCTGTGTCTCCAGAAAATACCGTTATCACCTTTTTATGAAAAATAATAACCAAGTATTTAGTTTAGGATACAGTGCAGTGGGAAGACACTAGGGGGACCCTTGAGAGTAACAGAGGGAACTCGAGAAAGAGAGAACAGGTGAGAGTGGCAAGCTAAAGGTAGAGAGTCCCTCTGGAATTGCAGGGAAAAAAAGCAAACCATGAGGGAGACAAGAAAAGAAGCCCAGTACAGGGAGATGGAGATGTATCTTTATGAAATCTTGTGGTCATCCTTGCTCTTCATTCCTTGGAGGATCATTGGACAATGCAGTGGGCAGTCAACTTGATCCTTCCCTGCACTCTGGATGGGCTAAGTTGGTGAGATTTCCTTACCTTTCGTTCTCAAGGGTTTCCACCCCTCCAAACACAGGTTGAATTGCCGAAGCAAGAGGCATATTTTGGGCACCTACCTCAAACACTGATGGACTCATTTCTATAGTTCCTTTCAAGCTGCAGCATCTTGCAGGATTCGAAAACAGGCACATGCCATGCAGGGGTCCAAGACGTCTTGATCAGTCAAAAAAATCTAATTCATGGGGGCTTCCCTGGTGGCGCAGTGGTTGAGAGTCCGCCTGCCGTTGCAGGGGACACGGGTTTGTGCCCCGGTCCGGGAAGATCCCACATGCCGCGGAGCGGCTGGGCCCGTGAGCCACGGCCGCTGAGCCTGCGCGTCCGGAGCCTGTCCTCCGCAACGGGAGAGGCCACAACAGTGAGAGGCCCGCGTAACACATAAAAAAAAAAAAAAAAAAAAAAATCTAATTCATGAGACAAAGTTGGAAGGGCAGGAGATAAGGAGGAATCCACCAATGGGATGAATTGTATGTGATCACTAAAACCTTAGTTTCATGGGACATGGAGATGATGCATCCTTTCTATGTGGATTAGTTAACATTACACATTGCAATGAGCACAAAGATACCAAGACAAAAGGAGCAGACTTGAGCTCAAACCCAGACCTGAACATTAGCTGCTGTCCAAGTAACTGAATTAATTTGCTCACCTTCCCTCTAACACTTCAGCCTGAAGTTCAGTTGCTGATGGAACTCATCTCCCCTGCACTGGCTGAGGGAGAATGAGGCCTTAAAAAAAACACTGCTCAGCCTTTGTCCCATTTGCCCCTTTGCTTCTTCCTTTGCTCATTTTACTTTAGTCAGCCTTCGTCCCTAGTTTCCATGCTCAACAAGTCATTCTCATCGTTCAAGATGGCGCTATCCTCATAGGCCCACTGCAAAAAGGCTGGTTGTGGCCCGTTTTATCTTCTGGGTGAGCTCAAGTCTTCCTCTCTCATTTCATCCCTACAGGGAAGTTTCTGATACAGGCACAGACAATCACTTGAGCGTCTATTCTAGAAGGTTGATCTTCTGGAGAGAGGATTGAGAATATCCCTGGGACAACAGCTCTCTTTTTCTTTTCCTGATTTTCCTACCTTGAATTATCTTGCAATTTGACCATCAATATTTAGAGAGCCAAGTTCAGGGACCAAATTAACTGACAGGTCAGCTGAGCAGCTGCCCCCAGTGCCCATACATAAGGATCCAATTAACGCAGCTCTCTACACATGTCTTTTTTTCTAACCTAACTGGAAAATAAATAAATTGACCTCAATCATGTCAAGAAATTTTTAAAAAATTCCTAGTCAATCCTAACTAATGGCCCACTGAATGGAAGTTGAACGAACATGTGAAGCATCTTGGTTTAAAGAGTCACCCTGTTGTTCTCCAGACCTGAATTTGAGCCTGGTGGAAACAGACCAAGGAGACCACCTAGGCTGCTTTTACTTGAGCTCATAGGCTAGAAGGGCAACACTTGGTCCACATGGTCCATATGTGGACTAGCTCAAAGAAGGAAACCCAAGAGGGGCCAGGGTGAAGACCTAGAGAAAGGCTTTTGCTTACTGTGTCTCCAAGGATAGCTCCTTCGGGATCCTGTGCTCAGGGAGGTGTCTGCCTGAGAGTTCAGGATTCTGAATTCAGCTTATTCCTGGAGTCCAGACTATATCTTGGTAAACCACATCAGTGGAAATTTTATATGAGTTATAATGAGCTTGAAGGAATAGCTGGGATTTGAAGTATTAAGATCCCAGCTATGACTTCTGAATTAGACCTAACCTAGGATGATAGGTTGCACTTCAGCCTTCTAGTCTCTGAATGACATTAAAAGGTAGGCATTGTGTCAGTAAAGATCTCAGTAGATGATACCCAAAGTGGTAACTGACAAGAGTTCAATGGAGGAACTATTTACAGAGGCATGGGCAGGGTTAAGGGATCAAAAAGGAATAGCAAAGCACCCAGGTACTAGAATAGTGAGATATTGATACAACTCTAGGACTGAGGGGGCAAAGTGACGGAGCTGTTTGCAGAGCCCAGCAAGAGCCATAACCATGGGAGGAGGGCCACCTGGCAACCTGGCAGGGGAGTGAGGAGAATGAATACCACGACCTCTCTCTCCTCCTTTCCTATGGGGTCCACACTAGTAACTTTCATTGGCCAAACCTAACTGGAATCCAGCGGGTGGGAGAGCCCAGTAGTCTGGAGAACAAAAAGTGGATTGGGAGGGGCAAAGAGAGAATTACCAGCACAGAGGTTAATACATTTAAATGGAAAGGCCATCTCAGTAGAGCCTTTCCAATGATGTTTTAAATGACTGGGAACAATGTGCACTGAACACAAGATCCACTCTTAAGAATTAATTAACCACTGGAATGTGGTTTTAGCTATGCAAAACCAACTAATAGAGTCAGTGATTTTGTTTTACAGGAAAGAAAAAGAGGAGACAGATCTGAATCAATGGCCTTCATCTACCTCTGAGTTATATAAAAAGCTCACTTAGAGACTTCCGGGATAGGGGTAGAATTGTGTACAGAAAGGAGCCCCACAAGAGTGGAAATCCTGCATAGGATGCGGAGGTTGGTAGTAAGAGAGAGAGAACACATTTTTTTTAACCTCCAAGGTGAGGCCCTAGAGGGGAAATGAAGTCATGGAGTCCGTGAAAAAAAAATAAGGTGGATCCGAAGCACCCCAGCAGGAAGCAGGAGACACACCCAGATTAGGTAATTCAAAAAGGAATCTCGTAAAGGAGCCATTTACAGAGGTGTGGGCAGGATGGAGAGGTATAGTGTGCACCCCAGGGTTAGGGGTTAGATCCCTGGGCCTAAAGAGGCAAGAGCTGTTACTAGACCCCTAGAGACAGAGGGGCCTGTGCAGAGGGGTCAGTCTCACAAAAGCTGAGACCTTTGGTCTAGGGAGCCATGTTGACAGGACCCCATAGGAAAGGAGCCAGAGAACTTCAGCCTCCAGGCCCCTGCCGCCACCCGGCCGTCCCCAAAAACAACCCAGAGGGAAGGGAGCTGGTGCCTGCAATCCATGTAGGTCAGCCTCCTGGGGCACAGAGGAGGGTGGGGAAGGATGGACCATGGATCTGGCATGGCAGACAGAAGATACCCAATAACAGGGGCAAAATTTCAAGCCAGTGCACCAGTTATCCTGTGGTATATTGCTTTTAGTGATTGGAATATTACCAGAAGAGGGCATATGAATTTCTCTGGACTCCCTGAAACCTTTATCCCTGGTGTTATTAACCAATGACAGTGAAATAACTTCTTGCCACAGCCTGCCTAAAACATTCCAAACAGAGTTGCCTTTGTGAGAAGAATCTTGAATACACATTTCTACCTACTCTTAGGATCATCTACTCCTATGAGCTTTGGTTCAGGGCTCATGTTTTAAAGCACTATTTTCTGTGTCAGCTCCTGCCGCTATGCAGGATGCCTGCCATCTCTTTCACGTGCCAACCAGAAATCAACTCCCCATCCCCGCCACACACACACTCACGAGGAAATTTCATGTAAAATCTGTATTTTAAGTCACACCATCCCGCCCAAATACCTGCCAAATTAGTATAAATACGTCCACGTGCGTGTGAAGGTAATCAGTTTTATTTTTATAGCTTCCAAACACCACCACTGTCATTTTTGGACATCGTGGCCCCAGCTAGCATCTGTGAGCATCTGTGCACGCAGGTCAGCCGCTGCAGCAGCTGAGCCTCCCCACCGCCAGCCATTCAGTCACCTGGATCGTGGGTGGATATGGCGTCTCAGAGCGGGTGGCAGATCCACTTGGTTCAGCTTCACGTGTCTTTAAGTTCCTGGAGGCAGAAGCTGGATTCAGCTTTGGTGGCAACTCTGACAAGTGGCCACAACCAATAATTCAATTCAATTTAGCTCAGTTTGATAAACATTTCTTGAATGCCAGTCTTATACCAACACTGCTCCAGGGCACTGTGCTATTGAAAGCGTGCTACCTGAAGTAATGGAAGATAGAGACAATCTCAAGTAAGAGAGAGTCCTAAGTCCCTCATGAGAAAGTATTTTTGAAAAATTGCCCAGGTTAGACAACTATCAAGGCACCTGGGTCCAAGCTTAGTAGCCAGCCAGGTATATCGGAAGAACACCAACCACTGAATCTTGAAAGCTCACAGCCAGCTTTGACACCTCCTTTCCCTCGTCCCTCACCTGAGCCAGGTGATTCTGCTTTTTGCATTTGCTTTCTTCATTCCGTTATCACCACCACCTTTCCAAACCGGGACTCTTATTCAGCACCTGGCGATTGCAGCCTCATTTCCTCTCCATCTAGTCTAGAACCCAATTAATCTTCAGGTTCACAGTTCTGGTTCTTCATATTCTTCTGCTTAAAAATCTTAATGGCTCCCTATTGCCTATGAAATGAAGCTAAAATTTCTTCCCTTGGTATTCAAGGGCCGCCTTCCGCTCCACTTCCAGCCCTATCCATCATTCCCTTCATGTACCACACCTTCCACCTCTGTGGGAAGAGCATTCCATTTCGTACATTCCTCTGTGCCTTTCTCAGGCTTTCCCCTCTGCCTTGGGCTCCCCCACTGCCCTCTCCATGCTTAGACAACCCACCCTCCGAGGTTCTCCTCTATCAAACCTCTTTTAGCCACCCTGGACGCATGAGTTTCTTCCTCCTCTGTAATCACACAGCATTTTGTTTGCAACTGTCTTTGGCACTTACCACAGTCTGCCTTTTATTATAGGAATTTGGTACATAGGGTTAAGAACGTCAGGGCTTCCCCTGGTGGCGCAGTGGTTGGGAGTCCGCCTGCCGATGCAGGGGACACGGGCTCGTGCCCCGGTCCAGGAAGATCCTACATGCCACGGAGTGGCTGGGCCCATGAGCCATGGCCGCTGAGCCTGCGCGTCCGGAGCCTGTGCTCCGCAATGGGAGAGGCTGCGTCAGTGAGAGGCCCGCGTACCGCACCAAAAAAAAAAAAAAAAAAAAAAAAAAAAGAATGTCTACCTTTTAGGATTATTGTGGAGCTATAATTACATATTATTTTAATATGCCTAGGCAGTTCACGGCATCCAGTAGAATTTAATAAGTAAATTGTAATTTGATATACGTAAGTCTACAATAACACGTTATTATTGTTATAGTTATTATTATAACAGACACAATGTGGTAGAGTGCTTAAGAACACAGCTTTGGAATCTAATTGAAAAATAACCAACTTATTAAATTTTTACCATATTCCAGGCGCTATGCTAAGAGATTCAGACATAGATTATCTACTTTATTTTCTTCAAGTTTTTAACCTTATTTACTTCATTATTTTAAACGTATGATGTGCTAAACACTATGCTAGCCACTGGGAATTCAGCAGAAGTCAAGACAGATGAGAATTTGCCCTCAAGGAGCTAATAATTTTATTGCGGGAGATAGATGGTAAAAAAGGAATTTAGAATATTTAGAATGTTACTTATATATTTATTTTGCTTATATGTCAGTCTCTCCCTACTAGAGTGTAAGCTCCATGGGGTAGCTGTTCCCTGTTGTATCCCCAGAACTAGAAGCCAAGCCTAGGAGAAAGGGGACTCTCAACAAACATTTATTGTGGCTAAAAACAATAGTGCTCTGAAAGATGGAGGTGGGGAGCGGGTTGTTACTTCAGATGGGGTGATTAGGGAAACATCCCTCTGATGTTTCAAAGAAACTGTTAGGGACACTGAGGCTTAGAGAGGTGAAATAATAAATTAGCCAAGGCCACATGGTTACTCTATGCCAAAGACAAAATTCAAATGAAGACAGTCTGATTTCAGAGCCCACACACCTTGAAGGGTGGGTGACATCTGCGAAGTATTCAGGACAGTGCCTAGTGCATAATAGTTGCTCAATAAACATCTTTTACATCTTCTACTGGATTGTCAGTCTTGAAATCAATTTTGTTTTAAAAGCATGGAATTATTGATTGGCTAGTGAATTAATGACTCAGCATGGATCATTTTTGGGACCCAGAGAGTCAGTTTGTTTCTGTTTACTGATACTTTTCCTTTTTCTTTCCTCTTTTTTTCCCCTCTAATGAGTGGGCAAGATGCTTAGCGGGTGATGGGAGAGAGAATGTCACAGGATACTGAGGGTTGGAGGGAATTCCAGGTGTCTGTAGGAGGCACAGCAGTTCAGCCAGCTGCTTGGGAGAGCAACCCCTCTTCACCAACATTGACTGCTGGACCGGAGTTGCTGGAAGCATTTCTCTCCAAGCCGCAGTAACTCTGCAGGTACTTCAGCGGAGCCCAGTCTTGACAAATGTCCGTGCTTTCCAAGGCAGAGCAGGGTCTACTGGGGAGGAGGGGCTGGGAGGGGAAAGGAAAGCCATCAGAGTAATAACTGCTCCTGGCCTCCGCTCTGTGCCAGCTGCCACCAGCCTGCTCTGTCCCCGTTCACATGGGGCTGCTAAGAGCTGTTTGGGGAGAAGCAGGCATTCCTCAAAGGAACACAGAACAAGGAAGGCCCCTGTACCAGGCCAAAGGGCAGACAGCAGGCATGACTCACTGCCATTTGCTGGGCGTTGAGACCCTGTGGCTTAGACGGTTCATTGCCTTATTAGCATTTCTCAAACTAGAAGACCATGCAAACAAGCACTCCAACAGGAAGCAACGCAATGGCTTCCTGCTCCCACTCCAGTGGTCCCGGAGAGCACAGACCAAGAGAGGCCCCAGAGTTCTGTTGCTCTTCCTTACGGAATCCCATTTGGAAAGCCTGCTGACCACCTCTCAGCCACATTCCATTTAGCCTGCTGGCAGATGTAACAATTCTGCAAAGCCAGTGTTAGTATCCCCATTTTACAGATACGAAAAGTCAGACTGAGAGGGATTAAGTGATGTGCTCAGAATCACAATGTAAGTAGGGAAGCAGGGATTTGAACCTAGATATGTCTGATCTTAAAGCTACTTTTTTCTACCACACCATTTTGCTTTTAAAAAGATCTATGCCCAGGGAGGGATTAAACCCGCAATTGCAGAGAAATCTGACTGCAGGCTGCTGACAGATTGGCCATCCAGAAGATGCAGTCCCTGAACAAAGCCCATGCTCGGGCTGGCCTTCCTCCATCCTGCGTGTTAGCTGTCTCACTAATAATCAGTCCAGTGCGAAAGAGTGCCAGGAAGATGACAAGCCCGGAACCCCCAGGGACCACTCTTAAATAGGAGCTTTACTTAAAGGATGGGATGTTCAAAGAGGCTGAGATTTCCACACGCACTCTCTTCTGACTCCTGGGAGAGAAGCTTTCATTCCAGGGAGTCACAATATCTGTGCGTCTTTCAGACAGCTTTCTCTTTTTAAAGCTGCACAGCACCGGCAGTTGTGGAGCTCTCGATTTATTACAAAGGCTGCTGAGGGAGATGGCAGAGAGCTGGAGTGTGTGTGTGTGAGAGGGAGGCAGAGACAGAGGGAAAGAGAGACAGAGGCAGAGAAACAGAGACAGAGATATTAGGCAAATCACTCATCCTCACGGTCCCTCAAACAGAAGAAACATGCTCCCTCTTTGATAGCAGTGGAGTCAAGATGAATGAGGATTTCAGTTATTGAAACTGAGTTCCCCTAAAACCAAGTTCCTCTGCTGAGTTTATGATTCCAACACCTGTTCCCCTCCAGATCAAAGATTACCAGAAAAGGGAGGATTGAAACTGAGCCGGACCCTGAGGATACGAAAGCCTTTCCGTGTCCCCGGTTTCTTGTTTGCAGGAAAAAGTCTTCAGCCTCCTAGACCTTCTCTGAACTCCAAAGGGCAGATTCAGACAGTTACTAATTAGGAAAGGGAGAGAATGCAGAAACAAAGGAGCATTCAGGAAACAACAGTACAGCACAGAGCAGGGTCCTGGTTCCTCCTGAAGGGGTATAAGTAACAATGTATCTCTGAGTTCTTCTACTGGAACTAAGGCTACCCACCCAGGTGGAGGATGGTAACTTCAGGCTGAGCACAAGTACTTGGACCCCCAGACTGGTTGGAGTCAGATGACTGATGATTGAGATTTGACCCTGTTACCTCACCACCAACCAATCAGAGGAAGGTCACACACCCTGCAGTCTTTCTCCCCCAGATGTTGCCTATAAAAACTCTTCCCTGAAAACCATCAGGGATTTTGGGCTTTTTGAGCAAGAGCTGCCCATTCTTCTTGCTTGACCCTTGCAATAAATCTTCCTCTGCTCCAAACTCCGATGTTTCAGTTTGTTTGGCCTCACTGTGCGTGAGGCACCCAAACTTGGATCAACAATATGACCAAAATTCAGCCAAAGAGGTTTAATACTAGACCTATTCAGTAGACAAACATTATATTTATTAATCAACAATAATTGGGACCTGCTATAAAAGATCTCCCTTGTTGGTTTCATTCATTCATTCCGTCTTTCATTCAACAAGCATATATGGAGTTCTTACTAGGGGACAAGAATTGTTCTGGGTGCTGGAAATGCAAAGATGCATGAAACACGATGTCTTTCTCTGAAGACTTTGAATACAGTCTAGCAGATTGTTTAACAAAAGGCACTTAGAGCCCAGAGGCTACTTTGGCTTGAAATCCCAGCATTAGACTCTTTCCTTTGAGTTAAAGCACCAGCTACAGTTAAAATGTCTGTGAATTAGGGGTAACTCAGTGGCAGGGACTAGCTGGTGTCCCTTTGAAGTGAGACAGACACTAAGAAAGTTTTGATGGAGGAATATCAAAAGGTCCAGGAGCCTATAAATTGTGTCAGTAGAAAAACAAGGGCAACATGAGGCCTTTTGCAAATCAAGAAGAGGACCTCCTTTCTGCCTTTCTTCTCTGTTGTTTTACGCCTCTTAAGATACACACATCTCTGCACACGCTGCAGTGAATTACAAGATGGAGCACAGCTCACTTTCGACCTACTGGCACGCCACTACAAAAACATTTTCCTTTTTTTAAAGTCTGTGTGTGTCAGCAGTTCAGCCAAGCCGATCAAGGCTTTTTATTTGACGATGAAAATTGTGGAATTTTAGGTCATAATGTTTCCTGGACACAAAAATATTTTTTCCAATATGATTGCAAACTGGATGATTTTTTAAATTGGGTTTACTATTATAAAATATTTTCACCGCCCCATATCAGTAAACAATATAAACTAGGCACTGTAAACCTGGCCTTGTAGGCCTGACCCTCAATGAAATCTCAGCTTTTTTTTTTTTTAAGAGTCTACAGTCTCTTTTTTATTGGGGTATATTTGATTTACAATGCTGTGTTAGTTTCAGGTGTACAGCAAAGTGAATCAGTTATACATATACATATATCCACTCTTTTTTTTTTTTAGATTCTTTTCCCATTTAGGCCATCATAGAGTATTGAGTAGAGTTCCCTGTGCTATACAGCAGGTCCTTATTAATTATCTTTTTTTTTTTCGGTACGTGGGCCTCTCACTGTTGTGGAGCACAGGTTCCGGATGCGCAGGCTCAGCGGCCACGGCTCACGGGCCCAGCCACTCCGCGGCATGTGGGATCTTCCCGGACCAGGGCACGAACCCGCGTCCCCTGCATCAGCAGGAGGACTCTCAACCACTGCACCATCAGGGAAGCCTTAATTATAATTATCTATTTTATATATAGTAGTGTGTATATGTCAATCCCAATCTCCCAGTTTATCCCTCCCCCACTTATCCCTTGGTAATCATAGTTTGTTTTCTACATCTGTGACTCCACTTTTGTAAATAAGTTCATTTGTACCCTTTTTCTTTTTAGATTCCACATATAAGTGATATCACATGATATTTGTATTTCTGTGTCTGACTTACTTCATTCAGTATGACAATCTCTAGGCCCATCCATGTTGCTGCAAATGGCATTATTTTGTTCTTTTTTATGCCTGAGTAATATTCCATAGTATATATATGTACCATGTCCTCTTTATCCATTCCTCTGTTGATGGACATTTAGAGTGCTTCCATGTCCTGGCTATTGTAACTAGTGCTGCAGTGAACGCTGGAGTACATGTATGTTTTCGAATTATGGTTTTCTCTGGATATATGCCCAGGAGTGGGATTGCTGGGTCATACGGTAGTTCTATTTTTAGTTTTTTAAGGAACCTCCATACTGTTCTCCATAGTGGCTGTACCAATTTACATTCCCACCAATAGTGTAGGAGGGTTCGAAATCTCAGCTTTAAGACTGAGTTCTGTCCAACTTTCCTGTACACTTGAAACCAACACAACATTGTAAATTAACTATACAAAAAAAGCTGAGTTTTGTCCAGATGAATGCCATATGACTGTGACTGGGTTGGCCACCAGATTCCCACAATACCCCCAAGTGTGTCCAACATGCCTGGCAAGGCCAGCAGTTCTTACCATGGAAACATGTGAACAGATCAATTTAATTCCATGGAAACATTCAAAATATCCTTCCCTTCCGCCCAGAAAATGCCATTTCATTAACTTGTGCATCTATCTACGTAAGATATCTGTCGCACTGTGTTTATTTCATTATGATGAAGTTAAGAAACGATCAAGAAAATTTTAGAATAAAAGTGGCATCAGACATTACACTTTTATCTTTTTTGTTGTTAAATAAAATTATGTTTCCCCAAGTCTGAAGTTTTAAGTCAATTTTCAGAAATTTCCTCCTAGACTTCCCCAAGGACTTAGCTGTATTGGTTGTACCCCAAACTCTCCCCCCATATTACCACAAAATCTCCCAACTCATCTTTGAGATGACTCCATCCAGGTTTTCAGGACTCACTGAGAACTTTATGTAAACTACAGCCAGTATATCTCAGCTTTTATGACTCCACAGACGCTCAGTGATGAAGCAACAGCCAAAGATAGGCATTTTAATCACCATTTTACAGATGGAAAAACAGCTGTAGGAGTTAAACAAATCCCTCAAGGTCAGTCAACTAGGAAAGACAGAGTAGGGGACCTATCTTATAACCCTAACCCTGGATCCCATGATTTCTCTCCTGTGCCACCTTGATAGATTTTTGTTCTAGACCCAAAGCAAGATGTGAAGGCATTTCAAATTTTTGATAAAAAGTAATAATAAAATGTGTCTATTACAACATCATAGACTTTTTTTACCGTTAGGTGTCAGCAATATGACCTTCCACATTTTTTCACTTCCATACCAACTCTCTAGCCACTAGGAACTTTCTAGAAAATTATCAATTTCCTTGGGGTGATTTTTTAAATTTCCTCATTAGATGAAATTCTGGTTTTCCTCAAGAGTATCTTTAAAATTTCTAGACAATACTTTTTTTTCCCCAAGCCTTTTTCTGGGGTGGTGATATCTTTTGGCCACATTCTGAGTGTGTACTTTAATATGGAAGAGCTTAACTCAAGATTCCCATAAACATGTAAATGTCCATTTGATTAGATATTGCTACAACACATGGTCACTCAGTGGGCTAGCCCCATGATTAGTCTTAAACTAAAGTGTTCTGTTATTTTCTCCAATAAGGAACTGGATGCCTCTTTAAACCACTTGATCATTTCTGTTTATCGAAGTCTGTTTTGCTTCTCTATATGGTGTTGTGCATTGGTCTCGGAATGTTACCAGTAATGTTCAGTGCCACCATTGGTGGAGTGTCTACAGGACCTATACCAGACATTTTTTATAAATTCTTTTACTCATATTCACATCAATCCTATGAGGTAGATAATCTACACCCATTTTACAGATAAAGTAGATTTAGAGAAATTCAGTTACTTGCCTAAGCTCACACATCTAGATTGCCAAAACTGGCCTTAAAACACATTTCTGCTTGACTCTTAAGCCAACACTGTCTCCCACACTTTACTTGACCTCCCAATTACAAAATGCTCTAACAGGTATAGCATAGGATTTTGGAAGCCCAAAGGCTGTTCTGATTCTCCTAATTTATTTTATCTATCATTCCCAGATCTCCAAATCAAAGACGGATATCATAACAAACCCTGGGCAGATAATTTTTAATTGAATGGTCTATATATTGATGTTTCCTCAGTTGGATGTCCTGATCATGTCTGGAGTTATTTTCTATGTTTGTTCCTTTTTCCTCTGGGGAGATATATTTGATCTGAGAGCATCTGTTATTTTCTGGAACAATTTTCTCATTTGGCTTTGAGCTTGCTGTAGGTATCCGATGTGCTTCCTCAGATTTGTTGGTTCACACCACAAACATTATTAATACCTACTGCTTGAGACTATTCGGGTAAAGTGAGAATGGCCTTTGTTAGTAATGCCACTATCAGCTTTCTTAATCAAGTTGCTGATACGTTATGTTCTAGATACTCTGAAAAAGACAGAAGAGAAATGGAGCCCCTGTTAATGCCGTTCTGAAGCAGAAATACCCTCTTCACAGTGCCAACAAAAGAGATCTGCATCTATTACAGACAATCAGTATTTCCGCTATGGAATTATGGGGGGCTACAGGACATTGGTGAGTTTAGTGACTTTGGCAGACTTCTGCTGTCACTAGAGTAGAGGCACTGTTTAAAGGGGGGTTAATTGCTCTGGTCTGAAAGAAACATTGAGAATAATAGGAAACTCCTCCATGTCAAAAGTGTTTTCTGTAAGACAGTTTCCAGATTGGAAAAGACAAAACTATACTCATTGATCGATTAGAGAATAAATTAAAGAATTAAAAGAGTAGATAATGAAGCGTAAACTTGAGTGACACAGACCTTTATACTTTTTTCAACAACATTATTGAGGTTTTTTCCCTCCATAACCAAAAAAGGAAAAAATAGAAAAGAAAATTTCAGTGAAGCAAATCTGTAACATACAGAAAAACATACATAAAAAATCATACCACCTGGAGATAATCACTGTTTTGATATTTTTCTATACATGTATGAATATGTACTTTATATATTTGAGATCACATTATACAGACTACTTTTAAACTTAATAGTTTTCCCATATAAGACATTTCTAATAACTTTATAGTATTTCTATCTTTGGTCTGGGACTCATTTTACCAATTTCTATCGTTGATTAGTTAGTTATGTTTTCTGGCTTTTCCTATTATAAACGACATTGAAATGAATCACCTTATACACACCTGGTTGTGTATCTATCTAATTGTTTCTTTAGAATAAATTCCTATGAAGTTACTACCTCAATGCATACATACCTAAAAAGCAAAACCCAAAACCTCTTTGTAATATATTGCCAAGTTGCCTTCTAGAAAATTTGTTTTAATTCAGTATCAGCAACAGTACCTAGCTCTCACAGTCCCACCTATGCTTGGTATTATCAAATACACGCACTTTTGCCAATAAAATAATTTGAACGCTAATTATAGCTAACATTAACAAATGCTTCCTGCTGCCATGTGCTGGGCTAATGCCTTACTAAGAGCTCGTGTGAGTCTGCCATGTTTAGGTCCTCCATCAGCCCAACCAAGTGAGACCAACCTTCTAGTCCCAGGCTATGCTTTATCCACTGCTCTCAAAGAGACTGCAGGGGCTTTCCTGGTGGCGCAGCGGTTGGGAGTCTGCCTGCCAATGCAGGGGACACAGGTTCGTGCCCCGGTCCGGGAAGATTCCACATGCCGCGGAGCGGCTGGGCCCGTGAGCCATGGCCGCTGAGCCTGCGCGTCCGGAGCCTGTGCTCCGCAACGGGAGAGACCAAAACAGTGAGAGGCCCGCGTACCGCAAAAAAAAAAAAAAAAAAAAAAGAGAGAATGGAAACTAAAACCCCAACACCTTCGATTCCCTCTTTCATCTGATAACGCTCAGGAGTCAGCCACTCTGGCCACCGGTTCTCTGTGCATTATCCCCAGGATGCTCTGTACTTCCTGGCTACACCTGCACACCCTCCTTCTGCAGGAACAGCTTACAGCTCACACACCCTTACAGATCCACCCTCTTCTCTGGGTGCTCCCATCCTTGCCTAGCCTTAAAAGAAACCTTCATTCAAGACACGGCTTCAGTGGCAGCCCTCTCAAGCAGTGACTATTTATTCCTTTACTCATCACATACCTCAGGGCCTCATGTCCTATTTGCTAGAAGAAACAGCTGAGGGTGGTTGCCCAGAGAAGGCAGAAATCCACAGTGAGGAGAGCAAAGGCAGGTGGCTGCTGATTTTTGTTATTATCTTTATTGTTTTATTTAACTTGAAAAATGACATACATGTAAAACAACACACATGCATTAGTCTGATAAAAAATAAAAGTTAAATTTCAAAGAATAAAGTATAGAAAGTATCAGTAACTTACCCAAAATCACATAATAAAATGTTATCTCATTGTTTTGCTTTATTTGTATTATTACTGCTGAATTTGACTTTTTTTCGGTATGTTTTTACCAACTGTTGGTATTGTCATAGTTTATAAATTGCATCACTCATCTTTTTATTTTGGGATGTTTATCTTTTGACTAATTTATATAAACTCTTTAGTTATTATGCACTTTGACTCGTATGTCTTGTAAATCATTTCCTTTGTTATAGTTTTATTAATGCTATTTTCCAGATATATAGAAGTTTTATGTTTTCATACACATTTTTCAGTTTTTCTTTATAGTTTCTGCTTTGAAAAGTCTTTCTTATTCAATAGTTCATACATACCCATTTATATTTATACATATAGTTTTTCATAGTAGTCCCTCACAACCCTCTGTATTTTTGGAAGGTTGGTAATGATGTCCCCTTATTCATTCTTGACTTTAGTAATTTCTGTCTTTTTTCTTTTTCTTTTTCTTTGTCTTGCTCAGTCTGGCTAAAGATTTGTCACTTGTGTTGGTTTTCTTCAAAGAACCAACTTTTTATTGATTTTCTCTATTGTTTTTCTATTTCATTTATTTCTTTTTAAAAATTTTTAAATTTTATATTGGAGTATAGTTGAGTCACAATATTGTGTTAGTTTCAGGTGTACAGCAAAGTGATTTAGTTATACATATTCATATATTTTTTCTTTTTTAGATTCTTTTCCCACATAGGCTATTACAGAGCATTGAGTATAGTTCCCTGTGCTGTACAGTAGGTGGTTGTTGATTATCTGTTTTACATATACGTCAATCCCAACCTCCCAATTCATCCCCCCCTGCCACCTTTCCCCCTTGGCATCTACAAGTCTGCCCCCTAAGCCTGCGAGGCGGTTTCTGTTCTGTAAATAAGTTCACTTGCAGCATTTTTTTAGATTCCACATATAAGTGATATCACATGATATTTGTCTTTCTCTGACTTATTTCACTTAGTATGATAACCTCTATGTCCATCCATGTTGCTGCAAATGGTATTATTTCATTCTTTTTTTATTGCTGAGTAATATTCCATTGTATATATGTACCACGTCTTCTTTATCCGTTCTTCTGTCTATGGACATTTAGGTTGCTTCCATGTCTTGGCTATTGTAAATAGTGCTGCAATGAACATTGAGGTGCATGTATCTTTTCAAATTATGGTTTTCTTCAAATATATGCCCAGGAGTGGGATTGCTGGATCAAATAGTAGCTCTGTTTTTAGTTTTTTAAGGAACCTCCATACTCTTCTCCATAATGGCTGTACAAATTTACATTCCCATCAACAGTGTAGGAGGGTTCCCTTTTCTCCACACCCTCTCCTTTATTGTTTGTAGACTTTTTGATGATGGCCATCTGACCAGTGTAAGGTGATACCTCATTGTAGTTTTGATTTACATTTCTCTAATAGTTAGCGATGTTGAGAATTTTTCATGTGCTTTTTGGCCATCTGTATGTCTCCTTTGGAGAAATGTCTATTTAGATCTTCTGCCCAGTTTTTTTTTTTAATTTATTCATTTTATTTATTTATTTATTTTTTGGCTGTTTTGGGTCTTCGCTGCTGTACACAGGCTTTCTCTAGTTGCAGCGAGCGGGGGCTACTCTTCGTTGCAGTGCACGGGCTTCTCATTGCGGAGCAGGGGCTCTCGGCATGTGGGCTTCAGTAGTGGTGGCACGTGGGCTCAGTAGTTGTGGCTCACGGGCTCTAGAGCACAGGTTCAGTAGTTGTGGCCCACGGGCTTAGTTATTCCGTGGCATGTGGGATCTTCCAGGACCAGGGATCAAACCCATGTCCCCTGCATTGGCAGACGGATTCTCAATCACTGCACCACCGGGGAAGCCCCTTCTGCCCAGTTTTTAATTGGGTTTTTTTTTTTTTTTATATTGAGCTGCATGAGCTTTTTGTATATTTTGGAGATTAATCCCTTGTCGGTCACATCATTTGCAAGTATTTTCTCCCATTCTGTGGGTTGTCTTTTGGTTTTGTTTATGGTTTCCTTTGTTGTGCAAAAGGTTTTAAGTTTAATTACGTCTCATTTGTTTATGTATTTCATTTATTTCTACTCTGATATTTATTTTTTCCTTTCTTCAACTTTTAAAATTTTTAGTTTCTTAAAGTGGAAGGTTAGGTTATTGATTTGAAGTTATTCTTTTTTAATATAGGTGTTTACAGTTATAAATTTCCCTCTAAGTACTACTTTAGCTGCATCCTATGTTTTGGCATGTTGTGTTTTCATTTCATCCATCTTAAAGTGTTTTCTAATTTCCCTTGTGATTTCTTCTTTGACCTGTGGATTATTTTCTTAAGAATGTGTCATTTAATTTCTTCCTCTGTCCATCTGTTATTGATTTCCAATTCAATACCACTTTGGTCAGAGAACATATTTTGTATGACTTTGATCTTTTTGAATTTACTGAGTCTTGTTTTATGACTTAGCATGTGGTCTATCCAGGAGATATCCTATGTGCCCTTGAAAAGAATGTGTATTCTGCTTTTGTTCGGTATAGTGCTCTATAGCTGTCCATTAGGTCTAATGGGCTTATAGTGTTGTTCAAGTTTTCTGTTTCCTCGGTGATCTCCTGCCTATAGATAGTCTGTGTAGTATTGAAACTTCCATGAGTTTTGGCTTGTTACTTTTTACCTTTTTCTGAGGTAATTTTAATTGTTTCTATTTTCTTAGAAAATTAGGTAATGCAAATTTTCAAGTTTATTGTATGAAGCATATTTTCGTAAATCTTAACATTTCTTCTATATTTGTGGCTAGACTTTCTTTCTCATTCCTAATGTTTTATATTTGTTTATTCATTTTTGTTTTCAATTAGTAGATTTTCTACTCTCTTGCATTTTGTCAAAAGTAACAACTACGTCTTTACCATTTATTTTCTAATTAATAAATGTCTGCTTTTATCTTTATTAATTCCTACTTTCCTTGGGTTTGTTCTTTTGTTCATTTGCTAACATCTTCAGGAGAACACTTAGTACATTTAGTTTATGTTTCTATTTATTTCAGGATAAACTTCAAGTTCAAAACTTTACTCTGAGTACGGCTTTGGCTACCTCTCATAGGTTTTGCCATTTACTATTCTTACTACCATGATTTTCTAAATATTTTGCATTGTAATTTTGATTTCCTCTTTGACCCAGGAATTACTTAAGAGAGTATTTTAAAATTCCCAATTGTTTGGGTGTTCATTTTTTTTGTTAATTTTTTGTGCCTGAATATGTGGGCAAGTTTTTGTAAACAGTCAATGTCTATAGGTTAGAAGTAGGGATCAGCAAACTAGAGCCAAATCCTACCCACTACCTGTTTTTTAAATAAAATATTATTGAAAATATATCCATACCCATCCCATTTATTCATTGTTTAGAGCGGCTTTCATGCTACAACTGCAGAGTTGACTAGTTTTGATACAGACTGAATGTCCTGTGAAGCCAAAAATGTTTTCTATTTGGCCCTTCACAGAAAAAGCTTGCCAATCTCTACAGAGTAACTGAGTATGTATAGTATAAACACTAACAAGGTAGCTTTTAACTAAAACATTTTTGTTTCTAAGTGAATGTAAATTACAGCTATACGAAATAATTTAATAAATAAAACACAATGAAAGCATCGACTAGCACAGAAGTGAGTATGTTGCTGCAGGAAATCTTGAGAAGCATCTCAATCCAATTCAGGCAACAATTATTCCATACTAAAACGTAACCAAAGAAAGCTCAGATTGGATCATGGATACCCTGGAAGTACACAAATAATATGAAAAGTCACACTTGCCAACTTTCTGGAATATCAATATTACACGATGACTATTAAGTTAAAAATATTAAATGTAAATACATGTTAAATGTAATATTAAATGTAAATGTAATAAAATGTAATTAACTGTAAATGTAATAAAATAGTAAATGTAAATACAGCGATGCCGAGGAGTAAAATGTAGAATTTGTATGCATTTCTAAGATAAAACAAATTTCGAGACAACTTTATCCTCGATTGTAGTAGTTTAATTAAGATGCACCCTAGACCCCTAGGAGGATTCCTTTACTCACACTGCCTTGGCAAGTCGCTGCAGAATTGTGGTACAAAAGCAGGATGTTCTTTGTAATAATTATCAGTGTGTGTTTATGTGGATGTGTGAAGTACTCGATTCCTCTCTGTTCAATACCTAAGAGGTTGGCCCAGAAAGCATGAAACTTAAAACATTCTGCAGTTGAAGCAGAAACTGGCAATCTGGATAGAAGCCAAAGAAAATTCGATCTAATACTAAATAAAAACTTCATGTCAAGGCAGAGTTCAGAGTACTGAAAGGGCAGGTAGAGAACCTCCACAGGACAGGCAGGAATGATAGGACCCCATCCTGAGTGCAGGGTCAAACTGCTGGGACCTATAGCTGTCAATTATATCACACCCACCTCAAGTGAAGGGACAAAAGCTCTGAACATCTTCCCAATTTCCATCTCGAAGGACCACAGAGAGTGTTCCTTCTGTTAGCTGATCCCAGGAAGCCAGAATTCTCCAGCACCTTCCCTTCTTCTTGGTCTTTTTTTCTTCCATTTTCTTCTTGTCTCTGAGTTAAATGGTGTAGAGAGAAGAGAGAATAAAACTTCCTCAGAGAGTCACAAGCCTCTGATTTTTTCCTCCCCTTTCCTAGAATGAAATGATTAGCTAGAGAGGAAAAAATTCAACATTCTACTCATAATCATCACGAGTACTTCAGTGGAAATGTTTGAGCAGCGATGCCAGTGTAAGCTGAACAGTCCTACTGAGACAGGAAGGGGACAGAGCACAACCTTTAAAAGAATGACAGCCTTTGAGGACACGACATAAACTGGTTAGACCCAACTAGGTCCAAGATGGTGGACCATTGACTTCCACTAGATCTTGAGCCTCAGTGTATGCTCGTTGTAATATATTAGCAAGCTAAATGACACAGCCACAGGAGCCACGACAGTTCTGAGGCTGACCACAAAAGACCAAAAAATGGGCAGTGACCCAATTCCTGGAAATCCCACCCCTCCCTAAAATAGTTGGAATAATCCTTGTATTCATTAGCCTGTGAAATTACACACCCTTATAAACACTGACAACCCCGTACCCTGGTGCCTCTCGCCTTCTGAGATGGCCCACACTCTTTCTATGGAGTGTGTATCTCCCTGAATAAACCTTCTTTCGCTTTACTACGGCTTGCTCTTGAATTCTTTCCTGCACAAAGCCAAGAACCCACACTTGGCGGCCATCCCAGGGACTCACCAAGGCTCAGGTGAGTCCCTGGGACGTGACCATCCTCTTGCGCCCCACTTTCTTTCCTGCCACGCTACTGCAGTGTGGTCTGCATGGACAGTATGAGGAGAAGAATGTTATTAAGACTCTATCTGTGTTTATTCAATCCCACAAAAGAGAAATGGACAGTGCATTCCAGGAACGAGTAACCCTGGGTGGGGCTGAGATGCTCATGCATCTTTTCCATAGCCCAGATGAAATATCACTCGAAATTACCTAATTGGCTAATCTTTGATTCTGTAGCTGCTGTGATATAGTCCAATCTTGTTTCCTCAATAATGGCAGAGATTGCTAGCTGTCTGCCCAATATTCGTTCTCTCCTCTTTTTCTTTATAACATAGTTCTGATTTGGGGAGGAGGGGGAGTGATGAAATGCCCAGCCAAAAACCTGAATTTCCCAGCTTCTCTTACAGAGATTAAGTAACTCTATGACTAAGCTCTAGCTTCTAACACATTGGGCTTTTGGGAAAAGCCCCTTAAAAAGGACTGTTGAATCAGTCGGGAGTCCCCGTTGGCCTTCCCCTTCCTTTCCTTCCTGCCTGAACTGTGGATTCAATGGCTGGACGTGCAATGTGCAACTTGTGACCTTAAAGTGACCTGTGAATGGTAACCACACAAGTTTGGCTTCTAGGAGTCAGGATCATTGATGACTAGACAGAGCCAGCAGATCATCCCTGAATTACCCACCTCCAAACTTCATTTACACGAGAGAAAAATAAACCTCTATCTTTTTTAAGTCACTGCTATTCCAGAGCTCTGTTGCTAACAGTGGAACAATTCCTAACACCCTATGTGATAGGCGGGATGTCCCTGGTTAGGTGTATTTCCCTTTGCAAAGGAAAATTGGTGATACAGATTTACACACCAATCTCCTGTAAGTTTGGTTAGTAGGAAACAAACTCCCAGAGACCTCTGTGTTTCCAGTGAACTACAAAGTTGAATTTCTGGATCCTGTGGTGCATGGAATAAATATGAGACAATGTTACCTGAATACCAGGTTCTCCTCTCGGTGGGTGTTGAACGGAAAGATACAACCAAGCCAAAGAGTGGGAGGAGGAAGGATTTATTACTTGCAGTAAGTAAGGAGAACATCGGGGATCATTCCCAAAGCAGAGACTCTCCGAATAGCAAAATTGGGGAAGTTCTGAGCTAAGTGTACATGCATATTCATGAAGGGGCTTGGGAGGTCAACAGAGTTCAAGCTTTAGTTGATTGAAGTCATGAGGGTCAGATAAGGTCAACATCATCATCCCTTAGGTTCCATGAATTCATTCACGGTCCCTAGTTTCAGAAGTTGGTAACGCAGCTGTAAGCAGATAAGGTAAGTGGTCCCTGGAGAAAGAGAAACAGGAATGGCTTGCTTGATAGAAGAGAATCCATTTTGGCCTAAGCCATTTTGTGATCTAAGCCTGGCCACAATGCTTGCCCTTGGATGGGTCTCAGTAATTAATGATCTTAGGGGAAATGAGGGAATGCTGGAAAAAGGGAAAAGCAGGCAAGAAATAATAGTTTAGCAATATAACGGAGCCCTAGTTCCTCCTCAAGGAATGTACATAACAATCTGATACTTAGAGTTCTGCAGGAACTAAGGACCCCCACCCAGGTGGAAGAGGGATTGATGATGATGTCGACCCTCCAGACTTCAGTCAACTAAAGCTTGGATTCTGTCGACCTTTGCCCCAATTCTATGCTGAATTCTCCTCTGCCCAAGCCCCTTCATGAATATGCATGTATCCTTAGCTTAAAACTTCCCCAATTTTGCTGTTCAGTGGGACACTGATTTGGGAAAGATTTCCAGTGTTTTCCTTACTTGGCACAAGTAGTCATAAATCCTTCCTTCTCCTTATCTTTGATTTGGTTGTGTCTTTTTTTTTTTTTTTTTTGCGGTATGCGGGCCCCTCACTATTGTGGCCTCTCCCATCGCGGAGCACAGGCTCCGGACGCGCAGGCTCAGCGGCCATGGCTCACGGGCCCAGCCGCTCCGTGGCATGTGGGATCCTCCCGGACCGGGGCATGAACCCTTGTACCCTGCACCGGCAGGCGGACTCTCAACCACTGCGCCACCAGGGAAGCCCTTGGTTGTGTCTTTTGACTTGACACCAACCAAGAGGCAAACCCAGTTTTGGGGTAACACAGCCACCAATGACTTTCCCAATGGGAAGCAAGTTTCCTATCCTGCCACCCAAAACGAGCCTTTGTTGTGCCTAAAGTAACCCTGAGAGCCCATACTGGTCAGTTCTAGGACTTGACTGTTGTCTAGCATGCATAACCCATGCTTGGTAAATATTGGTTGATTAACGGAGGACAAAAAAAAGAATCACCAAAGTGAAAGTGGCTGGAATTTCCAAGCGTGGTTGAAAAGGTTGAGGAAATGTATTTTAAAATAAATGTAGGCAATTTATAGTTGGAATTTGTGTTGGTAGTTGATGGAAGGTAAGGGAAAATCCCATGTAAAGATATTCTGTTGCTCTGGCCCGTGATATCATCACTTTGAAAGAAACAAGGAGGGAGGTGGGGTTGAAAGGGAAGTGAGAGCACACGGATGACCAATATCCCTGAGTCACAAGTTTGTCCAAGCCATGGTTTGACCACAGTTGTCATTTCTCTCCGGGATGACCCCTCTCCAGGCCAGGTTTCATTCTGTCCTGCTTTGTTTCTGTCCCCACCTCCTGGACTCTCTTAGTGAGGGTCTGGTCCCTCTTAATATGTTTATTCAGGGCAGGAGGGGACTTGACCAGGTTGTCCATGGCACCAAATGCCCGTGGCTCCCTCACGCGGGAGAGTCAGACCCAAGGTGACCCAGGCAGTGACCGTCTCAGAGGCTCTACTCATGGCTGGTCCAGACCAACCCCAGAGAAGCCCACTCTTCCAAAGCATTGGTCAGGATAGTTATTTTAGCTACTGAGTACCACAGTTCTCTGTGTGTGTTAGCTAATTAATACCCTGACCTACTCTATGAAGTCAGTTCTACCATTGTGCCCATTTTGCATTTGAGGAAACAAACTTATGCAGGTTAATTCATTTGCCCAGATCACAGTTCCTAAGTGGTAGCTCTGGGAGTCACACCCAGTGTGACTGAGGAGCCAGACTCCAGCCAGGGTACTATTATTCACTGTTTTCTATGAAACATAGAAACGGAAAAGGAAGAGACTCAAAATCGCCTGTGACTTTAGCCACACAGATAACTATTTGTTTTACTTCCTACCTGCTACCCTTATTGTAAACCTCACCTTTATGTAGCAGTAATGTTGGCTTTCCAGGCATATTCCTGGGAAACGGTCTCTCTTCCTCCCTGTCAGTGGCATATCTTGAGACTAGCCTTTGCAATTCCCTTAGAATCTGTGCCCTTGCCCTCTCCAGGAAACCCCTGTGAAACAGGAGGGAAGGGGGCAGGACACCGCCTCTAAAAGAATGACATAGCTCTTGAGGTTACGACAAAGACTGGTTAGAACAAGTTAGGTCCAAGATGGCAGAAGATTCAACTTCCAGGGGACCTTGAGCCTCATTATACGTTCATTGTAATATATTAGCATATGCTAAATGACACCCACAGGTGCTATGACAGTTCCAAGGCTGACCATAAAAGGCCAAAAAATGGATGGTGGCCCATATCCTGGAAATCTCTGCCTCTGCTCCAAAATAGTTGGAATAATCCTCCACTCGTCAGCCTATGAAATTAACCAGCCTGTAAAAACTAACCACCCATGTTTCAGGGCCTCTCACATTCTGGGAATGCCCATGCTCTGTCTATGGAATGTGTACTTCTCTCAATAAATCTACTTCTTACCTATCACTTTGTCTCTCACTGAATTCTTTCTGTGACAAGACATAAAGAACCTGAGCTTCATTAAGTCCTGAGACCAGGTGTGTGATTTCAAATAAAAGACAGTGGGTTCAAGTCCCAGTCTGAGTTTTGTCTGGGTTCAAGTCCCAGCCCATGGGTTCAAGTCCCATCTGAGGTGTGCAGTTTCACCTGCAGGGCCCGTGCCAGCTGCTAACCAGACCAGAGACCTGACTCTCTCTCCCTTCCCACACCAGGGTCCTGTTTCTGCAGAGACCTGCCCTCTCTTGCATAATATCTGGCTAACCTAATCTCGGGTAATATGCACTGAAGCTATAGTAGGCTACTCCTGGCAGGTGACATGTTTCTAAGTGGACAGGAATTTTTGAGAGATGCTGTAGATTTTAGCTAAAAGTCCAAAGTAGAGTTACATTAACCTCGTGCAGGCTTTTGGTGTTCTCTTAAAACATACCATTCCTACTTTGCTGTCTTGTCAGTGAGTGAGAACTGTTTTCACAGTGGAACCTCTGGCTGCCAGGTTGTGATGGGGAGGTTTGGGGGGGTGGAGGAAGATGTTTCATGCTGCAACACAGGAAGTCTCAGGAAGTTGATGACCTCGGAGCCCCTGAGGACTCTGAGGTCAATTCATCTTGAAGGCTGTTCTTTACTGCCTAAAAGCCAAGGCTGACTACAGAGCATCTTCCACTCCCAGAGCACAATTAGAGAGACAGAAGGAAGAGCGCCAGGATCTGAAAATGGAGCAGGGCAGGGAGAAAGAAAGTCTCAGACAGCCCTCTCAGACACAGTACTTCCCTTTTATAAGAAATATTTAGTAATATCCCTTTACTGCCTAGAAATGAAAATTTTAGATAATATAACCAATTTACACATATAATTTTTAAAATCAATATAATGTCCTACCTATAATATAAAGAAAAAATAAAAATATACATAATAAGGTAAAATAATTTAAATATGTAAATACTAATACACAGTTACACTAGAAGACATAGCAAAGAGCCAGATGCTTGCACCTTTACTTAAAATCATTGTGAATGCAACAGCTACAAATACAGATTAATATAGTTGGGGTTAAATTGGTGATTCAATATCATGTGAAGTATTGTTGTCAGAAACATGCATTTCTGAAATTGTGAACAACTTTTGGTAAAAACAAAATAGTATCTTCCCTTGATTCACGCAGTTACACTCTAGGCTCAGATAATTATCTGTAGGATTTTCAACTACATAAATGTTGAGTGTAACTTTCCAAAGTCATATGAGACCCCAAGACAGCTACTGTTATGGGGAATTACTTTGTGCATTTCAGGAAGTATAGCATCCCTAGTCAGCTGTACCTTCCAATCATTGTGACAAACAAAACTGACCCTATAAATTTCCAAAATACTTCCAATGGTATTACCCTCACTGAGAATCAATGTCTGGGGATACCCCCAGGAAATGACTTGCAGGACCATCACACACCCTAACTCTGTGTATGGCATGAATATTTCAGTAGCATAATAGAAAGTGAGAGCTAAATACTGATCAAAAACATGGACATAGGTTACTAACATGTTTTCCAAGAAGTTAAAAATATGCTTGCCTTCAGAGTAAACTATAAAATCAACACACTAGGGTTCAACTGGGGATTTACTAAATCATCTTAGCGAGCTGGGAATGCCTACAACTGGAGATTTAATGCTAAGCTAACTGATGGTGGTAATAGATCCAAAGAACTTTAGGTAAATTTGATGAAAATCAATTGGTCAAAGATGAATTTGCCAAAGGTCAGGTCCCTAACTGACCATTTCACCAAAAGCCAGTGTGTTGAAAATTAATTTGCTGAATGATTAATTCACCCAAAACTGCCAAGTCTGGTACCTTAAAACAGGTCTAGAACGGTTTACTGTATGGATCCCACCACAAGCTGGTTTGCTATAGTCATGTGACTGAGGCTGGCTAGTTTCTAGGGTATTTGGCACTCTGGGTCTCTGTGATTAAGTAATGAGAGGATCTTGTGTATTTCAAATTTCACACATTGCGCACAAATCCAGTGTCGAGGGTTTTATAAATAATAAGGTAGGTTTTTCTCTGCAAATACATTTAGCCCACTTCCTTTCCTACTACTCTTAATCACAGCCTTATGAATAAGTTCAATCAAATAAATATTTTGTGCATGTTTCAGACTTCAGACTCTTTCACTTTAATGTCATATACATGAAAGAATCGTTTGCCCTTTAAACACATTTTATACCAATTTGCCCTTCCCTATTTTTGCTGACTTTACCAGTCTTTTGAACAAAGAGTTTTACCTGCTTGTTAGTTTTACATATCCACAACAAATGTGGAATCTGGCAAAATTATTTGCATGAAATGAGGTCTATGTATAAATGTAGGCATGTGGCCTATAAAATCCAAGTTAGGCATAAGGACTCAAAACTAGAGAAGGCAATAATCTGTTTGAAAGGTGAGCTCACCCATTAACATATAAAATGTTGTATGTTAGAGAAGTACAGGATCTAAAAGGTGAAAAACATAAAACAGGAATTCAACCGAGCTAGCCTGACAAATTCTCAGTGAAAGAGCTGTGGTGAAGCAGTTCCCATGAGTTGCACCAAACAAAACCAAAAATAAATCTTCAAAGAGTACTGAAGTTTCAACATATAAGCAATATCATATGAATATGTGGAATCTAAAAAAATGGTACAGATGAACTTATTTACAAAGCAGAAATAGAGTCACAGATGTAGAAAACAAACTATGGTTACCAGGAGGGAAAGGAGGGAGGGATAAATTGGGAGATTGGGATTGACATATACACACTACAGTATATGAACTAGATAATTAACAAGGACCTACTGTATAGCACAGGGAACTCTACTCAATACTCTGTAATGACCTAAATGGGAAAAGAATCTAAAAAAGAGTGGATAAATGTATATGTATAACTGATTCAGTTTGCTGTACACCTGAAACTAACACAACATTGTAAATCAACTATACTCCAATAAAAAAAATTTTTTAAAGACTATTGAAGCAGGATCATACAATAAATCTGTTATAAGCTCCATAAGTAGTTAATAAAAGCAGGGCTTTGATGAAACAAGAATTTGGTCAGTTGGTCATTTGACATATTGATGACCTAGAACGTTTCTTTTGAGTAAACAGAAATATTGCCTTTTGGAAAATTGGTTTGCTTCCCTCAAAACCTGATGTGATAGGCAGAAGGGGAGTTGGAAACAAAAGAGTGACAAAAGCAAGTGTGGGGAGGGCCCACTAATGATCATGTCCCATTCTCCATTCTGGCCTGCACATATATCCCCACTGTGGAGACAGACGCCTCAGGCTAGCTCAGCCTGCTGCCAGGATCCGCTGAATCACATAACCAATTCTTCCTGATTCCACGCTCACCTGGAATGTTTCTGATTATAAATGAGCATCCACAGTAGTTTTTCTTCAGAGAGAGAATCTGTAGGCCAAGGGTCAGGAACACCTAGTCACCTTGGTGGATATAAATCTAAATGTGCATTAATAGATGGGCATCTTTGTTTTTACATTTGTATTTTATGAGCTTTGTAAGTGGGGGTCAACGCCACAGAGTCTGATCGCTCCCAGGACCTTGGCAAGATTAATTTTTCACAATGTCTGTGAGTAATGGCCAGGTCTATTCTGAATTCATCCAGTTGGCTCTGCAGGTTTATTTTATGTTTCTGTAATCTTTAAAACATAGTTCAGGAAGACTCTACATTTTAAGAGTAGACTTAAAATCATTGTAGACAGGAGAAAATATTTTTATTATATATTTTATATAAAAACCCTGAAGTGATAGCCTGTGTATCCAAAGTCCCGTCAGCCTGGAGTCAAAGACAGGGTCAGGTTAACAGAAATGAACAGCATTTCTCTGGATCTAGCTTCAACCTACCACTGTGGGCCTTGCATCTCTCCATGCTTCACCCCCCGTACCTCCCACAGCCCCACCAGTTATTTAGGGGGGCTCCCAAGGGGTCCTTATGTGCTGATGAAGAGGCCCTCTGAGCTATCTCTGCCATTGCCCCGCTCTGCTCTGCTCCCGTCAATTACATCTGCGGCCCCGGTACTTTCCTGTGATGCCCAGGGCCAGCGCCGGCCCTGAAAGGCAGCCTTCTGCTGCTGGGCCTCTTCCTTCTGCTTCCCCATCTGGAGCCAGGGCTGTGGGAATACTCTGGGTCCTCCCGGTGATGAAGCTGGCCTTAACTTGCTGCTATCCTCATCTTGACACCTTCTGCACTGAAGGGTGGGCGACGAGTATCTCTCTCTTCTCCTCTGTGTCACAGTGGACACAGGACCCTGCAGTCTTGCCTCTTGTTTCCAAAGAGTTGTCACAACAGTCCACAGAGATAAGGCCCAGTTAAGTCCCATCCTAGGCCCACCTAGAAAAGGGAGTGACCATTGCTATGCAGAACTGGAATGTAAACAAACTCACATGCAGCACAGAATCAGGAAGCGATGCAGAATCACCCAACCAAAGAAGGGGGGGGCGTGGAATGTTGGCAACAGGGTAGAGATGGGGCCTGTCCTGCCCAATCTGGAGGGAGATGAAAGTAAGAATTACCATCAAAACTACGTGGAAGAACATAGGTCACTTTTGTAATCATTTTTTTTTTCTTGGTCGCACTGCACGGCTTGCAGGATCTTAGTTCCCAGACCAGGGATGGAGCCCGGGCCACAGCGGTCAAAGTGCAGAGTCCTGGGCTTCCCTGGTGGCGCAGTGGTTGGGAGTCCGCCTGCCGATGCAGGGGACACGGGTTCGTGCCCCTGTCCGGGAGGATCCCACATGCCAGCGGAGCGGCTGGGCCCGTGAGCCATGGCCGCTGAGCCTGTGCGTCCGGAGCCTGTGCTCCGCGACGGGAGAGGCCACAACAGTGAGAGGCCCGCGTACCGCAAAAAAAAAATAAAAATAAAAAAAAGTGCAGAGTCCTAACCACTGGACCGCCAGGGAATTCCCTATAATCATTTTTTAAAAAGATAACATTTCAAACCATCATTGCAATAAAATAAGCCATTCGCTTCCTTAGTTTGCTGATGACAGTCATGGATACAAACTGCCATCAGAGGTCCCAATAATGTGGGTACTGTCACTCTCAGTGAATCGTTTTGCTGTCTCTGTAAAGTCACAGGGGAACAAACCCTTCAGGTGGTGTAGAAAGACACCATATCTAACTGGACCCACCTAATTGTTGCATCCATTCCATCCAGGCCAGGTAAAGCTTCCCACACTCCTGTCCCTTTTCCCGCACCTTCAGAATGGGACCTCAGTGGGATTAGTCCTGCCCAGGACTGCCCAGGTTGTATTTCTGGGATCAATGATTTTTCAACCATTCCCTCCCTCATTATGTATCTACAAATGATCAGGTGCGCATACACACAAGCATACACACGTACACACATTTTGCTCTCCATCCAGGCGATTTCCAAGGCTGCTGGTCAACCTTGGTGCTGATTTCCTGATTAAAAGTTGCTCACTCCAGGCTTCGCCTTGTAAATTAAAGAATTTTCCCTGGTTCTGCTCTGCTGCAGCCTGGAATCTCAGCTTTCCACCATCATTTCCAGACAGGATTCACGGAGGACATCTGTGTCCTATGGGAAGTCTGAATTCTCATTCTGCAGGTACCTCTAATCTATTTCAGCATTCTGTTTTCCCTTTCTTGTGAAAGCGTTCCTTTATTCCATGTGTCTTTCTCTCAGTCTCACCCTTCCTTCAAACCAAGTTAAGAGAGGGACTCTGCTATTTATGGTTGACCTTATCCTGTGTTTTGTAAGGTAATGCTAAGGGATTTTCTCCGCATCCTTGCCACTGGGTTTTAATATTAATTTTAAAAGGGAGCACAATTTCTGAGGCTGTCCTTCCTTGAAGGACATTTTTTTATTCCCTCTGCAAAATGTGCACTGGGGATTGTTTGGTCTACAGAAAAAAATTATTTCAGGGCCTTTGTTTTGTTTTATTCCCTGGGTTGTTTGGGGGATAGGTGACCTGGCAACACAACCAAGCGAAGGGAGTCCTCACTCTCTGAGCTTAATTTACCACATAATCAGGGTGCACAGTGGATATTCTGAAATGCTAAGAACCATAGCTACAAAAAAAATCCTTCTCCCTCAGGCCAGGCCTATTTACCTGGCTGGTCCCTCTAGCATCTTGCTCTCAACTGCAGTACTTGGTCCCCCAGTGATTAAAAAGAACATACAAACACACACACACACACACACACACACACACACACACACACACACACTCTGGGAGAAGTGTGCCTTCTGAAAGTGTTCCTTTTATTGCTGCCCAAACCTGAACCTCTCCCTTGAGAAGAGAAAGACAAAAGTAGGGAGGGTATATAGTGATGTGTGAACACATCTCTGAGTGGTACCTGTGTTTCCTCCACCTCTCTGGAGGGGGTCTGGAGTTGGATGGGAGAAGGAAGCAGTCAGAGGAGAGGAGACAGCAATGGAAACACCTGCTGTGGGAGAAGCACTTCACTCTCTCTCTACTCTGTAGAGAGCAGATGCTAAAATTCCTTAGAGAGGTAGGAAGAGGAAACAGAGAGGTCTGCTATTTCCAGGTTTCTGTTGGGGGCATTTCCATGCTGAAACCAAAACATAGAATATAAGACCCTATGCTCTGGGTTCATTCTAAAGAAATGGTAGGACCATTTACTCATGTTAATCTGACAGGGTCAAATGTGAATCACGTTGATGCTGGCTTGAGGTGCACACACTGGAGATGGGTGTGTGCCTGCTGTCTTGCTCTGTTTCCCTCACATCTGTCTCCCATTGTTATCTTCTTAATTTCACATTTGTCAGTCATGGTGGAGGTGGGGGAGAGGTGGGAAAGCAGTCGTTTCCAATCGCTACCAACCATAAGCACACAAAACTGAATGCAGACCACGTCAGTCATGGAGCACTGCTTCTACCCAACAATCTAGGGCCATTTCAGAATGGGGGTCAAGATACCCATCATTCAAAGTAACCCCCGGAAAGTCGCCACTGTAAATATATGTGAGTATATATGTGAGTGCCAACTATATTCTTTTATCTTTTTTTTTAATTGAAGTATAGTTGATTTACAATGTCGTGTTAGTTTCTGGTGTACAGCAAAGTGATTCAGTTATATATATATATATATGTATATATATATATTCCATTACAAGATACTGAATATAGTTCCCTGTGCTACCCAGTAGGACCTTGTTGTTTAACTATTTTATATATAGTAGTTCATATCTGCTAATCCTAAACTCCTAATTTATCCATCCCCCCTTGACTATATTTTTTAAAAACAAATGAACTTAAAATAAAACGCTTCAGTTAGTTGGAATCCAACTAACTAGAACTCTTACTTAGTTAGGATTGTCGACTATACAGAAAAGAAAGAAGCAAAATGATTTTTTTAAAAGAGTAAAATTATAGCTATTTATTGTGTCACTTCCATGTGCCAGGAAGTTATTTTCTATAATATGTACACCAACCCTAGGGAAACCTAGGTGTTAAAGAGGTTAAGTAGGCTAGCCAAGATCACACCACTGTTTTCAAGTGGCAGAATCAAAATTCAACCCCAGGTTCTATGATCTAATCTGCTATGTTGTATTTATCTTGTTTTTTGTTGTTTTTTTCACCTTTGGGTTTTTTTTAAGTCCCAAATCATGTTGTAGGTAAGAATTTTACACCTGCTAAGGGAGTCATTAGTGCTGTTCACCAAATATTTTCAGGTCCCCACTTTTGGGACACAGAAAAGGAAAATACTTCCTGGGTGCTCCTGGTTGGGTGGGGCGCTGTGACTGACTCAGGCCAGTGAGTTGTGAGAGCGACTAATAGAAGCGATGTGTGTGCACGAGGGCATTTTAATCACTGACGGGAGACCCCACGGCTCTCTTCCCTTCCGTGAATGGCCACGCTCCAGCTCCATTAGCACAGGTCCTGATGTGAGGACCCAGCTGACCCAAAGTAGACGTGTTGTGTGCCTGAAATTTGGAGGTTATTTGATGTTACAGCGTAATCTAGCTTACCCTGACTGATACACTCACAACCTAGAGATACAAAATATAGCTTTATTTCCCTTTAACTGAACTTACCAAGCCTGCACTTCTACCAATGTAAAAAAAATCTCTTAAAAAAAAAAAAAAAGTCTGGTCTTGCCCATTCAATCCACTTTTCAATTGAATGCTCAGCCATTTTTTTTTAAGATTAATTTGTTGATGTGGACCATTTTAAAAGTCTTTATTGAATTTGTTACAATATTGCTTTTGTTTTATGCTTTGGTTTGGGTTTTTTTTGGCCGCAGGGCATGTGGGATCTTAGCTCCCCAACCAGTGATTGAACCCACACCCCCTGCATTGGAAGGCAAAGTCTTAACTACTGGACCACCAGGGAAGTCTCTCAGCCACGTTTTAAGGAAGGAATACTTGGTCAGCTCTAGGTCTGCCCCTTGTCTTCCTTGTCCAGTGGGGGCTGGAAGGAGTACATCTAAGTTTTGCGGAATGCAGAGAGTAAGAGGTGTAGCTAAGGGCCCTACAGCAAGAGGTACAGGATGGGACGTTTGTCCTAAGGCTGTCTTCTCCTCTGCAGGCTATCACGGCCATGTGACTTTCCTCTTGGCCTTTGCAGTAGATGTCCAGTACTGCCATGACCTCTGAACACCAGATAGACCACTTTGCCCACTCATCCCAACCAAGGCCTCTGTGGCCTACTAGCCATCTCGCAACATTTCTTCTCCCTCCACACAGATATTTGGACCTGAAGACCTTTAAGATGCTGTGAAGTAGTCCCCAAGTAATTCATTCATCTACAGTGACCATTGCTGGCACCATGCCACATTTTGGGGGTGGGAGTGTTCTCTCTTTAACAGTCATGCCATTCCCCCAGGCTACACCTTGGGGAGCAAGGCATAAGGGCCTGCTTATCTCCGGCCCCATTCCCTGCTTCAACTATTTGAGGTTTCTGTCAATCTTGTCCTACACTCAGCTGCTGGAATTAAACCCAAGGAGAAGGGAGTAGGGGTAGTGGTCAGGGCTCTAAATCTTCTCACAAGGGAGCTCAACAGTGTTGCCCTCTCTTGCTCTCCTTTCCCAATTCTCTCTTCCCTCCTCCTTCGGGATAGAAAACCATCTTTTTTGTCAGGGCTTTTCAGAGCACTGGTTTGCAACAAGAGAAGGACATTGTGCCAGCACATAAATCAACATGTTGCTTCCTTCATCAAGAAAGGCTAAGGGCTTCCCTGGTGGCGCAGTGGTTGAGAGTCCGCCTGCCAATGCAGGGGACATGGGTTCGTGACCCGGTCCGGGAAGATCCCACATGCCGCGGAGCGGCTGGGCCCCTGAGCCATGGCCGCTGAGCCTGTGCGTCCGGAGCCTGTGCTCCGCAATGGGAAAGGCCACAACGGTGAGAGGCCCACATACCGCAAAAAAAAAAAAAAAAAAAGGGCTTCCCTGGTGGCGCAGTGGTTGAGAGTCCGCCTGCCAATGCAGGGGACATGGGTTCGTGCCCCGGTCCGGGAGGATCCCGCATGCCGCGGAGCGGCTGGGCCCGTGAGCCATGGCCGCTGAGCCTGCGCGTCCGGAGCCTGTCCTCCGCAACGGGAGAGGCCACAACAGTGAGAGGCCCGCGTAATGCATAAAAAAAAAAAAAAAAGAAAGGCTGGCTACCCAAAATAAAAGTGCCAACTGAACTAAACAGTGTTCACAGTAATAAAGGTGATTCACATTCTGTTATGAGCTCCTTATCTCAGTAATAAACGGTTCTCAGGAGGTAGTTTATTTGGGTGCATTCCTCCCTATTCTGTGGTTTGTGGATAAATGTTATGCCCAGCTTCCTTCTGGAGTTGGCTTTTGATGTTCAAAGTCAGCTTCTGTAATTTAAAAAACCTTTCCACTTTCTGGTACCTAGTTTTTCAAGACGATTGTTTCAGCTATGAGTTTAAAACAACCCCATTCAACCATCCAATTGACCTCTTAATTCCATCCTGTATCTGCCCTCATCCTGAGAATAGTTTTTAAAAAATCATTGCTAAGAGACTACTGGGGAAAAGCTAATCTTTCTAACTTGGGCTGTTGAGCTTTTCAACTGTATTTCCTGTTTTCCTCATTAGAACATTGCATGGTTTTTAAGGTAAAGACTTATTCTATAAATGAGAATTCATTCTCTAAGTATTCAGATTAATCAAAATTTGCCTAGCTTTTTGTGTAGGTGATTTTTTGTTAGTCATTTTTAAAAATTTTTATTGAAATATAGTGATTTATTCAGTACAACGTTGTGTTAGTTTCAGGTGTACAGCAAAGTGATTCCATTATACACACACACACACACACACACACACACACACACACATATTCTTTTTTAGGTTCTTTTCCATTAGGTTATTACAAGATATTGAGTATAGTTCCCTGTGCTATAGGTCGTTGTTGGTTACCTATTTTATATATAGTGGTATGTATATTTTGATCCCCAAAACTCCTAAGGTATCCTTCCCCCCGCCCGCTTCCCCTTTGGATTGTTAGTCATTTTGAATCTGTTCTCTTCTAACAACATACATAGGCAGAGAGTTGTCTGACCTACATGATGTTAATTAAGAACTTATAATGATATGAATAAATAGTTCTGATGACATGAACTGAAAAAAGTGGGTTACGATATTGGGTTACGGTGTGAGAATAACTTCAAATATAACCCCCAAAAGGCTAGCTAAAAACAATAGAAATAAATACATCTATTCATAGTTTTTATTTATATAATATTCTTTAATGGAGAAGATAATTTTGTTTTATTTTTAAAAGGGAATGAATTTCCCAATTGACTTATAACTTGAGCAACACATTACTCTGTTATGTTTTTGCCTTACATTGTTCTTTAGGTGATGTATCTCCCCAGCTTCTTTTATAAGTATCTTTTCTGCAATATTTGAATAACTGCAGAAAGTCATCAAACCCTTCGATTTTCGTACATTATTATCATCATCAACCCATTTAAGACCCATCTCCTTATACCTGATGATCATTCCAGCCCAGCTTCCAGGTACCCATATTCGCCACATGTCTGGGAATATGTATGTATGCCCACACACTGCATACACAGTGCTAATGCGTGTGTAATGTGCTTCCATTTGCAAAGTGCTGTTCTATGCCATGCAGTCTTTTACTTTTCTCATCCAATGCAGTTTTTTATTTATTTTTTTATAAAGTATTTAAAAATTTTTATTTACTATTATTTTTGGCTGCATTGGGTCTTAGTTGTGGCTCACAGGCTTCTCTCTAGCTGTGGTGTGCAGGTTTTTTCTCTCTCTAGTTGTGGCGCACGGCCTTAGTTGCCCCATGGTATGTGGGATCTTTGTTCCCCAACCAGGGATCGAACCCGCGTCCCTTGCATTGGACTCTTTATCACTGGACCACCAAGGAAGTCCTCCCAATGCAGTGTTTTAAAGATGTACCCCATTATTTATCCCATTATTAAACACTTTTTAAAAAAATTTATTTTATTGAAGTATAGTTGATTTGCAATGTTGTTAGTTTCTGCTGTACAGCAAAGTGATTCAGTTATACATGTACACATTCTTTTTTCATATTCTTTTCCATTGTGGTTTATCACAGGATATTGAATATAATTCCCTGTGCTATACTGTAGGACGTTGTTGTTTATCCATTCTATACATAATAGTTTGTATCTGCTAATCCCAACCTCCCAATCCTTCCCTCCCCTACCGCCTCTATTAAACACTTCTTGTTTCCTATCTCAGAGGACAGTTAGGTATCTCAAATCACCTACATAGACTGTGAAAGGTCAGGAATTTAATTGTGAGGTGACCCAGACCCTGAGATCACACTCAGTTACCAGGGCTGTAAAAAAATTTTTATAGCTTTATTAAGATATATTTCCCATAGTACAAAATTCCCCTATTTAAAATGCACAGTTGGGCTTCCCTGGTGGCGCGGTGGTTGAGAGTCCGCCTGCCGATGCAGGGGACACGGGTTCGTGCCCCGGTCCGGGAAGATCCCACATGCCGCGGAGCAGCTGGGCCCATGAGCCATGGCCGCTGGGCCTGCGAGTCCGGAGCCTGCGTGTCCGGAACCTGTGCTCCGCAACGGGAGAGGCCACAACAGTGAGAGGCCCACGAACCACAAAAAAAAAAAAAAGCAAAAAAAAAAAAGCACAATTGAGTGGTTTTAGAATATTCACAAAGTTGTGCAACTATCACCTCTATCTAATTCCAGAACACCTTCATCACTCCAAAAAGAAACCCCAGGCCTACTGTATAGCACAGGGAGCTCAATACTCTGTAATGGCCTATATGGGAAAAGAATCTAAAAAAGAGTAGATATATGTATATGTATAACTGATTCACTTTTCTGTACACCTGAAACTAACGCAACATCGTAAATCAACTATACGCCAATAAAAATTTCAATAGAAAGAAACCCCATATCCGTTAGCAGTTATTCTCTATTCCTCTCTCCCCCCAGACCTTGGCAACCACTAATCTACTCTCTGTCTCTATGAATTTGCTTATTCTGGACATTTCATGTAAGTGAAATCATATAATGTGTCGTCATTTGTGACTGGCTTTTTTCACTTAGCATAATGTTTTCAAGGTTCACCCGTAATAAAGCATGTATCAGTATTTTATTCCTTTCACTGGCCGAATAATATTCCATTACATGGATATTCAGTATTTTATTTCTCCATTTGACCTCTAGAATTTAAAGTGCATCACTTCTAGTGCCTAAAATACAGTCAATTTGGACCTTGTTTTATTGTATACTTTCTGTCGAGTAATTAGAACAAATTGTCTGTTTTTTAAACAATTTAAGCATCTCAGCAAGAGGAAGGGGAAAAAGGAGGGAAAAGGTTTGGGGAAAAATAGGAAATTTCTGTATTTTTCTACTTTTTCAGAAAAATGGAATTCTCTGTCAACCAGAAATGCTTTCCCCTTTTTTTCCTGTTGCTCACACTTCTCTCTATACTTTCCTAAGCCCTGAAAGCTCAGAGCACATGGTGCTAAGCCAGCTGGGTGCTGAGTTCCCAGCCAGTGCCGAACAAAAGACGATGAATGAATGAATGCTATCCCCCTGCTTTTTCCCTCTGCTCGCCCGCCCCACTCCTACCTTAGCCATGCTGGTCTTCCTCTCGGCAGTGCAGGTGGCCGAGTAGGCAGCAGTGGGGAGAGCTACAGAAGAGGCCAGCAGTGAAGCTTAATTACCAGTCAACACCATTTCTCCGGCACTGCTGCGGGAAGGGAGAGCAGATAAGATCAGTGAAAGTGCTTAGAAGGCAGCCCCTCGACAAATATAGGATTGGCTTTTCGTTGTCGCTGCTGTTAGTAAAACAGATGTTCTCAGAGCATTCCTCCAGCCAGTGACAGAACTTGGAAAATTGCTGTCGTATTATTGGTTGCTGAAACCAAATAAAAATCAAATTAAAGTTTAGTTCACCTCATAATTTTCTTCATGGCAGCTCTGCTTGGCCAGCCTTGAGACAGACCCAAGTTCTTCCTCCTCCATGGTGTATATCACCTGTAGCCTGAAGCCACCAGAGGTCAGCTTCTCCTTTTCCCTCTCCCCCAGGCCCAGTGTAGGTGGTGTTTGCGGCTAGAGAAAGGGCCACGGCTCAGGCCGAGAAGAAAGAACATTGGAAGCTGCTGGATGATACTAGAGGGCACTTCCTTCCTCTTCTCTCTGGGGTCTCCATGGCAACTGGGGGAAGCTGCTAGGTATTCCCGGCTATGACCTGGGCCATGCATTTCCCCAGGCTCCCCAGGAGTGCTAAACCATAAACACAATGAGGCCTACAACCACATATACCATGTTCACGCTCGTATTTTTTATAGCCAGGACTGCCTGGAATAATGGGGGCTCAATTAATAGTGCACACATTTATTCAATAAATTTTCTTATTCAATACATGAATGAGTGAATGAATAAATGAAGTCATTTTCCAGCTCTTTCCTTTCTAAACAGTCTCCATTCTTTTTTCATTTCTTCCTTCGTCCCTGTCTACCTCCCTCTCCGCACTCCTCCCCCCCTTTTTATCTATGATATACAAATAATCTAAGACTCTCAGGGCATCATTCCAACTTGGGCAGATGATTCTGGCACATGCTGGGAGTTAACAGCTTGCCACTGACTACATACACTCAGAGTTGGGTTTTGCCATTTGAAATGCATCAAACCAGTGACCTCTTAATCTAAATCAGACAAAACACAAAGATGAGGACAGGATCATGATGTAGCCAGGAGGTGAATGACCATGAGCACCAAGTGTAGTCTTCAAGGTTCAGAAGAGTCTCAAGAAAAGCCGTTGCAATGGCTCCAATATCAATGTCATAGTAAAACCCAGGCAGGGCTACAAATCCTCTTCAGAAATTAGCCCCCGCTCACTCACTTGCTCAGCCGTTCGTACGATATTCCTGTGCCTGCAAAGTGGCCTGGACCATGCAGAGATGAATGAGACCAGAAGGCTGCCAGAGGGGGGTCTGCAGGCTCATAGGGGAGGCCATGTGGAAATGAACTGTCACCCTACAACGTGGCGAGAACTACAGCAGAGACATAAAGTGCAGATGGTACAGAGGAGGTAGTAGAGAGATTGTAAGCAAGAATGGCATGTGGGGTTTTTTACAATTTATTTTATTGGAGTATAGTTGATTTACAATGTTGTGTTAATTTCTGCTGTGATTCAGTTACACACACACACACATATATATATATACATCTTTTTTCATATTCTTTTCCATTATGGTTTATCACAGGACATTGAATACTGTTTCCTGTGCTATACAGTAGGACCTTGTTGTTTATCCATTCTATATATAATAGTTTGCATCTGTTAATCCCAAACTCCCAATCCATCCTTCCCCTGCCACCACCCTTGCCAACCACAAGTCTGTTCTCTATGTCAGTGAGTCTGTTTCTGTTTTGTAGATAAGTTCACTTGTGTCATATTTTAGATTCCACATATAAGTGATATCATACGGTATCTGTTTTTCTCTGTCTCACTTACTTTGCTTAGTATGATAATCCCTAGGTCCATCTGTGTTGCTGCAAACGGCATTATCTCATTCTTTTTTATGGCTGAGTAGTATTCCATTATATATATGTACCACATCTTCTTTAATCCATTCATTTGTTGATGGACATTTAGGTTGCTTCCGTGTCTTGGCTATTGTAAATAGTGCAGTGAACATTGGGGTGCATGTGTCTTTTTGAATTACCATTTTCTCTGGATATAAGCCCAGGAGTGGGATTGCAGGATCATATGGCAACTCTATTTTTAGTTTTTTGAGGCACTCCCATACTGTTTTCCATAGTGGCTGCACCAATTTACATTCCTCAGTGTAGGTTTTGTACAGTGGAGACAAGAGAGAGGAGAGGAACTTAGGAATATGAGAACAGAAAAGAGGACACAAATTAGAGAGAGACTGTTTCTCAATCCATCTTGAGTCTCTGTCTGAGGCAGACACTACCTGCACCAGGCAGTTCTCTCCTTAAGAGTCTTGAAAGACATCCTAAACTTCATATATGTGGCAATGTTGATCTTGGCACATATGAATGGGAATTTTCTTCAGAGGTCAAGAGATTTAGTCATTGCATATCTTTTGGTATAAGGTTAAAGAGAAGAGTTTGTGGAAATCATGTCATTGTTAAGAGAGATTTTTCGTTTTGTTTTAAAAAACATAATGCATGTTCTGAAAATTTATACAAGCTGAACAGCTTCTATTTCCTCTATTGCAGAAGTGGCGGCCATGGCTCACGGGCCCAGCCGCTCCGCGGCATGTGGGATCTTCCTGGACCGGGGCACGAACCTGTATCCCCTGCATCGGCAGGCGGACTCTCAACCACTGCGCCACCAGGGAAGCCCAGCATTCTGATTTTAATTCATGAAACAGGACATCTTTCCTGGCAAATCCTGATGAGTTTTCGATTTGGCTGCTGACAAATAGAGAAATGTGTTTTCTGCAGTCCCTTCCTCTCCATCCCCTGTCCTGCTGTCCATATTCCTCAGAACTGGCAGTAGATACTGACAGAACGTCTTCACCCCAGGGTTTGAAGAGCTGAGGTTTGCTCCACAGGTGGCCCCGAACCAGTGAAGGCCTTTCTCAGCAGTGTGCCCTGGTCACATGGCAGCTACATGTAGACTGAGTGTCACTCACTGAGACAGACTTTCTCTTTCTACCCTTCTCCCCCACTTTAAAAAAATAATTTAGCATTTTCTGGACGAGATTGGGCTTACTCCAAGGTAGTGCTAGATAAGGCTGTCAAGAGGGAGAAACTCAGGGACGGAAAGGAAGGAGGAAAAGTTGGAGGAGAGATTGGAGAAAGGGGAGGAGTAAGAGGAAATTGGAAAAGCAGAGTTAAAAGAAGGGATAACAATAGTACTGACTTCTAGGGTTGTTGTGAGAATTAAAGACTGTTCCTAAAGGTCTTTGTACTTGTTGCCTCTACCGAAAACTCTCTCCTCAGTGTTCTCACTTTCTCATTTCACTTCAAATGTCACCTTGCAGTGCTTCGTCCTTGATGTCCTTATGTAAAATCCCCTCCCTTACATCACTCTCTAATTGCTTAACTGGTTCTATTTTTCTTCACAGCAATTATTACCATCTGCCATATTATATATTTATTGGTTTGTTTTCCTTCCCTCAAAAGGACTGTAAACTTCACCAGCACAAGGACTTTTTCTTTTCTTCTTCTTTTTTAAAAATTGCTATCAATTTTTATTTCAACTTCAAAAAAAGGAAGCTTAAGCATTTCCAAAACTAATTACTGCAAAGTAAGAGCAACATCTTGTGAGAAACAACATTTTTTGTAAGATTATTTCACTTAACTAACAGAAACATCTGAAACTCTTTGTCTTATTTTTTGTTAACTTGTCAGTGATTATCTCAGTTCTGTCTAGGGCATTCATATAACATCTTGGAAATTATTAAAGTATACTGCCTGCTTTTTTTTTTTCTTGTGGTATAATTGACATACAACATTATATTAGTTTCACGTGTACAGCATAATGATTCAATATTATATACATTGTGAAATGATCACCACAAAGTCTAGTTCACATCCCTTACCACACATAGTTACAAAAAATGTTTTTCTTGTGGTGAAGCTTTTATTCTCTTAGCGACTTTCAAATATACTTTCTATAGTATTATTAACTATAGTCACCATGCTGTACATTACATTCTCATGACTTATTTATTTCATAACTGGAAGTTTGTACCTTTGACCCCCTTCATCCATTTTGCCCACCCCATTACACCCTGCCTCTGGCCACCACCAATCTATTCTCTGCAGCTCCGATGAGTTCAGTTTTTTTTTGGTTTTTTTTTGTTTTTTAAGATTCCACATGTAAGTGAGATCATACAGTATCTGTCTTTCTCTGTCTGACTGATTTCATTTAGCACAATGCCCTCAAGGTCCATCCATGTTGTTGCAAATGGCAAGGTTCCCTTCTTTTCACGGGCTGCATAACATTTTATTGTATATATATTCCACATTTTCTTTATCCATTCATCCACCTAGGGACACAGTTTTTTCCATATCTTGGCTATTGTAAATAATGCTACAATAAACATGGGGATGCAGATTTTTTTTTTTTTTGAGTTAGTGTTTTTATTTTCTTTGGATAAATATCCAGGAGTAGAATTACTGGATTATATGGTAGTTCTATTTTTTTTTTTGGTGGTACACGGGCCTCTCACTGTTGTGGCCTCTCCCGTTGCGGAGCACAGGCTCCGGACACGCAGGCCCAGAGGCCATGGCTCACGGGCCCAGCCGCTCCGTGGCATGTGGGATCCTCCCGGACCGGGGCATGAACCTGTGTCCCCTGCATCGGCAGGAGGACTCTCAACCACTGCGCCACCAGGGAAGCCCATGGTAGTTCTATTTTTAATTTTTTGAAGAACCTCCATACTGTTTTCCATAGTGGCTACACCAACTTACATTCCCACCAAGAGTGCACAAAGGTTCCCTTTTCTCCACGTCCCTGCCAACACTTGTTATTTTTTGTCTTTTTGATAATAGCCATTCTAACAGAAGTGAGGTGATATCTCACTGTGGTTTTGATTTGCATTTCCCTGATAATTAGTGATGTTGAGCACTTTTCATGTACCTGTTGACCGTCTGTACGTCTTCTTTGGAAAAATGTCCATTCAGATCTTCTGCCCATTTTTTAATTGGAGTGTTTGGTTTTTTTTGCTATTGACTTGTCTAAGTTCTTCCTATATTTTGGATATTAACCCCTTATCTGATTTGCAAATGTTTTCTCCCATTCAGTTGGTTGTCTTTTCATTTTGCTAAGATTTTCTTTGCTGTGCAGAAGCCTTTTAGTTTGTTGTAGTCCCACTTATTTATTTTTGCTTGTGGTGTCAGATTCAAAACATCATTGCCAAGACTGACGACATTGAGCTTAATGCCTATGTTTTCTTCTAGGTGTTTTATGGTTTCAGGTCTTACATTCAAGTTTTAATCCATTTTGAGTTAATTTTCATGTATAGGGTAAGATAGTGGTTCAGTTGCATTCTTTTGCGTGTGGCTGTCCAGTTTTCTTAACACCATTTATTGAAGAGACTATTTGCATAGGGACTTTTTTCAGTTTCACTCCTTGCTATTGATATATTCCAAGCATCCAGAACAGTATCTGACACATAGTTTATGTTCAATAAATATTTGTTGAATGAATGAATGAGGTGGGGGCTATCTAGGGACTCCTTAAGAAAATTAAAAAATCTTCGTCCTTCTTCACCCAATCTTAGTGTCCCTGAGAAGAATGAGAATTCTGATTTAAAATCTTTATCTCCTGGAGCGAAGTTGTTTTATTTGCTTAGAGTTTGATCCTTACCGTCTTTTTCATAATTTTTTCCTACCGGCACCCCAACCCCTACAAAGAGAGAGAGAGAGTGTGTTGTCAAGGAATCCTTCTTTCTTTCATGGCCACCCTTTTGGGACAAACCTTAAGTCTGCAAAGCAAGGACAATGATTATTTCCTTCCTACCTCCCCAAAGAGGATGAGGAAGAATCCAGTGACAAAGGTAAGAGCATGATGTGAGGCAGAGCTCACATCACAGAGATCCTAAGGGATGTTATTTCCTCTCTTCTTTCTCTGTAAAAACTCCAGATTTTTGTTTCGGAGGTGTGAGCGCTTTAAAGAATATAAAATCTGAGATGATATGACTTCCACAGGATTTCACCTCTGGCTACTGGTATGAGACACAGCAGTGGGGCTCCCTGGGTTTACATTTGCCTCGCAGCCTTGGGGAGTGGGGCAGTTAGAAAGGAGGGCTATCGGAGGTAATGGTGGTTCCAGTGGGCTTTGGGGCTTTGTACCACAACTTTAAGCAATTCAGACAAGAAAGGTTGGAGAAACTGATGAAAAGAAACTGCAGGAGAAAGAAGTGGAGAGAGATGCAAAACTGAGGAAGAGGGAGAAGAGAAATGAAGATAACTCATGCTATCCTCAGTACATGCTAAGCTCACCTGCTACCCCATCTACAGGTGCTAAGGGATATCTTCAGCTTAGTTTTTGGTCAGTTTAGGCCAATGATCTTCAAGTCTACACTTGCAGCAACCTTTAATCGCTTGATGGAATTTCTCCCCAGCATACCATATGTTGGTATAAAGAATTCATTTTATAAAGGATTCGTCTGACTTTTTTCCCCAGGTTCCTGGCATGCAGCTTCTAACACACTTGGGATTTCCAGAGTGATAGAAGTGTCTTTGTTATTCATGAGCCCCTTGGATCACTGTGCTATCATTATGTTAATGAGGTGACTCATCGTGGCCCTTAGATAGCTTCTGAATGGGAGCTGGTCACTGGGAAGATTAACTGTGTGATCATAGGGTTATGTCTTTGAGCCAACTTAACCTCCAGGGAGGCAAGGGGGACAGGAGATTGAGTTTAATTATGGAACCAGTGATTTAACCAACTATGCCTATATAATAGAACTCTGGACACCAAAGCTGAGGGGAGCTTCCTGGTCGGTGAACACTTTGATGTGCAGAAAGGGTGTTGTGCCCTCTTTCCATGAGCAGAGGACACGGGATCTTCCCAGACCTCGGCCTGTGTGTCTCTTCATTTGGCTGTTCCTGATCTGTATCCTTTACAGTAAAACTGTACTTGTAATACAGCACTTTCCTGAGTTCTGTCAGTTGTTCTAGCAAATTATGGAACCTGAAGGAGTCATGAGAACCGCTGCGTTTACAGCCAATCAGGTAGAAGTGCACATGGCCTGGGGACCCCTTAAATTTGTGACTGGTGCCTGAAGTACGGGCAGTCTTGTAAGTGACTGTGCCCCTGATCTGTGGGGTCTGTGCTAACTGCAGTGTAACCGAATTGCAGGACACCACTGGGTATCAGAATACGCTACATATTCAACGTAGCAGAAATGTCAACTTTTTGGTGAAAGCTTCCTTGACTTCCCTCCCCCAAGTTAGATGCTCTGTCTCTGTCCTTTCAGGGCGATCTGCTGAGGCCTCTATCATGGCACACACCCTCCTTTTGCACACACGTAATTTTTCTGTTAAGATGTCTGCTTCCCCCTCCCATCCAGGTGCCCGAGAGCAGGCCTGTGTGCTGCCCCCTCTGTATCCCCACCACCTAGCATCATGCCTGGCACACAGAAGGCACTCAGTGAATGTTGGCACAGCAAATGGGTCATGAAAATTAATTTTTGAGAGCCCTCAGCCCAGAATGAATAACTAATGACAGAGAGTGAATTTCCTGTAACTTCACTTTAAAACAAAAGTTACCCATACCAAGTAAATTTCTCATTTCTGACCACTAGCCTCACAGAAAAAACGTCTCTTCTCAAAAAAAGGGATTGTGCATGGTGGAGTACCCATCGGTGCATGGCATGAATGTAAAGTGGAGGTGTCAGTGCATTTGTTGAGAGAGACAGAAACGCCTCAGGGGCAGGTAGTGGCTATTTCAAATACCTCAGTGTGTATTTGGGTGCCGAGCCAGGTAAGGAGATACAGTGAACAATCCAAGGAAAATTATCCATGCCCTGTCCACAGGACAGTCAGAGCTACTCTTAGAAAACGGCAAATTTGTAGGGAAAATTGACAGACCTTTTTGTTAGTGTTTAATCACCAGCGCTGCAGCTCCGTGTGGTTGTACACAGTTTCACATCCAGCCCAAGCTTTCATAAATCCCTTTGCACATTCCATCCCATCTTAGCCCGGGGCCCTGCCCCATTCTCAGCAGGGCCTCCCACCAGCCGTCTTCTAATTCATCTTCTTCCAAGCAGCAGCAGCCGCTAGCTTTCTGTGTCATTAATTGGCTGCAAGGTGGAAGGTGTGACAAGGAGAAAGGTTATATTCTGGAAGCTTTTGCATCTTCAGGTTAAACTAGGATGACTGGTCTCTGGGAAGGGACAAGGTTCCAGAGAGGGTACAGATTGGAAATTTAGGGGCAGAGGCTTTGTACAAATTGTGTTCCAGCCCCATGAAAGAGTAAGGGAGAGAGTGCTCAGGGGGTCAACCCCCCAGGGAGGGCTGGATTTGGGGATGACTAATGCAATTACCCACTTGGAAGTTAGCTTAGGAACTGAAAAGAAATAGACCAGAGGTGACAAGCTTAGACATTCTTTTGTCTGCTTCCAATCCCCCACCGTCCCCCAGCCTGGCCCGTCAAGAGTTGGGAAAGCAGCTGGGTGAGGGGAGTGCAGCGAGAGAAGAAGTAACGAGATATAGAAAGAGATTCTTTTAAAAAGGGAGTATGGGAGGCGTTGAGTGTGGCTAATGTGGTTAACGCTGACCCGGGGCAAGATGGGGTATTAATTTTGATGTCCCTAGATTTATGACCGCCATGAAAATACATGATTGTGAGGCAGGGGCTGGATGGATGGCAGGGGAGCACAGGAAGTCAGCTGCTTCTCTCCACTGACAGTCGACCAGGCAAGAGCAGGGTAGACCTCACCTGAGAGAATAAGGTCCCTGGCGCAGGGAGGCCTCATGTAATGACTGGGAGAAGAAACCACCAGAAAACTGGCCTAATTAGACCACCAGCTAATAAGCAACTGCTGTGTGGGGACTCTAAGCTGTGCTGTGTCCCCCTCCTCCCTCACCCTGGCTTCCCTTAACTCTCTCCAAGTGGTTGGACATCAGGCTCTTCCACCAACAAATTCTGTGGCTCTCCCTTAGTCCCCCAAGACTTCATCTGAAAATCCCTTCCAGGGAAAGTGCACCCAACAAGAGCCATGGTGGGGAAGATGACCTGAGCTACACAGTCGACTGGGTATTTTCCAGATCTAAAAAGACTGAGGAACGGCCATAGCCAAGAGAAGCCTGAGGACACGTGAGGACTAAACGCAGGGCGGAATCCTGGAACAGGAAAAGGACGTTTGAGGAAATCTGAATCAAGCGTGGACTTCAGTTAATAACAATGTATCGCAATATTGGTTCGTTGCTTGAGACAAATGTACCACACAACAAGTAAGATGTCAATAACAGGGGAAACTGGGTGTGCGGTATGTGGGAACTCTCTGGACTATCTTTGCAATTTTTCTGTAAATCTAAAACTATTCTAAAATTAAACAGTTAAAAAATGTGTGAATCACTGACAGTATTGACTCAAAGATGAGGACATTACCTTTGGAAGGATCACATTAAAGATACACGTTATTCTCTTTCTCTGGGTGTAAACATGAGTTTTCTATAATAAACATATGATGCTTTTGTAATTAAAAAGTAATTTAATACAAATTGCTTTGGAAGAAGAAAGAATGCAGAGTAACTACTTCTATGAACATGTTCATGATTCATTTATTTAGCGTTAAGCACGTGTATATTTGAACCAGGCATTCTACGGGGGAAACAAGATAAAGCTCCGTCTTCACAGGCAAGAAGAAGCTGGTGACCTAGTGGAGAGCTGACGCCCAAGCCCACAGCTATGAGACAGTGAGTGGGGTGAGCTGAGCCTGGTGTGAGTACGGTGACAACACAGAGGAGCGAACGCCCAGCTCTGCCAGGGGCTGTTCAAGGCTAATGGTGCGGTATGTCTTGACTTAAGGTTTAAGCTCTGGAGTTGGATAAGTCCCTCAAAACCTCGTAAAGCTACTCTGAGAATGAAATTAACAAAGTGACAAGCACGGAATAAGCTGGTTCCTGATATATTGAAGGCTTATTATGTGGCACGGGCTCTTGTAGGTACTTTAGATCTGTTAAGCTCATCTAATCCTCAGATCAACCCATGAGGTAGGTACAATCATGAGACTCTGTGTTTGAGATGAGGAAGCTGACACACTGAGGAGTTAACAACTTATCCCTGGATACCAGCTAGTCAGTGGTGGACCTGAGCAGTCAACTCCAGAGTCTGCACTGAATTGTCCGGCCGGGTGCCTCCTGCTATGACTAATGGTATGACTAATGTAGTGGTTAAGATCAGTAGGCAGGCGAGGTGAGGAAAGCTATTATGGGTCTTACCACTTGACGGCCTAGACCTCAGGAGAGGTTTCACTGTGATGTAGGTTTGAGGTCTTCAGCACACGGTGGAAGGTGACGCCTTAGAGCTGATGAAATGGCCCAGGAAGAGCATCCCCGATTCGGTGCAGGACGTCACGGAGTTCTGACGGAGCGCAGTAGGAACTGTTCATGCTGCTATAGCAAATTACCAGAGACTTGGTGGTGTAAACAACGGACATTTATTTCTCACAGTCCGGAGGCTGGGAAGTCCAGGATCAAGGTGCTTGCAGACTCCGTGTCTGGTTTGCAGACAGCTGTCTTCTCTTGTATCCTCAGGTAGCAGAGAGCAGAGAACAAGATCAAGCTTTCGCATAGCTCTTCTTATAGGGGCACTGATCCCATTCATGAGGGCTCCACCCTCCTAACCTAATCGCCTCCCAGAGGTCCTGCCTCCTAACACCACACTGGTGAGCAGCAGTCAATCACTGGTCTCCTACTGCTCTGCAGCTCACTGCTCAGGACTTCTCTTTCCCCACGGCTTGTGCTTCCTCCTGGCTTTCACAGCCTTGGGACACATATGCCTTCATGTTAGCTCCTATGATCGTTCCTTTGTGTCTTGTAACTTCTCCTCCCTACTGAATAATGACTTGCTCTCTGAATCTTTAGTTCAAACTTTGAGAGGGAGGTCTCGGCAATTCAGCTTATATCCACGTCTCTGAGAGGCAGTGTCTTCCGTGGCTTGGCTGCCGGGGGGCCTCTGATCTAATCAGCTGTGGCCAAGGAGGCCAGGTCACATAGTACCAGCGGGGCACCCAGTTTAGAAGAACTGTTTTGGAGAAGGGCTGTGGACATGGGAGGTTTTTTGAGGCTTAGCCTACACAGAAATTCTCAGTGAGGACTTCAAAGTTTCTAGCCTGGGTCACTACACTACAAGAGTGATGTGAGTGAAGAGAAATGAAGAACAAAAGATTAGGAGCAAGTTGGCTTGGTAGATGGAGAAGTTTGAGGTGTGTGTAAGAGAGACATTCACACAGAGGGAGAGATCCAGAGGAGGTTAGAAATTCAGGCCTGGAATTCAGGAGAGGTCAGCCGTGGGGAAGAGGATTTAGGGATGAGCACCAAATGGTCACGGAAGTCTCCAGAATGGGGTGCCCTGGATGGGGAAAGATAAAATGAGTCACCTCTGGGGATAGGAAGACTAGGGAGGCACTGGCTGATTCTACATCCTTCTTTGTAGGAGGCCAGAGAGCTCCTCCCACAATTCCCCAAGAAGTTATTATATCAGTGGGTGAATGGCTTCCCACTTCTCTCTCTCTGACCCTCAGAGCAATATTTTCTGGCCGTTTCTCAAGGTACCAGAACTTTAGGAGGCTGAACCTGGCAATGCCCATTGCACCTCACAAATCAGCTTGAGGCAAATACTGCAGTAATGCTCACATATTACAGGTTCCCCTCTCCATGTCTGGTATCTCTTAATTAGGAAATTGACACACATATGGTGTTCTAGGCTAGCGTCTCAGGAGAATTCATAAGTAGTAAATCCTAAACTGGGAAAACTCGTACAACTTTGCAAATGAGTTTGAACTCTTTTCTCCCCCCTTCCTCTAGCTGGTTCCTTTCCTAAGAGGATATAATTATTAGTGAAGTCAATAAAATCTGGAGTTTTTGCAAACTCATCCATAAACTGTTACCCAACAATGCTGAATGGCTACTAGCACTTATTGAGCGACGCACACTCACAGTTAGGCAGGCACCTTCGTTTTCTCATCTCAGCAGCCCAGGAAGGATGACTGTTGGTAGCCAGTTATGGCCCTAGTTTAAAGGCAGAACCACTGGGCACAAGCCACCTACTCTCATGAGACCACTCAGGCAGCCATTCTCAGATACAGGGGCTTGCTGAAAGTGGGGACAGGGCTGGGATGCTCAGTGATTCTCAATCAGAGAGTCTGGGACAGGTGTAGAGAGAGAGGACAAGACTATAGAATCTCTCTTTCTCTCTTTCCTGAACTTACTATCCCAAATATACAGCAGATCTCTCTTCTACCTCTAGGGAGCTTCCATTAATCTATATCTTTTTTTAAAAGCAGTTTGAATTTAACTTGGACTATGGACAATCTGTAGCTGTACCCGCCAGGTTAGGCTGGATTATGCTGTGATAATAAACAACTCTAAAACCTCAAGGGCTTATAACCACCAAGATTTATTTCTGGCTCAAGCATTAACACATCTATCTTGGATCAGCTGTGGTTGAGCTCTATGCTGCCTTTACTCTAGGATCCAAATTGATGAAGCAGCCTTTATCTGGAACACAGCCGGTGTCATGACAGAGAGAAGAGAGAACTTGGCAACCACTAGCTGGCTCTTAATGTTTCCACATTGTGGGAGACAACCCACATTACTTACATTCATTGTATTAGCTACTTATTGCTGCATAACAAATCACTTCAAAACATAGTGGCTTGAAACGATAATCATTTATTTTCTCACCGTTTCTGTGGGTCAGGAATTCAGGCTGTATGGTTTTCTCAAGGTTTCTCATGAGACTGTAGCTGACACGGCATCATCTGAAGGCCTGTCAGGGGCTGGAGGATCCACTTCCAAGGTGACTCACTCACAAAGATGGCAAGTTGGTGCTGGCTGTTGTCTGGGCCTCAGTCTTCTCCACGTCCATCTCTTCGTGGACTGCTTTAGTATCCTCACAGTATAGTGGATGACTTTCACAGACCTAGTGATCCCATAGAGGAAGGCAGAAGCAACCACGCCTTGTATATAACCTAGCCTTTGAAATCATACATCATCACTTCTGTTTATTCTATTGATCACAAAGGCTGGCCCTGACTCAGTGTAGAAGGGGATTACACGAGGGCACGGATACCAGGAGCGAGGATCACTAGGGGTCACTCGGCTACCTCACTCACATTTCTTTGGCCAAAGTAAGTCTTGTGGCCAAGCTTGATGATACATAGCCCTCCTATGGGGAGGGAACTGAAATATTTAACAAGCTGAAATGCCATCTACCATGGTGACTCATAGACTGTCTCTCTCTCTCTCTCTCTCTCTCTCTCTCTCTCTCTCTAACACATGACTAACTCAAGGAGCTTTTTCCTGCTGCTGATTCTCAAAGTTCTTGCCTCTACCAACAACACAGCCAAATCCTGCTCAATTTTCCTCAGTGGGCTTCGGGACCCCTTCCAGGAGAGCCATGGATATGTAAAACAAAAAACTCCTCAGTGGAATGAAGAAGCCTAGAGACCACTGGCATGATGATTCTTAGGTCTCTTCCCGTAAGCCAAAGCTTTGGGGAGGTGTGCTAATGCTAGCTAGCTCTGTGTAGAACCGTTGGGCAATGATAGTAGAGCCTCGAGTGAGAGCTTGGGGAGCTAGAAGTAGACCAAGTCAGACTCCCATACAATGTCTAGGAGCAGCAAGGCAGGGCACTCAGGGTTCAGAGAAGGAAAAAGCAGCAAATCAAACACAAGATAAACAGAAGAGTGGAACCAGGACTCATGGCCTTGAAGGCCATGGTAAGTGCAATTATCTTGTGTCACATCAGGAAGTCAGGAGTCAAGGGGGCCAAGGACCAGATTCACAGCACCAAAGAGACCTTGGTTCAAGGTAAATTCCTGTCTCAGATCTTAGCATAGTATTGCCCTTGACCTTATCTTCTAGACATTCACATTCAGTATGGCCTAATCATATTTAACAAAACCAAGGCTGTGATTTCTACAGTTGTGATTACAATATTTATGTAACTGCTGTTACAATACAAAGCTCTGTCTATCACGGACGCTCAATAAATGCTCATTGACTGTTAACTATTGCCATCAATTTTCAAAACAAAATATATTGGAAAATGTAACTGTTCAGCATTATCAGGAGTCTAGGTTCTGAGTTTTGAGTTTCCCTCAGCAATCAATTTTAATGACCTCACCAATGAAAGGAAATTTGCGAGGCAGATTAGAGATGGCTGCAAATTTTTTTACACTCTCTCTGTTGAGAAATGGGGTTTATTTACTCTGCCGTTTGAATCAGGGAAGGCCTAGCTGCTTTGATCAACAGGTATGGTGGAAGGGACACTATGTCAGTTTGGGTCTGGCACAGGACTGACAGCTTCTGCAGTGGTCTTCGAGTGCCCTGAGCTGCCATGTCTGATTACCCTACTGGAGAGACCATGTGGAGAGTCCCGAGAGGACGTGGAGAGGAAGAGAGGCCTAGCCGAACCCCCTCTCCCAACAGTCCCCACCAAGCCGCCAGGGGAGTGACAAAGCTGTCCTGGATCCTATAGAACAGCCTAGCTGATACCTGAATCCTACCAGGTGACCTTTTTTAATCACATGGAACAGAAACCCACCTGAGCCCTCCTAGAATTCTTGGCCTACAAAATCATGAGATATAATTAAATGGTGTTACTTATTTTTTTTTAAATGAAGCGAAATTCACATAACATGAAATTAACCACTTTAAAGTGTATTATTCACTGGCATTTATTACACACAATATTGTGCAACCATCATCTTTATCCAGTTCCAAAACGTTTTCGTCACCCCAAAAGGAAACCCTATGTGTACTAAGCACATAGGCCCCATTCCTCCCTGCTCCCAGCCCCTGTTTATCACTCACCTGCTTTCTCTCTCTATGGATTTACCTATTCTCGATATTTCATATAAATGGAATCATACAATATATGACCTTTTGTGTCTGGCTTCTTTCACTTAACATGTTTTTGAGGTTCCCCCCATGTTGTAGCATCTATCAGTACTTCAATAGATGTGTTTTTAGTTTTAACTTTGGGGGTTATTTTTTACACAGCAGTAGATTCCCAGAACACTTGGTTTGAGACTGAAAGCTACAGATCTTTTACCAAAAGTTTCCTGATTTGAAGCCCCAGAGCTGAGGCTCCTTATGAAACCTCCTATACATGAGTGCACTTAGCTTATATTTCCATTTCACTCTCTCCTTTCGAAAGTAATATAAAGCAGCAAGGAGAAATATGGGGGTGGGAAGTGGTCTTCCCTGCCTACATAATAATAGCTTCAAAGAAATAAACAGATCTGAAGAAGGAACCCTGCCTTGACTGAACTCATAGACTCCAAGTATGCTTATGAGAAAACACATGCTTATTTATGTACTGGAAATCTTATTAGCATATCAAGCTCTTACCATTTATGAAGCACTTTGAGTGCTTTAAATGAGAGGTCTGCAATTACTAAGTATCCTTACTATTATTAGCCCCAAGATCTGAGGGGTCCACCCATAGATCTGGCCACTTAGGTCCCCTTATGAAGAAGCTGCACAGAAGGCTGTTTCAGCAGTAATGTTCAACTACTTAGCCCTGTGTAATTGAAAGAAATTAGAGGAGCCAGTTACAGGCTGGGTGAGTGTAATTCCCACATGGGATTTAACCAAGAGGTTCCAGGGTCTCCTCCTCTCAACCTACTCCCCAACTCAAGAGAGGATGAGAGAGCAAGGTGGAAAACTTTTGCACTATTACATAAGATAACTTGGAAGCTGGCATCTCCTTGAAATTCTTTTTAAATAGCTAAGCAACTGCTGTCCACCCTGGCACTCTTTATCACTGATGAATTTAACAGAAGCTTAAGAAAAACTGTAGTTTATTATAAGGGAACAAGGGTGTCTTACAGAACCCAAGCTTCAGAAGCAATGGACTGGAATAAAAAACTGGAAGACTGTCAGAAACCAGGGTATCTTTCTACCACATTTCTTTTAAAAAATCTCTGTTTTTGTCATTACCACCCTATTTTCCCTGTCACTTGGCTATCTCCGCTTCTCCGGACACGTGGACTGAACATAGCAGCCTTGACCCCTGCTCTACCACACTTCTCTGTCCTCCTTTCCAACAGTCTGCTAGAAGAGGCAGAGGTTGCCAGCTGGTGTTCTATAGCAGATATATCCTGCAAATGGGTGTGCTTTGGATAACACAATTTTTTTAATGCAAAATAATTTCAACTTTCTTAAATTGTGAGATTTCATATAAAAATCTGAAAGTTGGACTCCTTCTGTAAACATCAGACAACCTAGCAAACTGGGTTTTCATGTGGCAACAGTTGGCTGGAGTTGAATGATAGCCATCCTTTTGTATGGAGCATGTGCTCTCCAACCTGTCCCAGTTCTCACGTCTTCCTATTGTATTTGTCTCCAGTAGTTGGAGCTGCTCTAACAAGAACACCATAGACTGGGTGGCTTCAACCACAAACACATTTCTCACAGTTGTAGAGGCTCGAAAGTCCAAGATCAGGGTGCCAGCATGGGTGAGTTCTGGTTAGTCCTCTTCCTGGTTTCCTCATATAAAGAAGAGAGAGAGGGAGAGAATGGTTTCTCTTGTCTCTTCTTATAAGGGCACTAATCCCATTTATAGGATCTCCACCCCTGTGATCTAATTACCTCCCAAAGTTCCATCACCAAATGTCATCACATTAGGGATTAGGGTTTCAACATATAAAGTTTAGGGGGACACAAACATTCAATCCATAGCAAGATACCTGATCCCAACATCATGGGACATGTGCTATCTACCATAGAAATTGTGCTGTTGGTTTCTTTACACCTGACCAGCATCACTCATTATGTTACCTGCTTGGCCCTTACAGGCCTTTGCATTAGCAACCCCACTGAATTTTCTAAGTGTACATTCTAAGCTGTCAGAGGAAGAATTAGATTGACCCAGCTGTGATCACATATCTGCCCCTGGTCCAAGCAGCTTGGCTACAGCAGGAGTCACGTGGCTCCAGAATCACTCAGCAGGACCTGTGGGAGCAGAAATTCTGAGAAGGGGTTAAGGGCGAGTTCTCCAAGACAGTATGAGGTGGGAGGAAATGATTGATGGCTCTTGTATACAGGATTCATGGTCTTATCTTTCCATGTTTTCTCTGGCTTCCCTTATGACCAGGGCACAGACACTTGCAAGAGGGTAGACAGAATTTATGTGTGCAGTCGGAGTTGGTAGACAGTGCAGAGGTCTGGGTGGGTTTGTTTTGTTTTAGTAAATGTTACAGTATAAGCTCCACAAGAACAGGGGTTCTGTCTGCTTGGTTTTCTGATTTATTCCAAGCACCTATTACAGTGCCTGACCCACACATGTTATCTGTACACATGTGTGCACACAGGGCTTAATGAGCTGAACCCTGTCACAGGCTGGAGAGCTACGATTCTCTGCTGGGATTGCCTTTGGAATTACTTGGAAAGCCTTTAAAAGTATAGACTCCACATCTTTGACCACCTGAAATGAACTTTCCAGAGATAGGCAGGGCCAAGGAATCTCCGTTTTTGAAAAAGCATCCCAGTGGATTCTGATGAGCAGGAGGTTATTTAAGAAACCAACCAAAAAAAAAAAACACAAAAAAACCTTGTAAGATCTTTTCCAAGGTCTCAAATTCTTTTCTAAAATTCTCTAAGATAACTAAAGAAGGATAGGAAGGGAGATAAGTGGAGGAGATAGGGATAAACAGAAAAAATGGAAATAGAGAAAAAATTTGAGGCTTTTCAAGCAAGCATTTCTATCTAACTCTGTTTAGTTAGTACAAGCTAAATTAACACAAGTTGGATATTAAATATCTCTGAGAACAATTTCTACTATTTATATTGTGAAAAATCAAGCAGCCACTCTATAATTTGTAAAAACTTGACTTTCAAGTGAATGTTTTCTTCTAATAGTTGTCTAAGAATGTCTAGTTGGTCAACATTATGGATTGAGTTTTCCCTTGAACAAAATTTGTGTAGAGGGTATAAAACTTTAAATAAGTATGAATAGATATTAAGCTTAAAAATAAATCTGCCCTAAGTCAGTCTTCTGAGGTTTGTACAGAAGCCTAGAAGGTTTGCAGTGTCAGGAGCAGGGTGTTTTCAGATGATGCTGCCGAATCCACAGTGGAGCACACGCTGATCATATGAGCCTCAGAGCATGACCACAAAAAGTTCACTGGCATTTTCAGGCTGTGGTTAAAAAGGGAGTTCTACATTCTCAGCACAGCCCTGAAAGGTGGTCAGGTTTCCCTTCATTACAACAAATACATAAGGGCAATGGGCGCTGAAAGTTTGGAGGACTTCGCCTCACTTGGGGTAAACTTCCACATCCCAGAAGGTTGGTGAGCTGGCGCGTGGACAGGAAGCTCAGGAGATACTGAGAACTGGAGTGTGGGTAGCAAGGCCTCCAAGTCAAACCTAGAGGTTTTGAGCAGGAACCTGCCAGCAGAAACAAGCTGGGGAGATGGCAGGGGAGACAGGACTTTCTAAGGGTCAAAAACAGTGACCCAGGACTTCAGGAATTTCACTTACTACCTTCCTTTTTTCTCACATTGTGTGTGTATGAGCTGGCTGGAACCTTATACCCAGAATTTGCGTTAAAAAGCATCAGCATGTGTATATGTACGTGTTTGCTTCCTATGCACAGAGAATCTCCGGAAACACGTCCAAGCAGATAATGACAGTAGCTTCTGGGCAAGAAAACTGGGCAGCTGGGAGATTTCCTTTCCACTCTATCCCAGTACTACTCTGCCTGTTATATCGCACAATTAGTTCATCTATTCGACAGATTTTGTGATAGTTTTGCACTGTACCCATGGGGAGAAGGTCCAGGTTGTTGACTGGAACCTAAGGTTGGTGCCAAGCACTGAGGACCCTACGTTCTAAAGAAAGCTCCCAATACTGGGGGGCGCACACCTTCCTCAGGCTCCCCAGGCTGGCCCTAACTTAATGCCAGCATCCCTCTCCCCCAGGTATGGCAGCTGGGGAGAAGGAACGAGCGTCATTGGGAAGACAGGGCAGAGGTTGTCCTGTCCCTTTGGATGTTGTAACCTGGCTGGCTGGCCAAGCTCCTGGGGCCAGCTCTGCAACAGGTAGTCTCATCCCCACCTCGACTCTGTTCCTCTCCTCTGGCTCCGCCCACAGGCCACACACAACGCAGCCTGTGCCACCCCCTCCCCAGAAGGCAGAGACTCTGCCCTGTTCATCATTTGATCCCCGGGCCCCAGCACACTGCTTAGCTCAAGGTGGGCCTAGGCCTAGCCACGATGTTTGTTGAATGAATGAACAAGTGAATAAATGAATGGATAAATGACATTAAGCTCTTTACTGTCCAAAGTTCCCAAAAGGGAGAGAGATGTTTTATTCCACCCTGACAAGTCTCCCAACACTATCCAGCATTCGTAGACGGGACCTCACAGCTTACATAGCACCTTTGTGCAAATTAGGAAAACGTACTTTTCCGGGCAGATGCAACCCCACAGGGAACATCTCGGTGGAGGGGGAGCCTCTGGAGGAAGACAGAGGTGCATCCTCTGGGGAAACACCTGGATTGCTGAGCTCGGATTTGATTTCAAGTCCCACTCACCCCTGGGCTGGCACCTCTGTGCAGCACCCAAATCACATAACCTGTGTGGCTACGGAATTCCTTCCTTTCCCCTACTTCTCCGTCATGTCACCCCAGGCCTCCATTCTCCTTCTCCCTGCTAGCTGCTTACCTCCCCCGTCTCCTCCCATCTGCTTTACCCAAGGGGTCCCTGCCCGGCTCCCTCCACTTCATCTCTCCTTATTCACTTCTCAGCCTCTCTCCAAGATGTCTTCTTCCACATCTCTTGACTACTCAGCCTCTCTTTTCCCAACACATACGATGTGCTAGACACACTTTTCTCATTCTGTCCTTGTGGCAGCCAATGGAGGAAGTTTGTTTACCCCCGTTTAACAGAAAACACACTGAGGCTCAAGCAGTGACTTGACGGACGTCACATGAGTCTTAAGGAACGAAGTCAGCAATTTAACCCAGATTTAGGGGACTTCAAACAAGAAGTTCTGCCTCAGCCCCTGGCTGAGATGGAGTAACAGAGACTGGATTTCATCCTCCTGTCTGAAACAACAACAACAAAAAAGACCAAAGATACGAAACAAGAGTTTTAAGACACTGGAGATGAGGTAACAAAGGACGGTGATTCTGCAACAGAACTGAGAGTCAGGGGAGACCGAAGCAGCCAGAGTGCAGAGGACAGAAAATGAGAGAGGAGAGAGCTACCCAGAAAGAGCATCCCAGGGCTCTGCAGGGAGGGAGGATGCAGCTCAGAACACTGGTTACAGGGAAGGGGCCATAGGAAAGACTCAGAGGGAGCAGTGCCTGCTGCTAACCCAAGACCAGGAATTGTGCCTGAAATGTGTTTCTTCAGCCAGACTGAAAACATCTATAATTCATGGCACATTGGGTAGAGTCCTCCGGAAGGTCTCGTCCCGGGAGTGGGCACTATTAGCACTAGACTGAGCACGGCTCTGGATCCGCCTCACAAATCATAAAAGCAAGACCCAAAAGGATCAAGCTAGTATTTGTAAGTAACTGCAACCCAGAACAAAGCTCAAGGTGATGTATAGTCATACACAAATATCTAACACCCCGCGATGTATAATTCATAACGCCTGGCACCCAGAGACTACTAAGCAGGGAAAGAGGCAGGAAAACGTGATCCAGACTGAGGAGAAGAATTAATCCATTGAAGCTGACTGGCCCAATCCAGAACGGATACAGATGTTAGAATTAGAGAAGGACACAGAAAACATGCAGTGATAAGCGCTCAAGTGATGTCAGCTATCATTACTATTAATTTCATCCTCAAGAAGGGTATTGCATTTGCATTGACGGAAAGTAAAATTGAGGTTCAGAGAGGTGGAGTGGCATAAGTAAGGTCCCAGAGGGAACTACCTGAAAAACAAGGGCTAGAATGAATTCCTTCATTTACATATTGCTTAGGACCAGCCTCACAAGATGCAGTCCTGCACCCTACTCCACCCCAGCCTCCCTTGTCTGGTAGTCAGAGTCCCTCCTTTCAACTTGGGCTGAACAGGGCAGGGTAAGTGGTGCACCAGCTGCTCCAGTCCCCAGAAAGTCATCAGAGCTACCAGGGCACCTCTGGCTACTCCAGGTCAGGCTGTGCTGTGCTAAGATGGCTTCTGTTACCAGTGGTGTGCATCCACCCAGCCTCTGTAAGGGCTAGACACTGATTTTCCCCAGGGTAGAATGAATTTGACATTTAATTGAAGCTCTTACCCTAAAACTAGGTAGGCTGGGGGACTTCCCCAGTGATCTACTGGTTAAGACTCCGCCTTCCAATGCAGGGGCTACAGAGAGCTAAGATCCCACATTTTGGGTGTGGCCAAAAATTTAAAAAAAAGAATGCAGGCTGATAGAGGCCTGCTAGTTTGGATACCCATTGGCTTAACATAAATTTGTGGTAAAATCTGTAGGCTGGGGCAGTTTGGCAACTCAGCACTGTTTCTGCCTTGCTCACCTATGTGCTTTGGTTAAAGGATCTTCACATACGTTGGCACTGCCATCCTCCAGGGAGTAAGGGAGAAGTAACATCCAGACCTAGTTGCTATCTTAGGCTGGAGGAGACAAGCCAAGCAACCAACCACACAAATAAGCAAAAGAGAGAGAGAGTATTTAGACGAAAATACAGATTTGTATGCTTTGTAGGGAGGGGGCGGGTGAGACTCAGTTGATATAACCTGTTACAATCAAACACACCACTGAAGGAATTGTACATAGAGAAGTACATACAGTAGTTAGTTTTAATTTATTTTGACTCTGTGTTTGTTTGGGAGAGTCAGGTATACGGGTAAAAATTCATGCCACTAACTCTTGTTGGGCCACTGGAAATATGCTGGATGGATTACACCTTGGCCTTGAAGGTATTACTCCTGTTACTATATCTTGTTACCCTGATTATCTAAAAAAGAATATCTCTTTTCCAGCTTATGGCCCACTAAAACCACAAGGCCTTTTTCTTGGGCCATGTTTGCTTTTTATAAGGGGGAGCTTGCTTCTTTGATAAATAGATTTCCCTCCTTATTTTTAGAAGATAATATTGCCTTATATTGAAACTTTCACAAACAACCCTATTCAACTTATCCTCTGAAAAAATAATGAGCATACTAAAAATCCATCGTCTAAATTTTTAAAAATTTATTTATTTTATTTATTATTTATTTTTGGCTGCATTGGGTCTTTGTTGCTGTGCGTGGGCTTTCTGTAGTTGCGGCGAGCGGGGGCTACTCTTCCTTGCGGTGCGCAGGCTTCTCATTGCAGTGGCTTCTCTTGTTGCGGAGCATGGGCTCTAGGCATGCAGGCTTCAGTAGTTGCGGCACATGGGCTCAGTAGTTGTGGCTCGCGAGCTCTAGAGTACAGGCTCAGCAGTTGTGGCGCACAGGCTTAGTTGCTCCATGGCATGTGGGATCTTCCCGGACAAGGGCTCAAACCCATATCCCCTGCATTGGCAGGTGGATTCTCAACCACTGTGCCACCAGAGAAGCCCCCCATCAACTAACTTGTTGATGAAGATCTTAGATGCCTAGAATTAAGTTCTGTGGGACAGTCCTTAATTATATGCTTTCGTTGATGGCTTAAAACCAAATGGATACTGTCTAACACAGTCTCCCCAGTAATTCCAAACTAGTGTGCCATGAATTTTTTGTGTGTGGGGAGGGTACCTGGGCTAGGAGTTATACCTAGGTTTCTGTATATCTCTCATTATTTGTAGATATTTGTATATAATGTCTCATGCATATGTGTATTTCTATTTTTAAAATGTGTCTTAAAGCTATTAGGAGTCATAAATCACAAATTCATCTAAAATTGTCATTAGATTCTTATGGATTTTTGGCCATTATGTATTTTCTCAATCAATAGATAACTTAAATTACATTTGCTATTTTGTAGAAATCCTTGAGCAATAGTGTATATAGCAAAGGTATTCATTACAATTTTGTTCATAGTATCCCCAGACTTGGAAATAACCTGGCTATAATTCAGTTAAGTAAATTATAGTATATAATACAATGGTATAACCTTCAGCTATTAAAATATTTGTACTTATTTACATGAAAAATGTGTAAAACATTTTTGGGTAGTGAAATATTGCTTTTTGTTTTACTTCTTTAATGTTTGTAGATTTTTTTATACTTATTTTATGTATTTATTTATTTATTTTGGCTGTGCCGGGTCTTAGTTGTGGCATGCAGGCTCTTCCTTGTGGCATGCAGGATCTTTTAGTTGCGGCATGCAGCCTTCTTAGTTGTGGCATGTGGATTCTTAGTTGCAGCATGCAAGCGGGATCTAGTTCCCCCGATCAGGGATTGGACCCAGGCCCCCTGCATTGGGAGTGTGGAGTCTTACCCACTGGACCACCAGGGAAGTCCCTGTAGATGTTCTTTAAATATAAGAATATAATTTTTCAAAAGTAAGAAACTTTTTATGGGTTTTTACATATTAAAATATTGAGTATGATTTGGATAGACCACATCTTCCTAGTCTGACTATAAGAAAAAAATAAAATTCCCATCGTTATTGTCCTTTGTCTCTATGACCCATCACTCAGTCATGGAAATAACTCAAATTCTTTGGCATGATTTGCTCATTATGACCCTATGTCGGGTGGCTTTCACACAGCTAATATACTATACATTCAGCCTTTCATATGTGGAATTCAAACTCTGTACTAACAGGAGGATGTTTTGAATTCTCACACAGTCGTGGTGACGGCCAATTTGTTCAGTTTCAAGAGCAGGATTTTCGGTTCTACAATTGTTTGGGTTGTGCAATTATTTAACTTTTTTGTTATTAAAAAATAGAATATCAGAGACTTCTTCTTAAACATGAGCGTCTGAACATCCCTTTCATCTCCGTTTCCTCCTACAACCCAACTAAAATAACAGTAAAGAAATTAAAAGTTATAAACAAAGAGAAAGAAAATGGAAGAGAAGGTAGTTTGGCAATATCAACAAACTTTAGGAAGAGGGACAATGAATGAATGAGTGGTTTCTGATTTAGCAGAGGAGAGAATCTATTTAAAAAGTATACTTATTCGGTGATAGAATTAAGGAATTCAAGACAACGGGTCATTCTAAAGGTTTACATGTGGGATAGAACTCTCGGCTAGAGTATTGGTTAAAAGTTTCTGTTAAGAGCACTTAGATCCCCAGGTCTCTTCCTTCAGCCTAAGTAGCTGTGAGGCATCCCTCCCCAACTCCAACAGCAAAGAAGTGCCTACAGGTAGAAGCAGAGAGGCTCTGACCTTAGGGACACCTGGCACTGATAAAGGTGGGAGGAAGGCACCAAACTGAAAACAGAGGGATTAACTGAAGGTCAGACTACTGAATGGTAAGAACCCCATATTCTTTGCTTGAATTCCAGAGTGTTGTCAGCTAAACATACATCTTGGACCTACCCACCACTCCCAGAAGTTTAGAGGAATCTCCTCAGGGGAAACTGACCATCCCCAAAAAACAGACCTACAGATACTAACATTTGGATCTCCTGATGAATAGTAGTTTCCTATGGTTAACTCATTAATTAACAATCTCTGCCCAGGCACATAGAACTTTCAATCAGATTTTTAGTGCCTCATTTTAAATACCAATTGACTAACAGACAGTCAAGGAAATCCTATAATTTGAAAGACAAAAAAAAAAAGGCAGAAAAAAACTAAGAAGAAAGACAATGCAGAGAGCAGAAGTAAATTCCAAAAAAGGTGTAAGTAATATGTTCCATCAAAGAAAAAGATATGGCACCTATTGGGCCTCCCTGGTGGCGCAGTGTTTGAGAGTGACCTGCCGATGCAGGGGACACGGGTTCGTGCCCCAGTCCGGGAAGATCCCACATGCCGCGGAGCAGCTGGGCCCGTGAGCCATGGCCGCTGAGCCTGTGCTCCACAATGGGAGAGGCCACAACAGTGAGAGACCCGCATACCGCAAAAAAAAAAAAAAAAGATACTGCACCTATTAAGGAAGAATATGATGTTATGGAAAAAGAACATTTAGAAAATGGGAAAGATCTCTTAATAATAAAATAGCTGATACATCAAAAATCAAAAGTCCTGTAGAAAGGTTGAAAGATCAACTTGGGAAAATATTCGGGAAATGGAACAAAAGAGAGAAACAAATAGGAAATAGAAGAAAAAAAGACAAGAATTTAGATTAATCTGCAATGTACAAAAAAATCCAGAAAGAGAAAGAAGGAACAAAGGAGAGGAAATTATCAATAAAATAATAAAATTTCCTCTACTATAGGGAGAAAGAAAAGATTGAAAGATTTCGGGGTGGGGGCGGGAAAGATTCAAAGAATTAGGAATTGGACTTCTCAAAAGCAGTGATGAAAGCTAGAAGACATTGGAATATACCTTTAAAATTCTGAGAGAGCATTATTTCCAACCTGGCTTTCTATTCCCAGCTAAATATTTAATTAAGTTAGAGGGTGGAATTAAGACCGGTTGAGATCTCAAAAACATAAAATAAGTATTTCAAATGTACTCTTTCTCAGGAAGCTACTTTTTTGTTCCAAAAGATTGAGGGGATAAGCCAAGGAAGAAGAAAATGTGGTCTTAAGGAAGAAGGGGATACAACACAGGAGGGGAGTGAAGGGGATTCTTGGGCTGCAGGCAAAGACAAATTCAAGGATAAGTGGGCTTCAAGAGCACCCAGTGCAGGTCAGACAGGATGGTGAAAGCCCCGGAAGGATAGCTTCACAAAATTGATAAATTTCTTGATGTTGATCATACTGAGAAGAGTACCATATTCCTTTTAGAAAGTTTAGGGATGAATTAGAAATAATTACATGGACAACTAAGTACTATAAACAAAAAACAAAACAATTATTTACTTTAGGGGGCAAGAAAGTAATGCCTGGTAATAAACATAATCAAAGTAGACTGAGTGCTTCAACTGTGACCTAAGTCTACCTAGCAACAAAAATATCAATTCTGTTTTTTATATTTTTTAGTATAATTTTGAATGTTGATTTAATAAAAATAATAGTGACATAGTTCTATTTGTAGACAGAAATCGAGGAACTATGTGTATGGTGATGGTGGGGTGGTATAAGGAAATTAAATCCTCATCTTCTACCATTGGAAGTAAAAAAATAATATCCGAAATAGAAAATTTTGAAAAAATTAGCAGTATAACCGTATTTAGAAAGAAAAAAAAGCAGAAGAAACAACTAAAAGGTTTTTTATATGGTTGCCACTAGGAGCAGGCATTGGAATGGGAAGAGACGGGGCTAATGGTTATACTTTTAAATTCTAAAAGTTACAATACTATTGAGTATATATGCATGCATATTTTACTTTAATATACATAAAAAGTTTTTTTAATTACTGGAGAACAGAATCAAAGTGCCATTATTGGTGATAGGAAGCAAAGTTCTCATTAATTTAATAGACTTGAGACAAGGATGAAAATCATTATGCTGAAGTGGTCAGTCTTTGGCCTAAAACAGATGTCAGTTGGATTTATTTAATGTAGTCAAGGTAAACAAAAACCAATTCAATATATTGAATTATAAAGGAAAAGAAAAAAACAGCAAAATAAAATGCTTGAAATAGATCACTAAAGATTCTGTCTAAAAGGGAGGGTGAAATTATAGTCTTTAGGATGTTTTTAACACTCTGAAAATGTGTGTATAACTCTCATTATACACATAACTCCATTTATTCTCTAATACGTGTCTATTTTTCAGGCAGATTTTTAGGAATACACTGGGTGGGAGTGGGAGAAAACATAAGATTAAAGTCTAAGAAGTCTGTTTAAAATAACAAGATAATCCTAATTTTCCTCTTCAGTGAGAGATACTTCATTTTTTCTTTTCCAGTTCTCAAAGACTTATTCCATGAAGGCACTATTTTGGTGCATTTTTACTGCATAGAAATCCTTATAATTATTAGTGACTTTGGGTTTGTACAGCAGAAGACTCTCCTTTTGGTCAGCAGGACTTGTTGCATGCTTCCAGCCTGGAAGAAACTGTCTTTCTCCAAACTTTCAGACTCTCCTTTGCATCTGAGAGCATGGCCAGGTAGTGGACTATTGGGCTATTGCAAACTCCAAATTGTGTTCTAATGACTCCCTCTCCCCCTGCCCCCAACAACACCACCATTAACGCTGTGGGCAGATTATTCTTTCCTTTTGAGAAAAAGTTTAAGAGCAAATAGCAGGTGCATCAATTGTCTTCTAAGACAAAACATGCTGTGTGATTTTACAAACTAGTGATTTCCAACCAACAAAGCTCTCCCTTTTAGGTTTGTCTTGACCCCACCAGCAGGTAGTTTTCAGCTCAGCTCAGAGGCCACTCATGGCATCCATTGTGTGGCATGAAAACGGGCTATGTTTGGTTTGTGTTCAGGCTCTAAAAATATCCCAGCTAAGAGGTGCAGTGGAGAGAAGGGCAGCGGGGGGTGAAATGGGCTGAGAGGAGACTTGGGCCTCCAGAAGATGGAAGGGCAGGTAAAGGAAATGCGGCCAATCATTTGGCTATTCTTTCTTGAGTTCCTTGCAGCCAGCATTGCATTAGGGCAGCTTTTTAGGAGGATTTCACAGCAAGGCAGGGATTCATCGTCCTCCTTACAGTGTAAATGAGCACCTGTCAGTGCTGGGTCTACCTTTCCCTCTCAATCATGTCAGTGGGAGTAGATCTGAGAGGCTTTTCAAGATCTTCCGTGATCTCAAAAAAGCTGCCTACAAATGTTTCTCTATTCATCTCGTGAACTCTGAAAGGTCTTCACCCCAAGTGCAGAGATCCAGATCATCTCCCCCAGGGGATCCCCCACTACTTTCTCCTAGACGAGAAGTTCCTCGAGGACAGAAAAAGTCACATACAATGGAGCATTTGACCCAATGCCCAAGTGTCTTGTCCATGGTGGGTGCCCGGTGTACGCATGCTACATGAATAACTGAAGATGCCTGAGAGAGGTCTTCTCCTTTGAATGGTTAAAAGTGATTATTGTCCAGGATACTGGTTTCTTTTGAGAATAAGAAAATAATGATCCTTCTTGTTCATTGCCAGCAAACAAACATCCAAGAAGTGGTTTTTACATAGTTTTAAAACAAACATAATATACCCAATAATAAATTTTCTTCCCAGCCGATGCTAACTAGAGAACATTTTAAGCCAAAATTAAAATTCCAGAGATATTTCTGAAGTATGGTAAATATCATTAGGCTAATAGCTCTCTTTTAGGCTCTTGGTTCTGTTATCACTACAGGATGATCCTAATTTCCTAAACAAGGATACATACAGGCTATTCTTCTGCTTGGAATGCCAGGGCTTATCCCCTGAGATACCAGTGAACTCTTATTTATCCTTCAAAACCCAGCCAAAGAATCACCTCTTCTGGGAAGCCTCCCCGCCACTGTCCCACCTCCAGACTATGTTTCCTTGTGATTGGAATATTTTTTGATTGTTATACACAAATCACCAAATTGTAATTTACTGTTTTCTTTGTAAGATCCTTGAGGGCATGGATTATGTCTTATTAACCTCTAGTTCTCCTTGACCTAACTTAGGGACTGGCATAGCATAGTCAGTAAACATTTGTTGAATTGAATTGAATGGTAATAGAGCGTATTTTCTTACTTGTGAATTTAACTGTATGAAGTCTTACAATTATATAAAATGTCTCTATATTTAGTTACATATTTAACAAATTGTCTTTATTAAAAAGATTAAAATTACATGAAATCAGTGTGTCCTGGAACATCCTAGACATATGGCCATATGGCTTCAAAGTCACATAATACCAGCAGCTTGGATTTATCTAATTTGACAAAGTGAGGTGTTCACTAGCATTTGAAAGAAATGTCAGGCAAAACCATGGTGGGGGAATGGGGGGTGAATGGCAGTGGAGGAAGTTGTTTAAATTAATTTCAGTTGCCAAAGGGAAGTGATTCACTTCCGAGTGATTAGTTTTGGTTCTGGTATTAATTTCCTAGCACAAATCTGGTAGTTTATCTTCTAATAATTGGTTTAATACCTTTGGGTGTTATTTTGCCCTTTTTCAATGCAATGAACGACTCAGTTTTAAAATATAAGAAAACACTTGTTACAAGTACTTGCTAATTAAAGAACTAGATTCTCCTAGTCTTTAAATTAGGTTCTCAGTGAAATTAGGAGGATGATTAGTATA